>NC_088784.1:82764746-83389746 GCF_958450345.1 Calliphora vicina
ATGATTCATTATAAACTTAGTGATGATTTACCAAACGTTAAATTGAATTTGATGTACCTTCCTTCAATAAATTTGATTTCATTAGTGTGTTTTGTTCTTAAAATTTTATTTTATTATTCATTTCGTTAGATTAGTGTACAAAATCCTTCTCAGAAATATTACAGGAGATACAAAAAACGTTCTAAAATCCATGATTTGAAATATTTTTGAAATCTGGTAATGGAGTTTTATTACTTACATATTTGGTATGATTTATAATGACAAATAATCACAGCTAAGAAGTGCGTTTGCATCTTATATGTCGTTTTTTGGGACTTGTAACATTTTCTGTTTCATATCAGAAAGTCGAGGTGATAATAAATATTAAAATTATCAAATATTTAATTAAAAAGTTGATTTAAGACCCAACAAATTCTTGCAAAATCATTGGTGGCAACACAAGCAGCCATTTCAAAACATTTGCGAGCAGCAGGATTCATCCAATTGCATACCATACGCATTGAAGCCGAGATACGATTTTGCATGTCCGAAATGATGCTTGACGCTATAAAAGAAAATAATTTTAGCACCGAATCATCACTTGAGATGAAAAATTTATCCATTGCAATAACACGAAGCGTAAGAGACCGTACGTGAAGCCCGACCAACCAACCGAATCGACACCAAAGCCAAATATCCATTGCGCTAAGGTAATTCTATATATTTGGTGAGAACAAAAGTGTCCTATCTATTATGAGCTGCTGAAATCTAACCAGACCATCACAAGGAACCTGTACCGAATGCAACTCATTTGTTGCCCAGAATATCCTGCCATCATCATACGACAAGCTGTTAAAAAGTTTTTAGAATAAAGTGGTTGGGAAGTTTTGCCTCACCCACTTTATAATCCAGACCGTGCCCCGTCCGACTCCTATTTCTTTGTGCAGAACGCTCTCTCTGGTATACGTTTCACTTTGGAACAGAGTATCCCATATTGGTTTGATTCGTTCTTGACTTTAATAGATAAGCACTTCTTTTAGTTCGGGATCCATATGTTGCCAAAATGATGAAAAAAGGTCATAGCAAACAGTGGTCAATAACACTAGTTTACAAATCAAACATTTTTGTTTGCTCATGGAATGAAACTTATATTTTTGAGAAGAGCTACGGACGCTAGTTAATTGACCATTTTTTGTTTCCCACCTATACGTCAAAATTTTGAGATATATGGGTTTTTATTTTTCACCTGCCCTGAGTACTACTAATGCATACTGTAGTGTACCTAATTGTGGTAATTAAGTATTTACATCGTTTTTGGGTACTCAACACTCTGGAGAAGCTACCAGATACTTTCAGAGTTGTATTATTTGGACAAATTCCAACAAAAATTAACGAGAAAAAAATAAATACTGTTTAAAAGGACATCTTTCCTGTAGATAAACGTTAATAAATCGCTATTAAGTACAAAACTCTAAAGTAAAAATTATTTTAAAATATCTTATAGAAAATGTAAAATAAACCCAGACCATTTTTGTTTTATTTTCGGAAAAATTATTCAGTCAAATCGAGGTTTTCCTATAACACAAACACTGCAAAATGCTTATTTACTTTAAAAAATTTCGTAAAAGCTTTAGATAAGACAAAACCAGCATTTCAATATTTATGCAGTGTGTTCCCGAGTCTTTCTTTGGCTAAATTAAAAGAAGGGATATTTGTGGGTCCTCAAATAAGAAAAATTTTGGGTGATACCAAATTTGAGTGTCTATTAACCGATGTTGAAAAAGCAGCATGGAATTCTTTTAAACCTGTTGTTCAAGCATATTTGGGGAATAATAAAAGTCAAAATTACAGAGATATTGTTGCGAATTTATTACATAATTTTGAACTGATGGGCGTAAATATGTCCCTCAAAATTAACTATTTACATTCTCATGTGGATTTTTTCCCGGAAAACCTCGGACACTGAGTGACGAACATGGAGAGCATTCCCATCAAGATTTGAAGTTTTTCGATGTTAATTATCAAGGTTTTTGGAACCAGAATATGCTAGGAGACTACTGTTGGAGTGTCGTGAGGGAGACAAATGAAAATAATTATAAAAAAAAAGACTAAACACTTCACTTTTAATTTTTTTGTCCTAATTTAATGTACATTTTTATATGTTTAGTTTTTAAGAAATATCTCAAAAGTTTGACGTCCAGGATTTTTTAAAATATTTTTTCCGAATTTGGAAGACCTAAATACATACATCCCCATATGTTTCAATTCATGAGCAAAAACTAGTGTAATTTGAATAAATTTATATTCAAAATATATTTTTTTAAACACAAATTTAAATCTGTGTCAATCAACTATAGAAAAGAAAAGACACTTGTCAAACAAACCACTTTATAATATTTTACTGTAAAATGTAAACTCTCATATAAATAGAAAATAATGTAATATGAATTAGGCTGACACCGTTTTTCCAACTCAAAAATTAAAGTTTAAGTAGTTTGTTCGAGGATACTATTTCTCAAAATGTTAGTCTTGAAGTCAATATGTGGTGAATTGGATCAAAGAATAAAAATGTGCTTTTCCGATTTTTATGATTATTTCATATATCTCGCAAAGGAAACATTTGAAATACTGGTATCAAGTGAAAGGTCTTTGAAAGGTGCTTACAACTCTGTATCAGAAAAGATCTTGTTACTACAAAATGATTAGATTTTTTATAATTTTTTAACAAAACATTAAATTTTTTCATATATTTCGAATTTTTTTGGACGTAGCGATTATTTCAGATTCAAAATTGAAGCACCTTTCAATATTTCATATGTTTCCTTGGCTAAAAATTTGAAACAAATCATAAAACCCTTAAATTTGAGCAAGGTCACCAAATACTGAACCCATCGCTAAAATGTTGAGAAATTTTGAAAAATTAAAATGAATTAAACCCTAATTTTAGATAGGAACATCCACAACATTTTTTTTAGGACCTCCCTACTTTTCAACCCAGCAGTTAAGCAAGTAGCCAATGTATCCCTTATAGAAATTAATTGTCACTAATATCAAATCACTTGGTTTATTATTATTTATATATTTTGGGTTATTTGACACGAATTTGCTCTTTGTAGTGCAGAGAGAATTCAATTGGTTACTTTATACATCCCATGTAATCTAGCGTATAGCAATTTTCACCTAAGTGTCTCTAAGTAATCTAGAGTGTAGTCACTTTAAATGGTTATATTGTGTTGCATTTTAGCTGACTTATTGAGGTCAATTAGCACCCTTACATGTTAAAATAACTTGTTATGTAGGTGATCAAGTAACTAGTTAGGTACATAGTAAGGTAACCGATATGTAACCGATATGATAATCTAATTCGTTGACTATTTTGAACCACGTACCAGAGAGTTTTATTGGAATTATAAAGGGTCAAGACAATTACGTGTTAAAATAACTAGTCACTTAGTTATTTCTGTAAGTAGTTGTCACTCTAAATGATAAGTAAAATCACTAATTCGGGCCACTCTACTAGAACTGCTGGAATGTATATCATTTCCCAAATACATAAGTAAGTTTTTTAAAATTTTGTATAATGTATGTAACTATTTCCAACAAAAGTCTGTAACATTAGTTATTTATGAATTTAATGTTTAACATTAATTTTCAATTTTCCCATACTTTTCATTTCTGTGATTAAGAAATTCTCAGACAGTAAATGTTCATATTCAAAACACGTGGCTGTACAAGTCTTTATAGAATTTCCTATGCTCTCGAACTCCTTTCATAAACAAAGTCAAACATTTGGGTAAAAGATTAATTGAAAATTCAAATTTTACAAAAGCAAAAAAATAAAAAAAATTAAATTTAACCACAAATGATGTTTAAGTCAATTTTGCATGAAAATTTCTAAACTATGAAATGAAATTACCTAAAACTAGTTTGCTTTATCAATTAGAGACTTTAAAAATTGATGGGTATTTAAATTAGTTGTTAAAATTTTAAATAAATGTAGAACTTAGTTTTTAATTCATTTAGTAAATGTATGAGTTTGTGTGTTTATAATATATTAAATTATATATGGTTTGGTATGGATATATTTATTGAGTATTTTATTTTTTGTATATATTAACATATATATTTTTTTATAGTTGCACTTACCTTAAAATAAACATTTTAATGTAATTAAAGTGAACTTAAAGACTGAAATGAAAGAAAAATTTATATTATTTGCATTAGTTTCAAGAATTATGTATAGCATTTCATTAAATCTATATTTGTGTTTATTCGGAAGATTTAATGAATTTTTTTAATAAGAATAATAACAACTATGTGGCGGATTTATATGCAAATGCATGTTTTTTCTCGAGCTTCAAAACTACCATGTAGATTAATTATACAGGGCAACAAAATCGAAAAAATTTTAGACAATTTTTAAACCACTACACAATTTTGATGTATTATGGTTCCAGTAGTACAAATATGGTCCAAAGTTTAAATTCTATAGAGAATTTTTTTTCAAAATTTTAAATGGTCCAAATTTTAAATTCTATAGAGAAGTTTTTCATTAAATTTTTTTTTGTAAAATTGTGAAATAACATAAATTAATATAACTCCAAAAGGGTTAGTCGATATTCTTAAAGTAAACTTAGACAATTTTAAATATACATAGCCTTTAATCCGTTTATATCTTGCGTTTTAATCGACTCATTATTTTCGAAGTTTTATTAACAAATTTAAGCAACAAATACATTTTTTTCGTGAAAATAGCTAATTTTTTCACAATATTGTATTTACTTACAAGCGTGTACTTTGAGTGTAAATTTTACATGTGTTTTGTTATTGTAACAGAAACACTCTTGTAAACTCTTGTAAGCATATACAATTTGCTGAACATGAGCGAATTCACTTAATTGTGAAGAAATTCGAAAAGAATCCATCGATTTTTATGATCGATATTGCTTTGCGACAAAGCAATAAATTTAAACTATTTCAACCGATTTCGATTTTTCATGATTTTTTTAAAACAAAAAAATTTATATTTTTTTCAATTTGTTATTATAACCCCGAAACTACACCATTTCCAATTGTATTTCAGAAGTTTCTAATTGTATTTCAGAAATTTCCAATTGAATTTCAGAAATTTCTAATTATATTTCAGAAAATTCCAATTCAATTTCAGAAATTTCCATTTATATTTCAGAAATTTCCAATTATATTTCAGAAATTTCTAATTATATTTCAGAATTTTCTAATTATATTTCAGAATATTCCAATTATATTTCAGAATTTTCTAATTGTATTTCAGAATTTTCTAATTGTATTTCAGAATTTTCCAATTGTATTTCAGAAATTTCCATTTGTATTTCAGAATTTTTAATTTATATTTAAAATGTTTCTAATTGTATTTCAGAATTTTCCAATTGTATTTCAGAATTTTCTATTTGTATTTCAGAAATATCCATTGGTATTGCTATTAGAATTTTCTGAAATACAAATGGATATTTCTGAAATACAATTGGAAAATTCTGAAATACAATTGGAAACTTTTTAAGTATAAAATAAAAATTCTGAAATACAAACGGAAATTTCTGAAATACAATTGGAAAATTCTGAAATACAATTGGAAATTTCTGAAATACAATTAGAAATTTCTGAAATATAAATGGAAAATTCTGAAATATAATTAGAAAATTCTTAAATATAATTAGAAATTTCTGAAATATAATTGGAAATTTCTGAAATTCAATTGGAAATTTCTGAAATATAAATGGAATTTTCTGAAATTGAATTGGAATTTTCAGAAATATAATTAGAAATTTCTGAAATTCAATTGGAAATTTCTGAAATACAATTAGAAACTTCTGAAATACAATTGGAAATTGTGTAGTGAGCCGATTAAAAATGTGAGCCGATAGGGAAAATGTTTTCAAAATTCAATCATTCAAAAGAAAAACATTAACTGCTCAATTTTCTGTATATCAAACAAAAAACTAAAATTTTGTGAAAATGAGCGAATTCACTTAATTGTGAATAAATTCGAAAAGAATCAATCGATTTTTATGATCGATATATATCCTTAACAATTTCTGCAGTTTTGACTTTTTCATTAGATTTTTAAAACAAAAAAAATTTGATATTTCCACCTAAAAAATATATTTTTTGCTTCAATTATTTTAACTCCGATACTACTGAGCCGATTGAAACGCAATATATAAACGGATTAAAGATTATGTAAGTCTCAACTTTTCCAAGTTTATTTTAATAACATCGGACTAACCTTTTTTGAGTTATCATTAATTATGTGGAGAAATGTCTAACAAAATTTATAATTTTACTTAAACATTTTTTAAAAAAAAATCTATCCATAGAATTAAATTTTTTTTTATCATTTTTGTACTTTTTAGCCATGTGCATCAAATCTATATAATAGTTAGTAAAGCTTTTTTTTGCTGTGGACCTGAGTTATCTATCCGAATTACATATTTTGCTGTAAAATGACATCGATTTGTTAGTGCATATTTTTGCATATTTTATTAATAATGCATTTGCTGTTATATTTTACTATAAAGTATAAAGCATATTATTACAATTTCTAAAACAAATTTTAGTTTTTGTTATTTTTTGTCTTCACAAAATAGAAATAGCATCAAATATTGTTGACAAACTTCTTTAGACATCAAGAGACTGGCAGTAAGTCCTCTTCATTTCTCTCTAAGTAATTGAAAATTACATTTTTTAAAAGGTATTAAAATTTCATTAAAGGACTTATATCTTGATTGATCAATATTTTTAAAATTTATCAAAGCTTTATAAATTAAATTTTGGATAGAAATTTTGTTTTATGAACCATTGATAAATTTAAAAATTGTTTATTAATATGTTGAAAAAACATTAAACAAATTTTCATTTTAATTTCGATTTATAAGAGATTTTGTTACATAAAAGATTTTGTAACTTCACAATAATTTATTAAGAGATGAACATTAAGGTTGAATGCTATTTTATAGCACGATCAACTTTTTCAGGATTTTAAAAGATTAAGGCGTTAAATAAATACTAATCCCAAGACATTATAATTATTATGTAAATCGTTTTCTCAGAAGAACTATTATAATTTTAAAATTTTAACAGTTGGGAATTATGTTGTGTAATTTTTGGACAGTGATCAATCCATAACTAAATCGTATACACCAAAAGCGAAATATATGCATAATTTTCTGCTACATCTTCACTGCTACATTAATTGCATCCTAAAATTATTGCCTTACAAAAATGATTTTGGAAGGCATACATTAAGCTATTCGTATAGGTGGTGAAAAACTTAGAAAAAATCAGCGCTTCTTATTATGCAATCACTGGGTCTGTAAGATTTTATTGCTTCTCAGCAGCTCTAAAATCTATATGCACAATTGTTTGCACATATTTAATTCGATGAAATCAGGTTAATTTTAAAGCTGTGAAATATGCTTATTTTGGATTCCTTATGCAGAGCCTCTACGAGAGGAATCCCATATAAAAATCATGTAATCTTTCATGCGAAGTGGTAGCAGTATACAAGTGCTCTCTGCCTTACAAACCTGCTTCCGAGGAAGCACCATTTTTTGCTGGGTTGAATAAGTTACTTCGTTACCCGAATTCAAATGACTTTGGAAAAAGTATTGTCAATAGAGTCCGACCGAATACAAACATACAAAACTTATGTTTTATTGTAAAATGTGTAAGAATCTTTTAAAACTGTTCCCTCAACAAAACTTTTCAGTTCAAGTTGAGAAAACAACTTTTATAATTTCCGAGTTATAGGCATTTGCAAATTGAAAACTAGTTAGTTAGACAACTAAATTACCAATAATATAAAAAAGATTTCAGAGCAATATCAATTATGGATCCAAAAATAAACGATCTTCAATATAAAAATTAAAAAAACTAGTGGTTTTTTTCTGTTTTTTGGGCGAAAAGGTGACTTAACGGTTTTTATTTTGTTAAAAATAGCTTTCTTAAAGAACATATAGCAAAGATTTTGATTTAAAAAAATTTCCTCTTTTTCGAATACGTCGCACAGTGCTTTGTTCAATGGACAAAGATCAAAAACAAGATTATGTCTTTGATGTTAATGAAATTTATATTTTTCAATAGACAACTAAATAGCTCATTCGCGTAAAAAAGACTTTTTTATAAATATCTCTTTTTGTCGTGACTAGAGGTCGCTAAAGTTAGTACATTTTCAACATAAATTTTATGGAGAAAAATATATTTTTTTTAAGGTTAACTAAAATCATTGTTAAAAGTTCGTTTTAAAAGATATAAACTCGCGATTGACTGTAAATGAAAGAATATGAATGTGGAATTATGGAAAATTACTGTTTTAGTCAAAAAAGGTTTAACAGTTTAATCTGCGCAATTTTTAATAATTAACATATTTTTTTATTGTAAGCCAGAAATTCTAAAACTTTGTTGGAATATTAGTAAAATACGTGTTAATCTATTTTGATTATGTTTTACTATAGAATAGCCATAAGTATTATCTATAACAAAATGTAATCATTTGTTGTCCTTTCGTATGAAAACTATTAAAATTTTGTTTTTGTTTAAATGTATAAATTACCATTTCGTAAATTTTCAATTTGATGGTTTGGGGAAATAGCTCCAGATTTTTGGTTTTTTATAAAATAATACCGTTTTTTCTTTTAAATAACTAAGAAATATTGTGTTATTTAACAAAAATAGTTTAATGGCATAAAGTGTATTAATAGGTCTTTATTTGGTTCTTGATGTTGTATGTTTGTTTGCTGAAATCAAAAAAGAATCCAAAGTTTGATTTAATTTTGAGAAAAAAAAAACATGTTAATCAATTTTAATTTTTCTTTAATTTTATGTAATGCCTATCTCTTATTTATTATAATGTGAAATCATTATTTGTCCGTTTTGAATAGAACTTTAAAAAAAATTTGTTTTTGATAAATAATACATTTTTACCGTAAATGTAAGTAACTCAATAATTGAATATAACCTACATATACTTAGATTGAGATATTCTGCTGATATTATGAACACTTAAAGTATAATCCAACATCGAATTTCTAATATTACAGCTGAACCATAAAGCTATCAACATTTGAAAATGTCCGTCCATCCGTCCTTCCGAATTTAGAAAATATATACAATATTTCAGTATTTTTTTTAAAAAAGGATATATGGCAGTTATGTAAATCCTTTCTAGAATTGAAATGTTAATAACTAAATTAATCTGATATTATAAGAGAACAATAATTTCTGAAAATGAATAATTTTATTCAGGTTTATAGGTTTTTTTAAGAAAAGGATGCACAAAAAACAATAACTTTATTAAAATGATTATAACCAAATTGGTTCCAAAATAAGAAACGATTTTTACGAATTTTTAAAAAAAAAAATTAGATGTTATACAGGATATTGAAATCTTGATGTCTTGGAATTATGAATATCCTTCCGATAAAATTTTCATAACTTTGCATCTAATATTATAAGAGAACAATAATTTCTGAAAATTAATAATTTTATATAGGTTTATAGGTTTTTTAAGGAAAAGGATGTATGGCAGCCACCCGAATCCGTGCTGCGATTGTAATAAAAATTTTCACAAACAACAATAACTTTATTAAAAACACTATAACCAAATTTTAAAATATTAGGAGTATAACTGTGAATTTTATTCAAAATTATATGTTCAGGATATATGGAAGGTACTCGTGTCCTTTCACGGATTTTTTCAAGAATTATATTTTTTCTTAATCTTACCAAAAGTTAATATTCCAATTATTTTTGTCCATTGCCTATATGAAAACAAAGCACTGTGTGTCGCCCCTACCCCCTTCAGAATTTTATCAAAATTTTAAATTTGGAAAGCTGCTTTAGAAACCTTGATGTGATCTAGAGTTTGCAAAAAACCGAAGAATTTCAAAACCGCGGTATGGGTTTTAAAAAATGAAAATCGATCGGTTTCGGTCGGTTTTGTGGTAATTTATTAAATATGAAGTGTTATAGAAACAAAATCATTTGGTAATATAGGAAAATCTAACAATTTTAAAATTCAAACTTGGCGGGTGGGTGTTCAAGAAGATAAAGGAAAATTGGTACATTTTCTTTTAATGGTACTTTTTTAATATATTAAATTAGTTAGCTAATATACATTAAAGTTGGCTAATATGCTACTCAGTAAAGAAATAATCAAGAAAAGGAGAACTACACCAAACTATGAAGATTTTTTTCGTTCTTCAAAATGATACTTTTTGAATTTTCTATAATATTGAACCTATAATCAGGAAATTACTTTGATTTCAAACTTGACCGGGGTTCAATTATGGAAAATTGGTACTTTATCTTCTAATTGTACTTTTTGTTATATTAAATTATTTTAAATTTAGACACACATAATTCTGAATGAATTAGAATTCGCAAAAGGTGACTTTAGAAATATGAAACTAGGCATTCATGAAGATGAGTGGGAATACAAAATGTGGTACTTTTTAATTCTTTATGGTACTTTTTTAATTCTAATAATACGTTTCGAATGAGCTAGAATCCACATTACAATGAACCAATAAACTTGAAGCTAGAGACATGTTATCCTGAATTATTATTAATTCACAAAAGGAGGCTTAATAGTACTATTTCTTCCTTCTAATTGGGATAGCGAAGCACACCGGGTCAAATAAACAGTCATTTGAATTTTAATTGTAGGGAAATACTTGGATGAATCTTTGGATGAAAAAGTTTGTTTTTCATTTATAATTTTTTAATTTTTCTACTAAAAAAAATTAAAAATAAAAATCGAAGAATAATTGTCGGTTTCGGTTTTAGGTCTTGAAAAACCTCGGTTTCGGTTTCGATTAAAACCGAAGACGAAACTCTAATGTGATAACTGTTTATCCCCAAAGTATTTTCCCAGCCCCGATGGAAATGTGGGACCGATCGCAACAAAATTTGGTGGTGCTATTTCGGCTTATATAAAACTTATTTGTGCTGAATTTGGTTTGGATATCGATATAACTAAGATATTTGTGAGAGCTTAACTATTTTCAGAAAAGCAATCGATTGCGAAAATTCTGTTAATTATACTATTTTGTATATAATTAACTAATTAATTTTTTTAATTATTTAACTATTTAAGTAGGAGAGCTACTTTACAAAAATATTTATAATCAGAATGGTGGGGCATCTACTGGTTTTTAATCTATATTTAATAGTTTTCATATTGAATTAGTACTCTGAGATAAAAATAACTGTTTATATAAAATATTCTATCTTCTTGGCATGTGTAGATTATTTTTTTGGACTGTAAATCAAAAAAATAATTACAAGTTTTTGAAAAAAAGTGACCGATAAGATTTTTTTTGCAAAATTAACAAAATGCTTACCTTACCCATAAAGCAACAATATTTTGTTTACATTTTCTATTTGTTTACATACAAGTGGCCATACGATTTGTTTATAAACTTCACATTTCGCTTATCTAAGACATTTACCACAGGCAAACTTTGCTTTTTACACAACAAAATCATTAAAAAAATTATTCGGCTTATCTTGGGGAGATGTCGAATATAAAGTATACTATCAGAATTGTTTATAAATTAATAAAGATAATAAAAACGATAGCGGTAGACTGTAGATCAATTTGTTAGTGCTCAACAAATTGTCTTAGAAGTTAGGTCGTTTGAAGACAAATGTACGAAACTTGAATAAAAATAAATGCATTCTAAATATTTGTTAATAGTATTAAGCATATTGCCGCCTGCATTAAATGCGGCGCATATATTATCATTATTTGGAACGCCCGAACGTGCACAATATGCCTTTATAGAACCGCTACTCAAAGAATTGGCTAGTCGGGGTCATCAAATAACTTCAATAACAAATTTTCCACAAAAAGAAAATGTAACAAATTTTCGTGATGTTGTGGTTGAAAAAAATATAAATTTATTCAATGGTGAGTTACCATTTAGATCATCTACTTCTAAATAAATAAATCTAAAGTTTTTTTAAACAGATTTCCAGAATTTTAGCTTGGAAAATATTGAAACAAATTACTATGAAGTGGTGGATGAAATTTATAATCGAGTTTTCCAAATATGTATAAACATACAAAATGATGCTACCGTACGTCAAATACTTGATAACGAGAAAATTGATTTAATTATTATGGAAGTATATTTTTCGGAATCATTTTTTGGTCTATCGGAATATTTGAAGGCTCCAATGGTGGGTGTATCCACTATAGGTACCATGCTTAATATTGATGAATTGGTGGGTAATATAAGCCCTGTGTCATATATACCACACATGATTTTACCACTAAGTGAAATGAACTTTTTCCAAAGACTTTTAAATGTAATATTGTATTTTGTGGAATTGACGCATTACTACTATAAATATTTGCCGGTACAAAAACAAATCTATAATTTTTACTATCCCAATGCTAAACTAACATTTGAAGAAGCCCAAAAGAATTTATCTTTAGTGCTGTTGAATGATCACTTTTCTCTGTCAACACCAAGGCCTTATGTGCCTAATATGATTGAAGTGGCTGGCTTAAATATCGTAACAAACCCAGATCCTCTAACACCTAGCATCAAACGAATACTCGACAATGCCCACCATGGAGCCATACTTATGTCCCTTGACGTTGTTATGTCTCCCCACATGATAAACATATTTTTGCAACAATTTAAGTCTATGCCTGAAATAATATTATGGAAAACTTCTCAGAAAATCCATAGCATGTCTTCAAATGTGTTTGTAAGTGCCAACTTTAACGAAGCCTCGATTCTAACACACCCCAATATTAAACTATATATAACACCTGGTAATTTTCTAAGTATTATAGAAAGTGTTTACCATGGTTTACCGATTTTGGGAGTGGCATCTACCGAAAAACAGGATGATTATGTGGATTACACCAAAAAGGTTGGCAATGGCTTGTCCATTAAATTAAACACCATCTCAGAGAGAGTTCTGTCTAAAGCTTTCAATGAAGTCCTAAGATCTCCCCATTATGCCAATATTGCCAAAACATTATCGCATAGATTTCGCGATCAACAAAACACTCCCATGGAGAGAGCGGTCTATTGGATTGAATATGTTTTGCGTCATAATGGTGCCGCCCATTTGCATAACATGGGAAAGAATTTATTATGGTGGCAATTTTACAGTATAGATGTAATTATTGCAATACTGTTTTTATTTGCTTTAGTAATATGTTTGGCTTTAGTTATTGTTAAGATTTTAATGGATTTACTTTGGAAATTAAAACTAAGAGATAAAAACAATGTAAATAAGGAAAAGAAATTGTAAGAATGTGTATTGTAATGAAAATTAATATAGTTAAAATAAATTAGGTATATGAAGTTAATTTTAAATTAATCTAAAGTTAATTTAAATATAGAGACGGACTGACAGACATGGATATATTGACTATGGTATCTATGACGATCCAGAATATATATACTTTATTGGGTCACATATGAAAAGTGTGGAAATTAGCCTTGCCACTCATGATGAAGTGTACAATAAGGCAATTCATTTTAATTTTAACACATAACTAAACAAAACAAGTAAGGTTTTGCCGAATCCTATGTACTCTTCACCAAATTATAATTTAAAATACAATTTTTTTTTGGGTTAAAAAATTTTTCTCGATTTCGTCCCATTGTATTAAGCTATTTGTGGGTCTATTTGCTCGATTTTAAATAGCAACCGAACCGATTCTATACCGGATATATTGATGTATGAACCATGTATGTAAATTATTCGGGGACTACGGAAAGTTAATTTCAACATACATATGGACAGACGCAAAGTGGCTCAGGATCAATGTTTATGCTAGTTAAAGTGATTTTCGGAAGCGCGCCTTATATAGGAGCTATGACCAATTATGGATCGATCGCCATGAAATTAAGTTGGGAAATATGGAAGTTAACCGATAACACCATATCGGTTTTATGATCATGTTATAAAGTAGAAGTTTACAATCTAAATTAAGCGTAGAGTTTCTGCCAATAAGCCAATTAATTTGAATTGATTTCAATTTCATTTGAGTCATCTATATGACGTTTCCATTTTTTCCATTCTTCTAATTTAAATATGTGATTTTGTATGTAACGACACGCTTCTTGAGCAGTATCATCAGCAAATGAGTGCGATTGTTAGTTGGCATATCAGACGAATATGTATATCAAATATAAAAGAGGTCCCAGGATACTGCCTTGGGGACTCCAGCTTCAATGGGTTGTGCAGTACTTAAAAAGTTACCCTCTTTAACCTTAAATGTTCGACCAGTTAAATAGCTTTCCAACAGTTTATGTGTGTTTGCGGTTAAATTTTGACTCAATTTGTATATTAATCCAGCATGCCATACCTTATCAAACGCTTGAGAGATGTCGATGAAGAGTGCGGATCAGTATTTCTTTTCTTCAAACGCTTTTCTCACCATAATTACAAGTCTATGGGTTTGTTGATTGTAGTGTGTTTTCTTCTAAATCCAAATTGATGATTCGGAATATAATTGTTTTCAATTAACATCGGGTACAACTTGTTCATAAGTATCTTCTCAAATAGTTTTGATATAATAGAAAATAGGCTGATGGGTCTGTATGATTCCACCTTTGTGTGATCTTTTCACGGCTTGGATATCATGGTAACCAGTGAAACCTTCCATTCTGGAGGATAATATTCAAGTCGTAATATAGCATTAAAAATAAAAAGAATTATTTTTATTGCTATCCGGGGTAGCTCCATAAGCATCTTGTTGCTGATCTTGTACATACCAGGCGCTTTCTTGAGGTTTAAATCAACAATAGCATTTTCGATCTCTCGAATCTCAAAACGTAGGGGTACGGCTGCTCCAAAATTGGGTACAACAGGTGGCAACTCAATTGCTTCGTTTGATGTGTTCGGTGTAAATACTTTTTTTAAATGATTAACAAACAGATTCCCTTTTTCAGTATCATTTCTTGCCCAACCACCACTTGAATTTCGCAAGGGGGACTTATATATAACGGGTCTTTTAAGACTTTTTGTTGCTCGCCATAATGAGTAATCCGATTGCGGGGTTGCGTCCAGGCTTTCTAAATATTTATTCAATGATTCCATTTTTCGAAATTCCAAGAGCTTTTTAAGTCTTTTTATACAATCTTTAAGCTTCTCTTCGAACTCTTCTTTTTTTCATCGACATCTGCAGAATTAATTCTATTATATCTGATTTGTCGGGGGGTTTGGGTAGCATGTTGAGTAGCCAGTTTGAGATTTTTATCGAAATTGATAAGAAAGTGATCAATGTTTTCTGGTGTTCTTAGCGGTAAGTTTTCCGAGCAATGTGTACTGAGGTATTTTTTATATTTGAGCCAATTTATTCTTGTGCCTGCCATCGCTAAATTACCAGTCGGGGATACAATTTTTAGGGGGCTCAATAAAGTAACAAAAGTGGGTGAGTGATCCGAAGGTAGTTCCAGCGAGGATTTAATTTGAATCATTTCTCTAGGGATATTTTTCATCACGCTAAAATCAATAACATCCGGTATTTTTCGTGGGTCAGTAGGCCATTTTAGAAATTGTATCAAACAAAACACGACTTTTAGGGGTAATCAGTCGTGATCCTCATAATGTGTGCTTAGCATTATAATCGCCAGCAGCCAGGAAACGGGGGCCTAGTGATTTAAAAATCTATTATATTGACTTTCTGTAATTGAGAATATAGGGGGTGAGTATATCGATGAAATCACTAAGTTTCGATGAAAATCTTCAAGACAGCGTAGCTTGAAGATAATAAGTTATTTCTGTTGAATTTTATGTTTATACCAGTATTTTTAAGAGATTTATGCTCGTTAAAGTGATTTTTGGAAGCGGGTCTTATATGGGAGATATGACAAATTATGGACAGATCATCATAAAATTAGATGAAATGAATTCAGTTTATATAAAACTTATTTGGAGCAAAATTTGTGTAAATACCTATATAAATAAACCATTTACTACCGATAAAGTCCAATTTCGGGAGAACATTTGTATAGATGTTAGGTAAAATAATAAATAGATTTCAGCCAGTTTAAAAAGGCTTCGTTCTCGGGCAAAAAAAATGTATGTACCAAATTTAATCACAATATCTTCAAAATTGAGACTTGTACTTTGCGCACAAGGTTTACATGGACAGCCAGCCGACCAGCAAGACGGACGGACATCGTTTATTCGACTCAGAAAGTGATTCTATCGGTATACTTTAAGGTGGGCGTTAGATTTTTGGGCGTTACAAACATCTGAACAAACCCATTATACCCTCCCCACTATGGTGGTGTAGGGTATAAAAAGGCTAGAAAAAAGCAAGAAAAAATCCACGAAGCTAAAACCAAAATTTCGAGGCTAAAGAGCAACTAAAAAGGCTTAATTTAGCCTCAAAAATACTAATCTGGCAACACTGGTCAAAATGCATGAAAAAGGCAAAACAAAATACAATTTTGCCTATACGATACATACTAATTTTAAATCGATATATCTCGATTCCTAGACCTGACCCAGCGAAACGCCGGGACACTTTTAACTTTTTTTTACTAACATTTCCCGGTGGGCAGAACCCCCTCCGATCACTGGCCCTATTATTAGTCGCATAGTGTAATTGATAGTGACGACGAGGTTTTTTATAGTGTATTTTTATAGTATTTTTGAAATCGGAACCCAAACAAAGAAATACGATCGTTTTAAAATGTCACATACCCGAGGTGTCCTACTTTGGGGACCCCTAGCCGCGCACGTGTTGGGCACATGAGGTCCAAGCTCTAAACTTAAAGTCGACAACACTTTGCGCATGTAAAATTATTTTAGTGGTGGTTGTGATATAATGTGTGCAGTGGGCCACTTTTGGTAAGCAGAACTGACGCTGTGGGATGAACCAAACGTAATGTTACGGTGTCCAAATAGAGGGAACTCTATTTTGTTTTTCTATACCACTGTGCGACATTTAATTAATTAATTATTTTTTTATAATTATTTAAGTAGCTAACGCAGTTATCTTTACAAAAATATGACAGTGGTTAATAGGTAATAAACAATGGTTGTATATTTATAATCAGTACATTTTCACATCTATATGGTGGCGCATCTGCAAGTTTTAATGAACGTTTAATAGTTTTCATATTAAATTAATATTTGAAGCTAAAAATAACTATTTATACAAAAAATATTTCATCTTCCTGGCATAGTTTTCAGAAAAAAAAATATTTTTTTTTTTTTTTAAATTTTGAGTGATAAGCTATTTCTTTGCAAAATTTACAAAATGCTTACCTTACATATAAAACAACTCCATGTTATCTACATTTTGCATTGTGACCATACGATTTGTTTATACAAAACATTTACCATAGACAAGCATTGCTTTTTACACAAAAAAATCATTAACAATTTTAATCGGCTTATCTTTGCGAGATGTCGAATATAATAGAAACACTATCGGAATTGTTTATAAATTAATAAAGATAATGAAAATGATATCAGTAGACGGTAGAACAAGTTTTTAGTGCTCAACAAATAGTCTCAGCAGTTAGATCGTTTGAATACCAATTTACAAAATTAGAACAAAAATAAATGCATTCTAAATATTTGTTAATAGTATTAAGCATATTGCCTCATGCATCAAATACGGCGCATATATTATCACTATTTGCAACACCCGGGCCTTCACAATATGCCTTTATAGAACCGCTACTCAAAGAATTGGCTAGACGAGGTCATCAAATAACGTCAATAACAAATTTTCCACAAAAAGAAAATATAACGAATTTTCGTGATGTTGTGGTTGAAAAAAATATAAATTTATTCAATGGTGAGTTACAATTTAGATAATCTACTTTTCCATAAATAAATCTAAAGTTTTTTTTCAAACAGATTTTCAGAATTTTACCTTGGAAAATATTGAACCAAATCACTATGAAATGGTTGATGAACTTTACAATCGTGCTTTCCAAATATGCATAAATATTCAAACTGATGCTACCGTACGCCAAATACTCGATAACGAAAAAATTGATTTGATTCTTATGGAGATATTCTTTTCGGAATCATTTTTTGGTTTATCGGAATATCTGAAAGCTCCAATGGTGGGTGTATCCACTATCGGTACCATGCTTACTATTGATGAATTGGTGGGTAATATTAGCCCTTTGTCGTATATACCAAATATGATTCTACCTCTACGTGAAATGAACTTTTTTCAAAGACTTTTAAATGTAATATTGTATTTTGTGGAATTGACGCACTACTACTATAAATATATGCCGGTACAAAAACAAATCTACAATTTTTACTATCCCAATGCTCAACTAACATTTGAAGAGGCTCAAAGGAATTTCTCTTTAGTGCTATTGAATGATCACTTTTCTCTGACAACGCCAAGGCCTTATGTGCCCAATATGATTGAAGTGGCTGGCTTAAATATTGTAACAAACCCAGATCCCATAACACCTACCATCAAACGATTACTCGATAGTGCCCACCATGGAGCTATACTTATGTCCCTTGATGTTGTTATGACTCCCTACATACTAAACGTATTTTTGAAACAATTTAAGTCTATGCCTGAAATAATATTATGGAAAACTTCTCAGAAAATCCATAGCATGTCTTCAAATGTGTTTGTAAGTGCCAACTTTAACGAAGCTTCGATTCTAGCTCACCCCTATGTACAACTATATATAACTTCTGGTAATTTTCTAAGTATTATAGAAAGTGTTTACCATGGTTTACCGATTTTGGGAGTGGCCTCTACTGAAAAACAGGAAGATTATGTGGATTACACCAAAAAGGTTGGCAATGGTTTGTCCATTAAATTAGACACCATATCAGAGAGACTTCTATCTAAAGCTTTCGACGAACTGCTAAGATCTCCCCATTATGCCAATATTGCCAAAACATTATCGCATATATTTCGCGATCAACAAAACACTCCCATGGAGAGAGCGGTCTATTGGATTGAATATGTTTTGCGTCATAATGGTGCCGCTCATTTGCGTAATATGGGACAGAGTTTGTTGTGGTGGCAATTTTACAGTATAGATGTAATTATTGCAATGCTGTTTTTATTTGCTTTAATAATTTGTTTGGCTTTAGTTATTGTTAAGATTTTTATAGATTTTTTGTGGAAATTAAAACTAAGAAATAACAATAATATAAAAAAGGAAAAGAAATTGTAAGAAAGTGTATTGTAATGAAAAGTAATATAGTTGAAATAAATTAAATATATGAAGTTTATTTTAATCGGATATCACTTCTATTTATACTGAAGGTTTTATGATTAGAAGAGCTCGAAAACATACTTCGGTCATAGAGGGCCAGTAGAGAAGATACCTTGCAAGACTTATATATACTGTACTCATCTCACCTAATTTTATGATGATCGGCCCATAATTAATAATAGCTTCCATATAATGCCCTCTTCAGAAAATCATTCACGAAAATAAATTATAGTGTAGGGTATTATATGGTAGGGCTAGACCGAACATACTTTCTTACTTCCTTTTATCAGCATATAACAAAAATCCGCATTTTCATACTAAATGCTATAAAAAACAAGTAAGAGAGCTATATTCGGTTGTGCCGAATCTTATATACCTTTCACCAAATTATACTTTAAAATAAATTTTTTTAAATATTTTTAGGTAAACAAAATTTAATTATTTTTTTTTTGTAATTGTTTTTTAATTTTGTTTAAAAAAAAGTTGTTTCCAAATTTTTTAAAAAAAATTTTTTAAATTTTTTTTTTAGTTTTTAATTTTTTTTTTTTTTGGGAAAAAAATGTATGACAAAAAGAATTTTTTGATGAAAAAAAATTCGGGTTAAAAAATATTTTTCCCGATTTTGATCCATTGTAGGTCCAACTTACTATAGCCTTATCTCTATCGTTGCAATGGACTTTGAAATATCTATCATTAGATATTCATATTGTCTATATTAATGACTTAGTAATCCAGATATAGATCAAAAATAGGTCAAATATCGAGGTTGTCCCGGTTTTTTGCTCATATTTCCGTTATTTATGGACCGATAGCAAACTTCTCGAAAGCATGTCTGACAGAATTATTGAATATTTGGATCCCGAAGATATCTATCTGGGGTCTTTCAGAAAATTGATTTCAACAGACGGACAGGCAGACAGACGGACATGGCTTAATCGACTCCGCTATCTATAAGGATCCAGAATATATATACTTTATAGGGTCGTAAATGGAAAATGTAGAAATTACAAACGGAATGACAAACGTACATATATATAGCCTTCTCACGAAGGTGAAGGGGATAATAAAAGTTCAACTTTAGCTTTAAATTTCTCAACAATTGCTGAAACGATTTCAATGTTTGTCCATCAAAGAAAAAATGTCTAAAATATCTCAATCGGTTCAAAAGTTACAGAGTTTTGGTCGATGAAAATTAACCAGAGCCACTGTGCGCCACAACCATGCGGCAAATGCGCCAACAAATTATTAATATATAACCAAATATTATTTATTTAATACTTCAAATCTTTAAACAATCTTAAACACAAGTCAGAGTGCTGTATTCGATTGTGCCGAATCTTACATTCCCTTCACCAAAGTTTACTTTAAGCTAAAAAAATTTTTTGTACAAAAACAAAATTTGGTGAAAACAAAAATTGATGGAACAAAATTTTTATGAAACCAAATATTTAATGAAAATAATTGTTGGTGAAAAAATGGAGGTAGCCTCTGTTTTTTGCTTACAATACAACTCAGACAATTGTTGGCCGAGATTTTAAATTGCAAGCTAAGGTGGACGATAGCGGATATATTGATGTACCAATAACACTGTGCTACAAAACTAAATTTCTTGCAATAACTTGGCAAATCACCTAGTGTAGGTTGTAGCAAATTGAGTCCCAAATAGTTTAGATAGCTATTTTTTCAATCCTTCGAAAAAAATTAAAAACAGCTATATTCGGCTGTAACGAATCTTATATACCCTTCACCAAATTATACTTTAAAATAAAATTTTTAAATATTTTTTGCCTAAATATTTTAGGTACGCATAATTTAAAATTTGTGTGTATCAAATTTTTTTATTTTTTTTTTATTTTAAAATTGTTTTTTAATTTATTTTAAAAAAGTCTTTTCGAAATTTTTTTTTAAATTTATTGAATAAAAAATCTTAAGTTAAAACAATTTATTTTGATATATATCGCACTCGCATCCCACTAAGCAACCAAAAACCTCTTAAAGGAATGGACCGAAGCTTTCTTTTGAGCTACAAAAAAAAAATGACAAAAATGTTATGTTTTTAGTTAAAAAATATTTATTTTGATAGATAACCCACTCGTATCCCATTAAGCGACCAAATAAGTCTTCAAGGAAAATTTATATGCTTTTATTAAAAAAAAGATCCATTTTAAAAAAAAGTTTTTGATTTCGGAAAAAAATATTAAATTTTTTTTATGTATTTTTTTTCGAAAGATTGAAGAAAGAGCTATCTATACTATTTGGGACACATTTTGCTAAGAATAATAGGCAATAAGTTACATGGATAAGAAAAATCACCTGCTTGGCCAAAATTTCAAATTTTGACGCCTAACTCAGAGAGTTCTCGAAGGATTTTGTTGATCAAATAGGCCTGCATTACTATTTAATAGAAACATCCCGATCGGAAGAAATCGATTTCAAAAGTTGGTTCAATTGACATGAATACCCCTTAAATATGTAGAGATTTTTCGAATAAAACCCCACACTTTTAATATTTTCAACTACTACGAATGTTTTTCAGATCTTCGTTTTAAACAACAATAATTTTAAAGCCAGTGTTCTTCTGAGAAAAACAAACATTCATTGGTTTAAAGCGGTTCAAAATTGACACAGTTATTTGCCAAGTTGTTTTTGAGTGAAGAACAGTGATAGTTATTTGGGGATTTCAGAAACTTGATTTCAACAGACTACTCTGTTTTCAAGTTCATCGAAATTGGCATTTGTCCCCCTTTTACCCTAATCTGTTTAAAACGTAACTTTTTACGTTTTACAACAAAAAAATCATTAACAAATTTAGTTGGCTTATCTTTAGGTGGCGAATTAGGGTTCCTATGCGGGAATATTTTCCCTGGAATAATTTTTTAGGAAGATTTTTGTTGGGAATTTTTGAAAATTTGTTTATACGTTTTCCTTCTAAAGTTACAATATTCAGATTCGTTCTAATGACCAAATTTGTTGCTAATCGAATGCTTTCAATAGATTTTTTGGGGTTCCAGCAATAGATAGGCCATTGGCAAATAAGCATTATAGTTGGAATAATCAAGCAAGATGGACGGACATAGTTTAATCGACTCAGACATTGATTCTATGTCGATATACTTTAAAGTGGGTGTTAGACTAATATATTTGGGCTTTACAAACATCTGCACAATATACCCTCCCTACTATGGTGTTGTAGGGTATAAAAATTCCCGGGAATGAAAAATGCGAAATTAGGAACCCTAATCGAACATATAAACATTATCAAAATTGTTTATTAATTATAAGATAATGAAATGATAGGGGTGAACTGTAACACAATTATTTAGTGTTCAACAAATAGGCAAAGCAATAAGGTCTTTTGAGTACAAATGTAGAAAAGTTTTAAAAATAAATAAATGAATTTCAAATATTTAATTATAGTATTGTGTATATTTCCCAGTACATTAAATGCGGCGCACATATTATCGGTATTTGGAATGCCCATGCATTCACAATATGCCTTTATAGAACCGCTACTCAAAGAATTGGCTAGACGGGGTCATCAAATAACTTCAATAACAAATTTTCCACAAAAAGAAAATGTAACGAATTTTCGTGATGTTGTGGTTGAAAAAAATATAAATTTATTCAATGGTGAGTTACAATTTAGATAATCTTTTTTTCCATAAATAAATCTGAATTTTTTTTCAAAAAGATTTCCAGAATTTTACCTTGGAAAATATTGAAACAAATCACTATGAAATGGTTGATGAATTTTACAATCGTGCTTTCCAAATATGCATAAATATTCAAACTGATGCTACCGTACGTCAAATACTTGATATCGAGAATATTGATTTGATTATTATGGAGGTATTCTATTCGGAATCATTTTTTGGTTTATCGGAATATCTGAAAGCTCCAATTGTGGGTGTTTCCACTTTAGGAGCCACGCTTACCATTGATGAATTGGTGGGTAATGTAAGCCCTTTGCGTATATACCACACGTAATTTTAACCCTACGTGAAATGAACTTTTTTCAAAGACTTTTAAATGTAATATTGTATTTTGTGGAATTGACGCATTACTACTGTAAATATATGCCGGTACAAAAACAAATCTATAATTTTTACTATCCCAATGCTCAACTAACATTTGAAGAAGCTCAAAAGAATTTCTCTTTGGTGCTATTGAATGATCACTTTTCTCTGACAACACCAAGGCCTTATGTGCCCAATATGATTGAAGTGGCTGGCTTAAATATCGTAACAAACCCAGATCCCATAACACCTACCATCAAACGATTACTCGACAGAGCCCACCATGGAGCTATACTTATGTCCCTCGATGTTATTATGACTCCCAACATAATAAACGTATTTTTGAAACAATTTAAGACTATGCCGGAAATAATATTATGGAAGACTTCTCAGAAAATCCAAAGCATGTCTTCAAATGTGTTTGTAAGTGCAAACTTTAACGAAGCCTCGATTCTAACGCACCCCAATATTAAACTATATATAACTCCTGGTAATTTTCTAAGTATAATAGAAAGTGTTTACCATGGTTTTCCGATTTTGGGAGTGGCCTCTACTGAAAAACAGGAAGATTATGTGGATTACACCAAAAAGGTTGGCAATGGTTTGTCCATTAAATTACACACCATCTCAGAGAGAGTTCTATCTAAAGCTTTCAATGAAGTCCTAAGATCTCCCCATTATTCCAATAGTGCCAAAACATTATCGCATAGATTTCGCGATCAACAAAACACTCCCATGGAGAGAGCGGTCTATTGGATTGAATATGTTTTGCGTCATAATGGTGCCGCCCATTTGCGTAATATGGGACAGAATTTGTTGTGGTGGCAATTTTACAGTATAGATGTAATTATTGCAATGCTGTTTTTATTTGCTTTAATAATTTGTTTGGCTTTAGTTATTGTTAAGATATTTATAGATTTTTTGTGGAAATTAAAACTAAGAAATAACAAAAATGTAAATAAGGAAAAGAAATTGTAAAAATGTGTATTATAATGAAAATTAATATAGTTAAAATAAATGAAATATATGAAGTTAATTTTAAATTAACTTGTAAAACTCGGTAATTTTAAGTTCTTAATATATTACATCCATTTCATGTCTCATTATACCCTTCACCTATATATGAGGAGCCGCAGAACAAAAAGTACTTTTTCTATTTGATTTTTTGGTATTTTTATAATATTTGGGTTGAAATCTTATAGAAAAAATCTATTTCCCAAAATTTTTAAACTTTCATAAAAAGTACCTTTTGTTCTGCGGCTCCTCATATATGTATATATAAGTTTGTCATTCCGTTTGTAATTTCTACATTTTTCATCGACCGCACAAAGTATGTATTTTCTGGATCATTATATAAAGCGAAGTGGATATAGCCATGTCCGCCAGTATGTTCAAATCAACTTTCCGTAGCTCACAAATAACTCAATACATACATACATCATACATACATCAATATAAAGTCTTCCGGCTCGGTTGGAATTTAAAATCGACAAAATCGGTCCACAAATGGCTGACATACAGTTACGGACAATACAATAGAATCACTACATATGAATTCGATTAAAGCGGTAAAACTACAAAATTTCATTTCAAAATTTAAAATTTGTTCATTATATATTAATGCTCATAACATAAACAATAAAAAGAAAAAAAGAAAATAAAAAAAAAAAAAATAACACATTCTTATGTTAAAAACGATGTCAAATCTAAAAGACTAAATAGAATATGTGACATTCAAATAGAATCAGTCTTAAAATGATTAAAAATAAAAAATCATCATAAGAATTCGTTGTTTTCTTAATATTTTGTTGCATATCAATTATTTCTAATAACAGCATCAAATCTTTTGGGGATTGAATTTAACAAACTTTCGCATGTAGATCGGGAAATTGCATACCATATTTCCTGAATTTTCTGCCAAAGTTCTTCCTTGTTTTCAGTTTTTTCAGGTCCGAGTTTGTCTTTTACTATTTTCCATAGGATTTAAGTCTGGTTATTGAGACGGTTATTTACATACAAGTGCTTATCCATATTTTCTTTAATCCAATAAATTGGACCAACGCAATACCAAGAAAAGCATCCCCATAAAATAATATTTCCCCAACCATGTTTAAACGTTTTTGGTTTTTGCCATTTTTTGAACGTCTAACCCATGTCTTATCATCACTACCAATTAAATTAATGGTCGTTTCGTCCGTCCACTACACATTTTGCCACTTTTTTATATTTTCTGGCCCACACCAATCCTTATGATTGCTCCTGGTTTTAAATGAAATATTGGTAGTGATTATATTGTAATGTCCGTCACTGTATAAGAAAAAAACCAGGACAACCTCGATTTTTGACCTATTTGTTTACTTATATCTGGATTACTAAGTCATTAATATAGACAATATGGATATCTAATGATAGATATTTCAAAGACCTTTGCAATGACGTATATAAGACCGTAGTAAGTTGGACCTACAATGGGTCAAAATCGGAAAAAATATTTTTTAATCTGATTTTTTTTTCACCAAAACTTTTCTTTTGCTAAAGATTAAAAAAAAATTAAAAAAAAAAATTAAATTTAAAAAAAAACCGAAAATTTTTTTTTCCAAAATATGAAAAAAAAATATTTTGGAAAAAAAATTAATTTTGTTTACCTAGTTCAGCTAATAATATATAAAAGGATGCCCATAGTGGGAGTTATTGAGTAATATTTTCGTTAAATGAAAACAAAAGTTGGTAATGTAAAAAAAATCGATTATTCTGCTTTCAAATTAAATTTAAGTATTTGGCAGATGTGTCCCTATGGCGAATTGTCCCCCTTCTATCCTAATCTTTTTAAAATGTGTTTTTTTAATTATTGCAACAAAAAATTGGCTTATCTTTAGGTGGTGAAATAGGGTTCCTACGTGTGAATATTTTCCCAGCAATAATTTTTCAGAAATTTTAGGAACATTTTTGTCGGGAATTTCCGAAAACTTCTTTATACGTTTTCGTTCTGATGACCAAATTTGTTGCTAATCGAATCCATAATTTCGTTTCCAGCAACCGACAGACATTGGCAAATAATATAAAAAAAATATAATTTTCATAAATAAAGAATCAAATTGAAATTTAAAGTTCTTAAAGAAGTGATTAAGGTTCCTAACATTACATTACGGAATTGATTTTAAACATATTTAAACTACCATTATGAAAATACCGTTTTATACTCCTTTCCCAACTCTGATGAAAATTACTTATCCGAAAAAAAACCGTAACTGGGTTTTGGTCTAATTTAGTATTAACAAGTAAGAGAGCTATATTTGGCTGTGCCGAATCTTATATATCAAATTATACTTCAAAATAAAAATTTTAAATATTTTTAGGTAAACAATTTTTTTTTTGCAGTTTTTTTAATTTTTTGGAAAAAAAAATGTTTCGAATTGTTTTTTTTTAAATTTAAAAAAATATGTTTTTTGTTTTTTCACTTTTTTTTTAATATTTAGCGAAAAAAAAAACTTTTGGTGAAAAAAAATTCGGGTTATAAAATATTTTTCCTATTTTGACCCATTGTAGGTCCAACTTACTATGGTTTTATATACATTATTGCAAAGGTCTTTGGAATTTATATCATTAGATATCCATATTGTATATATTAATGACTTAGTAATCCAGATATAGGTCAAAAATAGGTAAAACATCGAGGTTGTCCTGGTTTTTTCCTCATATCTCAGCCATTTGTGGACCGATTTTGCTGATTTTAAATAGGAAACTTTTCGAAAGCATGTCTGACAGAATTATTGATGATCTGGATCCCGAAGATATCTGGGGTCTTCAGAAAATTGATTTGAACAGACAGACATACATATATACAGACAGACGGACATGGCTGAATCGACTCCTTTATCTATAAGTATCCAGAATATATATACTTTATAGGGTCGGAAATGAAAAACGTAGAAATTACCCTTCTCACGAAGGTGAAGGGTATAAAAATTTCCAGGGAATGAAAAATTTATAAATTTCTTCCTGGGAAGGGAAAAATCTGAGAAAGCACGGGAACCCTATGTTGAACATACAAACACTATCAAAATTGTTTATTAATTATGAGATAATGAAATGATAGGGGTGGACTGTAAAATAATTGTTTAGTTGTCAACAAATAGGCAAAGCAGTAAGGTCTTTTAAGTACAAATGTAAACGAGTTTTAAGAATAAAGAAATGCATTTCAAATATTTAATTACAGTATTGTGTATATTTCCCAGTGCATTAAATGCGGCGCACATATTATCAGTATTTGGAGTACCCATGCATTCACAATATGCCTTTATAGAACCGCTACTCAAAGAATTGGCTAGACGGGGTCATCAAATAACTTCAATAACAAATTTTCCCCAAAAAGAAAATATAACGAATTTTCGTGATGTTGTGGTTGAAAAAAATACAAATTTATTCAATGGTGAGTTATAGTTATCCTCTTCCATAAAATAGATTTAAAGTTTTTTTCTAACAGATTTCCAGAATTTTACATCGGAAAACATTGAGGCAAATTACTATGAAATGGTGGATGAAATTTACAATCGTGCTTTCCAAATATGCATAAATATTCAAAATGATGCTACCGTACGCCAAATACTTGATAACGAGAAAATTGATTTGATTTTGTTGCAGGTATTTTTTTCGGAATCATTTTTTGGTTTATCGGAATATTTGAAGGCCCCAATGGTGGGAATATCTAATGCTGGTACCATGGTTTCGATTGATGAATTGGTGGGTAATATAAGCCCATTGTCGTATATACCAAACATGATTTTACCTCTACGTGAAATGGACTTTTGGCAAAGATTTTTAAATGTAATATTGTATTTTGTGGAATTGACGCATTACTACTATAAATATATGCCGGTACAAAAACAAATCTATAAGTTTTACTATCCCAATGCTCAACTAACATTTGAAGAAGCTCAAAAGAATTTCTCTTTGGTGCTATTGAATGATCACTTTTCTCTGACAACACCAAGGCCTTATGTGCCCAATATGATTGAAGTGGCTGGCTTAAATATCGTAACAAACCCAGATCCTATAACACCTAACATCAAACGATTACTCGATAGTGCCCACCATGGAGCTATACTTATGTCTCTAGATGTAGCTATGACTCCATACACGGTAGACATATTTCTGCAACAATTTAAGGCTATGCCTGAAATAATATTATGGAAAACTTCTCAGAAAATCCAAAGCATGTCTTCAAATGTGTTTATAAGTGCCAACTTTAACGAAGCCTCAATTCTAACGCACCCCAATCTAAAACTATATATAACTTGTGGTGATTTTCTAAGTATAATAGAAAGTGTTTACCATGGTTTACCGATTTTGGGAGTGGCCTCTACTGAAAAACAGGAAGATTATGTGGATTACACCAAAAAGGTTGGCAATGGTTTGTCCATTAAATTACACACCATCTCAGAGAGAGTTCTGTTTAAAGCTTTCAATGAAGTCCTAAGATCTCCCCATTATGCAAATATTGCCAAAACATTATCGCATAGATTTCGCGATCAACAAAACACTCCCATGGAGAGAGCGGTCTATTGGATTGAATATGTTTTGCGTCATAATGGTGCCTCCCATTTGCGTAATATGGGACAGAGTTTGTTGTGGTGGCAATTTTACAGTATAGATGTAATTATTGCAATGCTGTTTTTATTTGCTTTAATAATTTGTTTGGCTTTAGTTATTGTTAAGATTTTTATAGATTTTTTGTGGAAATTAAAACTAAGAGATAACAATAATGTAAGTAAGGAAAAGAAAGTTTAAGAATATGTATTATAATCAAATTGAATATAGTTAAAATAAATAAAAAATTATGAAGCTTATTTTAATCGAATATTACTTTTATTTATAATCTCGGGTATAGAGGACCAAGTAGAAAAGAAACCTTACAAGACTACTACTAGAGAGCTTTACTTTATATTTATAAAACAGAATATTTTATTTTAAATAACAAACACAAACTTAGAAACTTTTTGCTTGTCTGCAGATACACCCAGAGTCGCTGGCGGGAATCGAACCCGCAACCCTCAGATTGATAGCCCAGCACACTATCGCTTAATCTCTCGGGGCGCCCATAGCCTTGATATAGTAAATGATACTGAGCATATTGGGAGCAGTAGGATCATTAACTATAAACATAAGTACATAATTTTCCATTCTGTAATATATAGAAAACTACTTATGTAGAGAGAGACATTTGGAAAATTAATGAACAAAATCAAAGTTAATGCATTATTCTGGCAATTAGATAAAATAACAATTAATCTTTTTAAAAATAAAACCTTCAAGTACATACGCATGCATGTAGTTTCTATGTTACTTCGAAATCAAATAACATACATCAAACTATACTTGTATATTTGCCTATAAATATAAAAAAGGTAAAATACCTTGTCAATAAAAAGGGTTAATTACAAACTTCTGGGTGTAATACGATGCATAATAAATGTTGGTAATAAATTACATGTTTGCATACATATGCTTGTAGTTTTACATATGTATATAACCACCAGTGTTGCCAGGGGCTGGCGAAAAAAGAAGCTATATTGGCTTCAAAAAAAGGCCAGAAAAAGCTAAACCGCTTTAGAAAAAAAGCCAAAAAAAAGCTATAATATTATAAATTAAGAATTTTGGTTTATATTTATTTTTAAATAAAAAACAAGTAAGAAAGTATGGTCGGTCAAGCTCGACCATATAATACCCTACACCAAGTAAATGAGTAAAAATATTTTTCTTTTAAAATATCAATAATTTATATTTTTGAGTGATTTTTGGAAGTGGGCCTTATATGGGAGCTATGACCAATTATGGACCGATCACCATGAAATTAGGTCGTGTGATTTATGTCTATATTAAAGTTAACTATGTTGAATTTTGTGTGTATACCAACATTTTTAAGCGATTTATGCACGATAAAGTGATTTTCGGAAGCGGGTCTTATATGGGAGCTATGACTAATTATGCACCGATCGTAATAAAATTTGGTGACATGAATTTCGTATGTATAAAAGTTATTTGGAGCGAAATTTGTGTAGATACATATATAAATAAACATTTATGACCGATAAAGTCCAATTTCGGGAGGACATTTGTATGGGGGCTATATGAAATAATGGACCGATTTCAGCCAGTTTCAATAGGGTTCGTCCTTGGGCCGAAAAAATTATATGTACCAAATTTTATCGAAATATATTCAAAATTGCGACCTGTACTTTGCGCACAAGGTTTACATGGACAGCCAGCCAGCCAACCAGACGGACGGACGGACGGACGGACGGACATCGTTTAATCGACTCAGAAAGTGATTCTAAGTCGATCGGTATACTTTAAGGTTGGTGCTAGACTAATATTTTTGGACGTTACAAACATCTGCACAAACGCATAATACCCTCCCCACTATGGTGGTGTAGGGTATAATTAGAAAATATGTTCATAAAATTCATCAGCTTTACTTAAAGGAAGTACTAAAAAGTTAAATACTAGATTAACCATGTCAGAAAATGGACATTGTTGGTTCTATATTTGTCCATTTGTAGTTTAATATATTCTGCCCCTGAGCCTTAAGCTTCGTAATTTTATTAGCACTTTAATTTTTCACTATCAATATGACATAATATATTTTTTTTGGTTTTACTACTTTATTATCAACGGGAAAAAAATTGATTTTGCGTAGAGTTTTCATATGGTAATCTTTGTCGCAATTGCTCAATTAGTTTAATTTATCGTATTATTTTTGTCATAATCTTCACTAATTAAAACGTTCTTTATTTTATCTCTCATTCATCAAACTAGTATGAAAAATGTGTCAAAAACATTAAACAATTTTCAATTGGCGACGATAATGGATCAAATTCCTTGAATTTTAAATCAGAAAACAGCAAATGATTTATTTACTTTTTGTACTTTGTGCAATACTGGTTTTAAAAAAAGATGGTACGCCAAATTATAATCAGTGTATTAATTACTTAAAAGTTTGGCTTTTTAGAATTGCTGGTTTGACGAAATTAAAACAAAATGGGTTTTAACTCGAAGCATAGATCCACAAGACGTTTAACGGCTATTGATCGCCATCGAGTATCACAAGCCTTCAAGAGTTTGTGGGGCTCTTGTCCATTATATAATGATGAATATAATGTGTAATAACAATTTTGTCTTGAAAGAGAATTTGCTAGACATTTAAGCTATCAGATATAAAATACTCTATTTCATTTTGAACCACTTGATATTGGCAATTGTTATTTGTTCTTTTAATACTGCACAATTCTTGAGTATGTTGAAAAGCTAAATGAAAATCAGTAATGAATTAAAATGAAAATGGTTCACAAATATAAATTTAGCCTTTTTATTTACTCTTTAGTCTCGAAATTTAAAAAGGCTATTTTGAAATTAAGAAAAGGCTAGAAAAAAGCCACGAAGCTAAAACCAAAATTTCGAGGCTAAAGAGTAAATAGAAGGGCTAAATTTAGCCTCAAAAAGCTAAACTGGCAACACTGATAACCACTTATGTCAATCAGATGAAAATTAGACCTGTCTTTAAAATATAAATATATTATGGATAAGCCTAATTTCTTTATAATTAAACAAACACAAACTGCGAAGCTTTGTGCTTGTCTGCAAATACACCCATTCTCTGGTGGGCATTGAACCCGCAAACTTCATATTGATATGCCAGCACATGTAATAATATTCATTAGCATATTAATTTAGTTAAGACAAAATTTAGAGCCAATAACTTTAGATACTATAGATTAAAATTAGAAATATTTTTTTGGAGCTGGTCTATTATACATACTTAAAAGATTTAGTATTTTATCATTCTTATATTGTAATTATTTTTATTTCAATTGTTCCAAATAATTTGTATGTACCCTATACAATAATATTAAAATATATATTACATGTTGTAGCTGAAGTTTGTAACTTCAAATATTACTTTACCAGCTTAAAGAGTCCGTATAAAGAGAACATAGATTATGCTATTTCTTACTCTTTTGTTATCTGGCAGATAAATAAACGACCATATAGGGCTATGAGCGCCAATCACTGATCTAAATTACTGGTAGTAGAGTTTGAATTCAGGGTGCCAAATATGACCAATCAAAAGGTGGAAGATTGTGTTAAATTTTCCATACATTTTACTTGAACTGCACTATAAATAAAAGATGTCCCAAAATTTACGCAAGAATTGCATTGTATAGAACACACTATCTCTGATCATCCAATTTAGACAGACAGAAATCTGTTATCGCGATATCAAGTTCCAGTAACAGTCACTGCTTCTTCACTTCCTCAATTCTTGTGTCAATAGAATCCTCAAACATTCTTGTATCAATTGAACTTAGTAAGTAGATTTTCAGAGAGTGCAAACTAGGCTGGACCTTATTTTGAAATTTTTCATACTCGCAAGGTATAAATTTGTTTTCCATCATCTAGAAGCCAAATTATGAAATAACGTTTAAAAGTTTCATATTTTATTTGACATTTCAATTTTTAGACCAACGTAAAATATTAAAAAAAATTCCAATTAAAAAAACCAATTAAAAATTATTATATTCCATTTATTAAAAAAAATTTTGGTGAAAAATAATTTTCGAGAAAAAAATTGTGGTCAAAATTCGGGTTAAAAATATTTGTTCCGATATTGACACATTGAAGCTCCGAATTTTTATGACATTTTATCGAGCACTTAGCGCCAAATTATCGTAAGCGATAAAACACAAATTTTACAGTAGAAGGTTTTTTTGATTATATTGAAATACATAGAATCAAAAACTTTATGATGCTATATAATATAAATTCGTTCAAGCATTTGTCTATTTTTCAAAAACATTCATAACTTCTGATAATTAAAAATTCATGGAATACTTTATAGAAAAATATGACAAAAAATGTTTTTTATTGAATTTTTGCATAGATAAAAATTTTTCGAATTGAAATCAAATTTTTATTTATAAATAGTTTTTAATGAAATTTCACAGTTATGTAGACTTTTCTATTTAAAATGGAAAATAAAAACGAATTTTGAAATTTATTATCAGCAATCCGGCAATTCCCAAAAAAGTGTCGAAAAATTCCAATAATGGTAATTTTTAGTTTTTTGGCTATAATATCCATACCAGGGTCGGGGTTATCGGGACCCTTTACAAAATAATTAGAAACATATTGAGCCACCTATAATCGGTTATTATATTTTGATATCGGATACGCGATTTGAGAATTTTTGGCCTAAAATTTTATATTACATAAAAAAATAGGTGTTTTTTGAAAGGACCTGGTCCCCTTGGTAACAACAATTTTGAAATTAGTTTTCCTTTAAAATATTTTATGAGAACATAGCTTAAACTTAAATTCGACAACACATCTTCTTTGCACATGTGAAATTTAATTCAAACTAATCTAACCATTTAGAAATTACAGATTTATTTTATTTAAAATTAGTTTACTGTGAAAAATAAGCATTGACTTACGATAAAATCTTACCCCCTATATTTTTGATGTTATTAACAATTTTGATATTCTGAGAACGCTAAAACATCAGTCGGTCCATAAAATGTTAATTTATGCAATAAAACAAAAATTTTAAAAATGTAGCTTACGATAATTTGGCGCTAAGGGCTCGATATATAGCCATTTCAAATTTCAAATATGTTACTCTTCTTGCAACCCGTTTTTTGGTTCAGAAGATATAGCCCATCAAAGTAGACTGATTTTCAGTTTTCAAAATAACTGACCATTTTTAAGTAATTTGGTTCGCTTTCAGATACAGTATTTCGAAAACTAGATAACGTATCGTCATTATTTTTAATTCTGTTGTTGAACCTATTTATTAAGAAAAGAATAAAAAGAAAATTGTACTGCTTTCCAGAGCTGTAAATGAATCATTCATTTTTGAATTAATTCGCGAATCATTCACAAAAAAAAATTAATTGAATGCAATTTGAATCATTTCAAATGAATTTGTTAAAAATGAATTGCAATTCGTTTTCAATTCATTTGAATTGAATTGATTTTGAATTAATTCTAAAAACTGTAGGTATGTTCTGTACTTTTCTTCTACTATTCAATATCTACAACTTTGCTTCAGCCACAAAAGAGATATTCCTTACGGTATACAAGATATAGCCGTGCTAAAATATAGAAAAAGTGATAAAAATCCACCTTGAGGAAAAAATTCGTATGGCCATTAAATTATTACGGCAGCCAACTTGACAAAACTAATGATGCAGAAGTTCTTATTTTTGGGGCTACTTTCACGTGCAATTGTCAGAATTGAGTCCCAAAGCAATGAACTGAAAATTGTTGTACTGTGTAGTGCATAACTTGAGGCACTCTTACGCGTTAAATTTGTTTGAAATTTTGAAGCACAAATATGAACAGAGATTTGATAAACTTTTCGTGTATCTCTCATAAAAACCAAACGGACCAATTATGAGGATTCATATTTTTATAATTTTGTCCAGCTAATCATGGGGTGGGAATCACAGTGTTACTCCGAAAATTATGGTAATATTGGATTATATAGAAGAGCTTTGCCAGAGGAACGATTTGGAGTAAGGTGCTGAACAAATTTCAAAAGTTGAAATCCAATTTTTGGTTGGAAAAAAATCGAGTAATCGATTAAATTATCGCAAAAAGTCGATTTATTCTTAATTTTTATTGTAAACAAAATAAATTTTATCATTAATAAATCTTGTAGAAGTCGACAAAAGTAGATCTTTTATAAATAAAAAAAATCGAAAAGTCGACTAATTAAAAATAGATCTATGGAACCCTATTTTGTAGTAATAAACTCAAAAATCACAAATTATGAGCATGTTAATCGTATCTTGCAAACGAGTGATATGATTTCTATTTATTTACCACCAGCTGTGCTTTCTCATTTACTCATTTGTAGGGGCATTTCGTATTCTCTGTAACTGTTTATGTCATACTTATTCCTACTTATTTTAATTCGTATGCTTTTTATTACATTTATTCATATCCTTTTGTTTTTCTTATTATTGTTGTTTCATTAGGGCATTTTTCCTGTTTCTGTACCATAAACCCTATGACAAGGCGTCAGCAATTAATGGTACAATTAAAAAGGCATTAACAACAATTAAGCTCTTATACAAGCATTTTTCTGCTGCTACTACTACTTACTTTTTTATGATATTTTATTTCGTTGTGTTTTATTTTTATTTTGTGTTTAGTAGTATTACTTATAATTCCATTACATTCCAAATCAGGGAGTCTAGGAAGAAGAATTGAAGTAAAAAAAAGAAAAACAGTAGGCATTTTATATTCTGTTAGTACTTGGATTTTTATGATTTTTTTAGCCTTGCTAGCGGTGACTTGTATTTATTTCTTTTCGGTTGAAAGAAATGATATTTTGTTTTTCTTGTTACTAAATTTTATATGTCCCAGCAGTTCTAGGAGAATATCCCGAACTAGTGATTTAACCTATAATTTAGGGTGACAACTAGTTACTGTACCAGCTACTGCTTACTTGATCAGCTACAAATTGACCTCAAATAGTCTGTTAAGAAGATATCTCATAGACAATCCAATCAATAACCTATTGCTTGTTAGTAAAACTTCATCCGATAACTCTCCAATAGAGTACTTCTGGTGGGTAAAATTAATTTTAAAGCTGAGTACAAAATAATCTTTAAAGTGACTACACTATAGGTTACTTAGAGACAGTAAAGTGACAATTGACATCACGGCAGATTATATGGGATGTATAGGGATACCCATTGACAAGTCTCTGCACTACAAATAGCATATACGTGTAGAATGACCCACAATATATATGAATTGGAGTCAGCCTAGTGAGCAGACATTAGTGACAATTACTGACTACAAAGGATACATTCACTACTTTCATAACTGCTGGGGGCATATGTATTGTATGTACATATGAGTATATTAAGAAGATTTATTAGCTTTAAAGTCATTAAATTTAATTACAAATTTTATTTTGTTTTAAATACATACATAAATGTTATAAAGAAATTATTTAATAAAAATAATTATGCCCTTAGACAGGATTAATAATTAAAAAGTTAGACAAAAGGAAATATTGTTCAAACAGAATTTGTTGCTGGCTGGCTCTTATTTTAACAGCAATTAAAATTTTTCCTAAATTCCTCAACTTAATAATTAAAATTTTAAATTAAGTTACTGTCAATATTTATTGTAATTACGCATTTTTAAGTTATTTTATCAAAAAAAAAAGCTTTAAAAATAAGCATTTTTGCTGGAATTCAAGTTGAAAATTATTTTAATGCCAACCTTGAGTCCAGTGTCAAGCAATTTAAATATAGTTGCAGGCAGAGAAATAATATGGTTATTCCCACAAATAATTTTTAATGAAAATATGATTACTTCGGATCATAATATGATTTCACTATCATTATGTTTGATTATTTTATTGTGTCGTAATATGATTACTTTTGGTTACATTAGGACAGAGGTGTAACTGATCATAATATTATACTAATAATGTCCATAATATCGAGCCCTTAGCACCAAATTATCGTTAACGAAATTTTCTAAATTTTTTTTTTATTAAAAAAATTAAAATTTTATGGACCGACTGATGTTTTAGCGTTCTCAGAATATCAAAATTGTTAATAACTTCAAAATTATAGGGGGAAAGATTTTATCGTAAGTCAATGTTTACATTTTACAGTAACCGAATTCTATAGTAAGCTACACATAGTGGTATAGAAAAAAAAATAAGGAAATAAATCTGTAACTTCTAAATGGTTAGATTGGTTTGAATGAAATTTCACACACGCGAAAAGAAGAAGTGCTGTCGAGTTTAAATTTTGAACGATGACCTCAAGAGTCCTCAAAGTAGGACACCTCGCTTATGTTACATTTTTAAAACGATCCTATTTCTTCGTTTGTGTTCCGATTTCTACCTAGCTACCTAGTCGTAGCTATCAATTACCTCTTATAGCTTAGGAGATATTCGCATTTGAAAATTAAATGTTCAATATTTTTACCCAACCTACTCCAGTTTTTTGATAACAACGTATTCACATATTTTCCGATTTTCTCCAGTTTTTCTTTATTAGACTAAAGAAAAATAATGACTAAGTCCAAAGTCATATGCATTTGAATTTAAAAAATTTTAAAAACCCGATTTTTCGCAAATTTTTTGGGAAAAAATAACTGTTTTTCTTTTTAAGTTATCACAAAAAATTTCTAAGAGAATGTATAAGAAATTTATACTTTCTGAAAGCTAAGTTTTCATAAAATATTTTAAATGAAAAAAACAATTAAACATTTTTGTTACCGAAGGGACCAGGTCCATTAAAAAAACACCTATTTTTTATGTAAAATTAAACTTTAGGGAAAAAATTCTCAAATCGCATATTCGATATCAAAATATGGTAACCGATTATTTTGTAAAGGGTTCCAATAACCCCGACTCTAGTTTGGGATTTTTTAACACTTTTTTGGGAATTGCGGGTTTCCTGATTACAAATTTTAAAATTTGTTTTTATTTTTCCATTTTCAATAAAAAAATCTATATAAGTGTAAAATTTCATTAAAAAACATTCATAAATAAAAAATTTATTTCAATTTGAAAAACTTGTATCTATGCAAAAACTCAATAAAAAGCATTTTTTGTCATATTTTTCAAAAAAGTATTCCATGAATTTTTTAATTGTCAAAAGCTATATACATTATTTGAAAGTAGACAAAATCTTCTATCCATTGATATATAACATGTCCACCTTATGTTTTTAAATGTGGCAAATTAATTAGGGAAAACTTAACAACTCGCTGAGAATTTACCTAGCACTGTTATTTACATTCATAAAAATGTTGTTATGTAGGCAACATGTTTTTTTTATGAATTTCTATGTTAGGTAAATTATCTGCGAGTTCTTAAGTTTTCCCTAATTAATTTGTCACGTAAAAAACATAAGGTAGACATGTTATATATCAATGGATAGAGGATTTTGTCTACTTTCCAATAATGTATATAACTTTTAACAATTAACAAATTCATGGAATACTTTTCGAAAAATATGACAAAAAATGCTTTTTATTGAGTTTTTGCATAGATAGACATTTATTTAATTGAAATAAAATTTTTATTTATGAATATTTTGTAACGAAATTTTACACTTATATAGATTTTTTTAATTGAAAATGGAAAAAGGCAAACAAATTTGGAAATTTGTGATCAGGAATCCCGCAATTCCCAACAAAATATTGAAAAATTCCAAAAATGGGATTTTATCTTTTTTTTGGCTATAATATCCATACTAGGGGCGGGGTTATCGGAACCCTTTACAAAATAATTAAAAACATATTGGGCCATCTAAAATAGATTATTATAATTTGATATCGACTATGCGATTTGAGAATTTTTACTCTAAAGTTGAATTTTACATAAAAAATAGGCATTTTTTGAATGGACCTGGTCCCCTCGGTATCAAAAATTATTGTTACGAAATTGTACTTGAATTCAAATATAACGATTTTAAGGGCTGATTTAAAAGTAGCATAATGCTTTCAAATAATAATGCTGTAATAGCAAACTGTAACATATCTGTGGGCATTATTAAATAAAAGCTTTAAATTGACCATTGATCTTAATTTGACAACGCTGTTTGCTGCGACCGTATATTCGAATTCGAATATTCAGTTAAAGAACATTGTAGAAATAGAGCTTTCTAGATGGTAATGCAGTGTTATAAATAGTGGCAGAGGTTGCAGTCATGAGTCAGTTTATCAGAGACGCTATTCGAATAAACATCAACTGAGTGCCTTAAAGTGTGCTGTATTTTTCAAGTGAATTCGTGTACATTATAAAGTGTCTGTATTTCTAAGAATTTATAAACGTGTATAAAATAAAACATTGAGTGACTATTTAATTCTGTTGTTGTTGTACATTTGAATAAATAAAGATTTGTTACCATTTTCAAACTACTAAACGGCTTTTATTTGCAGTCAAGAGTATCCGTTTTAAAAAGATTAAAACGTAACATTATAATTTTTTTTATTTAAAATATTTGATATAAAGTTGGCTTTTCAAAAAGAAGAAATTCATTATACATCCTTTTAGAAATTTTTTAGGTATCTTAAAAAGAATAAAAGTACTTTTTTCCCCAAAAAAAAAACGAAAAAAAACCTTTTTTAATTTCAAATGCATGTAACTTTGGACTCAGTCATGACTTTTAAACAATTCTTTCTTTATTTCGCAATTTTTTTGGGAAAAAAGTACTTTTATTCTTTTTGAGTTATCTAAAAAATTTCTAAGAGGATGTATAATGAATTTGTACTTTTTGAAAAGCTATCTTTACGCCAAATATTTTAAATGTCAAAAACATTTATAATTTTTGATACCGACGGGATGAGGTCCATTCAAAAAATGCCTATTTTTTATGTAAAATTCAACATTAGGGCAAAAATTCTCAAATCGCATACTTGATATCAAAATATAGTAACCTATTTTAAATGGCCCAATAAGTTCTTAATTATCTTATAAAGAGTTCCGATAATCCCTCCCCTAGTATGGATATTATAGCCAAAAAACGAAAAAATCCCATTTTTGGGATTTTTCAAGATTTTTTTAGGAATTGCGGGATACTTGATAACAAATTTCAAAATTTCAAATTGAAAATTTTATTTCAATTTGAAAAATTTGTATCTATGCAAAATTCAATAAAAAGCATTTTTTGTCATATTTTTCAAAAAAGTATTCCATGAATTTTTTAACTGTCAAAAGTTATATACATTTTTTAAAAATAGACAAAATCCTCTAACATGTCTACCTTATGTTTTTTACGTGTCAAATAAATTAGGGAAAACTAAACAACTCGCTGAGAATTTACCTAACATAGAAATTCATAAAAAAGCATGTTGCCTACATAACAACATTTTTATTAATGTAAATAACAGTGCTAGGTAAATTCTCAGCGAGTTGTTTAGTTTTCCCTAAATCGTAACACAAACGAAGAAATAGGATCATTTTAAAAATTGAACATACCCGAGGTGTCCTACTTTGGGAATCCCTGGTCCCGCTCCTGGTGGGCTCATGAGGTCCAAATTCAAAACTTGAATTCGACTACACTACCTCTTTGCGCATGTGAAATTTGATTCAAATCGGCGTAAGGGTTTAGAAGTTACAGATTTATTTCCATCTTTTTTTATTCTCATACCACTGCGTTGTCCATCCGTCTGGTTGGCTGGCTGTCCATATAAACCTTGTGCGCAGAGTACAGGTCGCAATTTTGAAAGTATTTCGATCAAATTTTGGCCCAAGGACCAAGCCTAATGAAATTGGCTGAAATCGGTCCATTATTTCACCTAGCCCCCATACAAATTTCCTTCCGAAATTGGACTTTATCGTTCATAAATATTTATTTAATAAATGTATCTCTACAAATTCGCTCCAAATAAGTTTTATATATACAAAATTCATGTCACCAAATTTTGTAACGATCGGTCCATAATTAGTCATAGCTCCCATATAGACCCGCTTCCGAAAATCACTTTAACGTGCATAAATCGCTTAAAATATTTTTAGTATTAAAAAAAATCATGAAAAATCGAAAAATGTATGTTTTTGAATTTTATTAGTAATTTCTGAATTTAAAATTCAATTCTTTTCTATTTCAATTTGAAATTCTCAATTTTATTTGGAATTTTCTTAATTTCAATGAAAAGTGGCGGAGTAATAGACAATATAAAACAATTTAAATTAAAAGATTTAATTTAATTATTAACAAAAATCAAAAATGTATTATTTGTTATTATTTGTTGTTACATTGTAGAATATTGTGATCGCCACTTTAAAATCTTTGCAATTGAATTTATAATTCTTGGCTATTTTATTATCTACTTTCAATGACAGTAAGATCATCTAACAGTTATTTAAGCTCTATCTAAATCTATCTAAAAATTTAAGCTTTACTAAATTTGCCTTTATAAACCAAGTAACTTTATGCATTAACGTTAAGAAACAAAGTTTAAAATTCGGTTACATGTAAAATAAATAATAAAAAAATCGTCTATCAGCATAAAAAACCTGCATTGCCTGCTTTTTGACTGCGAGCACTGGCTATTTTTTATTCCTCTGCTTTACTTTTTTACAATTCCCATTTATTTTTACTGCTTTGTTGCAACATACAAAGGTAATTTGTCTTGCAGACGACTTTAGTTGATGTACGACTGACTACTTGTATTTTGTATTTTTTTTTTTATTTATTCATTCAGCTGATATTTTCCCTTTTAAACGTTGCGATAATGGTGATTGCTGTTGGTTAGATGGGGTTTTTTTCTGTTTCATCATCAAAAACACTTTTATTTAGCTCTGAAAGAAAAACCCAGACAACTCTAAAGAACTGTGTCCTTCTCTATGAACTACACGACTACAAAAACATACATACAAGTTTTTTTTTTTTTGTTTAAACCAGACTTTTGCCGTTCTACTTTCGTGCGTTGTTTTAGGTTGTTAAAAGGATGTTGTTAATACGTTAGATACATCTTTTACTTTTATGCATTTTCAATTATATAAAGTTGCTTACAGGCTACAAAAATTGAAAATTTACTAGAAAAATGTGTTTTTTTTTCATCTTTGGCAAAAAAATATTGAATGTTTCAGTGTTAAGTCATCCATCCGTCCATCTATTCGTTTATGTTTTTAGTTTTTTTCTTCTTTTAACACATTCGTACATAGTTAACATTTCCTTTAGTTATTTGAGTAAGTTTGTGTGGATATGTGTCCATTTTATGTGGTCAATGTTATTGCCACTTTTAATTTTTATTTGCTTATCGTCTTATATTTGTTTGTAGTCGAGTTTGCTTTTATCTACTTATTATATGGTTTTTTGTTCTCGATCTTGATTTGCCATTGTGAAACAGTGGTTCAGATATACATTTTACTGAAACTAATTTAGAAGTTGCTAGCACTTTTGACTGCAAATCTATGCAAATTCATAAATTCTTTAATCAGATTTTTTTTAAAAAAATCTTTGATGTTTGTTGAAAAAAAATGTTTGATGAAAATTGTTCCACAATTTAAAATCCTTTCTAGTTATTAATTTTTTCTTAAGACATTATATAGCCGAATACAGTTCTCTAACATGTTTATGATTTATTTTGAATATTTCTAAATTTTTAACAAACGAATTATTAGAGGTTTTGTGGGATTGTTAAATAAAGAAAAATTTATTTTAAATTTTTCTTTTTCTATATTAAAAGTTTACAGTTTGGTTGTGGGGAATTTATTTTTTTCAACCCCCTTGGAATCGAAATTTAAGCTTGGGATTTTGTGTTAACAGTATTTAAGATATATTTTGTAGTGGCTGATATTTTTGTGTTAGTCAAACTGTTTGTGCAGCTATCTTGTGATATTTTGGTAACTGAAAGATTTTTTGTAAAATTTCAATGAAATATTGTATAAATTCATAATAATTTTATAAAGAACAGTTTTACGGAAGAATAAATTACTTTAAGCAAGTACCTATCCTCATAAAAACCAGAACTTAAACCTTTTTTAAAATAAGTTAATTTGTTTTAATGTTTTCTAGTTTTTTGCTTAAAATTATTCCATGCTTTAATAACTATTCAAATTTTCAAAAACTACACTTCATTACCTATCCAGTGATATATAATATGTGGTACATTATGCTTTACAATACTCTACAATTACGCATGCAAAACCCATACCTCTTGAAAAAGTCCATATTAAATTTGTTGACATCAAGCAGTGCTTACTATTCACTTCTCATTTTTATAAGTACCAAATAAGATGAGATTTATACTGCTTTGTTGTTGTTTTTTGGCAGTGCTCATGCCTTAAGTGAGCTTAGGTAAACTTTGTTGACCAGAAATTCAGCTGAATTGAAAAACCTGTTCGAGTTTAATACAATGGTGAATTAGGTAAATTAGTACTTATACGAAAAATTTTTGTTAATGAAAAAAAATTTTATTAAAAATTGAAAATTTTATTAAAATTGAAAATTTTATTAAAAATTGAAAATTTTATTAAAAATTGAAAATTTTATTAAAAATTGAAAATTTTATTAAAAATTGAAAATTTTATTAAAAATTTAATATATCATTAAAAATTTTATTTATATTGAACATTTTTTTAAAAAATTTAAAATTTTATTAAAAATTTTCAATGTTATTAAAAACTGGATATTTTATTAACAATTCGAAATTTTATTAAATTTAATTTTTTTATTAAAAATTGAATTTTTTATTAAAAAATAAATAAAATTTCCAATTTTCAATTTATAATAAAATTTTATTATAAATTGGAAATTTTATTTATTTTTTAATAAAAAATTAAATTTTTAATAAAAAAATTTAATTTCCAATTTTTAATAAAATTTCGAATTATTAATAGAATATCCAATTTTTAATAAAATTTCCAGTTTTTAATAACATTGAAAATTTTTTATAAAATTTTCAATATTTAATAAAATTTTCAATTTATAATAAAATTTTCAATTTTTAATAAAATTTTCAATTATTAATAAAATTTTCAATTTTTAATAAAATTTTCAATTTTTAATAAAATTTTCAATTTTTAATAAAATTTTCAATTTTTAATAAAATTTTTAATAAAATTTTCAATTTTTAATAAAATTTTCAATTATTAATAAAATTTTAAATTTTTAATAAAATTTTAAATTTTTAATAAATTTTTTTTAACAAAATTTTTTTTTTTCATTAGCAATAATTTTTCATATAAATACTAATTTATGAACGTAGCATTCACCATTGTATTGACCTCGAACAGGTTTTTCAATTCAGCTGAATTTCTGGTCAATAAAGTTTACCTAAGCTCACTTAAGGCATGCACACTAGAGTGACAATCAGTTGTATGGAAAAAAAATTTTGTTAAAATTTTGAAGAGTGCCGGGTGGAATATTGTGACACTAGGCCTAAATGTTAAGTGCTGAAAATTTGAGCCAAATCGGGCAACGATTTCTGGACGCGCATCGAGGTCAAAGTTCAGATATATGCAAAATTTTACTGTTAATATGGAATAAATAGGTGAAACTCGTTAACTTTCTGCATTGTTTTCTAGAAATATGTAGATTTATTTATACTAATGAATATTACATTAAAAAAAAAGTTTTGGAAATTAACCCTGTATCTCCTTTGGTTCAAAATGACCCAATACTGTATTATCGCCAAAATTAGAGAAAAATGCAAATTTTTCAGTTTTTGAAAAAATGTTGCTACTAAATAAATACTTTTGCAATTGAATGCAAAAGAATCGAAATATGTACGTAATTATCGTTGTAATGAAATATAAATGACAAAATTTGATTAAAAAATGTTAAAGTTATTACAAATTCGCCAGACCATTACCGTGTTTCAGGCCAATTGAACAAAAAATTTAGATATTTCGAGAAAAATTAAAATAAAAGCTCATTTTTACTTAAAATATGTCCATATTTACTTGTATATAAGTTTTTGTCTTCGTAGGATACCGTTAACCTATTCGCAGGTATGGCCAAAAAAAATAATTTTTTTTAACGGCTGTTTCAAAATTCCATTTTCAAATTTTTAAAAATTTTGTTAAACAACTTTCAAATTTTTCGATCATCACATTGGGGTTTATTGAGATCAAAATAGGGAATAAAAATATGAAAAAATTATGTCAATACCTCTTACAGTTTTTCCGTACCTGTGATTTAAATTTTGCATTTTTCAAGAAAAACTAATTTTTTGTCCATATTTAGGCGAATGAGTCCAATTTCCTTACTGTTATAAATTTTAAGTAAAACCTATTCATAATATTATAGTCCTTATAATTTTAAATATGTTCTGAAAGTTTTACTGAAATCGGAAAACGATAACCTTTGAATCGTGAAGGTCAAAGGTCAAATTTTTCAATATTTGGAATTTCTAATGAAAAGATAGCGAAATGTTACATATTTTTCGGTCGATTTTCATGAAACTTGAGGAAAATATATATTGGGGTCTAGCATTTACAACATCAGTGCAAAAATGAATTTTAACCTTTAAGAGGACTTGGGGTCAAAATGGTTGTGTTTTTCTTGATTTTAAAAGTTGAGAATAATTTGGACCCCAAGTGCTGCTAAGGGTTAATTTCCATTTTTGTGCTGTTATTTTAAATTCTGGACTTTATGTTATATTTTCCTCAAGTTTCATGAAAATCGGCCCATAAATATGTAACATTTCGCTATCTTTTCATTAGAAATTCCAAATATTGAAAAATTTGACCTTTGACCTTCACGATTCAAAGGTAATCGTTTTCCGATTTTAGTAAAACTTTCAGAACATATTTAAAATTATAAGGACTATAATCTTATGAATAGGTTTTACTTAAAATTTATAACAGTAAGGAAATTGGACTCATTCGCCTAAATATGGACAAAAAATTAGTTTTTCTTGAAAAACGCAAAATTTCAATCGCAGGTACGGAAAAACTGTAAGAGGTATTGACATAATTTTTTCATATTTTTATTCCCTATTTTGATCTCAATAAACCCCAATGTGATGGTCGAAAAAATCTGAAATTTGTTTAACAAAATTTTTAAAAATTTGAAAATGGAGTTTTGAAACAGCCGTTAAAAAAAATTATTTTTTTTGGCCATACCTGCGAATAGGTTAACGGTATCCTACGAAGACAAAAACTTATATACAAGTAAATATGGGCATATTTTAAGTAAAAATGAGCTTTTATTTTAATTTTTCTCGAAATATATTAATTTTGTTTCCTAAATTTTTTGTTCAAGTGGCCTGAAACACGTTAATGGTCTGGCGAATTTGTAATAACTTTAACATTTTTTAACCAAATTTTGTCACTTATATCTCATTACAACGATAATTACGTACACATTTCGATTCTTTTGCATTCAATTGCAAAAGTATTTATTTAGTAGCAAAATTTTTAAAATATCTGAAAAATTTGCATTTTTTCCGAATTTTGGCGATAATACAGTTTTTGGGTCATTTTGACACAAAGGAGATGCAGGGTTAACTTCCAAAAAAAATTTTTTAATGTAATATTCATTAATATAAATAAATCTATACATTTCTAGAAAACAATGCAGAAATTTAACGAGTTTCACCTATTTATCCCATATAAATAGTATAATTTTGCATATATCTGAACTTTGACCTCGATGCGCGTCCAGAAATCGTTGCCCGATTTGGCTCAAATTTTCAGCACTTAACATTTAGGCCTAGTGTCACAATATTCCACCCGGCACTCTTTGAAATCTAAAAAAAAAAATCGGCTGTCACTCTAATGCACACTGACAAAAAACAACAACAAAGCAGTACAAATCTAATCTTATTTGGTACTTATAAAAATGAGAAGTGAATAGTAAGCACTGCTTGATGTCAATGGTCTGTTTGAAGAGGTATGGATTTTGCATGCGTAATTGTAGAGTATGGTGAAGCACAATGTACCACTTATTATACATCAATGGATAGGTAATGAAGTCTAGTTTTTGAAAATTTAAATAGTTATTAAACTATGGAATAATTTTAAGCAAAAAATAGAAAACATTAAAACAACATAATAATGAATTAACGTATTTTAAAAAGGTTTATGTTCTGGTTTTTATGAGGATAGGTACTTGTTTAAAGTGATTTATTCTTCTGTAAAACTGTTCTTTATAAAATTATTATGAATTTATAAGATGTTTAATAGTAGTTTTACAAAAAATCAATCAGTTTCCAAAAGATCGCTGCACAAACAGTTTGACTAACAAAAAAATATCAGTCACTACAAAAAATATGGAAATATCTTAAGTACTGTTAACACAACAATCCAAGATTAAATTTCAACTTTGTTTTTATGAGTGTAAGTATTTGTATATTTGTTTCTTCCCGCCCAGCTCTTATTCAAACTTCCACTATGATATCGATTTTCAAAACATGGTCACTATATAACAAAAAACTTGAAATAAAAATGTATGTATGTAGTAATATTGAACACTCTAGCCAGTTTAGCCTTTTTGATTCTAAATTCGGCATTTTTATTTACCCTTTAGCCTCGAAATTTTGGTTTTAGCTTCGTTACTTCTTTTTAGCATTTTTTTAATTTCAAAATATCCTTTAAATGTTAAATTTTGATTTGTGAAACATTTTAATTCATTACTGTTTTTCATTCAGCTTTTCATGAGAACATACTCAAGAAAATGATTATTGTGCAGTATTAAAAGAACAAACAACAATTGCCAATATCAAGTGCTTTTAAAGTTAGCTAACCAAAGGATGATGGAAGTGAAAAATTTAACAGTTTACTAAATGTCAAACTGCTTCCATTTAAACATAAATATAAAATTAATTTTTATGAAAATCGCCGTAAATAATATATAATTTGTTCTGGATCTAATGATTTTAGAATATGCTCTAAACATTTCACTGTGCGCCAATTAGCACTAACAGTGTTGAAATTGTATATTCGTAGAAATATCCTTATATCCTGTTCGCTTTTAATGGTCCGTTTCATTTGTTCTATTGAGTGTCTAGACGTTATTGTTGTCTAATATACAGATGTGTTTTTAACATTATGACAATTTGGTTTTTGTTGAAATTTTCTGCCTTTTAACGGTATGTTTTCAATGAATTTTACTTTTTACACATACAGACCTACGTGCATATATGAGTACAAGAGATTTCTATTGTTAATATTTGATTTTAAACACATACATATGCAAAGTGTATTAGGATGGCCCCATTTAAAAAAAAAAATTCGGTCAAATGTTATATGCCATGGATTTCCAAATGCTTTACTTTGTATTAAGGTATTTAAGCGGTAACGGTAATTGCAGTTATTTCGGTAATGACAGCTTGACGGTAACGATTGTCCAGCTGATTGGATATTTTAGGGATAACGGTAGCTTAGCGGTAACGGCTTTGTAGTCCTAATCTTTTATCCCAGTTTCAACCTTTATATTTTGTAATTATCTCTATTGAAAGTCGAAGTTTTATACCAATCGGACCTGTAGTTAAAATAATTCCTTACCGAATTAATAGCAATTACAATTAATGGTAAATTGCCGTTACCGAAATAAACCAAATAAACGTTAACGTTACCTTTTTATCGTTTCGAATAAACTTTTATTTTAAAGAAAATATAGAATATTTTATTATAGGCTTTCCTAATAAATAATATGTTTGTGTAACCGTAAGAGTATGCTTTTGTATTGTTTTCTGTCTTTATTTCCATCATTTAGTATTTGTGACTTTTGTTGTTATTTTAGAGCGTTAGAAATACACACAAATAAACATAGATTTGTTGTGTCTATGTGTGACATTTAGTCCTTGTATTACGTTTAGTTTTTCTGTTCTGCAACGCTCTGTTTTCAAATCATTTTCAGCTGTTAAAATGATTATTTGTATTTAGTATTTGTACATCAACATTTTCTGTGCTTTTACTGATGGGATTTTAATAGTTTTGACCTTAGATTAAGAGTGTATTACCATTAGAATTAAATGTTATTTGCGGATGATTCTACTTTTTTTTTGCTGTCATGGTTTTTATGTTGCTAGTTTACTTTGTTTTTAGAGTGATTGCGGTAAATAGGCTGGTTTGTTTAGGAATTTAATATGGTTTTGTAATATTGATTTTATTTTTACATTCTCTATTGTTTTTAATTGATTGTATCATTTTTTTTATTATGGACATGTGGTAAAGGGAGGGATGTAAGTAAAAGTAAATAGAATGTTTGTTTAAATTAAGACTAAACCGTGGTAATCTACAGTAAGTCAAATTTAAAATGACAATTTAAATTTTAAAGTCAGAATAGAATTAATGCTCTCAACATGTTTCTTTATTCACTACAAGAGAAAGAAAATATTATAAAAAAATATATTTAGACAATAGGGTATTCAATCGATTAACCGTTAATCAGTTAACCGATTAATTTTGGTCGGTTAACTGTTCGAATAATTCAAAATTGCCGATTTTCAAATAACGAATAAACCGATTAATTTGTGTCGGTTAACCGATTAACCGAAATTTCTTTTTTTTTGCACTTTAACATATTTTTGTTTGTTTTTAATTTTCCATTTTAATTCAAATACAAATGTCAAAGTAAAATTTCATATTTTTTCGAACATTCAAGAAATATGTTTAGTGAGTATAATAACTGATATATTTAATTTACATGTAATTGTCGGATGAGAACATGATAATAGACGAAACTGGAGACACTACTGAAACGAGTTTTTATCAGAACTTATCGAAATTATTAAAAGTATTTAAAATCTAAAAAGTTAAAAAAGGACTCCAATGGTGGATTTTATATGCTTAGAAAAAACTAAAAAAATAACTGACAAATTGACTATTCTTTATCTTGTTTTACTTTCGATTTCTCCAATATCTACAATCAGCGTGGGAGTTTTTCCAAATAGAGTTTTATTAAAACTAAAGAAAATTATTTACTTTTTGGTTGAATTGTTGTTTTGTTTATTTTTTATGTTTTTGTTCGTTTTTTTAATAAAATACTTCAATTCACAAAATTTGTGATTTAGTTTCAGTTTAACATTTAAATAGAAAATATTCGGTTAATCGAATAATTTAAAATTAACCGATTATTAACCGATTAAATCTAAACCCCGATTAATTATTTGCTCGATTAACCGATTAAACCAGAAACCCGATTAATTGAATACCCTATTAGACAAGCATCAATCGTAAAGTTTTCGATAGTTCAGAATTAATATTGAAAATGGAAATGAGAATAGAGTATCCTTTTCTAAAGGTTTGAGCTGAGCTGAATCCGAATCTGACCTCAGACTTTGCCTGCTCGACTTATCCGTATCTTAGGCGTTCGGAGCAGGTCTCTGCTAGTTTTTTACGACAGCACAATAAACATAGCATACAGAGTAATATTATTTTAGGACATTTTTGGCTTCAAAATCGAAAAAAATTTTAAAGATTTTTTAAACCACTACACAATTTTAATGAATTGTGATTCCAGTAGTACAAATAAGCCCCAAACTTTAAATTTTTTGGAGAGATTTATTTAAAAAAAAAATGTTAAGTAAAATTATAATTTTTTTTAGACGTTTCCCCATATAATTAATAATAACTTAAAAAGGGTTAGTCCGATGTTATTAATAACATCGAAAATTTTACATTTAAACAACCTTTAATGCGTTTATATATTGCGTTTCAATAGCCTCAGTTGTTTCGGAGTTATAATAACAAATTGAAGCAAAAAAAATATTTTTTACATGAAAATAGCAATTTTTTTTAAAAAAAATCATGAACAATCGAAAACGACAGAAATTGTTCCAATTTATTACTTTATCACAAAGCCACATGTAATAGCAACAAAATGAGATATCGGCCATAATATTCGATAGAGTCTTTTCGTATTTATTCACAATTAAGTGAATTAGCTCATTTTCACAAGATTTTAGTTTTTTTTCGTTTGATATACATAAAATTGAGTAGTTAATAATCATCTTTCGAATAACTAAATTTTAAAAAACATTTTCCCCCCTGCTATATACAAATGTTCACATATATATTGCGTCTCAATCGGCTCAGCAGTTTCGGAGTTATAATAACAAATTGAAGCAAAAAACATATTTTTTATATGAAAATAGCAAATTTTTTTGCTTTAAAAAAATCATGAAATCAGAAATTGTTGCCATTTATTGCCTTATCGGAAAGCCACATATAATAGGAACAAAATGAGATATCGGCCATAAAAATCGCTAGAATTTTTTCAAAATTTATTCACAATTTAGTGAATTAGTTCATTTTCACAAAGTTTTTGTTTTTGTTTGATATACAATAAAATAGAGTAGTTAATGTTCTTCTTTTGAATGATTGAAAAACGTTTTCCCCGTGCTATGCACAAATTTTCATATATATATTGCGTTTCAATCAGCTCAGTAGTTTCGTAGTTATTATAAAAAAATTTAAGCAAAAAAAATATTTTTTACGTGAAAATAGTAAATTTTTTTTTATTTAAACAAATAATGAAAAATAGAAATAAAAAAAAATTTAAAAAATCTCTCCATAGAATTGAAAATTTTTACAATTTTAGTACTTAGGTAGCCATGGTGCGTGCATCAAATCTATATAGTGGTTATTCAAGTCCTTTTTGCTATATGATAGGATACCCTGTGAATCCACAAATATCTTCATGTGTCGCTATAATAATTATAATCAAACCTCACTATTTAGTTACCATATTCGCCTAACTGTTTTTGTATGAATATAACAATCCTTATGTTCCAATATAATTTCTATTGCTAATTATCTTTTAATACTTTTACATTATTCGCTACCGATATTAATTTAATTAATTAATTATGTAACTAACCTTATTTGTTTACTATTCAATTAACATTTAATTAGTTCGTTGTTGCACTCAAATGATGTTGAAATTCCACAGCCAACAAAGAAATAGTTTTACAATTTTTCTCAATTCCAGAATTATTCAAATAGAAGCTAAAGTATAAGAAAATAATAAAAAAAAATATATATAATAGTATATAGCAAAAAACATGTTGTCGTCGTCGTTGTCTTATTCCAGCAACATTGCAACCTGCCTGCCAGCTAGTCAGCAACGAACAAACAGACAAAAAAAAAAACAGGCTGTTGCTGTCATTGTCATCTGTTGATGTTGTTGACTCATGTTCGCACAGCGGCAGGTTTATTATTTTTTGTTGTTTGTGTGTGTTTTATTATTATGCCGGTTTATAACTATTTTTGTTGCTCTTTTTGGCATCAAGAATAAAATGCAAGAAAATAACAAGTAAATAAATGAAGACAACAAGTAGGAAAAGGAATGATAATTGGTAATGGCAGGTTGTAGTTGATACCCTATACTATATGCTATGCTATGATTTTTGATTACAACAATTTCATATTTTTATTTTTCAAGACAGTTTTTTTTATTAAATAAAAAACCTCACAAAACAACAGCAGACTGTAAAAGAAATTCTATTCCGTTGTTATTTATTCTAAATAATCTGCAGAAATTTTGGAGCAATTTGTCGTACTCGTCTTGTAGCTTTAGAAAATATAAATACTACAAAGAGTTACGGATCGAACTTGGTGGAAAAGCTGTGATTAACTAGTTTAAATGATAGGTCCCTTGTTTCATTTAGTTTTGTGTCACTTCCCTTCACTCTACGACACATAAAGTGGAAAAAAGTGAATTTCGTCTGCTCATTAAGCATTATTTTTTTTCGGAAAAAAACATCACTTAAAGCAAGGCTAAGCTTGATGAATACAGTGGAACTATGCAATTCGTTATGGCGAGAGATTGTGGATGCCAAAGACATCTCACATGGCTTAGTATGAGAAAGCTTTCCACAAGATGGGTGCCACATTTGATCACAATCGACTGCGTATGAGCAATCCTGTGGAAACGTCGCATAGTGGTTCCTGTAGACAATTGATGTTGCAAAAATTAAAAATTTCACTTCAAAGTTGACTGATTTTCAGTGTTAAAAAACAGACCACTTTTAGGTAATTTGTCTGTTTTCAGATACAGTATATCGAAAACTAGGTAACGGATCGTCATTCTATTTAATACTATTGCTAGATCCATGTATTAAGAAAAGAATAAAAAAAATTTAATTTTTGCGTTGTGTTTGTCCAGGTAAATCGACTTTGATGGAAAATAAAAAAAGACTATAAATTTCTATATTTGTCATATTTACAGAATAAGTTCTTTGATTATTCCTTTACCTAATACAAACAATTTTGAAAAAACAAATGGTTCCAAAAATGTGTTGCATGTCTTTTTAGGCAATTTATGACATATAACAGTGAAACCCCATTACGGATTATGAGCAATATTTTACAAAAAGTTAAAAGAAATAAAAAATTTCAAATCTTTTCTGGAATAACTCTATATTATAAACGCATTTAAAAAGAACCATAAGAAATAAAAATTTTTAATAAATTTTTATTTTACTTCCCATAAAATTGATTTTTCCACAAATTTTAACTTTGCTAACCCATACTTATGGCACCTAAAAGGATATGAACCCTTTTTAAAACACTCATTTCATAGTATGATCAATTTTCTATGATATGCTTTTCAAATTTTTTGATTATCTTATTCAAAAGTTAAGATTTTTTAACAAGAAATCTCAAATAGCGCTAATGTGCGTCGGAGGACGTTTTGCGCCATTTCGTGGACCACAACAACAGTGTGTTTCATGGAATAAATCGATTATCAAATACCTTTCTTGATGACCCCGACAAATCTTATTTTTTGGAAGAGATAAAAAAATTTGAGAAACTTTGGAAAAAATTAAATTTTTTTGATCAAGCTCAATAACAAAACCTTTCTCTCGTGTATTCCCCAAAGACTACGAGCCGGTTACTCTGTTGGACAAACAATCGCCCATTTCATTCCTACCAAGTACTCACCATAATGGCATCCTATAGTGCATATTGAGTTCATTTAGAGAAGTAACGCGGCACCTGAACTTACCACATAAAAAAGAATAAAATCCTAAATCCAGCCTAACTCCTCCTTAAACTACGTTTTGGCACCGAAATTCCATACATTTGCACCGAAAAAAAGTTCTTTTCAGAAATCGACAACGAAAATTGGGAACGAAACGGCACCGATCAGTAACGAAAAACCTGTCATTTGGGGCCGGAACGTAAACAACTTTAAGTAGGTTGTTTTCGGTGCTGTAGGAACGAAATTATTTTAATTATTTTTTATTTCAAATTTTTAGAAAATCAAAATGAATAAAAAAAATTTATTTTCTTTATTGGAAGAAGAAAAAATAAAAGATTTTGTCAAAAATAATGAAATTCTATTTAATGTGCGACATCCAAAATTAAAAAAAATAATTTCGTTTCTGTTTTATGCCGCAACGCACCCAACTGAAACGAAAACAATTCAGAAACGAGACGGTGACGGTGTATGCGGAAACCCAACATTAAACACTTACCAACACTAGTTGAAATATTACGATTATTCCCTTAAAAAAATTGGTGGCATCGGTATCAACATTGTTCAGTTTCGAACCTTCGATAAAACTAATTTAATCAATATTTTCGTGCCAACAAGCCCGATCAGATCACTTATCGATCGAAACAAACAGTAGTCGGACTGGGAACGGTCTTGACTATAAAGCAAAGCTTCCCAACCACTTTCTTCTAAATACTTCCAAACAGGTATAGCAACATGTGGCCGAGCGTTTTCATGATGGAATATTACGGTATCTTGTCTGGCCGCATATTCTTGGCTCGCTTCAAACGAAACAATTGGTCAGATTTCGTAATAGATTAGACCCTTTAGCTCCCACTAAATACAGTTAAAACAATTACTTCAGCGCCATGAATATTTGACTTTGATGTGGATTTAATGATTTTATTTTATAGCGTTCAAGCATCACGTTGGACATTCAAAATCGTATTTCAAGGTCTCTCGGCTTCAGTTCGTACGGTATCCAATTTTTCTGACTTTAGATGAAACCCGAGGCTAGCAAATGTTTTGCAATTGCAGCTTGAGCAGCTCCCAATGACTTTGCGAGCTCAAGTTGAGTTTGACAACAATCTTCATGGAGAAATGCCTCCAATTCTTGGTCTTCAAACTTTTTGGACTGGCTGTGTGGTCTTTGTTTTCCGTGTCAAAATCAAAACTTTTGAACCGAACAAACCAACTTTCTCACAAAGCAAAACCTCCCGCATATGTCTCTTTGTAGGCTCAAAATTCGACATTGTAAATTCCGCATTTTTAAGTCGTACACCAAATAGATTAGACCATCACCAACAATAGATACTAATGCAAAAGCATCATACAGAAGGTGAGAAGAAAATATTATTAAAAGAAAACATTTTTGTTAAACATAAAAATGTTTACAGTAACTACTTAATATGTAGCTGCAATTAAATTAATATAAAAATTTATCATGTACGACAACAATATATTGTTACAAAAACACAGTGCAGTTGTCTTAACAATACCGAACCACGATTTTTCTCTGCGTGTACCAGCTGTAGGATAAGGTAACAAACGATATTTACTTTATTTGTACTTTTCGCTTAAATGTTTTAAAAAAATACAGAAATGCCAGGTTGTTTTATCTCTAACATATCATACTTTTTCATTTTACTCTTTAAGTGCAGTTTAAAAGAAACGAATTTAAGTTAAAATTCTGTAATTTTGATGTAGGTAACCATAGTTGAACTTTTTAGTTTTTTTTTCATCTTTTTTTACAAGTAGATCTTTAGATATTTTTTTGGTCTTTTTTTATTCAATGGGTATCCGTTATAAAATTTATTATAAATGACTTCACTATCTGTTTTTTAAGATATTTTTTATTATCCATTTTTTTTCATTTATTTTTTTTTGCTGAAAAACACAGAAAATGCATTTTGAAGCATGTGTTTTGTGCATGAAATAACCATTGATCAAGGTATATAGAAACAAATATACAAGAAAAACCATAAAAAATACTATATAAAAGCAAACAGCAACCAGTTGTTAAATGTTGTTTTTTATTTTTTTGGTGGAGTTTCAATGCAGACAGTTTACAGTCGGTCAAAAAAGTAAACATTTAGGAAATGTTGGCAAAGGTGTAGTTTTAATATATTTGTAGTTAAAAAAATTGATTTTGTCATTTCGTTGGTAACACATCAAAATATTTGTCGCAGACCTACATTAGTACAAATTCTGGATCATCATAAGATTCTAGTCTGTCTGTTGAAAACGTGATAGGGCCAGCTAGATGATAAGAGATCAATAATTTTACCTAGTCCCCATACAAATATCCCCCGGAATACTTTTGGATGGAATATATGAAAAAAGATTAAAATTTTTGAAAGGGCTAACGCTTGTGGAGTTTCTGAAGAGTAAATATAAGATTTTTATATAAGTATTTGGTATCATTGAAAACCTAGAGACTTAAAAAATTGCATTTTAGTAAAGTTTAATAATTTCATGATTGTTTTGGACGTCATTTACCTTAAAAACTAAAAAAATTGAATTAATGTAAATTTTAACACTAAAAGATATTATAACAAAGTTTAAATCTAATACAGACCCAAATATTTTTAAATGCTTGTAGCCATTCTTGGTTTTAAAATGCCGAAATTTCTAAAACGAGGAAAATGTGTTCCAAAAACTGAGTTTCTTTAGAAAAGTAACCACTGTGACTTTATTTGCAGTGCGATAATAAAAAAACGTTGTATATATGTAGACATCAGATAGGGGTATATAAATATGGATTTTTTTCTAAGATCGGTGTTTTGCATTTTTAGAATTTTTTACTCAAACCTTATTTTTTTTTTTTTTAATTTTCCAAGTTTGGATAGTTCTGAGAGGGACTATGTCCGATTAAATAAGCCCAATTTTACTTCGCCAGCTTTTGCATTAAGTTCTCCATCCGGCTCGTATAAAAATTGTAAATAGTACTGAAGAAAATTTTTTTGTATGAAAGAAAAAATATAGAGACTTTTTTGGTAAGAAACAGTTTTACATATTCCAACTTTGGATGCGTGTACCTTTTTATAGCGAAGAGATAACTTTTAGAAATTTTTCTCTTTTATTCAAAATTTTATCAGAAAACAAGCAAGAAAGTACGGTCGGTCAAGCCCGACCATATAATACCCTACACTAAGTAAAAGAGCAAAAACATTTTTCTTTTAAAATTTCAATAATTTATATTTTTGAGTGATTTTCGGAAGTGGGCCGATCACCATGTCATTATGTCGTGTGATTTATGTCTATATTAAAGTTAGCTATGTCGAATTTTGTGTGTATACCATTTTTAAGCGATTTATGCACGTTAAAGTGATTTTCGGAAGCGGGTCTATATGGGAGCTATGACTAATTATGGACCGATCGTAACAAAATTTAGTGACATGAATTTTGTGTAATTTTGTGGAGCGGAATTTGTGGAGATACATTTATAAATTAAACATTTCTGACCGATAAAGTCCAATTTCGGGAGGACATTTGTATGGGGGCTAGGTGAAATAATGGACCGATTTCAGCCAGTTTCAATAGGCTTGGTCCTTGAGCCGAAAAAATAATATATATCAAATTGTATCAAATATCAAATGCGACCTGTACTCTGCGCACAAGGTTTACATGGACAGCCAGCCGACCAGACCGACAGACGAACGGACGGACATCGTTTAATCGACTCAGAAGGTGACTCTAAAGGTACGGTCACACACAGCTAATATTTGACGTTTATCGTCAAATATTTCATTGCCTGAATCTGACCACAAATAAAATTTAGAGCAAACAACAAAACAGATGATTTTAGTCAAACAAAATTATTTGTCGGCAAACAAAATATTTTCTTAATGTGAACAAAGTGTGACCACTAGCTATATAAATACCTAAAAAATATATAATTTGATCTTGCAAATATTTTTAAGGTTAAAGCACTTATTTCGAATTGTAAAGTAATCATTTTATTAGAGATTTATTGAATTTTGTTATCATATATTGAATTTAATTGTTCACTTTTTGTTTGACCAAACTGCTGCGAAAAAGAATCAGTAAATATATTTGCCGTGTGGTCACACTATATCAAACACTTTCATAAAATAATTGTTTGATCAAATAGAAAAAAACAGAAAATTATTTGCTCAGCATGGCGGAAAAATAAGAGGAGATTATTTAAATATTTTTCGTACTAAATTAAAGACACAAATTCACTATTTTTTTTTTTAAACATAAATACATATTCAATATTTCTTGAATATTTGTTATTTAAATTATTTTCACTAAATAATTGCATCAATAAATGAAGTCTTCTTCTTCACATAAAAGTCATTCAGCCTAGGATGACATACTGGGAGAAAAACTAATTGAAGACATGAAATCTATGTTGCGATTTTTGCAATTTTATGCGATTTATATTTTTATACGTTTAACATAGTCTGATGTTTGATTATGTTTTATTTATACATGGAGTTTGTCTATTTTCAAAATTTAAAATTGCTCATATGTACATATGGAATATTAACTGAAATTTTATACAGATTGAATTTAAAATCAAAGAAAATTTTTTATACATACATAAATAGTATGAATTGATTGTAATTAAAAAATAATTCTTAAACAGTATGATCTGTTTAATTTTTTTTTACTGCAGAAAAAGAATATGTCTAATAGCATTTTTCACTTTTCTGATTTTATAAAAAATAATTCTTAAACAGTATGATCTGTTTAATTTTTTTTTACTGCAGAAGAATATGTCTAATAGCATTTTTCACTTTTCTGATTTTAGTATCACTCAAAAATTTTTATTATAAATTTTTAGATAATGCGATTGAATTGGAATTAATTAAAAATTAATGTAAAAAAGGTAAACTTTTCCATAAAATTTAACAATATTTGTGAACATGTTCTTATTCTGAATGAAAAAAGTTTGGAAAAAGTCGTGTTCGATTAATAATATGTATTAAAAAACCAATAAGCATTTTTACTGGAATTCAAGTTGATAGCAAGTGTAATTCAAGCCTTGAGTTATAGTCAAGCAATTGAATTACAGTTGCATTACACTTTATTTCAATAGCATTCTCCAGTAAAAAGGAAACATAAATTCAAGCCATATGTTTTTTGTTTGAAAAATATTTAATATTTCAAATATTTTTCAATTATAAAACATGATTACATTTCCATTCAATTTCAATTATGAATTGTGATAGTAATATAATTTAATAAATAAACATTTAATAATTATATTATTAAATTGTTCAAGCTTGTGTTCTTTTCGCGATTTGTTTTCATTATTTAGCGATTTTTAATTTAAGATATAGCAACACTACTTTTGCGATAACACATGATGCAACAGCTGTTATTTGACGCTGTTTGATCTTGCAAATGAATTGCAAGATCAAATAAAAAAATACCCAAAATGCAGGAAAATATTTGCTGTTTAGTGGTCACACATTGGTCACATTACAAGAATGTTTTGATATTGGCAAATAAATTTGTTTGACCAAATTCAGCTGTTTTCTTGTTTGCAGTGCAAAAATATTTTGTGTTCAAACTAGAAACATAAAATATTTGACGCTTAAATAAAAGTACTGAAATTTCATAATTCTTTCAAATGTAAAGCAAAATCTGGTAATCTTTTACTTTCTAGAAATGCCTTTTTTATTGACGAAAGAAATTAAAGTTGTTTTGCAGCTTTATTTAATAATTATTTAGAACAAATATTACCATAAATGTGACCACAAGTCAAATATATTTTCCCCTTTGTGTGTTTGATAGTATTTCGGTGTAGTTTGATAAAACAAATATGGCAAATAAATGTGTACAGTGTGAACACAAAATCAACCCATGAATTCATTTGATGTAGTTTTGATCAAACACATGAAACATCTTGTGTCAAATAATTTGCGTAGTCTGACCCTACCTTAAGTCGATCGGTATACTTTAAGGTGGGTGCTAGACTAATATTTTTGGGCGTTACAAACATCTGCACAAACGCATTATACCCTCCCCACTATGGTGGTGTAGGGTATAAATAGCTGATATTTTAGAAATAATGTAATGTCCCTTTGTAGGCCCGTCAAGTCTAAAAATCGAAAAAAAGATCGAGCAAAACAAAAAAAATAAACCTAAATATCTCTTGAACTAAAAGAGATAACTTAGAAATGTTAACGTATTTTTTCTTTAATAGTAAATTAAAAGTATAACATGAAATATTTTCCCATAAAAATGGTTGATTTATATACCCTGTGAAAACGCAAGAGGTGTGGGAATTTTCGGCAAATTCCAAATAAAAAGCAAGGAAGATATAAAATATAACAATTAAGAGTATTGTATAGCAGCTATAAATATATGGCAATAAAATATATTTCTGATATAGGGGTTATATGGGTGTAGGGTAAATTATGGATATACTTTACAGTATATTTTCAGAGTACTTATAACTAGTTTGTGCAAAATTGTATCAGGATTGCCGCATAATCAACATATTTGTGACTGCTCAAACAGTATTCCGGGATTCTTTTGTATGGGAGCTATGTTAAATAATAAACCTATATTGCTCATTTTCAATACCAAATAAATCTTATTAACAGAAGGTATTTGCGATAAATTTCAGCCAGATAGCTCCTCGTTTAGGCCCTATCGTGTTTTCAAAATATGTACAAACGGGCGGAAATATGTAGCTAGATCGTTTTAGAATCTTATGAGGTCTGCGGCAAATATTTTGATTTTGGTCACAAAATTTGTTAAAATAGTTTCTTAAGATAACCGTACTCAGCCTATTTTCTAATATATAATTTCAGATTTTTTCGTTTCTATCCAGCGGGAAAAAATGATATTACTTCAGTTCGTAGGCATTCTAAAAAGCATTCTTAGAGATTCTAAAATATCCTATACTCATTCCACTCTGCCTGCTCTTAGGAGGTCTCTTCTAACAACCAGTGAATTTTAATGAAAATAGTCTACTTCAAAAAATAAAATACTCTACATCTCTTTGATTAACTCTCCTTACAAATTTACAACAATAAATAAGTAGACCTTCCCATAGCCCTCTAAAGAGGTTGGCTCGCAATGACACAACGTGTAAAATTACAAACATCTGCACAAACGCATTATACCCTCCCCACTATGGTGGTGTAGGGTATAAATAGCTGATATTTTAGAAATAATGTAATGTCCCTTTGTAGGCCCGTCAAGTCTAAAAATCGAAAAAAAGATCGAGCAAAACAAAAAAAATAAACCTAAATATCTCTTGAACTAAAAGAGATAACTTAGAAATGTTAACGTATTTTTTTGTAGATATTCTCAAGCTCTATTATATTTTAAATTTCACCTCATTCGGAACATAAATGGATTTTTGGGGATTTTTTCAAAAAATGTGAGACACTTTGTCTACGACAGTGGCATGTGGATTGAAATTTGTGGAAAAATAAATTTTATGGGTAGTAAAATAAAATATTTTTTAAAATTTTTGTTTTTATATGTTTCTTTTTTAAGGCTTTTATGATTTAAAATTATTCCAGAAAATATTAAAAAAAACAAATTTTTTTGGTTGAATTTTCGCGGTTATGTCATTTTTGGAACCATGTCTTTTTTCAAAATTTTACCTCTAGCAAAAAATGGGGCAAGAACGAGCAGCTGGAAATTTTTGCAGTAGGTTTAGGAATAATCAAAGAACGTATTTCGGAAATATGGTAAATATAGAAATTTCTATTTTTTTTTCTATCAAAGTTGAGAAATATTGAAAAATTTGGATAGTTGGTAAATATCGATTTACCTGGACAAATACAAAGCAAACAGTACAACATTTTTTTATTCTTTTCTTAATAAATACATCTGTCAACAGAATCAAAAATAATGACGATCCGTTGCATAGTTTTCGATATATTGTATCTGAATTGTATCTCTTTTTGAAAACTGAAAATCAGTCAACTTTCAAGGGCTATATCTTTTGAACCAAAAATCTGAATGTAATAAGAGTAGAATATTTGAAATCGTTAGACAATGTACTGAATATTTAATATTTTTAGGGACACATGAAATTTTTGATTTTTGCAACCTGAAATGTTCTACAGGCGCCACTGTGCGACCAGTCGTAGAGCAATTGCAAATCAACCTCATTACGATATCTCCAATAGCTCCCTAGACTCCGAATTATTCCCAAAAACATTGGGGAGCGTGAAGAAATTTGTTGAAAAATGTGTGTTTTGTTAACTTAAACGAACGTAGCACAGTCATTTTCCAACCAACTTTCAAAAGGTTTTTACTATTTAGTTGCAAAACAACATACTCATGATTTTTTTAAGTTGTTACTTTAAGAATATCATCAATTTACAACACTTATTGATAAACAAGTACTAATCGAAGTGATCGAGAAAAACTATAAGTATTTCCGAACTCTTTGGATTCCAATAAAACAGAATTCCTTTATGAGAATCTCTGCATATTTTTGGTGTAGCATATAGATTTATTTCGTGATCACTTTTTTTTTGTTACACACTGTAACGTCATTAGCATTTGCATCTTTTTATGGAGATTTTTGCATTTAAATCGCACAAAACTTCAACTTAATGGAATGCTTAGATAGTAATACAACAACAACTGCAACAAAAATCAGATGACCGGCTTATGATATTAATATATGTATATATGAAAGTCTGAAAACAGGTTTTTCACATTAACTTCCACTCAAATTTATACAGATACACCAACACATTTGTACAAATCCATACACCACAGTAGGGTGCCCCGAGGAATAACTTTTTTCGGAATCTGTGGCACAAATGCTTATCAAACAATACGTCTAGTACTAATGATCTGAATATGGAAAAGTTCGGCAACAAACTTTAAAATAAGGTCTTTAGTTCTCGACTAGCGTTAGATAATCATGATCTCTAAACAATTATTTCGAAATGAATTTGAAAAAGGTAGTAATTTTAGGAAATTGTGGAAAAATTATTCGTTTTTTAGAAGTGTTGTTCCATAATACTAATTTGGGTTCAAAGGAGAAAAATTAAAACGCACCAAAATAATGGTAGAGACTTAATTTTTTTTCTGTTTTTATGATCTTAATACTAATTTAATCTACGGGACACTCTAATATACACACACATCTATAAATAATAAGTACACAGATATATATTTGAACAAAGAATAGTATTTCTTGCGTTATGAATACACACTGATTTTATTTGTTATTTTTCTTTTAATTTATACTTTTTTTGTTTGCATTTCTGAAATGAAACTTAATTTTGCACTTTAAACTTCCAAGAATAGAGCGAATGTATGAATAGTAAATTAAAAGTATAACATGAAATATTTTTCCATAAAAATGGTTGATTTATATACCCTGTGAAAACGCAAGAGGTGTGGGAATTTTCGGCAAATTCCAAATAAAAAGCAAGGAAGATATAAAATATAACAATTAAGAGTATTGTATAGCAGCTATAAATATATGGCAATAAAATATATTTCTGATATAGGGGTTATATGGGTGTAGGGTAAATTATGGATATACTTTACAGTATATTTTCAGAGTACTTATAACTAGTTTGTGCAAAATTTTATCAGGATTGCCGCATAATCAACATATTTGTGACTGCTCAAACAGTATTCCGGGAGCCTTTTGTATGGGAGCTATGTTAAATAATAAACCTATATTGCTCATTTTCAATACCAAATAAATCTTATTAACAGAAGGTATTTGCGAAAAATTTCAGCCAGATAGCTCCTCGTTTAGGCCCTATCGTGTTTTCAAAATATGTACAAACGGGCGGAAATATGTAGCTAGATCGTTTTAGAATCTTATGAGGTCTGCGGCAAATATTTTGATTTTGGTCACAAAATTTGTTAAAATAGTTTCTTAAGATAACCGTACTCACCCTATTTTCTAATATATAATTTCAGATTTTTTCGTTTCTATCCAGCGGGAAAAAATGATATTACTTCAGTTCGTAGGCATTCTAAAAAGCATTCTTACAGATTCTAAAATATCCTATACTCATTCCACTCTGCCTGCTCTTAGAAGGTCTCTTCTAACAACCAGTGAATTTTAATGAAAATAGTCTACTTCAAAAAATAAAATACTCTACATCTATTTGATTAACTCTCCTTACAAATTTACAACAATAAATTGCTTGCAGGTCATCATAAGTAGACCTTCCCATAGCCCTCTAAAGAGGTTGGCTCGCAATGACACAACGTGTAAAATTTAAATGATTTTGCAATGCGGCTAGAAGTCTTTGTGCCTGCAAAATGAAGCATTTAGGAAGGCCCCTTTACCGCATATATTTCCTGCTGGGTAATTTTAAATTTCTAGGACTTTGGTAAATATTTTATATCTGGCGTCAAAACAGGCCACCTCTTTTATAACTCTATATTAAAAATATAAAATAGATACCATATTTATGTAATTTGAAAGCAAATTTTTATTTGGCTTAAATTCATTTATTATAATTATTACTCTGTAATAATTCAAAGAATACCACTGCAAACTAGTTTTAGAAAATTGGCAAATTGGAATGCATTTTCTACCCGACCAACGTCGTCAACAACAATCTTTATTGTAAATATTATCTATTTAACTTACAATTATGAGGAATTAGAATACTGGAAGCCAAATTCATATATATTTTCTTTTGTAAGTTAGAGGAAAAAAACTTAATAAAAATGTGCAAACTACTTGTTGGAACTAGTTCAAAGTGTGATAATTTCAAATCAGAATCATTTTTGAAAAAAACTAGTTCTCGGATGATTTCAAAGTAGTTGCATTAGCTCCGTAAAGCTTATTGATCTTAAATACACTCCACCTAAATACGAAAAATAATATAACATTAATTAAAAAGACTAGATTACATAGATGATATTTTATTTCAAATGTAAAAAATTGTATATACGAGATATACATAAATCCGCAAATTATAATTGAAATAAATACATATTCTTTTCCATTGTCAACAGAGTTTGTCATTTATTTCTTTGTAACGTATGAAATTTAATAATTTATATACTTAATACTTGGTTAACATTACGCGTAATTTTCCTTATTAACCTCAAGTGAAGAAACAAAGTATAAAAGTTCAAAATTTTGCATATGGAAGTTTAATGAATTTTCCGGATATGAGCTTTATATGAGGGGCTTAAAACACAAGGGGTTCAAGGGCCTTTTTTCTCAAATTGAGTTAACATATGGAGTTAGTAGGTGAAGTTCATAGCACAAGAGTTCAATTTGGGATTCTCATCCGTTAGCGAGATATGGCGACCAATTCTTTCACTTCTCATTAAAATACCTGTTTCGCTTGGAGCACAAGGTGTATATGAGCACTTGAACCCTTTGTGCACTAAGCAAGTATTAAAATTAATTTTTCACATGGACAGATTTAGTGAATTCAGATAAGTGATCAGCTAAATCTAGAGAGTAATTCCATCACTTGTTATCAAAATTTTTTTTTGGATATTCGTGTAGGTATATTTGCAAGAAATTTATGAGGATTTTAGTGATTTTTGGGAGTGGGCCACATGTGGGATCTATGGTCAAATATGGATCGAAATTCACAAAATCCCGTAGTATGATAACTGGATACAAATTACTGATAAGTGTATAATTTTTTTTATTTTGATATCGATATGATTTAGATACTTGTTTAGATTAATATATTTTATGTGTAACTATGGGTTGTCAACTTTAATTATTTTTATCTTTTTATTCTTTCCAATATGTTGGCAATTAAACATTATATACAATTTTTTAAAAATATGAGGTTGAAAAATATCAATATAATTCTCATTTAGTTAAAAATACTTTACGCATAAGAAGTACTGTTTTTTCCAATATTTGGCCTTCTGGTATATATTTTTTTTAAGTTTTCGTATTTATTTTTCTAATTTTTTTTTATCAAAAATTTTTTTTCAAATTTCTCATTTTTTCCTAAATAATTTATTTTCAACATAACTGATGGGTATAAGTATAAGATTCGTTGCAGCCGCATATAAATTTTCTTTCTTTCATACTTTTTATTGAGTCTGCATAAACACTTTTTTTAATGTGTTTTAATATGTAAAAAATCACTATGAAAAATATCCATATTATTATCTACAGGCAATAATATTACTAATGTTATTGTTTGAATTTGAAATCAAGCTATGTTGGAAAAATTCGAAAATATTCGAATAATTTCATTCTTTAATATTTGAGTTCAATTTTAACAACAATTTTGTATTGCTTTTTTCGATATTCCATAATCGAAACTGGAAACCTGTAGTTTTTTACTGTTTTAAAATCCTACCGGTTTCAAATATTTTATATTTTCGAATTATTCGAAAGACCGGTTTTAATTCATTATTTATTGTATCACTTAATTACAAAAAATAATTTTTTGGCTTTAAAAATTATATAGAATTTATTGTTTAGTGTATATTTTTTAAATTTTTAAAACATATTTTTCGGTTTTTACGGCATATTTTACGACCATTAAATACTTTTTTCTTTTCTCTGGTAATAACTGATGCTGCTAGTCCTATTACTTTGTAATAAAAGTTTTTGGTTTGTTTCTTTGATACCTATATTTTCTCGAACTCTAACATTGGAATCAACTAAATATAAATATGACAAATAAAATTCGTTTTCACAATAATATAATCCTTTAAGTTATCTTTGCATAATGATGATATGTTAAAACAATAAAAACTGTAAGTAAAAGTAACTTAGATTTCATTAAAACAACAAGATGTAATACAACAAAAAAATTTACTAAAATGTTATAGAATCTTTAACAAATATTTGAAATTACTACTGATTTCAAAACTGCAGCTTCAATAAACTACTTATTATACATACATATGTATGTATTCATAGAGAAAGGTGTTCAATGATGAAATTATCTTAACTTTAGCAGCACAATTGTAACTCATATAACTAAGACTAAAAGCATTTTAAAGTTTATAAAGTTACACTATCAAAATTACTTTTAGGTCATTTTATTGCAACAAAATTTACCTTTGCTTTATTTTTGTTATGAAACTTTTTGAAGATTCTCAAATGATTAAACAATTTTCTTAATGTATTTCTTAGCTTTTTTCACAACACTTTGATTTTATCTTCAAAAAACACTGCACAGAAAAGTGTTAATGCACTTTTACTGATATTAAAAACATTTCCTTTACTTTTTCTTTTTTTTACATTTAGCTTTTTGATAATTTCTGGTTTGTTTTCATTTTATCGTATCATATAAAATTTTTTTCCACAAAACTATTTTTGGTTTGTTTTGTTTTTTATTCTTATTTATTTTGTTTTCAAAAACCGACCATAAAGAACGCGAAACAATTTTATCATCACTTGCATTCCGCATAAACGTACCGTTCGTTTTGCAATATCCGCATAAACTGTTTGTTATTTCAGTTATCGTTTGTTAATCAAGTCCCTCTTTAGTTACATTTTGGCCGGCAAAAAGCAAGAAAACGAAAAAACAAAATAAAAATAAACTACAAACTGGCACCTCCATTTGCCACTCAGCTTGTTTTGTGCAGGCATTTAAGTTCGTAGGGAGTCAAACTTGTTTTTTCGCTTCGAAAGAAAAAGTCTTGAAACATGGATAGTAGTCTTGTACAGGGTTCGTATCTTGTTTTTTATGCATTCGCCTTGATTCAACGAATATTTCTTAGTCTTCGCATTCAAATTCGCACACAACTCACTTGCCAAGAGTACAATGCTCTGGTTTAACTCACAGAACCGGTATTTTGAGAGGACAATTTGTACTAAACCGCCTAAGTTTTTTGGAATATGTTGGCAATGCTGTTGCCTTTGTGATGGGAACAGTTTAGCCGGCATATTTATTTGTTTTGATTGTTATGCGCAGGTTTGTATTTATGCAGTTGGGTTGGGTATGTAGCATGTTGCCGCAAAATGTTAACAGTTAACATACTTGGAGCACTTTTATGTTAAATATGTACTTGTGTAATATCCATAAAGATACCTGTGCCAAAGGTATTTTAATGAAATAGAATACTTTATGGATTTAATGGAGTTTCTGTGAGTATGCAAGTTCATAGTACTTGTAAATTAATATAATTTCCTTATTGCTATTCTAATTTATACAGATCAGACTAATAATTTTAAAATTAAAAAAGGTATTCCAGTTGGAAGTTTCTAAAAAAAATCGTATATAAACCTTAATATGTGTGGAGTCATTGCTTACTTCATCTCTTGCTTCCACACAAAAACCACATCCCTTGATATTTACATTTATTTGGTCAGATTTCCACAAGACCAAATCAGATCTTAAAATGTTGTTTTCATATTTCTTACTTAAAATTAAATGCCTAAAATTAAAAAAAACAAAAAAAACAAGACATTACACAGGGCAACAAAATCGAAAAAATTTTAGAGGCTTTTTAAACCACTACACAATTTTGATGTATAGTGGTTCCAGTAGTAAAATTTTTTAATTCTATGGATAAATTTTTTTTTTCTAAAATTGTGAATATTTTTAGATGTTGCTCGATATAATTTATGATAACCAGTCAAACCAAAATATGCAAATGCATGTTTTTTCTGGTGAGTCTATTGGGCACATGGATAAGATATTTACACGTTTCAGAACTATTTAAGAATTTTGGCATCGATTTGTGAGTGCATATTTTTGCATATTTTACCCTTAAATGCATATTTTTGCATATATTTATTTTAAGAGCATATTTATGTCATATTTTTGCATTTTTAGAGCATATTTTACTGTTTAATAGCATATTTTGACTTTATCAACAACAAATTTTTTCATACTTATTTTTCTTAATTTGATCAATTTAATACTAAAACAATAGCTGCTTGCTTTTATATGTGAAATTTTGACTCTTTATTGTCGAAGTTAGTACGAAACAAATATCCGCCGTTTTGTTTACTACTTTTTACCAACTGCCACTAGAGCCTGCTGTAACTCGCTGGGGAACATGGCTTTCAGCTGTTAATTATTACGCCAACAATTTTTAAAAAATTTGTGAAGTTATCAATGCTTTAAATGCTGAGGAGTCTCAGTTTATTAACATTGCTAAAGATGCTTTAAATACACCTACAATAAAAAATGACTTAATTTTTATAACGTCAAATTTTGGATTTATTGAAACATTTATTAAAAAACTTCAAACAGCTGGGCTTACAATGATCGAACCGTATAATTTAGTGGAACAAACATTTAATAAAATACCAAATTGTAGTGTTAAAAATAATATTAAAGTAAAATTGGAACAAATAATAAAAAAATGAAGGATTCAAAATTATAGAAAGAATTTGTAAACTGTTTAAAGGACTTTCCTCAACACAGATTTCAAAATTAAGTGTTAAAGAAATATTATCTTCTGAATTTGCTCCTATAACATCAGTTGATGTCGAAAGAACATTTTCTATGTATAAAAATGTTTTCAGATCCAATAGACAACGATTTTTATTTGAAAATTTATGTCAACATTTTGTATTTTATTGCAATAATAACCTTAATTGAAGACGTGACTTTATATTTATATAAAATATCATCAAAAAATACCTCTCGAGGCCTTTTCATAACTTAAGTTCCTACTGTTTTTATGTTGTATTTATTTCTTGTTATACTTGTTTTAGTTCTTGTTATTTTTGTTTATTTTATGTTACTTTACCTTTTTAGAAATGAATTGTGTTGATTTTTTTAAACAAAAGTATATTTTTTTGTTAAAAATTATGCAACACTTTTTTTTTTTAAGAGCATATTTTTTAAATTTTATGAGCATATTTTAAAGTTTTTACTGCATATTTAAAGCGCTTAAACCGCTTTTTTAGAGCATATTTCCGGTTTCCCTGATGATAACTCAAAAAGGGTTAGACCGATATTATTGAAGTAAACTTAGAAAAGTTCAAATTTACATAGCCTTTAATCCATTAGTATATTGCATTTTATGCGGCTCAGTACATTCGGAGTTATAATATCAAATTGAAGCAAAAAATATATTTTTTACGTGAAAATAGAAAATCTTTGTGTTTTAAAAAAATCATGAAAAATCTAAAACGGCAGAAATTGTTTAAATTTATAACTTTATTGCAAAGACAAATATAATAGGAACAAAATGAGATATCGATTATAAAAATCGATGGATTACTTACGACTTTATTCACAATTAAGTGAATTCGCCTATTTTCAGAAAATTGTACGTGCGTACAAGCGTGTACTTTGAGTATACATTTTATATGGATTTTGTTTTTATTAAAATTTTTGTTACAATAACAAAACACATGTAAAATTTACACTCAAAGTACACACTTGTACGCACGTACAATTTTCTTAAAAAAGCAAATTCACTTAATTGTGAATAAATTCGAAAATAATTCATCGATTTTTATAAAATATAAATCCCCAATTTAACTTAAACTAAAAAGGCTTGAAAACCAAGAATTGGATGCATTACTCCATGAAGGCATTATTACATGCAAAATCATTGGGAGCTACTCAATAAGCAAATTCAAAACGTTTCCAGCAGTAGGATTCATCCAAAAGCAGGGAAATTGTGTACCATACGTATTGAAGCAGAGATACCTTGAAAGACTAGTTTTCATGTCCGAAATTATGGTTGAACGCTATAAAATAAAATAATTTTTGCACCGACTCATTAATTACGATAAAATAAAGCGTAAGATATCGTATTTGAAACCCGGCCAACCAGCTGAATCGACACCAAAGATAAACATTCATGGCTCTAAGATAATTCTCTGTATTTGGTGAGCGCAAAATCGTCATATTATGAGCTGCTGAAATCTGACCAGGCTCTCTTCATAATAATAACGCAGGGCCACGGTTGCATTACCTGTTAAAAAGAATGAAGTGGTGGGGAAGTTTTGCCTTAGTTTTGCTTTATAGTCTGGGATACGCTTAACTTTGAACAGAGTATCCGATATTTGATTGGTTCGTTCTTGGCATCAAAAGATCAGTAGTTCTTTTGCATTGGAATCCATATTATATGGGAAAAGGTCATTGCTAACAATTGCCAATACTTTGAAAAAATTTATATTATACAAGTGTTTCAAAATAAAAACTGCAAATTTAAAAAATTCTGCATTTATAAGTCATACACCGAATATTTCACTCAATCGAATTTTTCTCTTAAAACTAATAGCAAGTATTTTTATTATTTGTACGTTACTGTGCTAGTTGAAAAAACTGTCAAGTGGGGACCTGGAGGATTAAACTAATTCGGGTACGCTGAATTCAGTGGTGCTAAACGTTTTTTAGGTTAGCTCCTATTTTCGAGATATACCGTTATTTCGAAAATGGAGGAGGTTGCACAACATACATATATTCGCGTACAAACTGACAAAATAAAAATTCCGCAACAAAATTAACTTTAAGTAAGGCTTGACATGTTTTTAATCTTCGCAGTCATTTTAGAAATATAAATTTTTTTTAGAAAAATTACGAAATTTTTGGTTTTTTAAAAATAACGCTATATCTCGAAAATACGAGCTAACCTAAAAACGGTTAGCACCACTGAATTCAGAGTACCCGAATTAGTTTAAGCCCCTGGGTGCCCTTCTTGACAGAAAAAAAGAGCCAATTTCCTGCATAGTGTTATTATTCATATTTAACTTTAAAGTTTAAAATACAAATGAATGTTGTTGCATTTATTTATCAAATTGTTTTTCAAAAATGTATTTACCAATTTGTATTACATTTTTTTTAACCAAAAACTTTTTTAAAAATTTTGTTCACCAAAAACTTTTTTTACAAAATATTAGTTTTGCCAAATATTTTTTTCATTCTATATTTTTTTAACCTATAAAAAAAAACAAACTAAAAATAATTTTAAAATTTCATAAAAGTTATCATAAAAGTCCAATTTCAAAACTCCAAACTCCTCTTAATTATAAGATGTAAAATTATTTCCTGTTTTTTTTAATTCCCGCTCTGTGCACTTGCAACTAAATTTATAATGGACTCTAAAAAACTCCATGGAAACTGAACAGTATAATATGTTGTCGCAGATTGGAGAAGCTTTTCGGTAATAAGTAATATTAAAAATCCTATAACAATTTAAGGAAGAATTTTATTGATACAAATGTATATACGAGTATATTGCACCCATTGATAAAGCAATCTACCATTTGATTTGATTAAACTTGCAAAAAAAAATTAAAAATGCATGTAGACTAATCAATTTCATTATTTTGTGATTAAACAAAGATAAAAGGAAATTAATAAAATATTTAAAATCATGCTCAAATTACGGTTAAGCACGTGTCTCTCTTTTACCGTCAATTAATTACACATGCTAGTATGAATACTTACATACAAATGAACATGTACACAAAAATATGTATATGTGTGTATATAACTACACGTACGTTTCCCTCTATTTCCTTTTAAATATTCGTTAAATTAAAAAGAAAAAAAAAAATGCAAAATATTCGCATATCTAGATAGAGTTTCTCTACAGTATCTAAATGTTTTATATAGAAAGCTTAAACGTTGCTATGTATGTAAGTAATTTTACCCATTACCAAGGTCAAACTAAAGTACAATAAATGATATGACTTAAATAAGGAGAAAACGGAAGAAAATCGAAATGTTTAGGAAAAAACAACAAGAAAATATATTGAAAGGAGAGGTAAAATGAAAAAATAGCAACAGCATCTTAATCGAAACCTATTTGGAAACGTACATAAAGGAAATACATACAAACAGTTATAGAATAACAAAGGATTTGGTAATGGAAATTGAAATAAAATACACAAATAATCAAGCCACCCTCTCAAACATACACCCATGCTCTATTTATACATAGGCACAAACACATTCAGAAATACATAATATTTATGTACATTAGGGAGGCCCTTATATTGCCTGAAATTTTTCTACGACATCTAAAAACTAAATGCTGAAAATGTTAGCAAAATCCGAATACATTTAAAGGTTACATATATCATGCGAAATTCCGAGTTTTGCGACACATTGTTACGTTTTTACCTTTTAAAAATGGTGGTTTATATCCTCTAAATAAACCGTATTCTTTTAGTTACAAATAAAAGCGATCAGTTGTTGGAAATTTGTAAAAACTCTTTATTTGTTTATATTTACACAACAATTTAAATAGTCACTCTCTTTTAATACTTATATTACACACTGATAATACAGTTATATTAAGTCTAACAGCGCCTATAATACTCACTGCAACTACTATTACTATTTATATACACAGGGCCATCTTCTAGTAGTTTCATGAATAATCTAATGGACAAAACTATAATGTTCTATTTCCAGAGGTTTTAGAAGCTATAATATTAATGTAGCAGCTTTAACAGTTAATGTTAATATACATACTTATAAGCAATGTTAATAACAGCGTGTTATCAACATTGTTGATAAGTAGAAGTTTCAAGCACTGAAAATATTTATAAACATTATGAATGTTACAAGCAATCGTTACAGACCATTATATTCGCCTTGAATACCCAGCTGGAGAATTAACTCTGAGCTCTATTTATTGCCCACTAAATTTATCCATGAGAAATTTTAAGAATTCTTTATAACACTAGGATAACGCCAAACACACATATTGGGGCTAGCGATTAGTGAATCCCAAAGTTTGACTGCTGTACAAAGCTCTAGTTGATCGCTAAAATTGCTTAGATTTCGTTTCTCCTGGGCACCAAAATTATTGGCCAACTGATCCTAGAGAAAGTCGTGATGTAATAGTCTTCGTCATATCGCTGGCTTAACATGCAAAGGCTCTGAGTCCACTTTTTTTAGAAATTGAGATTTTAATGCATTAATGTACAATAAGTAAAAATACATTGATTACAAAGAAAAAAATTGGAGTTATCTCGCATTTTGTTGTTGTTTTGTAGTGATGAGAAAAAGCGCTTAGTCCAATTTATCACTATTTATCACAAGAAAAAGCTCTAAGTCCTTATAAAAAGTACAGTTTAACCATTTCTGTCAAATTGTTCAATGACATGTATTAAAACAAGTAAGAAAAAATGGTCGGTCAAGCCCAACCATTTAATACCCTACACTAAGTAAATGAGCAAAATTATTTTTCTTTTAAAATTTAAAAAAGTTATTTTCGGAAGAGGGTCTTATTTTGGAGCTATGACTAATTATAGACCGATCGCCATCAAAGTTATTTTCATTGAATTTTATGTATATACCAACATTTTTAAGAGATTTATACTCGTTAAAGTGATTTTGGAAAGCGGACCCTATATGGGAGCTATGACTAATTATAAACCGATCGGCATGAAATTAGGTGACATGATTTCCATAGTATAAAGTATATCGGGAGGACATTTTGTATGGGAGCTAGGGGAAATAATGGACCGATTTCATCTAGTTTCAATAGGTTTCGTCCTTGTGCCTAAAAAAGTGTATATACCACATTTTATCGAAATGTCTTCCAAATTAATCGACTCATTAAGTGATTCTGAGTCTACACTGTGCATCAAATTTCGGGTCATTAAATCTTTCCCGAATGAGACCAACGGGAAGTGATAGTAGAACATAAGTAGACCATAACCCCCAAAGGGTTTTAAAAAGTTAGCTTGTATTTTAAAGTTATGCGCCTTTAAAGTTCAGCTTTTTTGAGTAAAAATTGTTCATATATATTTAATTTTTAACATAGTTTATATAAAAATGAACTACATTATATAGTTCGATGTCTTTTCTGCTCTGGTGGATGCTCTGTAGAACCAGAATTTGAAGTAGACAAATTTTGTAGTTCACTTCCTGTGTTTTCTTCTCCTTCATCATCGTAATGCAAGTTCTTGCTCCACCAACAAATTTCCGCTAATACAGCATCGGGAGATTTTTTTCCTCGATATCTGCAAAATATGTATTAAAATGTATTGGGAAAAAAAATATATGTATATTAAAAATTACCTCATTTCAAATGGCATTGCAATTTGGTGGTACTGTTCACCTTGTTCATCTGATTCGGTCGCTAGTTGCTGACCGAAGTAGTCTAGATGATGATGTAGGTAATGAATGAGCGACATATTAACGCCTATTTTAGAAAAAGCATTCATCATTGCGTTAACAGATCTCTGATAGCTGTCAGACCTATTTTTACCCAACAACTCACCAATAAGCTCTTTGATTGATTGCCAAGCAATCAATTCATTTTTATTTAAAATATTATCAAATTCCTGATTTTTGACCAGCTTCCGAATGTCTGGACAATTCACAACACCTAAAGGAAGAAAAGTTATAAAAAAATATATATTTTAATCAAGAAAAACATACTTATTTTAAATGTTTTACCTTCTTTTAATTTACTTTCAGTGAGTCGGGTTAAAATTTTTGCTAAAGTAGTGTAAATTTCATCCCTCTTAACCACAATTTTCAGAAAACTTTTTACTATACCGAGTTTTATATGTAATGGTGGTAATATAACTTTGTCTTGAGGTACCAGGGGATCTTCAATGATGTTGGCATTCGCATGTTTGCTTAATTCTCTACACTTCCATTCATGATTTACAGACATCACTCCTTTTTAGAAACATTTTAGGTTTACAATAGATATTTTGAACTTTTTAACTATTATTCCAGTTTTTTTAATAATATTTTATTCTGATTTGAAAATTGTTTACGCTAAGAGTTGCATTTCTAATATTGACCATAACCGTTAAATTTAAATAAATTAAATTGTAAAAATACAAGTCTAAAAGTATTGAGTACTCAAACAATATGGCAAATACTCGATGCATGATACCCACTACTCAATACTTTTACAGCAATATTCAGCAATTCTCCAAAAATTGATAATTGCGTATCTAAGTACCAAAAACTATAAAAATAAAAAAATAAATCTGCAAAAAGTGTTAAAATTAATGAATTTTAAGTATATTAGGACTAGAACATTCAACTAAAATTACTTTATATAAATATTGACATACTTCAATAGATTATTCATAAAATATATCTGAAAAATTCTTACTCAAAAAAGCTGAACTTTAAAGGCGAATAACATTAAAACACGAGCTAACTTTTAAAAACCCTTTGGGGGTTTTGGTATATTAATTATGTACTTTCATTTCCCGTTGGTCTCATTCGGGAAAGATTTTCTTGTTGCACAGTGTAATAAATGAAAACATCCACAGGGACAGTGGTAAAGGAAGAGTTCAAGAAATTCTCTGAAAAATATATTGTAAAACTGCAAAACCATTCCATCCCGTTTGCAAGACTACTTGTGCAGAGCCAAACCCGGTCAAAGCTCCGTAGAGCAGATCTACCACCCCGCTAAGATTCCATTTGTCCACGAAGGCTCTCTTATTAGAGAGCAAATAGTTTTAATTTTAGTTATAAGATTTAAATACTTATTGTTAGGCCTATAAAAGGCAGATTCAGTAAATAAATAAAGCGCAAAAGAAAGACATACTCGTAAATAAGAAACTCAAAGAAATATACTCTAAATACACTGTTCAACAAATTGAGACTTTTTGATTGGAACAGAATAGCGACCCTATAATTCTGAAAGGGCATTTCGACCTGGTCGGACTTTTTTTTACAGTGGGTCAAAGTTTTCATTTTTTGATAGAAGGGAGCAGTATACTAACTGAAAAAAATGTTGTAAGTTAATGTCTAAGAGAAGTTATATAGTGGAATTTTATAGGGATCATTTTAGATGTCAATTTGACCCTTTTATCGAGAAAATGAAAAAAAGTTCTTTCAAAAAAGACATTTAAGGATTAAAATATTCGACGAAAATTTTTGCCGGAAAATTTCAGTGGGGGTCACCAAAGATGTAGATAAAGCACTCTACGCTTAATTACCAAAATTGCACGCCAAAAAATACGGGCATTTTTACATGTTCCAACTTTGGATGCGTGTAACTTTTTATAGGGACGACATAACTGTTAACAAGTTATTTTTGTAGTATTCGAAATTTTATCGCAAATATTGGTGATATTTTAAAAAACAATTTCGAACCACCGCACAGTGGGGTCAAATGCCCCTTTTTTACGGATTTATTAATATCTCAACAACAATAATAGCGACGCTCGCAAAATTTTACTTGGGAAGCCCTTCGAACAATCCGCATATTGTAACAAAATTTTAGGGATATAGGAGGGGGAAGTCAATTACCCACCATATAAAATAATTATTAACTTTGCTATATCTATAGAACTACAATAGTTATGCACACTAAATTTGCTACGGGTAACTCTAAAAACAAACTACACGTTCCGCCAAAGTCGGAAGGGTATACGAGGGTGGAATCGGGTTCCCCCCATACAAATGAATTATTAATTCTCCTATATCTATTGAACTACATCAGTGAGACACACTAAATTTATGCATGTTATTGATAAAAAAAACTACCATATTGTTTTAAGATGATATCTATATACTAACTAGTAATGGGAGATTGAATAATAGAGATCTTTCCCAACTCCTGCCACTAAAAGACTTGCAAAGTTTAAATGCACTGCTTTGAAATTTATACAACACAATATTTGAAAAGAGACAATATAAAAACTCAGATCTGAACGTGAGTGATAACTGGCTCCCGATATAAAACTTTAACATTCTCGCGATCGCGCTCACTAACATGAATTTTTTATTAAGCTAAATTGCCTGCTATCGGATGACTTCGTATTAACAACAAGAAAAAACTTCGAATTAATCACAAAAAAAAGTTTTAAACAAGCATATACAAGCGTGAGTGCATGAGAGTTAAATTGTTAAAATTCCGCGTGCTATTCATTCACGATTAGAAAATCAACGGATGGAAAACTAAACTGAAATAAAGAAAAGTATTTGGTAAAAGTTTATTATTGCTTATCTCATTATAATACAAGAATATAGCCACGCCCAGGCCTGAGTCACACGTGACTCTCGTATTATTAATCACAACACTTGCACATCTCTTATAAAACAAAAAAAACAATGACAATGACAACAACGACAGCAATAAAACGTTTATCAGAATCGCAAAGTGCTTTTTGATGGTAGACTTAAAGGGCGAAGCTTTTACTAATTTACATATAACTTATGAGGCGCAGCGATGCGCAACCTAATTTTTTCTGAAACAACGAATAACTGTCCAGGCTAATAACTTTATGTCCATTTGAACTGACAAAATCCATTATTTTTTTGCACTTCCAATATAAAAACTAATATCAAAGCCACTTCCACAAATAATTCAAATTTAAATTTAACCAAATCATATCAATAAATACCTGAACTTGATGGTTGCATAATTAGATTTCTTAATTTTTTTAAATTACCTATCACAAATAGTATTTATTTGCGCAATTTTTTTTTTTTTTTTTATCAATTTTTTTGGTTTTTTTCTCACAATATGTAATTTCAACACGTGACTATAAAAATACCTTTTAATATTTCGCATTAATTTTTTGCCTGCTGATGTAGAATTTTGTGCTCTTTAAGCTGGCACTTTCAGTTTTCACGATACTTGAAATTTGTTTTATCAATTAATCCGCAAAATTAGTATGTTTGGCCCCTCTGTGCACCGTAGGCCCGACATATCTAAAAAACTAAAAAAAGATGGAACAAATTTAAAAAAAATAAATAAACATAAATAACTCTTGACCTAAAAGTGATAATTTACATATGTATATTTATTTTTTGTAGATCTTCTCTAGGACTATTTATATTTTAAATATCAGCTCATTCGGATCATAAATAGATTTTTTGTGATTTTTTTAAAAAATGTGCGACCCAAGGTGGCTTATAATCTTGCGAATAAAGCGTAAAGAGTTTTATTTACAACTTTGGTATCTTTGGTGACCCCCACTGAAATTTTCCGTCAAAAATGTTCGTAGAATATTTGAATCCTTAATTGTCCTTTTTGAAAGGACTTTATTTTATTTTCTCAAAAAAAGGGTCAAAGTGCCCCCAAAGGGGAGGAGCTAAAGGGTTAAGATCTTCCACAAAAATGATCCCCATAAAATTCCATGATATGACTCTGACCATAAGAATTCTCTCAGATATTAACTTACAACATTTTTTTCAGTTAGTATACTGCTCCCTTCGATCAAAAAATTAAAACTTTGACCCGCTGTAAAAAAAAAATTCAGACCAGCTGGACTATAAGTTTATTCTACAAAAATGCTCTACTCGACATGCCCTTTTAGATTTATAGGGTCGCTATTCTGTTCCAAAAATGCTGTTGGACAGTGATATTAGAGAATAAAATGGGAAATGTATTTTTAAGAAATAATTTTAAAAAAATTGTGACCAAAAACTAAATTTCATCGAAATCCGCCAATTTCAAATCTGTTAAATTGTATGTTAATTAACCTCATCTAGTGTGTATTAGATTCAAATAGAATTTTCATAATTTTTTGAATTTTCGTTAGAAAGTATTTGAAAATATTAAATTTGGTATTTGAGATATGCAACTACATTTCCTTGAAATCCATCTGTTAAGATTTGTCTTTTTTAACCTCAATCCCCATGTAACGTTTATTGGAATCGAATTCATTACATTTTGAAATTTCCTTTAATACAATTTCTAAAAATTTGGGATTTGAAATTTACATGAAATTTTATGGTTTTAGTTTGTCATCAAATAATAATGGGTTATGAAAATCAGATTTTTATACCCTACACCACCATAGTGGGGAGGGTATTATGCGTTTGTGCAGATGTTTGTAACGCCCAAAAATATTAGTCTAACACCCACCTTAAAGTATAGCGATCGACTTAGAATCACTTTCTGAGTCGATTAAACGATGTCCGTCCGTCCGTCTGGTTGGCTGGCTGGCTGGCTGGCTGGCTGGCTGGCTGGCTGGCTGGCTGGCTGGCTGGCTGGCTGGCTGGCTGGCTGTCCATGTAAACCTTGTGCGCAGAGTACAGGTCGCAATTTTGAAGATATTTCGATCAAATTTGGTACATATTACTTTTTCGGCTCAAGGACCAAGCCTATTGAAACTGGCTGAAATCGGTCCATTATTTCACCTAGCCCCCATACAAAGTCCCCTCGAAATTGGACTTCATCGGTCATAAATGTCTAATTTATATATGTATCTACACAAGTTTCGCTCCAAATAAGTTTTATATATACAAAATTCATGTCACCAAATTTTGTTACAATCGGTCCATAATTAGTCATAGCTCCCATATAGACCCGCTTCCGAAAATCACTTTAACGTGAATAAATCGCTTAAAAATGTTGGTATACACACAAAATTCAACATAGTTAAATTTAATATAGACATAAATCACACGACCTAATTTCAAGGCGATCGGTCCATAATTGGTCATAGCTCCCATATAAGGCCCACTTCCGAAAATCACTCATGAATATGAATTATTGATTAATGAAAAATATTTTTACTCATTTACTTGGTGTAGGGTATTATATGGTCGGGCTTGACCGACCATACTTTCTTACTTGTTTTTATTTAAATTTAAACATCTAAATATATGTAAAAGAAATACGAAAACAGTTTTTAATTGGATTTTTTTTTTAAATATTAAATATCAAGTAAAAAGTTGAAACTTCAAATCTATTGTGCACCACTAAACGTTATCCGATTTTGCTAAAATCTACAGCATTTGATTTTTAGATGACGGAGACACATTTTTGACCTTCGAGATATCAAAAATCCAAAATAGAGCAAAATAAAGTCCACCCTAAACATATGTATAATACTGCACAGTGATGTTGTTTTGAAAACATTAATTATAATTATCTGTATTTGAAATGAACTTTGTCGGATTGCTAAATATTTTAACATATTTGAAGGTATTTTTATAATACCCAAAGCATTGATATATCAAATTGATTTATTTGCATGTACTAATATAATTATTACAATACAGTAGCACCAGTTGTTGAGAACTTTTATTTGTTAAGTAGCTCTTTTTTCTAGTTTTGTTCCACTGTCCTATATAATGTTTAAATTGGAAGGTATGTTTCATATTGTTTGTGTAAGGAATACGTTTATAAGATTTACCGTTGAACACGTGAGACAAACAGCATTTACAGCAAAAACACTCACAAATGATAACCACCTTCTACAAAGGATATTTAACTCCTTTATTTCATTTCTGTTTGGTATGAGTAACATTAAGCTTTTGTAGCATACATTATTGGGCAATAAGATTACTTAGATGAAAATTGCTAAGTTCCATACAAACATCAATCGTAACAAATAAATTTACTTGGTCAAGTGGGTATTGGCAGGTATTTCAGCATTGAACATCGACAAAAAGTAAAAATAAAATTGTAACTCATCATTTTGTATTGTTTGAAAGTGGTAGCGCCAACAATTGCACCTGAAGTTATAGATTTGCCATTGTATTGTGTAGAGAATATAAGCTAGTATTTTCTGGTTAAACATGAAGACGTAATAAATTTCCAATGATGCGGCATTTATCCATTGAAATGAGATTTTCTCTTTTTCATATATCTTAATTTTTATTGGTAGCTTTTAAGGTGGCTGCAAGAAATTTTATTTGGCAACATTTTTGCAAAAACCAGAATTGTAATAATCTTTGTTATTTGCAAAACTTACAAATTTTATGTAAATAATAACAAGTGCTTAATCGAGACCAGGAGCTGATATAATTGTAGATCCGTAAATATCTTAGAAACGAATCGTTTATTTTTCAAAGGCAGCTCGATATGTAATCTCTCAAATTTCGCACCAAAAATCTATTTTTATATATATGAGAGCGGGTCAATAAGTCCGTAAGTTTTTGAATGAAACACAGGTTTTTGGATAAAAAAAGTATTTTATTTTTCATTACACACTCCTTTGAGCTCTAGGCACTTTCTCTAACTTTTCTTCGTTTTTTTATCCCTTCCAAAAAATAAGATTTGTCGACGTCATCAAAATATGTATTTGTTTGTGAGATGATTTCATCGTTGGAGGCAAATCTCTTTCCGAAGAAATAGGATGAGGAAGCAATTCATAGTCTGATTCATAACTGCCTTTTGTTTATACTTATGCTTAAGTAACACATAGTTATTAAATTTAACACACACTAAATTAGATACCAAAAATTTGTATATCTTTCTCATTCCAGGAGAACTGCCCTATAAAACTGATTTTAGCTTTTTGAAATAGATACCTTAACTGGTACTTTTGCGGTCACAACGAAACTCAACTACTTTTTTGCCATTGAAAGTGATGGAGCAGACTTCCCATAGTATTTATCGAGCTCAGCCTTGGTTTGAGTGATGGTATTTTTCCTTCTTTATTAAGAGCACACGAAATTCAAAGGCAGTCTACTATCAACGGCTGTCAAGCACGAACTAAATGTCGCAGCTTGTTCAAATTTTGACAGCAAGAAGCTGGCAGATGACTGTTGACCGGAGCAGTACTGCCTTTTCAGTTAAGAAGCGTAAAATATAAAACGCCACGATCTGGTACTCAAAATTCAAAAATTGACATCAGCGTTTGATCAATGTGAACAAATACCTTGGTCCAGATTGTATTTTAGCAATTGTTTTAAAAAAATGTTCATCATGGTCCGTTCACTTAGGAACCTTTTCTATCTTTCATTACAATCTAGGATTTTCCTCAATTGGTGGAGGGTTGCCAACGTCCAACCAATCCTCAAAAAGGCGACTCAATCAATCCGAATAATTATCGTCCAATCGCAATCTGTTCGGCGTTCTCGAAGGTTATGGATAGCATGTTAAACTATCACCTTGTCAATTATTTAGAATCATATGGGGATCTAATACACCGCATGAGAGAGAGTAAGGTGGTCGCCCTCAACAAATCGAAAGCGTGGTGTGGTATGATGGTCTAGTTTCGAAATTAATCTCGTTCGGTGTCGGGTTTAAATTTTCTCGTTTTATTTCTAGTTTGCTTGGTGGGAGTTCTATAAGGTAGATTGCTCTGAGAACTTCATATTGAGCTCCGGAGGCCCCTGGGGCTATGTTCTTTCTCCTCCCCTTTTTTTAATTTTCATGAAAATTTTCTTTCCCGGATGACTGCAATAACTCATATTCATTTGACCACAGACCAACTCTTTCCGAGATTAAAGTCTCAAGAATGAATATGTATGACTCGATATATCGTAACCTTATAACAATATCCAAATAGGGTGAATTGAAACGAGTTAATTTCAACGCACTCGAAACTCTGTGCTGCCTATTGACTCACAATCAATTATTGTATGGGTAACGCAACTGTTGGAGTTTCAGATAACCTTTTGATTCTAGGTATGAGAATACAGTGTGACGTCTGTTAAAATCGTCATATATTCGATGTTGTGAAGGAAATTTTTAGGTGCTGGGATTTCTTGAGACGATGTCGAACATATTTCTCCTCTTGCGACCTTCTTCGTATATACACTAGCTTCACTCGTCCAAAAATATAATATAATTCCCACATATGGGCCGGAGCTGCCCATAGAGCTGATGGATCGGGATCAAAGAAGTTGATCTTATAGGTGATGAAACTGTGAACATCGTCGGGATGTGGACAGCTTATTTTTATTTTGCAGATATTATGATGGGTGTTGTTCAGCAGACATAAGTAATTTGATATCTAATACTCACAATTTTTGGTTATAAATTTTTGTTATAAATTTGAGTATCGACCACACGACACATTATAGGGAATCTACTACCTGCCAGCGTATTCCCGGCGGCATATAATATTTATTAATTCAAGTCAAACGTCAACAAACACTACTCCCAACTTTCTCCTTCCCATAACATTTGCCCAATTCACAATTGATGTCGCAGTGTTGTAGCATTGTATGTAATAAATATTTTTCCAAAAAAATTTACGAAACAAAAACAAAACATTAATAAATAAAATTACGACATACAACGTACAACGCTATGACACCAATTGTGAATTGGGCAATTATTTCCAACATCAACACAATGCACTGCATATATAGGGATATCCCCTGAGTGTTGGATAAACCGGAAAAAATACTATTTGTTTCCATCGGTGGAGAACGCTTTCTTTGGGTTTTCTCTTCACTTTAGAACAGAGTAACCGAAATTAGCTTAATTCGTTCTTGTCCTCATAAGATGAGCAGTTCTTTTGGCTCAGAATACATATTTTGCCAAAAAGATAAGAAAAGTTCAGATAACAATGGCCAATATATCGATTAGATTTGTATTGTGAAAATGTTTCAAAATTAATGCTAAAAACGTAAAAAATCTCTAATTTGTAAATAGGCATTTGATAGAGAAGAGTAGTTTGTTCTATGGTCAATAAATTTTTACTTGAAAACTTTTTTTACAATCATCAGCAATGTATGTGTTTCACTAAAAATCTATTTGTAACATAAAAATCTCAATATATCTAAAATTGTTCTTTTTTTTCTTGATTCAGCGCTCAGGGGATGACCCTCATGCAAAGCTTGTATTGGAACTAGGAAAATACAACTGGATACCCTACTGTCACCGATAAGCACCTTCGCTCTCTCCTGTACGCCGCACAGTGGCTCATTTTCGTTTTTCATCGGCCAAAACTCTGTAACTTTTGAACCGATAGAGATATTTTAGAAATCGGTTCAGCAGTTGTTGCGCAATTTAAGGTTAAAGTTGAACTTTTAATTTTTTATAGCATTTAGTATGAAAATGAAAATTTTTTGTTTTTTGAATCAGCTATACTTATTAAAAAAGTTATCAGCAGATAAAAACAAGTAAGGAAGTATGTTCGGCCAAGCTCGACTATATAATACCCTACACTATAATTTATTTTCGTGAATGATTTTCGGAAGCGGGTGTTATATGGGAGCTATGACTAATTATGGACCTATCGCCATGAAATTAGGTCGTGTGATTTATGTCTATATGGAAGTTATTTCTATTGAATTTTATGTTTATACCAACATTTTTAAGAGATTTATGCTCGTTAAAGTGATTTTCGGAAGAGGGTCTTATATGGGAGCTATAACTAATTATGGACCGATCATCATAAAATTAGGTGACATTAATTCAGTTTATATAGAACTTATTTGGAGCAAAATTTGTGTAGATACATATATAAATTAACCATTTACGACCGACAAAGTATAACTTCGGAAGAACATTTGTATGGGTGCTAGGTGAAATAGTGGACCGATTTCAGTAATTTTCAATAGACTTCGTCCTCGGGCCGAAAAAAATTTATTTACCGAATTTTATCGCAATATCTTCAAAATTGCGACTTGTACTTTGCGCCAGTCATATGAACAAATAAAATAAAAATAGAAAAAAAATGTTGGAGTAATTTCATTCAAATGAAACAAGTGTTCAACAAACAGGTCAAAACAGGTCAATAAGTATATATAGGCTTAAAGAGGACACTTTGGACTTTCTCCTGGTTGTAAAATTTGTTTAACTCCTTTTGACCCTAAGCACTTTTACTCCACTGAAATTCAAATTTGGCTAAAATATAGTACCTGAGAAAAAAAATGAAAAATCATCCAATTGTCTATAACAGTTTGCGAGTAATGATAATTTACTTCTGATCAAATTTACAAAAATCACATTTTTATAAAATGACATAAAATATTTGACTTTAAGAGCATGCCACACACACAATTGACAATATTTTTATCTAATTTTTTGGCTACCTTAGTTTCAATGTGTTTACTACTGAATATCATTAAAATTTTTGAAAACGGAGTTAACAAAAAGCTGGACTTTTGGCCGATGAAATTGAGATTTCAGCCACCGTGCGCCGTCGAGTTAGGTCGGATATAAGTGGTGTAAATAGTAGGGAGATCATATGCTCTTAACTTTGTAAAGATATGTTTATGGATTTGGAACTACTTAGTACCAATATATAGATTAATGCTTAAAATCTGGTCAGCTTATTTATTATTTTTATAACATAACACTTAACTGTTTTTTTTTATTGTAGTTTTAAGAAAATCTACACATCTGGTTGTCCTTCTTAATCTAGCATTTGCTTTGAACTCAATATTGATGATTTTTCTTCTTAAGTTTTGCTGTTGTTGTTTGATTTTTTTTTTGTTTGCCTATTGTTAGATTTTGGCAATATACACAAGAGGTGTTTGTAAGAATGTCTGTCTTTATTTTTCTACTCCAACATGTTGTTAAATGTCTGCTGTTCTTTGCTGTTTATTTTACTCTAGATTTTCTCTTATTTTTTTTTTTTGGATTCTTGTGGATTTATTTTTGTTGGTAAGAAAGGAAAATGAAAAGTAAAAATATCCTGTGGCTACAAGTATAAACATTTAAAAGGAATCGTTTATAATTTGTATATAAAATTCAAAATATGTAAGTACGAGTAAGAAGTTGTATCTGTAGGTGTTGTAGTTGTTGATGGTTACCATAATGTTGTCTTTTGACCACATCAACATACAAACACATGCCACTGTTTTCTCTCTCTATTTTTCTGATCCTGCAATAGACACAGACATATGCAATAATAACATACTGTTGCTTGTACAAGTATTAGATGTTATTTTTCTGTGCATACATATGTTTGTATGTATTTATAGTATGTCTGATTATTTTGGAAAAATAACTTGTTTTCCTATATTTTTTTTCTGTTTTTAGCTTTCATTCAGTTTAGTTTAATTTTTTTTGTTGGTATGCTTCATTTCTTGTTGATCCCTGAAGTTATTTATCCATTCAAGGGTTATGGCCTTAAGTACTTCTATATGGTGTGTCTTTCAAAGTAAATGCGAGCTTCGTATGAGAAGTATTTGTAATAATATTAAGAGTTCCCACATTTATTGGCTTAAATTAGAAAAAATCTGATCCCGATATTCTTGAAATCGTGATATAATTTACTTACTACAATTCGACTTGCCCAGAGTTTTGTCATAAGTACACATTAGCAATTCTAAATGTCCTATTCCATTAAATTAAGTCCATAGAAGTTCACACAACCCTCGCATACATTACTTTACAACCGTTTAAGTCTGCAGAAAGTGCATGTGCAACTGCTCTTTGTCTCCTGTTAGGTATGAGTTGCCATTGGTATGTACCCTTAATCGTGTAGTCATTCTATTTTGGCGTATCATTTATTCGATTATAAATTGGAATGAACAACAAAAACCTATAGAACAGGATGCAATTCATGTTTATGTTCGATAATAATACTGTTTTTTATATTTAATGTTCTTTGTACATCATTTATTCAGAGGGATCTTTGGTTATCAATGACTTTTATTCATATGTAATCTAAAGAAAAAATAAGAATAGTTTCACATAAAGACATTTTTTTTTATACCCTACACCACTGTAGTGTTTCTGAAAATCAGTGGGGCCTCTAAAAAAGGTGTCATCAGTTATTGGTTAACATCTAATTCAGACTTTGTGATAGGGCTTAACTTTATATGGCAATAATATAGCTAAGAGTCCGCCAAATAAATTTTGTTAAAATTTGTTTCCAAAAAATAGCTTTTTCCTGCACTTTTGTTGAAAAAATATAGGAAGAAAAATTTTTTTTTTTACTTTTTTTAGAATAACTTCCAGGGACTCCTAATTTTTCAATAACAATATTTTGCAAAGTTGTAGCTACGGTAAATCTGAATAACTCCTGTGAACATATCAATGCAATCCGAACATATCTAGGCATTCTAAATAGCTGTCACAAATCACTTTGTAGCTTACAAATTTTAGTTTTTTACTATTTTTTGACTCTAAAACAAAAATTTTTTGTTAAAAATGTATGTTCGAGTGTATACTTCTCTATTGTGCTGGAATAACGAAGATTGGGCAAATCATTATCGGTATGATCCGGGCGCATCACTTTATACAATCTTGATCCCGCAAGACCGGCTTGATGCAAGATATGAAAAAACATTAAAATTTTTGAAAGTGGGCATGGTTTGTGGAGCATCTGAAGAGTAAATATAAGCTTTTTATATAAGTTTGTGATATCGATGGAAACCTTATGTCTTGTAGATTGACATTTTAGTGAAATTAATTAATTTTGTGTTTTTTTTGGACGTATTTTACCTTAAAAACTAACAATATTATAAAATGGTGATTTTCCATCAAGAAAAATAAAAACTTTGAATTAATGAAAAATTTGAACAGTTACAGATATCACAACAAAATTTGGAAGTAATATAGATTTAAATGTTCTTAAGTCAAAGGCATCACTAATATTGCCAATTTTTGTTTTCAAACATCGAAATTCCTAAAACGGGGAAAATGTGTTCCAAAAACTGAGTTTTTTTTAGAAAATAGCCCTCTTTGACGTTATTTACAGTATGATAGTAAAAACGTTTCCTATGTGTATAAACAATATATAGGGCTATACAAATATGACGAACTTTTGAGGATCGGTGCTTTGCGTTTTTAGCATTTTTTACTCAAACCTAAAATTTTGTTTCAAAATTGGCCAAGTTTGGATAGGGGTGGGGGGTACAATGTCCGCTTAAGTTAGTCAAATTTTACTTTACACGTTTTTGCATTAAGTTCTCTTTCTAGACCATAAAAAAATGTATATAGCCACGAAGAAAATTAGTTTTTTATAAAAGAAAAAATATGGGGACTTTTTTGGGAAAAAAACTTAAAAAACACACGCATACAAAGTTGAAATATATAAAAAGAAGCTTCAACTTTGGATGCGTGTAACTTGTTATAGGGACGAAATAATTGTTATCAGGTTTATTTTATTTTCTTTAGAATTTTATCGCAAATATACGTCGTATATAAAAAACAAATTTCGACCTTTCGTAAGCCCATCATATATAAAATACAAAAAAAAGATCGAGCAAAATTTAAAACAAAAATTAAACACAGATAAAAACATATTTTTGCAGACCTTCTCAAGGACTATCAACATTTTAAATTTCAGCTCATTCGGATCATAAATGGCTTTTTGGCGATTTTTTTTTAAATATGTGACATTGAGGGTCCACTCACTGATCCCCATTCCGAACACCTCAGCAGAGTAAATAATACAGCACAACATAGAAGTGTGGACTTGATCATACTATTTGAACAAAAAATCTTTGTTTTAGCGTAAAAAAATAGTAAAAATTAAAATTGTTAAGGTACAAAGTGATCTTTATGTGCTATTTAGAGTGACTAGACACGTTCAGAATGTATTGATATGTTCTCAAGAGTTGTTCAACTTTACCGTAGCTAGAACTTTGCTAAATATTGTTAGTGAAAAATTAGGAGACCCAGGAAATTATTCTAAAAAAAGTAAAAAAAAAATTTTTCTTCCTATATTTTTTAAACAAAAGTGCACGAAAAAGCTATTTTTTGAAAAAAAATTGTAACAAAATTTATTTGGCGGAATCTTAGCTATATTATTGCCATAAAAAGTTAAGCCGTATCACAAAGTCTGAATTAGCTGTTAACCAAAAACTGATGACACCTGTTTTAGAGGCCCAACTGATTTTCAGAAACTTTGGGGGCCCATAAAAAAAATCGGTCACCAAAATGGACAAACTGAGTATAGGGATTTACTACCCTTTGGTAGTAGAGTCGAACTTATATAGTCATGATCGTGTGTTTTTTTCACTGTTGCACTGTGTAATCGAATCTGTTGAATAGAGCACACTACTTATTGATATTAAATATTGATTGGCATTGATTGAAAATTAATGTCAAGTTACCATTTATGTAAATTTTTCAGCAGGGTATTTTTTACCGTATATATTTATTTGCTACAAATTACTGGCATAAATCTGACATAAGTATTCTAACAGTACCAAAGTATTCTAATTTTAGTACCAATGAAAGTTGTGACAGAATCTTGGTAAAGAATTTAAGGAATCATCAGAGTTCTCGAAATATTGCCAACTATAACACCAACTTCCAAACCGATATATATGGACCTGATACTTTCATAAAAGTGTTATTCACTATATATAAACCTATTGAATTAGGAGTCGTAATCACCCCGATATAGCCTCTCAGTGCTTTCCAATTTGTATTCCTAAGACGTTCTAATTTTGGCATAGTTCGTCTCTAATTCGATTAAATGTAGGATATTTGCAGAACTAATGTTCTAGCGTTTCGTCCTTCTCTTCACACGCACTACAAATCGATTTCAGCTCTGTATGCCGGCGTTACGAATAAAGTCCCCAAACCGCAAATGATTTAAGGCCCTAAAATTTTATATAGAAAAAACCAACAAAGAAATTTAGGGACTTAGTTAATTTTATGGGGATTTATTTCATTTCTAAAATTGGGGATTTAATTAATAATGAAACTACTCTGGGGTGAATCAAAAAATGGCTTCGATCAGAAAAGTTGTATTGCATTGCCGGCCTTCGGCCATGCGTAAAGATTTTCTTCTCTAGGATGTATCAAAACCTGGCTTCCCATCACCTTTAAGGTTTTCTCCTCTGGGGTGTATCAAAAAAACCAACAAAGAAAAAACCAACAAAGAAATTTAGGGACTTAGTTAATTTTATGGGGATTTATTTCATTTCTAAAATTGGGGATTTAATTCATAATGAAACTACTCTGGGGTGAATCAAAAAATGGCTTCGATCAGAGAAGTTGTATTGCATTGCCGGCCTTCGGCCATGCGTAAAGATTTCCTTCTCCAGGGTGTATCAAAACCTGGCTTCCCATCACCTTTAAGGTTTTCTCCTCTGGGGTGTATCAAAATCTGGCTTCGCTCAGAAAAGTTTTTTTGCATTGCTGGTCTTCGGTCGAGCGCACATAGAGATGGCTTTATACATTTTTGTACAAAAATTATAAGGAGTGGTCGTAGAGCATTAACATTTGGCACCGAGAAATATATGGACTAAATTAAGAAAAAACTAAAAAAATTTGAAATCGTCCACGCTCAACGCCCACAGCCCATACAATCCAAATCGATTTTTTCGCATAAAATTGTTCCTATCCAAGCAAAAATCTAGAAATTTGGAACATACATTTTAAAAAAAAAAAAAAATAAACTTCTTGGGGGAAAGTGTGGCTACATTATTTTTTTTCCATGGAAAATCAACAATAAAACAATTTTTAGAGGCTTATAAATTCGGGCATATCTTCATAACTGTTTATGATATCCCCATATTTTTTTTTATTATAGAAAAATACCATATTTTTCAAATATGTTAAAGGTAAATGGTATTATCAAGCAAATTATACATGTATAAACCACTGACTTGCGTGAAAATATAAGTTAATTTAAGCTTAATACCCTTGCATGGACTTTACTTGATTTTTCTAAAAATAAAATGCAATTTTTCTTAAAACTATAAGTGCGCATTTCATCTTTAAAGTTTTTTCTACAAAACTGCATCATTTGATTTTTGAAATTGAGTGGTCGAAAAATAGGGTAATTGGAACCACAATCCCTCTGTGGGGCCCTAAGGTTTTCTGGGCGAAGCCGGTTTTTGATACAGGAGAAAACCTCTGCGCCCGACAGAAGGACGGCAATGCAAAGAATTTTTAGTATGCGAAATATAGCCCCCGATTTTGGGGTTTTAATTCATTTGCGGTTTGGGGACTTTGTTCATTGTGGACTTTGTTCGTAGCGCCCTGTATGCTCATTTAATACATTAACTAGTGTGCTGAGTGTTAGTCTATTTAGGTTTCTAAACTTCTTTTTATTTTCATAGTTTGGGTTTCGCCTTGAATGTTGGTCGTTCCGCCAGCTGTGAGTGCTGCCGGTTTCTAACAAGTTCACTTATTTATTTCCCTTTATCTAATTACGTTCTTATTTTTTGAGAAGAGCTTGAGAATTTCCAAGGTCATATTATTCATGCTTGATCCCATCTTAGATAGTTTGTCCGCCTTTTCGTTTCCGATAATGCCGTGATGGCCTGGGGACCATATTATCTCGAGATATGAATTTGAGTAACAATTTTATTCATTCTTACTCAAATCCTTGACTTACTAGGGGCAAACTGAGACATATAACTGTCGTTTCTAAGGATTTAACAATGTAACAATGCGAGTTGGAGTTGTGTCATAAATCCTATTCAACAATTTAATATCCTGCAATAATCGCCATTATCGCAGCCTGGAAAACAGTATTGTGATGGTGAGACGAAAGTATTTACCGATCAGGCCTGTCGCAGAATTCCATTCCGATCAAAATTGGAATTAATTCCATATTTCGTTTCTTCAGAAATTAGAAAATGAAAATTTCTTTCGGAAAGTGGAGTTAATATTTCATTATAATTATTTGTTTTTCTAAATAATATAATCAATTTTTGTACCAAAAACTTTAATTTTGTTTTAGTATTTAAAACACTGTCAAATTAAAATCAGAAATACAGAATTATTAAATATTTTTGGAATTAATTAATTACACGAAACTATCACTTTCTTTTATTTTCATGAGAGAAGCGCAAGAGCTAAACATTTATATTTAACCCATTAAAAACCCAGACCATTTAAAATGAAAAATTTTTAAATTCATTTATTTATTTAAACTAAAAAGAACAAAAAAAATAAAAAAAAAAATTTAAAAAAATTTTAGGAAACGTGTTTTTGGGGCTGTACATGAATGGGTACAATGGCGTAAAGTGTATGCTATTTTTATAATGTGTGAAAATTTTTAAAACATTACTTTTTCAACACAACGCAATATCGGATTGTTCAGACAACCATCTTATTCTGTTATGACATTCACCCCATCGTAGGGGATTTTTTATCCTTTAAGGAAATTGGTTTCCAGGAGTAGTTGCGACACCAGAAGCCAGTGTAATTTGTATATGGGTCTCACCTTGTCAGTAGCATCTAAATTAGTGTTATCAGCCAAATTAACAAAACGTTTTATTTCATTGAATCTGTTCCGTGATATAATTTCGGAAATTTTGGAGTGCGAGTATCCTCGCAGAACACCCAATACATATCTTCTTTTGGCATAGAGCGAAATCCACTGTAAAGCAAAATACTCTAGAATATATTCAAATCTTCTGCGTTGAAGGATAAATTGAGTTTATTAGCTTGCGAGGCATAAATGCAAGTCTGCTAAATGGTTAAACTAATAACCTTTTCCCATTCAAGTATGAAATACTATTGAACTCATTGTCCAAAAAAATAATTTGAGACATTTGAACATCGCATGGTCTTATTATCCAAATAGAATTTGTTTTGCTTGATCTTGAGGGCATTATTTTCTGTCAGAACATCTCAAGTGGAACATCATCGTCCCTATTACTGTCACAAAATACTTATATTTCACCTAGTACATGCAATCTCTAACAAAGTCGTTAGCAACACCTTCATCTTCATCCATATTACAATCCGGATCTGATAAAATAATAGCTATCAAAATTGTGGTGCTCATATTTTTCCAAAAAATCTAGTTTTTAAAACATTTGCATTAAAAACTTCACGTTTTGATGGTCTGAAATTCTATTTTAGCGTAAGAAAAATCTTAAAAAAATAATGCATGTCAAGCCATTGTACCCAATTGGGTACACCGATTTTCCTAATCACACAACTTTGTCCCAAAAAATTATTTTTCTTACACATTTTTATAAAATGTACACATAATCACTCTACTTCACAAAATTATAAAAAACTCTTGTTTTCGTAAAACTCTGTTTGCTCTCCGCAGCTCAATTGTTACTAACCTCTCTAATATTCCAAAAAATGATATAGCATTATAAAAACAGGACAAAATATACCTTAATGGTATTATTTTTTTAAAATTTGTATGTGTGATGTTTAAAAGCACAGTGTGTTGAATGCAAAATCACAAAAAAAGTTGTAAAATTTATTTTGTTAAAAAATGTATGAGTATTTGAATATTGCCTTTTTTCTGTACTCAAGCAGGTACAATGGCTGGGAATGGGTTAAATTAGTTTCGCTGTACATATCAATATTTTTTATACCCAAAACCAAAAATATGGGGCGTTATTGAGTTTTTAATTTCGTTTGTTTGTAATATGTTTGATATGTAATCGAACTCTCTGAGTTAGAGGGGTTAAAAATTTTACATTTTAGCCAAGCAGGTGTTTTTCATCCATGTAACTTATTACCCATTATTCATAGAAAAATGTGTCTCAAATAGTTTAGATAGTTATTTCGTCACTCTTTCGAAAAAAAATAAAAAAGTTTTGACTTTTTTTTCGAAATCAAAAACTTTTTGGAGTTTTTTCAAAATGGCCCCTTTGTTTAAAAAAAGGAAAACTGAGATAGTTTCCTTGAAGACTTCTATCTATTTATCTATAAAAATAAATGTTTTGTAACTCAAAATATGCAATTTTTGTCTTTTTTTGCAAAATCAAAAACTAGTTTTTTGTAAAAATGGACCCATTTTTTATTTTTGCTCAAAAGAGCCTAGATATTTTCCATGAAGATATTTAAATAAATTTGTTGACTTTTTTTTTGCAAAATCTAACTTTTTTTTGCAAAATGGACCTTTTTTGAAAAATTGTGTCTGAATTACTATCCAATAGAACTAAAAAGAACTAATGATGTAAATTTTATCCCGATCGGAAGAAATCAAAAGTTAGTTCACTTGACATTATCCGCCATATTTATTCTGATTCCTTATAAAATTCTAAGACGATCTAGCTATGTCCGTCCATCTGTTCTTTGTTAATCAAAAATGTTTGATATTGAAAATGGGTGAAATCTGTCAATTGGAGCTAGTGGTATGAACCAAAAATTGAGACAAACCTCCAAAAATTTAAATTTTTAAAAAATATTTTGTTATTTTCTTCAAATATATTGCAGAAAATGTCATGAAATTTTGTTCTCATAAAAATACAATTTTGTTGGAAGTGGCAATTATCAGCTCAAAATTTCTCCCAGTTTCCGTATAAATTTCTTCCCGGAATATGGCTCCATGTTAAATGAATGTTTATATAACACCTGTATATGAAGATAAGTGCGATCTAGAAATAAATCACAAAACCAAATTTTGTTTGGATCGGTCCATATTTGACCATAGCCCCAATCCATGTCCTAAAATCACTTAAACATATATAGAAATATATAGACGTAACGAATTTTATGAAGATCAGTCCATAATTGGTCATAGTTTTCATATAATGACCACTTTCTAAAATCACTTTATGTTGCACACATCAGTAGTATTAAAAAAATTTTATTATTGGATTTTGTCACAATCAGTACATTTTCCATAGCTCCCAAATATCTCACAAAATTGTATGGCAATCGCTTTTTAATAGGCTATAACTCTATTTAAGAGTATTTTACTACTGGTTTTTGTGACTATTTATATAACGTCATATCCGGATAACACATTATCCTCTAGCAATGTGAAAATTTTCAAAGATATATGCTAGTTAAAAATAGTTTTAGGTAAACTTTTAATACTAATCTTGTGTTCCAAATTTTTTCAGAAAATTATATTTGTTCTTAATTTCGAAGTTCTTTTTTTGAATGTTACTGTAACTCTACCATAAAAAATACCTAATCCAGACCTTTTTAAATATAATTTTTCGATTAAGTCCATATAAAAAAGGCAACTGAATGATGTTTGCCAGTGAAACCTAACAACTTGACTTAAATGAACTTTAGCTACAAAACTCTAAAGAGTATTTATTTATTGTAACAACAAATAATTTATTTCTATACATAGTCCTAGCAAAATGTAAACATCCATTTAAATGTTTACCTTATTTCGATTTTTCAACATGATTATCCTTTTTTTTTCCTGTAATTTACGTCTGTGTCAGTGTTTATTTTAAATTTTTACATACAAATTTTGCTGTAGTTTGAATGCTAATGGTGAGTTCTGAATATTGAATTCTCATACGCATATGAAACGAATCCAATCTAGCAAACAAAAACGTATCCTAAAAAAGGAAAAAAAAAAGCAGACACACTCATACACAAGGCAAAGTAATATATACAAGACATCAAATGAATACTAATCGTTTAGTTTAGCTTGTTGCTTAGTCGATGTGTTTACTCACACTCGTATTTAATGTCCTTAGCCATAAACACACACAAACAAACGAATAATCCGTTGCCGGTTTCTTAACAACAGGGATTGTTGGAAAATCCTGTTCGCAACACAGCACAGTAAGCACATAACATTTCTTTAGGTGTAGCAGTATTTTCTATATAATTCCTTGTGCTCTTAGTCTAGATGGGCTTCTCCTACAAATAATGTTGATTAAATGATTTGTAGAAATAGGCGTAATTATTTATTATTTCAAATCAATAAAATGTGAATGTTATTTTTGTCCGTATTTGGATTTAGGTTGGTTTATTGTATTACAGCTTGTTTTGGAAAATGATGCGCACGATTTGTTACATTTGTGATGAGCCACCACATGACTATTTAGTGGGGATTATTGATAAATTACGTGGGTTTCTTTTTTTTATTTTTTTGTACAAAACAGTTAGTAAATTGATTTGTTGTTGGGATTCCATATAATTCATTATTGATGAGTATTGAGAAATATGTTTGATATTAAAATGCTTATAGTGTAATACATCAATGATTGTGGTTGATGTACGGGTATTTTTGTGGTACAGATTTCGATATAAAATTTGTAGGAGTATAAATAACGTGAAGTAATTATTTTAGATATTTGTTTTACACATAAATATATTGAATATTGTAATTCTAGCCGTGTAATTAAATGAAGTTTATACTGACATATTGTAAAGGTTATGGTTGTCGATTATTCGAGTTTAGTTTTGATCGAACAAAAATTAACCATTTTTCTAACGATAGACCAATCAAAAATGTTACTCCAATATGTATTTACGCAAATAATAAAAACAAGTAAGAAAGTTAAAGTCAAGACCGACCATAATATACCCAACACAATTTTTTTTAAATTTTTGTAGTTATAGATCAGACCAATAATGGACCGATCGCCTTGAAATTAGGTCAAGTGAATTATTTTTATTTGAATATTATTTTATTTGAATTTTATGTGGATATAAAAATTTTTAAAGGATTTATGTTCGTCAATTCGTGGAGAAATTTGTGTGAATCTATATATATAAAAATAAGTGTACACTTTGATATCACCACTAAAGCTACGTTTCCGCATACACAGTAATAAGCACCGAAAACTAAATTCCATACATTTGCACCGAAAAAAGTTCGTTTCAGAAATCGGCAACGAAAATTGGGAATGAAATGGCACCGATCAGTAACGAAAAACCTTTCATTTGGGGCCGGAACGAAAACAGCTACAAGTAGGTTGTTTTCGGTGCTGTAGGACCGAAATTATTTTAAATATTTTTTTATATCAAATTTAAAGAAAATCAAAATAAAAAAAAATAAAAACAAGTAAGAAAGTATGGTCGGTCAAGCCCTACCATATAATACCCTACACTAAATAAAAGAGCAAAAACATTTTTCTTTTAAAATTTCAATAATATGTATTTTTGAGTGATTTTCGGAAGTGGGCCTAATATGGGAACTATGACCAATTATGGACCGATCACCATGAAATTAGGTCGTGTGATTTATATCTATATTAAAGGTAACTATCCTGAATTTTGTGTGTATACCAACATTTTTAAGCGATTTATGCACGTTAAAGTGCTTTTCGGAAGCGGGTCTATATGGGAGCTATGACTAATTATGGACCGATCGTAACAAAATTTGGTGACATGAATTTTGTGTATATAAAACTTATTTGGAGCGAAATTTGTGGAGAGACATATATAAATTAAACATTTATGACCGATAAAGTCCAATTTCGGGAGGACATTTGTATGGGGGCTAGGTGAAATAGTGGACCGATTTCAGCCTGTTTCAATAGGCTGAAAAAATAATATGTACCAAATTTGATCGAAATATCTTCAAAATTGCGACCTGTACTCTGTGCACAATGTTTACATGGACAGCCAGTCAGCCGACCAGACGGACGGACGGACATCGCTTAATCGACTCAGAAAGTGATTCTAAGTCGATCGGTATACTTTAAGGTGGGTGTTAGACTAATATTTTTGGGCGTTACAAACATCTGCACAAACGCATAATACCCTCCCCACTATGGTGGTGTAGGGTATAATAAAAAAAAAAATTATTGGAAGAGGAAAAAATAATAGATTTTTTCAAAAATAATGAAATTCTATTTAATCTGCGACATTCAAAATTAAAAAAATAATGTCGTTTCTGTTTTATGCCGCAACGCACCCAACTGAAACGAAAACAATTCAGAAACGAGACGATGGCGAACACCAGTTTTCAGTTTTAGTTTTCGTTATTGGTGCAGATTACAGTGTAACTGTGGAAACGGGTCGGCTAATTTCAACCAGAAATTCAGGGTACGTTGAGGATGGTAGAGATATGGCATTTAAATTTTCCTATATATTCTCATACAAATATCAATAAAATGCCCTCCATTTTCCATATTAAGATTTTTTATTGTCACTTGAAAAGTTATCAAACCATGTATCGTAATGTCTTATGTGTACAAAGACATTCGGTCTTTCTAATTGGAATGTTGAGCAGAGCACGCCCACTTTTTTTCGATATATCTAGAATCGCAGAACGCCTGGACCGATTTTGGTAATTTTGGTTTTTTACAAAAATAAAGATTGGCCACGCCCTATAATATGCACCCATTTATTATTCATCGACGAATTTGGTTGCATTTACACAGTCCATCCATTAGGAATATATCCTTGGATAAGCATATCAAATACGAACTTTGTTTTCGATAACACTATGCATGAAATTGACACTTTTTTTGTGTCAAGAGGGGTACCCAGCGGTTTAAACTAATTCGGGTACGCTAAATTCAGTAGTGCTAACCGTTTTTTAGGTTAGCTCGTATTTTCGAGATATACCGTTATTTCGAAAATGGAGGAGGTTGCACAACATATATTCGCGTAACTCAAAAAGTTTATTGAATAAACAGTTTATTGAATAAACTGAAAAAACAAGCAAATCTTAACATGTCTATAATCTTCGCAGTCGTTTTAGAAATATAATTTTTTTTTGGCAAAAAAAAAATAATTTTTTAGATTGAGAAATTTTTGGTTTTTTACACATTTAGAAAACGAAGTTCCAAATAAAACAAGCTCTAAATAAATAAAAACTGTCCACAACTTTGCATTTTATTCACAAAAAATTATTCAAATATCCCCTAATATTTTATCAAAATATATAACTCGTAGTAAGTAGATACATCGTGCAGTGCACAGTGGTAGAGAAAAAAAGAGGGAAATAAATCTAAACCCTTAGTCCAATTTGAAAGAAATTTGATACCCGCAAAGAAGAAGTGTCGAGTTTAAGATTTGAATTTAGACCGCATGAGTCCACTAGAGGTGCGGCCAGGGGTCCCCAAAGTAGGACTCGGATATGATCAATTTTTAAAACGATTCTATTTCTTCGCTTGTTTTCCGATTTCAAAAAGCTTATACATATATAATCTCCTCATCAAGCACTACAAAAATCCTCGTCGTGGCTATCAACTATCTCTTACAGCTTAGGAGATATTCATTTGAAAATTAAATTATCAACATTTTTACCCACCATACTCCAGTTTTTTGATCCAGTATTTCCCGATTTGCTTCTTTTTTCTTTTATTGGACTAACTACAAATGTATATGTCAAACAAAAAAAGAATTGTTTATAAATCGTGCCTGACTCCAAAGTTATATGAATTTGAATTTAAAAATTAAGATGCCATGTGTAGAACATCAAATGCAAATTTGCAACTGAGCGAAGAAAAACTAGGCTTTGACATCAATTGAGGACTTGTGCTTGATGATGACGAACAAGGTATTATCCAACGCACGACGCGATGCCTTGAGGGAATCAGTTCGAACAAACGATCCACAGTTGAATCGACAACAAAAATATGCGTACGACACTCTTATGAATGTTTTGAAATATGGAACTGAGGGAATTTTATTTTTTTACGCTCCCGGTAGAACTGCAACTACTTTTTTGATCGCGTTGATTTGGCAACGATACCTTCGCAGAATGATATTGCAATTGCTTCATCACGAATTGCAGCTACGATATTGGAAGACTGTCGAACGGCTAATTCAGCACTCAAGTTGCCATTGAATATCCAACATGCAACATTCCACGAACAGTGCGATGGCCAAAGTTCAGCAAAGCAAACTGATCGTTTGGGATGAATGTAAAATGGCACATAAAAATTCTTTGGAGTCATTAGACAAAACGTTGCAAGATTTACGAAACAATCAAAGGCGGTTTGGTGGTGCTATGATTCTATTGACAGGTTATTTTTGGCAAACAATGCCAGTGATTCCATAGTCAACGACAGCCGATGAACTTAATACATGTTTGAATTCGTAGGTTTGGGGAAACACATCAAGAAACTCAAAATGACTATGATCATGTCAATTTGAGGGAACGTGTTATATTGGCGAAAAACATTAATTTCGATGAATTAAATTTTAAGAATCAAAGAGAAATTGCTGTCGAATTGATGACATACAAATCGGTGTATTCCGTTACTCCAACTGAAAGTCAAATCGGTAATCATAATGTTACGAAACATAAACCAACTACGTTTTTGTAATGGCACCCGACTTGTGGTTGATAAAGTATTTTGTTAATTTAATTGGTTACCTGTAGTTCGATCTTTCAATCATAATGTAAATGGAACACCATAAGATTTTTATAACTGCAAGTTCCAGAGCCTCCTGCTTTCAAATAATTAAAACCTCTTTTGTATGACCCGATATGTTATAAATATTTTGCAAGGGAATTATAGCCCGGATCTCGGTACCGTCCATAGGGTCAAAAAACTAAAAATTTTTTGTCATTTTTGAAAAGTTTTTTGGAATTGAGTGATTCTCAACAAAAAAACTTTTATTGCATTTTAAAAATTAAAATTTTCTAAAAAAAAAAATTTGCTAAGATTTTTTATTTCCATATTTTTGCAAAAAGTCTTCTATAAATATTTTAATTCCTAAACATTTTGTATATTTGTGAAAAGAAGACACAATTTCCTATCGTTGTGTTGTATTTGGCATAATTTTTAATTTTTCATATACCCGAGATACCCCACTTTGGGGCTTGACGATCCGTGTCAAATTCAAAAGTTAAACTTAGCTACACCTTCTCTATAGTCGGCAGTAATTATATTAAAATCTGACTATCAGTTGGAATACGACACTATTTTACATATTTTACAAGTTTTTTGAGATCCAAATGTTTTTTTTATTTTTTTTGGAAAATATTATGACCCAAAACTCAAAACTTCAAATGATGTTATATGATTTAGCTTAAAATTGGTTACTCACATTTGGTTTTTGGAAGACAATTTTAGACCTAGCTAATATTTAAAAATTCCAATACAGAGTCCAGCCTATTGTACATCCAGTTTTAATTTTGTTTAATAATATGTAATATTTAGCACTTTAAGGGAAAATATAAAAATATACTTCCTTCGTTATTTTTAGAATTAACTTTAAGCTTCAAATAAAAAATATTAAAGACACTTTGTAAAATTTTTAAAGTGGTTGTAATACAAATTTAAATAATTTTATCAAAAGTTGGTTCTTAAATTCTGTAACAAATTGTACATGGTTATTGAAATAATTAAACATTCGAAATTAATTAATGTTAGGAATATATAGCAATAAATTAATCGAGTTATTAACTGCTGATGTGGCTACAATATACATAAACACATATATGAAAACAAAATTCCTTTAATTTATTATAAACTATTTGCTTAGTCTCTAGAAAATATTTTAATTAAAATCACATGTTTCAGCATTTTATTCAGTCACAACAAAATTATGACAATAGCAAAATTAAAACAAATTCTGTAGCTTTCATAAAAATAATAAAGAACAAAATAAATGTTCAAGTACTCACTTACCAATTTACTTTAAGAAAAATGACAGTCATTTCATATATACCCAGACATTTAGATGTTTTCTCCAAGAAAAACCAAAAAAAAAAAGCACAGTTTGATGGCAGACATTCTGTTAAAAGAAACCAAATCAAAAAAATACTGAATATCAAATGCAAGGAAAAGGTAAAATATATAAAAAAGTAACATTGTAATCTATTCAGACAAGTAACTCATTTTTAAATACAAATTTATGTTGTAACCTGGCAAATTTTTAATGAACAAAACTTTGTCATTCTTATGATGAATTGATAGGTACGTAGTACGTATATACGCCAGCACAGTGGCAGTTCCAGAGTATTAACTAGAACAATTGCTGCCACCATGTCAGCTAGAAGCAGAGGTTCATGCAACATTTATAACATATATTTGTTCATTTGTTTGTAGTAGAGAGTAGAAAAAATTTTGAAATTTTATAAAGGGGGGGGGGGGTAGGTAAATGAAGCGCGTAATATTACACTGGTTAACTAAAAGAAGAAGGAAGGTAAATGGAAAATGCTAAATTACAATTATATTTTAAGTTGTTTCGTTATTACCGCATGTACAGACACTCTGGGTTGTTCCATTTGATACTTAGTCATAAAAATTTGATTAATTTCTTATGCTTAATGGCAGACAATAAATTTAAGTTAATAAAATATTAAACAACCAAAAATAATGTAAATGAAAATAATAAATATGTAGGCTAAACGAGTAAAGTATTTTATTTCTCTTGAATTTGTTTAAAAGCACCCAATGGAGAAAAAAAGAGTTATTTAAATTTAGCAGGGTAAGGGATAAGTTTTAGAAATTACATTGACTAGCATATATTTTGTTGTTGCAAGAGTTAGATTTTTGAAAATGACGTCTCATCTTTATGTTACTCTACGAATAGGGTTTTCTCATTTATTTATTTTTTATTGGTAGAATAAAACTATATCGAGTGACTACTCGCAGAGAAAAAACATGGATGTGATAAACATAATCTCAGGGCAGCATATTATGATACGATTTGTGATTGTAGTCCAAACATATTATGATCATTATTAGGAGCATAAAATATCAGATTATGATAAATTATAATCAAATTGTCATATATGATCATAATATGTTTTGAAGTAATCATATTATGATTTAAAGCGATCATAATATGACTCAAAGTAATCGTATTATCACCCAATCAAAACATTTTATGATCCCATAAAATCATATTATAATCCAATGAAATCATATTATGATCCTAAGTAAACATATTATCATTAAAAGTTATTTTTGGGAATAAAAAATTAACAACCTGTTTTTATAAAATTGACGAACGCTCGTCAACAGAGGAATTTGTTACAAATTTAATTTCCATAAATCAAAAAAATATGTTTATGTTTTTTATGTCAAAATTTCAAATGTTCAATGAAATTCGTTTGAAAATTATAAATTTTTTTAAAATCGTGGTAAAAAAATTTGATGATTATACAGTGATACAAAAGTGAACGAAAACAAGTAAGAAGGCTATATTCGGTAAACAAAATTTATTTTTTTTTTTTTCAAAATTGTTATCGAAATTATTTTTTGTAAATATTAAAATTTTTTTTTTAAATTTATTAGCGAAAAAAAATTTAGGACAAAAAAATTTTTTTTTGGTGAAAAAAAAAAATTCGGGTTAAAAAATATTTTTCCAGATTTTGTAGGTCAAACTTACTATACATCGTTGCAATGGACTTTGAAATATCTATCATTAGATATTCATATTCTCTATATTAATGACTCAGTAATCCTGATATAGATCAAAAATAAGCCAAAAATCGAGGTTGTCTTTGTTTAATCCTTATATCTCAGCCATTTGTGGGCCGATTTTAAATAGCAACCGATTCGGGAGAATTCCCGATACATTGACATATCATTGGCTACGGATTTCAACACATATATACTTAGTATATTAGCCACCATGATGAAGTGTATACAAATATGCAGGGGTTCTTATTTAGCACCCTTATTTAGTCCATAAAGTACGGAAATTTCTCTCGATCACTTCTTTTTATTACAATAAATAACTGCATTATTAAAGTTACAGTTTCAAAACATCAGGAATATTTTATTTTGAAACTAATTTTTAAATATGAATTTTATTTTTTAAACAGAAAAAAATTGTTAAAATCGGTTGGAAAATGACTTTGGTATTTGAACACTAATGTACACAATAGTATGCTTTACATCTGCTGAGTGGTTCAATCATAAAAGTCAAAATATAAAAGTTGAAGTTTATGCTATAAAAATTAAAAAAAAAAAATATCTTCCGTTCGTTTCAATAATTTTTTTAATATTTTTCGACATGGATTCTTAAACTTTCGAATTTTGCTGCTAGTAGCGTCATTGACACAAAATGTTTTGCTATTTGGTTAAAATCGGTTTCATAGATTTTTGTTTTTACCATATAAAAATAACTTTCGAATCGATCGAACGTTAGTATTGCTCGGTTTAATTTTGTATCGATCTTCAAATGATTTGCAAGTAAGAATTTTTATATTTTTTACGCAGAATTCTACTAATATATCTGCAATTTAAATTTAAAAAAAAAAACAAGTAAGAAAGTATATACTTAATACCCTTCACCTTTAATCTACTCAGAAAGTGATTCTAAGTCGATCGGTATACTTTAAGGTGGGTGTTAGACTAATATTTTTGGGCGTTACAAACATCTGCACAAATGCATAATACCCTCTACCTACTATGGTGGTGTAGAGTATAAAAATAAATTTTCTTTATTAAGGGGAAAAAATAATAGATTTTGTCCAAAATTAGAAACAAATTTCGTTTCTGTTTTATGCCGCAACGCACCCAACTGAAAAGAAAACAATTCAGAAACGAGACGGCGACGAACACCAGCGTTATTTAGTTTCAGTTTTCGTTATCTGCGCCGATTACGGTGTATGCGTAAACCCAGCTTTACATGTTTTGGAAAGCTAATTAATTATTATTTTTGACAAAAATTAGAAAAAAATATTCTACTCCCTCACGATCAACTTAGTGCGTTAAGAAAATTTTTATATTCTATTAATATATCTGCAAATCAAAGTTAAAAAAAAATTTAAAATTCCTACTAAACCATTGTATTTAGTAAGTGATATGCGTATGATTGATATTTAATTCGATCTGTATCGCTATAGGGAATTAATTATTACTCATACGTACAAGAGATTCGCATTCATTATTTAAATTTGAGTTTAATTCGCTAAAATGTTAGCTTTTAATAAAACAAAATAAATGGAACTCATAAACAACATGTTAGTTCATTAAAAATACAAGTAAGAGTGCTATATTCGGCTGTGCCGAATCTTATATACCCTTCACCAAATTATACTTCAAAATTTTAAATATTTTAAGGTAAACAAAATTTAATTTTTTTTTCCAGTTTTTTTAATTTTTTGTAAAAAAATTTTTTTCGATTGTTATTTTAAATTTAAATTTTTTTTTTAAATTTTAAAAATTTTTTTTTGTATTTTCAATTTTTTTTTTGGAAAAAAAAAAATTCGGGGTAAAAATTTTTTTTCCGATTTCGACCCATTGTAGGTCCAACTTAATATGGTCTTATATACGTCGTTGCAAATGTCTTTGAAATATCTATCATTAAATATCTATATTGTCTTGGTTTTTGACTCATATCTCAGCCATTTGTAGACCGATTTTGCTGATTTTAAATAGCAAAATTCTCGAAAGCATGTCTGGCAGAATTATTGATCCAGAAGATATCTGGGGTCTTCAGAAAATTGATTTCAACAGACAGACAGACGGACATGGCTTAATCGACTCCGCTATCTATAAGGATCCAGAATATATATACTTTATAGGTTCGGAAATGAAAAATGTAGAAATTACAAACGGAAAACGGAAGGTGAAGGGTATAAAAACAATTAGAAAATTAGAAATATATTTCAATCAGTCATAACTTCCAATAAATTTTTTATCACTGTCTTCCACTACTGATCATATCTTTTGGAAGGTGACATATCACTTTCCTCACTAGATAATTTTTAATGGGTTTCTGGTTCGATAGTTGACAAATTGGAGATAACATCAGCTAGTAGAGATTTGGAAATATATGTAATTAAAACATGTGTTGATTTATTGTTTAAGTCCATATAAACCTCCTTGAAAACGAGGAATCTTTCAATATTTGGGTAATTTTAAAAATATGATTTCCCAAAGCCCTTCACTAATATTTTTTGTTGTCAGTGCTACTGATTCCTTAACCCCTACATCGTTTGTTTCGGTCATCATGTTTATTAAAACTTCACCTTATAATTCTTAATTTATTATCAATTCTTCAATATCCTCCCAATGAATGTGCCAACTCCAAGGATTGCAAGACAGTATAACATTTTCTCCTACATCTAGCCACAAATTTTTCCAATAGTCTTTGATCGTTGATTGCCTGAGTGTAGTATGCAAAATACTTTACAGAATCTTATATTGTAAATTAGATAAATATTTTTTTATAATTTACTGAAAAAAAAAATAATTTTTGCTAAAAATATTTAAAAAATCATGTAAATTGAGGTAATTTCCCTCGATGTATACGAAAATCAACAAAAATCGAGTAAAAGTGAAATCTTGTAAAAAAAAGTATCGTGTAAATCGAGGGATATTACTAAAAAAATTTGCATTTCATTACAAGGCTTTTTAATTCAGAAAGATTTCACTCATTATAATGAATAATAATAATAATGATAAAATCCAAATTCACAAGATTCTCAGTTTTACTACTCTATAAAATAGAATAGAGTTTAATCTTTCAATACTGTCTTTTATTAGCATTGAAATCAATTAATACTTAAATACAATCTTAATTCATACTGACAATCCTTTAATATTTCCTATTGGGATTTTACTTAAAAATGCACGCATTACCTCCTTCCAACTAATTCATTCGCAGCTTAATAACAAATTTGACAAATCTATTTTGACATTTGTATAACAGTCTCAAAAACAAAATACCACAAGCAAGTAAAACCACTTTATCTATTATGCTACTAATTTGTAAAGCATATTTTTGGGGCGTTTTTAACCCATTTCTTTTACTCTGTGTGGATTTATTTATTTATTTTCGTTTGTCTGTCTTCTCTCTACCCACTACCATAATCGCCACCACCAACCACTACCAGTCAGTCAGTGTAGCAAACCGCACATTAGTTATAATAAAACATTACAAAAATATTATGGTTATTATAACGCCTTTTATGAAGGGGTTAACTAATTTTATTTATTTTTCTTTCTTTCTTCTTGCTTCGTTCAGTTTTCCTTGAGAATATTAAAAAGAATTAAATTAAACTTTTCTTTGTCACTTAGTTTATACTTCCTATTGTCATTGCAGCCATCTACAATAATAGTAATTTGTATGCAATGCTAGTTAAACGAAAAATGTCAAGTTGAACAACATGAAATGGAAAAAAATACGGCTATTTTTGTTATTGGTTGGGGGTAAAGTTGGTTCTTAATAATATAGATATGGATTCCTCGCAAAAAGAACTGCTCATCTTTTGAGGTCAAAATCGAATCAAGCCAATTTCTGATACTCTGTTCTGAAGTGAATCGTATCCCAGAATGATCGTTCTGCATGGATGTAAACAAACAGTAGTCGGACGGGGGGGGGGGGGGTCAAGGTCTGGACTATAAGGCGGATGAAGCAAAACTTCCCAAACACAGTTTCTAAAAGGTATTGCAACAAGTGGCCAAGCGTTGTCATGATTAAATATTACGGTTTTATGTCTGGCCGCATATTCAGGGCGTTTTTCAGTCAATGCTAGCTTCAAACGAATCAGTTGCGTTCGCTACAGGTTTCCTAGATAGTTTTGCCAGATTTCAGCAGCTTATAATAAATTGGACCCTTTTGGTCCGACCAGATACAGATAATTACCTTAGCGCCATGGATTTTTGGCTTTGGTGTCATTCGTCTGGTTGGTCGGGCTTCATGCACGATCTCTTATACCTCGGGATATCGTAATGGATCCATTTTCCATCGCAAGTAATGATTCGGTGGACAAAATATTTTCTCTTATAGCTTCAAACATCATTTCGAACATGCAAAGTCGTCTTTCAAGGTCTCTCGGCTTCAATTCGTATGGTACCCAATTTACCAGCATTTGGATGAATCCTTGCCAGCAGCAGGAGTTTTGAAATTGCTGCTTGAGTAGCTATTGATGAACTTGCAAGATCTTATTGAGTTGTACAACAATGGATCCAATTCCTGGTCTTTAAAATTTTTTGGCTGGCCTGGGCGAACTTTCACTTCCATATCAAAATCACCACTTTTGAACCGAACCACGTACGTTGAAACCGTTGAAACACATTCACCCTAAGCTTTGGTGAGCAATCGGTGTGCTTCAGCTTTAATGGTCGGACATTTTTTTTATTGTATTCCAAGAACTGCATGTTTCTCCCTGCCAATATTTAAAGTAATATTTTTTCCACTTTCACCAACTACAGCTATTAATATTACCAGTTGTTGTGGCACAGGCGAATTTCATCACTCTTTGGCCTAATAGTGTTGCAAGTTAGACATTGTATTTGCTATTGTTGTTGAAATATATTTTTGTGTGTTGTCCTTACTGTACCTAAGGACAGTTAGTGGGAGTTATGAAGAGCTATTAAAATTGTCAAAAGTATTTCCTGACTTAAAGGACCTTGTGTTAAATTTGTTTGAGAATACTTGTAAGTATTCATTTGGCTTTTGTTAGTTTTCTAGTTCAACTCCTAAGCAGTGAATAGATACATATATAGTATGACATAGAAACTGCATTCATATGTCTGCATTCTTTTATTAGTGTATTTTTTAACCTTGTCCCTTGGATAAAGGAAAAATAAAATCTGATAAATAATAAAATAATAATAAAAATTTCCGTTATTTAATTGCCGCTGCTGTAAGGAATACTACTGAGCCATTAATTACAGTATAAAATTATAAATGAGATATAAAATATAAACGTTAAAAACTATTAGGAAATTAATTGTGATTAATATCTAAGTGCTTTATTTTGTATTTCCTTGGTATATGATGACTTTTTGGTAAAATTTTATTAAAACTATTTTATTGTTAAGTCAACCAAAAAACATTTTTTAATTAAAACCCATGTAAAGTCATCAATGAATACGTTCTATATACAAACAAGTAAGAAAGTATGGTCGGTCAAGCCCGACCATATAATACTCTACACGTGAGTGATTTTCAAAATGGGCCTTATATGGGAGCTATGACCAATTATGGACCAATCACCATGAAATTAGGTCGTATGATTTATTTCTATATTAAAGTTATTTATGCTGAATTTTATGTGTATACCAACATTTTAGGTGATTAATTTATTTTCGGGAGCTATGACTAGCTATGGACCGATCATAAAAAATTTCGTGACATCAATCCCGTGTATATAAAACTTATTTGAAGCAAAATTTGTGGAGATACCTATATAAATTAAATATTTATGATTGATAAAGTTCAATGTCGGGAGAACATTTGTATGGGGGCTAGGTGAAATAATGAACCGATTTCAGCCAGTTTCAGTAGGCTCCGTCCTTGGGTCAAAAGAATTATATCTACCAAATTTTATCGAAATATCTTTAAAATTGCGACCTGTACTCTGCGCACAAAGTTTACATGGACAGCCAGCCAGACGGACGGACGGACGGACAACATTTAAAGTGATTCTGACTCGATCAGTATACTTTAAGATGGTTATTAGACTAATATTTTTCGGCGTTACAAACATCTGCACAAACGCATAATACCTTCCCCATAGCTGACTATATTACTTCACACACAGATTTTGATTGGGTCTTAATTCCCTCCAGGAGTGAGTGAGGCAATCTCGTGTACAAATATGACACTAGGATATATGCAGACGGTTCTAAAATGAGCTGTGGTGTTGGTTCTGGCGTCTTCTGTGACGAACCTTAGGTAGGCATTTCGTATCGTCTTCCGAATGAGTGTAGTGTTTTCCAGGCGGAAATTTTTGCAATCATGGCAGCTTGCAATACATTACATGATCATAATACCCGCGGCAATATAGGTATTTTTGTCGACAGTCAGGCGGCACTTTTCTCACTGAATGCCTACACAATTTCATCTTCACTAGTTAGGTAATGTAGGAATTCTCTGTCAAGGCTAGGTCGTCTATCTGACACAACTTTGGTTTGGGTACCTGCGCACATGGACCACTACGGTAATGAACAGGCAGACGAACTAGCCAGAAATGGAAACGGGGTCCCTTCGACTCTACTTGATTGTTCGCACGTAGTGAACTACCACGTAAACCAACCAACCAACTCTCCCCACTATGGTGGTGTAAGATATACAGTGAGCTTCAAAAGTGAGTATACACCAAAAAATATTTAATTTTTTTTAAGATAATGAAAATCCTAAAATTTATTCATCGATTAAAATTTTAATGTTTCGGTTTGTTGGAGATTGAGTTGAATAATAGATTCGGTTGCGAAAAAAAAGATTTAAGTCGGACTATAATGATTTTCATGATCCTAAAAAATCAAAAAATTCGCGGGTGTTTACTGACTTTTGAGGCTGTGTGTACAAATATTTTGAAAAGACTCGTCGTATCTTATTTATATATATTTGAGGGATTCAAACGGTCTGCTATTAGGTCATATTGTCATAATGTCCTAATATATTATTTTAGTATAAACAAATTTTTGTTGTGTTTCAATTTGTTTAAACTAAAATAATATAAATACCCCAATTATATTTAGCATTTATTGTGTGTATTTGAACCCAAAATATTTAACCATTTCATGAAGAATATTTTTAAGTAGTTATGCCTTCAAGATTTAAGTTAGGGTCACACATGACAAATATTTGACGAAAAAGACGTAACCACTAAATAAAATACATTTGAATTCTTTTATTTATTTCAAAAACTTATTTTACTTAGGATGATTCAAAACAAAAAATTTAGTTTTATTTTATTCCATGCTGTTTGATCTTACAAAACACTTGTAAGAGTGAACACGTCAAACAAATTTGTGCTAAAAAAAGTGGTTACGCTTTTTTGAGCAAATATTTGCCATGTGTGACCCTACCTTTAGGCTTATGTCTGCATTTGTGTTCCTTCTTAATCCACGGTAGCCAATATAATGTAGAATATTTGCGGTGATCCAACCTTGAATGTTAATACATGTGGTGGCGTTCCGGCTGGTTCCAATGAATTTAAAAATTCAGTAAGAAAATCGACGGCTTGTTCTTCGTTCATTACTTTGTCAATCGATTTGTATTTTATTGTTTCACCAGGCAGATTCAATTGAATTTGGTCATTGAGCTTATTGACATCATAATTTTTTGGTGCCACAATTTCACGTTCCCACATCCAATCCGAATTTTGGTAGTTGGTTGTAAGACTTGAGAATGCCATGTCGACAACGGCTTGAAAAGTCATTTGCATTTGGCAGAAGTTCGGGAACGAAATCTCATTTGGGACGGGATCAATTAGAATTTTTCCATTACGATGTCCAACAATTATTTTAAGAATGTTTCGGCAAATGGGTATTGCAGCAAATGTACACGTATGTTCGTTGATAGCGTTCGGCTTCTGCAGCTTCCTTTCCAGTGAAATAAATTTAAGGGAACTTCGCATCATCATTGGGAAGCGGGCGCTGTGATCCAATTATGTGGTACATTTGGCCTTGAAAATTAAAGGTGGACATGAAAGCATGAGTTGCACTTTTGGATATTTTAAAGGAATTGCTTGGAAATAGGATTGGCGCCGGAACTGTAACTTAGAAGCAGCTCAGGCTAATACTAGTTAACGACTACAATTCGACAAGATAAATGCTTCCTCTCACGGTCGGCTAACTACTATATTAGTGCGAAGTAAGAACAATGGCCTCGTATACTTATAAGTAGATCGGGACTTCGATTATAGCCTCCCATGTTCTTTTTACATTTCTTTTATTAAAATGTACATAAACTTTTTCGAAATTCTTAACAACAATATACTAATAAATATTGTATTAGTATTAATTATTATTGCTTTCGTATCGATTAGAAACTGAAAAAACCACGGACGAAGGTTCTGCACCGCCTGTCACAACTAATTACATCATATGTCTACGCAATTAAGGTACAATACTTGTTTCGCATAGTTTCTACTCAGCTATGTGGTCCCTAAAGGTATTGTACCACTATGCAAATATAGTCAGCATAGCGGTCCAATGCAGCCACAAGAGAATCTACAACGACATCATCATTCATAGAATTCATTACTTGTGAGTTCTCAGATGGAGCTACACAGACATGACATGATTACCGTTTTACAGTTAAACTTTAATGACATTCAAAACTAAATGTGTTAAACAATTGTTTTAATTTATGAGACGCAACAACGTATTGGTCTCCACGGTCAGAAAAACACAGAAAATATACCCGGAGTACCACTTGGGTCAGGCCACATCTCCATAATCATCACAGCAGGCGCACGATTTTTACAGGTGCCTTGCCAATGATCGAGCTCAGCTGAATTAGAGCTCAGAGCTCAGCTGAATTAGAAAAATTTCAGGTTGATCACATACAAACCAAAGCTCCTCATGCTCATGGGAAATGGAGAGATCTCACTATCTCCTTTTAATCTTACCATACTGGCACGAAATCTTGCAGCATAACTTTGTCTTAAATCACCATACTTTTATAAGGATTGAACAAACAAAAACTTTTTTTTCACTGGAAAACCTTTAATACCGTAGTCATGCTTGAGTGCTCAGTATATATTTCAAAACTACCTGAATCTCCACATAGTTTTGATGTCTTTTCATAAAGGAAAAATGAACTCAGAGTCATCAAAAATGTATACTTTGCTCATAAACTACAATTATCGGCAACTAAATCGTCCAGGACACTTTTTACCAGATGTACGAAGGAAGCAAGGCTGAAAGACTATAAATATTCAATTACAGCCCCCAAGACTACTAATGACCCGACCAATACCAACTTAATGAGGAAATGAAGCTGCTATGGGGTCCACTAGTCTAACACCATAATCACATATCAGTTCTTCCTGAAATATACTTGGAGGAACCGACCCAACTTCAACATCACTGAGTTGGACGCTACCTCAAGGCATGTCAGAGAAGATCTTCGCATCATACAAAGATAGTAGAACGAGGAGCTTTGAACAATATTCATAAAGACACAGTTACCTAATACCATTGGGCTTAATAGCCAATAGTCCTGCATAGCTGCTGCCATCTCCAGCCTATATCCAGAATGCGGTGAAGGTCCTTATGATACCTTTCACGTTCGCCCTGAAGATATATGGTCACAGTTGAAGTGGCCCAATATTATAATTTTCAAAATTTATTTAATTATAATTTAGTTTTTCTTTGAAATCAAGTTAAACTATCAATGCACTTTGGCTGCTTAATGCACTTCAATCATAAACATAATTAAGGTAATCATTGGTTTCTTGAGCGCATATAAACTTTAAACTATTTTTCTTGATAACAATTTTCAATTGGAGTTAATTTTTTTTCTTTTATAGGCCATATTACTTGATTAACGTCTGCTAAATACACTAATAAACCCACAGGCACACTTTCATGACCAAGTTTTTCCTACAAAATTTTGAACTCTTGTAAGTGCAAACAAAAAACGAAAATAAATGAAGAAAAAAAGTAAACCCCATTAACGTCAAGTATAATTACCATCTGTCCGTTGCAACGCTACAAGAAAATAAAATAATTTTTCATGAACTCATTTTCATTTTTCACCAAAAATTACTGAGAAGAAAAAAAAACATAATAAGTGCAGCAACTAACTACAACTATAGGGGATGAGGCGAAAAAAAACTTAAGGATATAAAAGTTATTTACTAACCACTCAACCCTTTTAATTTCTCCTTTAGTGGTTGTAAAACACGACATGCAAGCGGACGGCTAACAAGTGTGAGTCAGGGCTAAGGGAAGCGAAAGATTGCATGCACTTGCTTTTAGCCTAGTCAAAGTGGTTCAATTGGTTTACAATGCTAATATTGTTAAGTGGGAGTTTAATTGTAACCTTCACTTCCCACTTTATCAGCATCTTGCCCATTTCTATGAAGCTGCACAGTGATATATTAAGAGATTTGTAAAACAAAAATATTAAAATTAACAAACAATGATGCACAGAGATGGAGATAACATTTCAAAGAAACGTCACCTCGGATGCAACTACTAATGACAACGAAATTAAAAACAACAACAGCCCTGCAGAAAATATCCTAAAAATATCAAGCATCCTTCCCCCAGTATAATTGAGATAAAGGAGGACATCGGGAAGTTAAGAAATAAAAGGGCAGCAGGTGAAGATGGAACCATTGCTGAATTTCTACGACCTTACATCACATCAGTTTGGGAGGAGGAAAGACTACCTCCAACCTGGAAGAATCCCATCATCGTTAAGTTACCGAAAAGTGCGACTTGAAAGATTAAAACAACTGGAGAGGAATTACTCTGCTTAACACAATATACAAGATACTAGCAGTCACAATACAGAAAAGGCTTCAATTTAAAATGGAGAACATCCCATGTGATGAACAAGCAGGTTTTCGGCCACACAGGAGCAGCGTAGACCAGGCCAAAACTCTACGCATTATTATAGAATAATCTCCAGGACGGTGTACTCCCTGTACCTACTGTTCGTTGATTTCAAGGAAGCCTTCGATATTTTCAGATGGACTGCCATATGAAAAGCATTGAGAAGAAAAGGAGTACCCCAGAAAATAACTCGAATCATCAGAGTTATGAACTCGAATCATCAAAGTTCTGTACGATGCAGAACTTCGCAACGGGAATATACGTAAAACATTTCACACAAACGCTGGAGTGAAAAAAGGATTCCCCTAAAACCTCTGCTATTCACTACAGTGCTGAATGACATCATGAGCGAAGTATGTTCAGAGAGAAGAGGAATAACATGGATCCTCTCACATCAACTCGAGAATTTGGATTATGTGGGTGATATTTGTCAACTCTCGCACAACATCTCCAACATACAAGCTTTGGAAAGATTAGCACGCAATGTTGGACTTGAGATAAATATCATGAAAGCCAATGCAATGAGAATCAACAAAGTTAGCACCGATAACATCAAGCTACAAGGCCAACCAATTAAATTAAATGGGTGCAATCCTACACATCCCACCCTTAAAATTATTTGGCAATGGAGGAGCCCTTTAGTAGTGCATCCAGACTTCCGGGAATATCCCGTGTAATGCCGGGAGATCTAGTTGGGCACACGCGCTTTCTAGGCATCTATGAAAATGATCCTAGTATTTCAATATCGGACTATGTGTCACCAAATCTGGTGTTAAATAGGAGTTCTTATACCTGAAAGTATAAGAACTCAGACATGGTGGCAGAATAATGCCGATCAAGTACGGTTTACTGATGGTTTCAAACAGGCTAATGGTGCACTGGGGCTGGTATTTATGGTCCCAATTTTCGTAGGGGTATCTCAATATGTAAATTCCCATCAATGTTTCAGGCGGAAATTTAAGCCATCCTTATATGCTCCAATGAATTTTTAAGAAGGAGATTAAGGAATAATAGAATATTTCTTATGTCTGACAGTTAGGCTGCTCTTAGAGGATTATCATCATATGAAGTGAGGTCTGGTGTTGTTATGGAATACAGGACATCCTGGAATGACCTCGTCGCACACAATGAACTTACATTGTGCTGGGTACCTTGTCTTGCCAACAGGGGCGCTCGACGTTCGATTACATTCCACGTGGATACACTATGGAACGTTTTCGTTCTTGGGTTGAATCGAAATTTGCCCGATTTTGGTGTAATCTACCAGGACTAAGACAGTCCAAACGATTCATTACCCCATCCAGAAGTAGATCCCAGTCGTTGCTCACGCTCGAAAAGGGTGACTTGAGGATACTTACTGGATTATTCACCGGACAATGTGGTTTAAAGTATCACCAATTTATGTTAGGTAACGTTGAGAATGAATAGTGCATGTTTTGTGGACTTCATGTCGAAACCTCTGAACATGTTCTATGCGAGTGCCCAATACTGGAAATATGCAGAACTAAATGGCACGGAAGGGCCTTAATGGCACCGGGAGACGTAATAGGATGAAAAATCTAAGGCTGTACAAAATATCCTTTCGGGTCGCAGTTCGTAGAGCCTCACTAATGATACTGATAAAATGGAGAAACTCACAAATATCCAAACGAACCCAGCATAGAATATTCAACTTGTGTATAAAGTCTACTATGTTGTAGGGAAGTGAAACTTGGTTAGTATCGAACACCAGAATGAAAAAACTACAAGTATTCATTAACAAGTGCCTCAGAATCATATGCAGATTATTCTGGCCCTTCAACATCAGCAACACGGATCTCTGGAACCCTGCCAACAAGGAACCCATAATAACACAAATAAAATGTAGGAAATGGAGGTGGATCGGCCATAAAATCAGAAAGTATCCTGACAGTATAACAAGGACGGCGCTGGAGTGGAACCCTCCAGGTTCAAGAAGCCGTCGTCGGAGAAAGAATACATGAAGACGCACGATACTCCAAGATCTAGGAAGTTGCAATCTTATATGGGAAATGCGAAAACAACTGCAACAAATCGTTTAAGATGGAGATGCTTAGTGGAAGCCATATGCTCCCAAGGGGCATAATGGAGAAAAACAATCTATAAACTGAAGTAGAAGAAAGTGTGAGTGGGATGTCATTGAAATAATTTATTCATTTGAAAGGCTTATTGAAGCCGACAGTGCAATCTTACATGGGAAGACGCGAAAACAACTGCAAACAGTCGTGTAAGGTGGAGATGCTTTGTGGAAGCCATATGCTGCCAACAGGGGTAATGGAGAAAAACAATCTATAAATTGAAATAAAAGAAAGTGTGAGTGAGATATCTTTGCAATAATTTATTCGTTTGAAAGGCTTATTGAAGCAGAAATATAAATTTTTCACGACTCTGTTGCTTCAATTACGGCACGGGTTATGTAGGATCTCAGAAAGTCAAACGGGGTTATAACGAAGAATAATTTCAGAACGTGAGAGCATCGAAAATCTTTCAGATCGAAAATAAGGGCCACCGTAATGTGCAACTTGTGACCATGAAATTTGTTATCTTATTTTCAAAAGGAAGTACTACAGTGCGTTGCAATTTAATTTTCCCAGGAATTTAATTGGTAAAATATTTTTTTCTTTGCATTTATATTTTTCTAGTAAAAGTATATGCGTGTGAGGATGCCTGTAAGTATATGCGTGCATACATATATCTGTATGTCTATGCAAGGCGTGAATACACGTAGTAGTTTTAACTGTCAGCACTGGAAACCCAGCTAGCAGAGTGTATAAACGCACAAAATGAAAAACTGGCAACAACTTCAAGATTTATTAGAATCAAGATTAACGTATTAATTTTTCTTCATCTTTCTTCAGCTACGGAACTTAACAGTGTTCTTTATTTTTCCCTAGGAAAAAGTTGCAAAAAATAAAATTAAAACCGACAAATTCTATGAGGAGGTGGTGGCAAAATTAAATCTTCTCAGTCTTGCCGACAGGATGTTGGAGATGTTCTGCAAAGTAGATATAATTTTTTAATGCATTAAGAGGTGCCTTCTTGTGTGGCGTTGCTTTGGCCAAGTGTTTGCAGTTTTTGTATTTATGTTTAACCATTATGATGTAGTCATGGGAATTTATTTAGTTATTTTCACACATTTTCATCAGTGTTTACACTGGCCAACTCGCCATCATGTTTAGAACTTTTCCATTTACTAGTTAATTTAGTAATGTTGATAATTTAATAAACTCAAGGCGACTAATTTGTTGTTAAAACATACAACAGCAGAAAAGTTTTATTGCCAAGTATGATGCGGAGAAAAAAATAGCTATAATTGTGGCAGTAGATTTAAGTTTATTTCTCGGTCTGTATGCTTTGCTGTAAATGTTTCATTATTTTCAAAAAGATATTTATATATTTATGTTGGTTATTTATTTTAAAGTTTAATTTATATGACAAATAATAATTATTTTATTTTACATTTTAGTACTTCATTCAGTGTATCGCCCTTTTGATGGCTACATTGATCATGTAACCTAAAACACACCCTCTTCTGAAAACGGGTAATATAGAAGCCCACACCCACCCCAATCACAGACTAGGAGCCATCTACAAAGATGAAAAACGTGTCCCTAGAAGATGGTAACCTGCCCGCTATCGGGCAGTCTAACCAACGAATTTAGGACCAATTGTTTGGCCATGAGAGCAGACGGTAGCCAGTGCAACATAACGATTCTCTCAATCATTCCGCAGTAAGTGGATTTACTGATAGCCCTCCATACAGTTATGTGGGCTTTACCACCTTTTTGCATTCATAAGGTTTATTACCCAGGTTTTGTCAAACAGGTGTAAATGCAATAGCTGCGTTAGATTTGCGATTGGATATTCAGGCTCCAGGATAGCTTGGAATATTGAATGATATCCACCCGTTGAGGAGCGGTAATGGGCAAAAATCTATATCTAAAGTGGATAATACACTATTCTCTATCCAATACGCCCAAAGTCGAAAGAATCGTCTCTGGCTTCACATTGTTAAAGGCCCCTTCAATATCCAGAAAACCCATCAATGCATATTCCTTGTTTTCGATTTTGATTTTTCAACAAATTTCACAAGCGAGTGCCATCTCAGCAGATCTGCCATTCATGTAAGCATGCTGGGTCATGTCCGGTTGGATCAATCCATGACCGAAAATGCAGATCGATTATACTATGGTCTTCAAGAGGAAGGACGATAGACTAATAAGCCTAAACTTATTCGGTCTAGTATGAGAAGCCTTAGGGATGAAGACACCAGTACATCTGGCACAGAACTCTGGAATTTATGACCAAGCTAAGCAAGCCGAATATATACGAGTCAACCAGGGTATAATTTGATCCTCCTTCCGTTGCAGGAATTATGCCATCAGGACCCTGTGATTTATCGTTTTTGAGAAATAAGCCTTCAAAAGGATCAACGGAAAGTTTGCCAATGTTCCCTTCGGATAGAGGGATACTGTAAGGAAAGTGAGCGTTAACCAAAACCTCTAAGGTTTCCCTTCCGTTAGTAGTCTAGCTGTCGCTCGATGTTTAGATGTAACTCGGGACAGGGGCAGAAGATGATAACATCTTATACAAGCGACACGTCTAGGAGGATCCTTCCATGCAGCTACAGAAGGTTCTTCAGGATTTCCGCTATGCGTTTCTTACCAGTTCCTCGTTTCGAAACATTTATAAACTTCCTGTTAAACACAGGGCGAGTATTAGTAAATCGTTAACTGTGTCTGTACTTTTAATGTATTCAGTTTAAACATTACCAAGGTCATCCTGTTAAAAACTGAATGACTACAAGAATTTTTAAATTTTTTCGATGCGAAAACTTCTCACAAGTTACAGAAACGGGGTACAGGTTCCTGAATTTATTCGCAGATTTACTCAGTCTAATTGCCACATTGAAATGTTTATGACACTCTCTACTAGTACTGGCTATCTCGGAAGTCCACCATGGTGGTCTTTTCCTACCTCTGCAGACACTAGGTCTGCACTCCTCGGAAATCACTCCATCAAACACATTAGTCAATTTATTGACAGCGATTTCGATGTCCTTACGATCCCTAATGATCGGAGGGTTGGGGAGAAGGCGATAGAGGATAGCATGTTTCCCAATTCATTCAGTTCTTCTCCTATTTTGGATGGATGTAGCCACCTTTTCACAAACTTTAATAACAAATTCGATGTACATGTGATCGGCTGCTTTGGAGTATTGAAGGATAATTTGAGTGACCTTCACCATCCAGGTTTTTGGGGATGATTGTGATGATTACGTCTTCTTGGTCGGGTCCAGAGGGTCCTGAGTTCTCCTTGAGAGGATGCATTTGGTATACTTATTCATGGACATTTGTCAAGGAATCTGAACATTTGTGTACCCTTTTGTTTACCCAATTCTGAGCAAACGCGGCAGCCATCTTGCGGAAAGATTTCTCATACCCAAGTCAATCATTCAAAATTTAAATCACTGATCCAGCTTCCACATTCTCTCGCACGATCAGCCAACACCATATCGTGATTTCTTTTCAATTGTTTTGGGTGTAGAGACCTCAACTGGAGCCACAACGAAATTCATTACACCACCAAGTGGAACATGGTGAAATTATGCCTTCTGCTTTCGTGTAAAAATTTTAACAAAAAACTGAAAATCTGTTTTAGAACAGTTTCCCTTACATATGTATTTACTCACAATATGTTTTCCTCACTGAGCAAATATAGAAATTTTGATTGAAGTCCTAAGAAAACAATCTCCCTTCAAAATAGTTAAATTGCAGTTTGTTTTTTCTATTAAGGAGCAAATATATAGATTTTTTTTTATATATTTTACACATATTGTCACTTGCTGATGTCATCGTCCTGCTAAAAAAAATATGCTGTATCCTTTTCATTTGATATATATTTCCTTGAATAAGATGACCTAATCCCACACGCAACCCTTTTTCTTCCACTTGAATATGATTTTATTTACCAACTTTACGTCCCCAAATATTTACTTTGTAAAATATTGTTGTGTTTCTTCGTTTTCTTTAAATCTTTTATCTAAACTTCTTATTTTCTTGTTACCGATGATGTTGTTATTGTTGTTTGTTTTGACTTGATTGTAAATTTTTTGTGTTTCCTTCAAAAAATACTTCTTTTTGTTGAAAAAGCAAGGACCTGTAAGCAATTTATGTTGGTAGGTTTGTATGCGGAAACACCTTATAGACATTAAAGTTTGACCAAATGGTAACTTTAACGCTCTTCTCCAGTTTGCAAAAATGTTTTAAAGGGCGGGAGGGGGAAAAATGACATCAGCTGTATTTGCGGAATGTTATTGTTGTTTTTTTTATATGTATTACTCAATTCCGTTTTAAGATTATATTATAGTGTCCAGACGCATAGTTATTTTTAAATTTACATACAATTTGGGGAGAAAATACGTTTTTTTTATGTGAGTAATACGAAAAAAAATAGAATTTGAAGATAGTTATTTTGCAAAGACTATGATGAATGAGTTGTAGAGTAGCCGAGGGCGAACGAGGGTGGTTTTTTATAAGTGGACATATTGAAATGACACATATTTTTTATTAAACAAGTGCATAAATGGAAATATAATTATATTTCTGTTCGATTTAAGCTGGCCACACACGGTTGATTTGTGAGTATGATTTGTTCGTGTTCGACGTCTTGTTACGTGTTAGTGGGGCTGTGCGCGAACAAAATCACAAGTAATTGAAAATTTTCAATAACAAATCAGGCGAACAAATCATTCCGTGTGTGGCCAGCATTAATGTTGATTTTATACATTTTTTGTATATCATAGTATTATAATATATTTGAAACTAAAACAAGAGAACTATATTCGGCGGTGACGAATCTTATATAACCTTCACCAAACTAAACTTAAAAAAAAAAATTTTTCAAAATTGTTTTTGAAAATTTAAAAAAATTTTCAAAATTTGTAAAAAAAAAAAATTTTATTCGAAATTGTTTTTTTTTTTTAATTTATTACTGAAAAACGTTTATGAAAAAAAAATTGTTTGGATAAAAAAAAATTCAGGTTAAAAATATTTTTCCCGATTTAGACACATTGTAGGTCCAAATTACTATAGCCTTATATACATCGTTGCAATGGACTTTTAAGTATCTGTCATTAGATATCCATATTGTCTATATTAATGACTTAGTAATTCAGATATAGATCAAAAATAAGCCAAAAATCGAGGTTGTTATTTGGGGGATACGGAAATCAACATACAGACAGATAGATGGACATGGCTATATCGACATCGCTATCTATAACGATCCAAAATATATATACTTTTTGGGGTCGCAAATGAAAAATGTAGAAACTACAAACTATATACCCTACAGTGTGCATATAAAACTTATTTGAGTTAAATTTTATATCGATATTGTAAAATATTTGTACATGTTAAAGTGATTTCCGACCGACTAGCTTATTGCCTTGTTTTTCTTGTTTTGAGAAAAAAATTCAAAAAATATAAATTCGGATTCTGTGAGTATCACGGAGCATTTGAGCTTAACTGGAAATATACGAAAATCTTGCGAACTAAAAAAGTGCTGTTCTGCAATATCTCTATATTTCTGGTGACCAGGCTTTTAATAAGTTTTGGTATAAAGGTCTAATACACAAGAAAAAATGACTACTTTCTTCTAAAGAGTGAGATAGAAAAAACATTAATACACGCTTTTCCTTAAAACGTTTAACTCAAGTATTATTTGACTACAATTATTAAATATTTTCAACAAAAACCTACTTGTTCGTATAAAAAGTTGGCCACACATTCAAAGGTCTGCCGTAAAACTGATTCCAATATTATTAAACAGAGTCCGTTGATAGTAAACTTGGTTCAGGCAGAAGGAATGGTCCGCATGATGTTTCTAAAAGAAATAAATAGAAAGCATTTTCAAAAGAGCTCCCAACACAGCAGATTGGAAAGCAGTCCGGTTAGCTCAGTACTCGGACAATTTGGTACGAAAAGTTAAAGTAAATGCAGTTTTAAAAACAAGCCGGGCTCAAGAAGTTTCTGACAATAACTCTGCTAAAAATTTAATTAAATTAGCTTTCGGGTCAATATTTTTATATTGCTGATGGTCGAGGGAATGTTATAGTTCTTGGTATGTCAAGCAATATGTAGTTGCGGCAAAAGAAGCCAAACATTTGTTACAAAGGACTCTATAAATACCGAAATTTACATAAAGGAATGTTTACAAAAGAGGATGCTTCCATTCATAAGACTTCTTAATGTGTCCACTTATTTTTGGCCTGATTTGGCATCCTGTCACTATGGTAAGCAAGTTCTTAAGTGGTACATGAACAATAAGTATTTGTAACAAGAGATGCAAATACTACAAACTGCCTGGAGCTAAGGCCAGTGGAGAGATCTTGGAGTCTTGTTAAAAGATAATTGAAGAGCTCAAAAAAGGTGTCCAAAAGTGTGGTAGTTTTTAAACAGAGATGGACTACGTGTTCGAAAAAAGTGACCGAAAGCTCTATAAAAACCTTAATGGAAGGCTTTCCGGAAAAGGTTCATAAATTCATCACTAATGATTAGAACACTCAAAATACTAGATTCTTACCTATCGGATCGCTAGTTTAGGATAAAGTGCGGCGAGTATGTGACAAGCGATTATGCGATCAATGTTGGTGTAGCTCAATAACATTTCCACATTTCCACCTTTGGAGATGACACTGTAATTCTTAGTTATCATGTGGACGCAAATGTGAAATCAATATAATTAACAAATACGCGTGGAGACGTGGTTAAAAAGAATACAAGTAAATGAAATCAAAAGTAAGCATATAACGTTTTCATTTAGGAGAGGAAGTTGTCCACCAGTGACAGTAAACATTTGGTCACTTTACATACCTTGGTATTCACATAGATAGACGCCTTACTTAGCGTCGGAACATAGAAGTCAATAGGCTTCATATGAAACTAAAAGCTTCTAATTTACACTGGCTAATCCACCATCAATCGAAATTAAGCCTCAACTGCAAAGTTATCCTGTATAAGACAGTCTTAAAGCCAATCTATACATACATAATCTAATTATGGTGAACAGCAAGCAATACTAGAGTTCACAATCCAAAATTCATAAGAAATGAGAACTTCCATAGAATCTTAGATGTGCCTTTGGTCATGGATGATTTTAGAAAATCTCGAGAAAGTTTATTTGTCAAAATTACATCATCATCCGAACCCGCTCGAAGGCTACTTGCAGTAACTAAAAACAGATCAAGGCTACGTAGAAATAATTTACCGCTCATATAATTTGAGACTAATTTGCCAAATATCATTCTCCACTGAGAGAACTATAATTGTTTTAGTTATAAGATTTAATTACTTATTATTATCCATAATAAGACATGGATAACTTCTCGAAATTACCTTTAAATTCATTATAATATTGTTTCTGCATTTAATGTCTACACAGAGAAAACAGATTAGTGATAGCAACTGAATTTGTTGCCAATCGAATGATTCTGTTTTAGTGACCGAATTTTACAGTTGTGGCTACAATATTTTGGAAGGGGCAACTAAAGTTTGGTTGCCTCAACTGAAATTCTTCTTTATCAACAGACTTTCTGTTGTTAGAGCTGAAAAATTCTATGTGTGCAACCGAATCATTCGATTGGCAACAAATTCGGTTGCTATCACGAATCTGTTTTCTCTGTGTACACAGAGAAAACAGATTACTGATATTGAGTGATTCGTTTGCACATATAGAATTTTTCGGTTCTATCAACAGAAAGTCAGTTTATAGAGAAGAATTTTGGTTGAAGCAACCAAACTTTCGTTAACCGTTCCAAATTTGTTTAACCACAACTGCAAAATTCAGTCACTAAGGTAGAATCATTCGATTGGCAACATATTCGGTTGCTATCAATAATCTGTTTTCTCTGTGTAGACATTAAATGCAGAAACAATATTATAATGAATTTAAAAGTGATTTCGAGAAGTGAGCCATGACTTATTATGGACCAATCGCCATAGAATTCTTTGAAATAACTTTTGAAAGGCCTGTCGATCTCATAATGTGCTGCTTGGCGAACATCTGAAATGTCAAATTTTCTATTACACTGGCGCATAAATAGAACAAGAAAAAGTCAAACGGGCTCAAATAGCACAATCTCTGTGTCGCCGTTTACGATTACGGCCAACGTCGTTCTCAAAGAAATATGGAGCGATGATACCGAAAGTTCAAAATCAACACTACACAGTGACTTTTTCGGGTTTCATTTGACTCTGTTTCTCTTGTGGAATGGAATCGTCTTAAATTCTATAATTTTGTTTGTTGACGTACCCATTTATCCAGAAATGGGCGAAGCGTACGAAAATTTTCCCGAACAGGACTCCCATTTTGATAAAAACTATGTTCTCATTTCCTGATTTGATTTGGAAAAACAAATGACTGCCAATTCCACAGATGTAGATATCAACTATCAAAGTTCGCAGGACCCTATTGGAACCCCCTTCACAAGCCATAACCTCATTTATGACCAAATACTATATTTCTTTAATTTTGTATAATACTTTTGTTCATACCTTAAATCTACATAAGTTTTTATCTTAACTAAACATTGGTATTAAACTTTAGATTTTACTTCTATTTATATTAAAACCAAAGCCACTTTTAAACTTAAACCCTTCTAAATAAAGGCATAAAATAATATTTCAAAATAATCATCATTTATTTTACAAGCAATTTCTCAACAAAATTTTACTTACTTAGTTCATTTTTATAAGTATATAACAAATTGTGAATGCAAACAGCTTGATAGTAAAATTCATTCTTACCGAAAAGGATATCCTACAAAAACTGCACGCAAATACCTTGTTTCAAAAAAATCACTTTTTGTGTTTCTTTTTTTTATATTCTTTTTGTCTGCGTACCAAAAAACTTATCAGATAAAAAAAAACCCAAACGAAAAGTTAAAACATGGCAGTACAGCCAAGATGAGTTACATACTTACTTATTTTAAACACTTTTGCTAATCCCATCCACAAGCAACCAGCTTTCTTTACTCTTCCTCTGCTCTACAATTTTTAGTTGCTTCCATTTTAAATAAGGATACTTGTTCTAAGAACGTAAGATTTTTAACCAAAACCTCAAACATTTTGTTTTAGTTCGTTTTTTTTTTTCTTCTACGAATGAATTGCATCAGTATGTTGTACGTTTGAATATTGGTTGCAGCAGCATGATGCAAAATAGGAATTTGTAGCAGTAACTTGGTTGAAGTAAATTTTTTATGTTCAGCAGTGTAAAATTGTCTTCCTGTATAAATTTCATAATTTCCTTAGTTTTTAGTCATGACAGCTACCAATTTCCTTTTTGGATAAAGACATCTTTGTGCATTTACATGTTAAAATTTAAATCGAAAAAAGTTGGACTTATTTATGTATATTCCTAGCAAAAGAAATTTTCAGCAGAAATATACATATATTTCTATTTGCCATTTTTTAATTAGTAGCTTATTTTCAGTTAATAAAATATTCAATTAGAAGTAATTTCTTTAATATGTAGAATCGTTGTATTATCTAATGCACTCGCCAGAAGTAATCGATTAAAGAGCCAATTGTCAGATAATAATTTCTAATCTGGAGTGTTATCTGTTTTAGTCTCATTGTAGCTGGTATCCGATTTCTTAGATCGACTATTTAAGGCCCATTTAGCTTTCTTATAGTATGTGTACATCTTAAAATAAATTTCTAAAAAGCTATTGAAGTAACTAATTAAAGTCTTTTTCGGTAATTGCCTTACTATTGGGTGTATGACTTAAAAAAAGTTTTTGTTTTTTCAGTCGTGGTAGCGATTCTCGTGGAATTGCCCATATGCGGGAATTTTTGCTTTACTTCTTCAATTTAAAACAAGCTAGAGAGCTATATTCGGCTGTGCCGAATCTTATATACCCTTCAGCAAATTATACTTCAAAATACAAAATTTTAAATATTTTTAGGTAAACAAAATTTATTTTTTTTCAAATTGTTTTTTTAATTTTTTGAAAAAAAAAAATTCGAATTGCTATTTAATTTTTTTTTAAAAATATTTTTGTTTTTAAAATTTATTTTTTTTGGTGAAAAAAAAATCGGGTTAAAAATTATTTTTTTCCGATTTTGACCCATTGTAGGTCCAACTTACTTTGGTATTATATACGTCGTTGAAAAGGTCTTTGAAATATCTGTCATTAGATATCCATATTGTCTATATTAATGACTTAGTAATCCAGATACAGGTCAAAAATCGGTAAAAAAAATCGAGGTTGTCCTGGTTTTTTCCTTATATCTCAGCCATTTGTGGACCGATTTTGCTGATTTTCTCGAAAGCATGTTTCACAGAATTATTGAAGATTTGGATCCCGAAGATATATGCGGTCATCAGAAAATTGATTTCAACAGACAGACGGACATAGCTTAATCCACTCCGCTATCTATAAGGATCCAGAATATATATACTTTATAAATGATAACCATAAGATCGATAGTACAAAAAATATACAGCGTAAAAAACTACGGGTTTCGGGAACAAGTTCCCTAATTTCTGCAGAGCACATACACAGAGAAATCAGATTCGTGATAGCAACCGAATTTGTTGCCAATCGAATGATTCGGTTGCACACATAGCATTCAGTTCTCACAACAGAAAGTATGTTAATAAGGAATAATTTCAGTTGAGGCAACCAAACTTTAGCTACCCATTCCAAAATATTGTAGCCACAAATATAAAATTCGATCACTAAGATTGAATCATTCGATTAGCAACAAATTCGGTTGCTATCACGAATCTGATTTCTCTGTGTACCATTGTAGTATCGGTAGAATAGTGAAACACAACCCACATTGCGACGATGTTCCAGTGAGTCAATAGAGCTGGATACCCTACTGTCACCGATAGACCTACTGTCACCGATAGACTTCGAAGTACCGACCCACACGTGTGAGTTGTTTTCCTTTTTAGGTCGGATATAAGTGGTGTAAATAGTAAGGAGATCAGATGGAGTGAAGTAATTCTTACACCGTTTAAGAAAACCAAGGCACTTGAATGCTTCTTTCGACACTCGAAAAATGTGTTTTGTCCAGCGGACATCGCACTGAATACTCATGCCTAGAACATCAAGAGCTTCTGATTCCTTAATATTTACACCACCCATGAAAACAAATGGAGCAACATGATCTGTTGTGCGTTTGTGTGTTAACATACAACATTGAGTCTTGTGTGCGTTGACTCTATTCGCACAACCCCATTCAGAGATTGTCACAAGATCTTGGCTAAGCGTATCATTCATGTTTTGCCTCATTGCCCCAATCTCCGACAGGCTTGGTCTATAATTGAATGCATATGAATGGCAAATGTTGCTGTCATCTGCAAAAGAGTAGATAGGGTTGGAAGTTTGACTTAGAAGGTCGTTTATAAAAATAAGAAATAGAGTAGGAGAAAGAACAGAGCCTTGCGGTACCCCTGAATTGATCTTGAACTCGTTTGATGAGATTCCATCTATAACAACTCGTATAGTGCGATCTCTGAGAAAACTCGATATAAATCGAGAGAAGCTAAAGCAATAAGTTTTGCTAAAAGCGCACCATGCCATACTCTATCATATGCTTTAGAAATATCTAGAACCACCACTTTACTTTCGCCAAAACGGTGTATGCAGCGACACCATTTTTCCGATAGGAAGGCTAGCAGGTCTCCCGTAGAGCGTCCTCTACGAAATTCATACTGCCGGTCGCTGAGTAAATTGTTGGTCTCTAAATATTTCACAAGATGGTAGTTAACAATACTCTCCATGACTTTGGAAAGTGCAAAACAAATTGCTATTGGGCGATAATTTTCAGGGTTGTTAGCCTCTCCCTTTTCAGGAATTTGCGTTACATTAGCAACCTTCCAACATACTGGAAATTTGCCGGCACTGTATATAGTGCTGAAAAGGTTAGCTAATGGACTAGCTAGCGTCGAAGAGCACTGCTTCAAGACCAGTGCTGGTATACCATCAGACCCAGGAGACTTATTTATGTTGAGATCCGCTAAAACCCTTTTAACTGCGTGAGCGCGAAGAAATATATTCGGCATAGTAACAGATACTCTTTCGAGCTCGGGCAGTGGTTGATTGTTTTCCGGTAAGTTCGAATTATTTGCAAATAATTCAGCCAAAAGGTTAGCTTTATCAACCGGGTCAGTGAATGATTGGTCATCCCATATCCTTAATTCTTTTAACGAATGACCAAAAGCTTTTACTGCAGTAAGAACTTTGGCACGGAGGCGCTGCTCGTGTAGAGATTTTTCACGCCTCAGCACTTTGGCACATGAAGATCTCGCCTTATTCGTACAAAGTTTGAAATATCTTGCAATTATAATGCTCAAGATGTTTAGAAATAACTATTTACTACGTTTATTCCAATCCGCCTAATTTTTGATAAGACTTCGGGCACTGATAAGAAATTGTTTCGTATAAAGTTTTAAGACCGTCGCAATTATAGTTCTGCAGATATTCTAAAATACTATTTACTTTGCATGGGAGGCGCAACGCCCACTAATCCAATCGCGTCCATTTTCAGCCAGACTATGCAAAATGATAAGAGAGATATTCAGACAAAGTTTGAAGAATCTCGTAATTATAGTTCTAAAAATATTTAGAAATAACTATTTACTTTGTATGGGATCCCTCCAAATGCTCGTCGAACTTCATGCAGTGATAATAAATTGATTTATATGAAGTTTGAAGACATTCAAAATTACAGTACTCCAGATATTCGAAAATAACTATTTACTTTGCATGATGTGCCACGCCCACTAATACAATACCGACAAACTCCATATAGCGATAAGAGATTAATGAGTACATAGTTTAAATACAATTATATTTTTTACATTTACAGTGTAAACAATTTACATTGTAAATGTAACACAAACAGCGCACAATGGTATTGAAATAACTCCCGAGAAGTATTATAACTTTCACAATGATAGTTCACCAGATACTCCAGATTTTATTAACTTTGTATGGGAGGTGGCACTTCCACTTCCAAATTTCAAAATAGAAATTATTCTATTGGTCCTTCCAAATATCTATATATTTAATTTAGCCTCCTATAAGATACAGACAAACAAATAAACAGACATAAATATAAATAAACACAATATTCATAATTTTACTCGTTTTTACCCAATTGAAGGTAGACTTTTGAAAGATACTTTCCAAATACCTATTTTTTGAACTATAGTGAGCTAAATTAAACAAATATTAAATGTTTAAAAACTACAGGTAACTATTTTCCCGTTTTTCTACTTTTTATTCCTTTTTGGTCCAAGTTATGAAAAGGGATATAGCCTATTGATGCCTCCAAGTAAGGATTCCAAATTTAAATTAAGCAGTTTAGTATTGAACTTATTCAAAAGAGTTGTATGCAGCCTATTAACGATTCCAGGTAAGGATCTATCTAAGTTCCAAATTTTAATAAAACTGGTTTAGCCATTTAAGCGTAATTGTGAAACAAATGAGCAAACAAACTCAGAAAAAGCTATTTCTTAAACCGATTCAATTCAATTATTTGTCACATATTGAACTGGTTTCAATTATTTCATAATTGAAAAAACTATTGAAAAAACTATTTCTTAAACCGTTTCAATTCAAATATTTGTCACATATTGAACTGGTTTCAATTATTTCATAATTAAATCAAGTATTCATTTGCTCAAAAACAAAATTTCTTGATATTTTCTATTGAATTTTGAGTTTTGAATTTGATTATACAATTTTCGTTATTGGTTGAATTTCAAATACAAAAATTATTGAATAGATAATTTTCGTGATTGAAAACACATTTTTGCTATATTTTGTGTTTCAATTACGAAAATTATCTATTCAATAATTTTTGTATTTGAAATTCAACCAATAACGAAAATTGCATATTCAATTATCAAAATAATTAAATTCAAAACTCAAAATTCAATAGAAAATATCCAGAAATTTTGTTTTTGAGCAAATGAATACTTGATTTAATTATGAAATATTTGAAACCAGTTCCATATGGGATAAATGTTTGAATTGAAATATAATTTTTTCTGTGAACTTACAAAGATATTTATATACCCACCACAAAAAAGGGAGGTAAATTGAGTTTATCACTTCGTTTGTAACATATTGAAATCTAAGGCGATCTAACTATGTCCGTCCTTCTGTTGTTGGTACAATAAGAACTCAAGTAAATGCCGTTGGACGGAGAAATTCTCCAAATTTTCGTTGACCACAAATGTTTTGAATTGAAAATGGGCTGGATCGGTCTAGAGTTATGGACCAAAATGTGAGACAACTTCCAAAAGAGTTAATATTTTTCAAAAATAGTTTGCTATTTTCTTTGAATAACTATAAGGCAAATAATATTATTAAATTTTGCAAACATTTTTCTTTCGATTAAATTACAAGAATTGGTCCATGATTTCTGACAGCCCCCATACAAAATTTCTTCCCGGAATATGGGTCTATGGTTCGTAAATTCCTATAGATTAGAACTATCCATACAAAATTCAGCAAAGATAAGTTCTATGTAAAAACAAATCTAAAACAGAAATTTTGTCTTCGATCGGTCCATATTGGTCCATAGCCCTATCTAAAACCAAATAAATATGGATAAATTTCTTACAAATATCAGGTTAAAATCCAGCAAAAATAATTCCAATATATTTATAAATGTCGTACAAAATTGTATGCAGATCGGCCTATTATTGGTCATAGCTCCCATATAAAACCCAATTCCGAAAAACACTTGAATACACAGGTGACTATGGATCCATGATTATATATAGCACCTATATAAGGCACACAATCCTCTAGAAATGTGAAATTTACCACAGATATTTGATACTTAGTTATAAAAAAATAAAACTACTTAAATTGATTTTTTTTTTAATTTTTAAACTCAACCATAATCACACATTCTAAGTACAAGATACAAATCACTTTATTTTCAAAACTACCATAAGAAATTTCCCATAATCATAAATTTGAATATAATACGCATAATAGGGATATAATTTTATATCCAGTAAAGAATATACACAAACAAGATGTTACAAAATTCGGATAAACCAAGAAAAATAGCGTTTAATAATTGAAGTTTGAAGAAATATGTATTATATATTGTGGTAACAACTGACTCATCTTAGTAAAGATCAGTGGGTTCTAAATGTTACAAAGTATGAAATTAATTTCTTCTTCTTTAACATACTTTAAATTTATGTAAATTCTTGTAAAGACCAAAATATAGACGTCAGATTGTTGTAAAAAAAATCCTTTGGTTTCACTCAGCCATCTACAAACACACTAAGTATGTTGTCTGTATGTCATATGTTGTCAAAAACTTATGCAAAATGAATAAAATAGAGACAAAAGTTAAAAAAAAATAAAAATATTATAATAAAAACTAAAACATAACAACATGTCTGTTGTTGCTTTAGAGCTGTCTTTCTTAATGTCAAATTTATTTATGATTTTTAATGTTTTTAGTTTTTATTTAACTTTTTCTTTTTTCTCTCTGTCGTTTGGACTTAAAAGCCAAAAGGGTCATTTTGAAAAAAGAAAAAAGAAATATTTGAATTCCACATCAAAAACCATCCAAAGGGGATATACTTACATACAGCTTGTGTTAAGTGTTGACGCTAATAAAGCACATATTTTATTTTAGTATCTTTTTCTTTGGCCTTAAAAACATTTAAGGGGTGCAAAAATGTTGTATTTTTTTTGTTAAAAAAAAGATGTACAAAATTTATTTGTTTTGTTAGCCAACTACCACAACATACTCGTAGACAGCAGCAGCTAGAAAAACTTTGCATATAAAAATGTTTTAGTGAAATTAATTTAGTGTAAGTAAGAGTACAATTTTTAAAAAATATGTCATGTTTTAGTCAGGCTTTGCCAGAGAAGTAGGAATATTATGGCAAAATAAACACATTAAGAATAAAGAATGGTTCATAGAGTTTGTTGTGACGAGGGGTCAGAAGGGTAATGCTAAGCTTTATTGCCTAATAGGAATATATTTTATTTGTGACATATTATTAAATTGAATACGAAAATAGTTGTAGTAATATATTTTATCACTTAATACAATTTTACATCTTATCTCCTTATAATAAAATATGCCTACAAAAAATAAATAAAAGTGAATATTCTATATGGTATTTTATTAAGCGCTTCCTATCTTTAAATTTAAATAAAGCGTGTCAGATATCATCGAAATTTGTTATTCGTTTGAAAGGCTTATCGATGCCTTTATATATGAACTATAACAACGTGCAAATGTCCGCCGCTGCTTGCTTGAGTGGCGCGCATCCGAAATGTCCATGACTCTGGCCTATAAATAAGGCTGAATTTGACCGGTGACATGTTTTCTGTTGGCTTTGATGGGGGGACAATTGAATGGGGACTGGGTGAAATTATAGACCGAGTTTGGCAATTTTCAATACCAAACAAACATAATCGATATATAGTGTTTCGTGTTTTCAACAGACAGACGGACGGACATGTCTAGATCATTAATGCGCAGCCCAAAGCACAATTGTGCAGAATCAAATCACACGTATTCTTACGCTCTTACATTTTAGTAGTCGTTGTCCACTCAACGAGACAACTAGGAATACGCATGAGCACTGGTGTATGACTTTTTCTTTATTTTTTCAGTTATTGTATTTGTTTGTTTGTAGGTGCACTGAATAAAATAAAGAATGTAATGTGTTGGTGAGAAAATTTAGCTTTGCGCATTTCTGGTCTAGTTAGTCATACAATTTCATAAGGCCCAAAATATATATGGGAGATTTCATGTCAAGTAAACCAACTTCAGAAATCGATGTCTTCCGAAGTTATTTCTATTGTATAGTTATTCAGACACAATTTCTCAACTAGATCGGTGGATAACTCACTGAGTTAGACAATTTGACATTTTGGACAAGCAGGTGTTTTTTCTCATCCGCCTTAAGAACCGTCGATGGAAACTAATTCCAAAATTATCGAGAATCATGTTTCAGATTGGGGCCGCTTGAAAGTGATCAGCATTGTAACACAAGACTAATAGAGGCATTACTCACATTTCATCCAAAACAAATACGCACTTTGTTTGCGATTATTTTAACAACAGCAAATTCACAAGAACTGTGGGAAAAGCATCACGAAAGCTTAAGTGAAGACATTGTCAGGCAAACACGCGTAACTAACCCTAACCAGCAGTATTCAGGCGATATTTTCCACAAAGCTCTACTCCTGATTGATGAATTGTACATATCCATTAACAACATAGTCTTAACTAGGAATGCCGGGACATAAACAGTTTTCAAACACAGACCTGGTGCGAGGGCAGCACTTCGAAGTGAACCAGCAAAAATCATATGTGAAAACTCAAACCAAACGTTTGGTTCCTGATCAAACAAATGCTTACAAACATATTATGAAACGAATAGCGAACGATGCGCCAGGAGGGTCAGGTTAAACATTCCTCATCAATTTAATATTGCGGTTCGTATGCTAAATTGGATTACATTCGGGAACTGCATTGACGTTAGTGGACGGCAGACGAACTGCGCACTCAAACTACCAGACAGAATCACGTACTTGCAATATCAGCAAAAACTCCGGCTTCGCACAATTCTTAAAACATGCAAAATTATCATTTGGAACACATAAGTAATTGCTCAAAGCATTCGACCGGACTTTGCATGATTTTCGAGGAAACAACCCACCGATGGGAGGCGCTCTTATTCTTCTTGCGTGGGATTTCCGCCAACCTTTGCCCATTATTCCTCGATCAATGCCCGCAGATGAGTTGAACGCATGCTTGAAATCTTCATACCTTTGGAACATAGTCGAAAAAATCCGCTATCTACGAACACGAGAGTGCATTTGCTACAAGACCCTTCCGCCGAACTCAAGCCGTTGTCGACAAGGTATTCCCAAGTCTTACAACCAACTACCAAAAAATGATGTTGTCAACAAGCTTAATGAGTAAATAAAATATAAATCGATTGGTACAGTAAAGAACGAAGAACAAGTCGTCAATAATCCTACTGAATCAGATCAGAAACACAAAAATTGATTTTAACAATTTACTATCTTTCAGCGGGATGCTATGTCCTGGGATAATATGTCCCACTAAATTATTTACACGACATTAATTGGGACTTAATATCCCATCGGTAGCATTACTTAAAACACAATTTTTTTAACGGATACTAATTGCAATAAAAAAAAAACTCATTGATCTTACCCAAATCAGCTGATAATAAATACTTAAAACTCCCAATTTAAATAAAGCATAAATTGTATATTTGACGGTTTTTTTTAAATTTCGGCTGGATGTATGATGCCCGTGGTAGTGAAAAGGTCAAAGTATGCCAATCTGCTCAAGATCACTTTCGATTAAGCGATGTCCGACCGTCTGTCCATAGCAGGTCGCAATTTAAAAGATAGTTCGACAAAATATGGTACATACAAGGTTTTCTATTGAATTTGGTTAGAATTGGTCCATTATTTCTCCTAGTTCCCCTAAAATTGCCCTATCAGAAAATAATTAAGCTCTCATAAATATCTTAGTTATATAGATATCCAAACCAAATTTAGCACAAATAAGTTTTATCGCACCACCAAAGTTTGTGACGATCGGTCCATAAATAGCCATAGCTCCCATATAAGGACCACTTGCTCACTTTAACTAGCATAAATATCTTAAAAGTATTGGTATTCCAATAAAATTTAATACAAATAAGTTATATATATGCAAAAGTCATCTCACCAAATTTTATAACGATTGGTACATAATTGGTCATAGCTCCCATGTGAGGCCCACTTCCGAAAATCTGCAACAACGGCTCCCATACTTTATGAACTTTCTAGAATTCATAAACTTGACAATCCCATCCAATATCATCAGTAGGAGTACAATGTTATGAATTATTGAAACATATTACTCAAGATGAATATAATAAAAGGAACTCCCTAGAATTAAAAATAATACTGGACACGCTTACATTGGACGAAGATGAAATTCTTATAGCTTTTGACGTAGTATCGTTATTTACCTATCCAACCTGCATTCCATTAAAAAATCTAAACTTATTTATATTTGCTTTCTTCCACTTCACGTTTGTTTAATAGCAAAAGGTTTTCTACAAAATTGTTTAGCATGGAGATGTCTACAATTTTGTCTCTTCCAGTAATAATATTTCCACATACAAAATCAAAAACACGGTAATATCTTTCGTTTTGCTTTGTTGAAAGCCAAATTTCGAAAATTTCACTATGAACAATTTGTTTGGTCATGATCCTTTTATGGGTTAAAATTTTTCGAATGTCAATTGGGGTTAATTTTCTTTTTTGTTTCTAAAAATAGGAAGGATGTTAAACTTTATAGTAAATAAAATTTCACTGAACTCAGCTGAAGTCTGTAACTTTTTTTCTATTGAAAACTCAAAATTAAAAAAAATCTTACCTAAAATTGATATCTTGAATATGAAAATACAATGAAACTTTTATTTAGTAAACATATTCAAAAAGAATTTAAAAAATATATCTAAAAACAACAAAATTCAATGTATTCAAACACTGATTATTTTTAGCAAGAACTATTAAAAATGTTTAATGTCAATAAAAAATCTCACACTCTTATATCGTTATATTGTTGTTGTTTACATATTTTGTTTATAAATTTGTTTTTGTAAATACCGGTGTTGTTCTTTATTTTATTCAATAAATTTTTTTAAAAAAAGGGATTTTTTTAAATTAAATCCGTCTAAAACTATAAAATCTGACACTGTGCATTGTTTAAATTTAAAAAATTATTTATGAATAAGGCCTTTAGGGTTAGTAAATGTTATTTTAAACAAAACAATTCTCCTACACAAGATCTCCTATAATGTCATATTGTCATAATGTCCTAATATTTCAAAATGGTTTGAAAATGTTATTATGTTTCAAGCAAAAAATGTTCTAAAATAATGTTATTCTGTATGCTATGTTTATTGTGTTATCGTAAGCCGAGCCGCCTAGTCATGATATATTAGGACATTATGACAATATGACTGATAAGAGACCTAATGAATTGACCAATATGAATTTTGTGAAATAAAAGATTTGAGTGATGCAAGTAATGTAAATCTAAATAAAACAATCTAATTTTTTATTTTGCTTCGCTTCTTTAGGTTGTCATAACAAGGTAACTAATTGACAACTCTCCCTAATAATTCTATCTGGTTGATTATACCATAATAATTTTTTTTTTAAGTTTTAGTCAAGTTCTCCAAAATGTTTGACTTTCCTTATATTCACATTAACTTTATTTTGAAACCAAAAACCAACATTTCCGCAAACTCTAATGGATATTAAAACAAATTGTTAATAATTTAAATAATGAAAAATAATTTGTAAAATTACTTCTATAAATCATCGCATTAAAATATTAAGATGAAAATGTTAAATCCTAAAAATTACATAAGGGACTATGGGGTTTGAGTCATTCTAGTTTCATTTTTATGTTTGTTTGTTTGTTCTGCATTGAACTCTCTAAAGTAACACAGTCATTTGGTGACGTTACACTTTGGTTCAGTTGTATTGTAACATTCATAGAATAAAAAAATAGTACGAGTACAAAAGTATAAAATAGTGTTTTTGTTAGCTTTATATATTTCTTTAGCTATATTTAGGTAAAGCTGGATGTGACCTTACACCAAGATCCCAAAGCAATAACTTAACAATGTAGACAGCAGGCCAAATACAATAGGAAATGAAAATGGAATAACAACACAAAATATATGTATATCTATACGAATGTGTAACTGCGACAAAAAAAACTATCTCAGAGTGGGCTTAACACTTCAAATAAGGAATAAAAGACAATAGATAGGAAAATATTTAGTAGGATGTAAACTTTGTATGTGCACTACAATAAATTTGTTTGTTCTGTAAAAAGTACTTTTTTATCCAAATTAATGACATATAACTAAAAATCTTTGAAATCGGATGGGAAACAAAACATGGGACGTTTTTAAAAATTTTACATGTCGAAGGTATCCTACTTTGAGCCCCCATAGAGAAGCTCCTGGAGTATTTGTAGGACCCATTTTAATAAATTAAACTCAATTACTTTTTGGCTACGACCACGTCAAACTTTATCCCGATCGGACCAGCCGTTTAGAAATGACAGATTTATTTCCAAAAATTGTTGGTTATGCCCCATTGTGCAAGGTAAATATCAACAGATTGGAAATTTTAAGATATAATAAGATAGAATAGTATTCCTGCAATGATGAGTGGGACAATTCGATGGATTATATTCATGTTTTGATCTTAACCATCTATTATTTTGGAATTTCATTGTTATTCCTCTCCTAATTGTCACTTACGCTACCACAAACTAAAAACACAATTTGTTTCCTCCATCTGAGTCATCACAAAGAGGACAACTAATAAACACGGTTAAAAGAAATGCTAGAAATAAGGAATCTCAACATACGAAATAAAAAAGGAAGTGCTAACATGACAAGCATATTTTAACCTGGCGAACACTTTTGTGAACATTGGGGAAATCCCAGTTTGTTCTTCGGCACCTACTTGAAAGCAGGCAAAAGAAGCTGAATACGACTAGTATTTGCAATAAATAATATTATTTGCTTGTTTGTATGTATGTATTGTCATGTTGTGTATGTAGTAGTGGTAACGGAAGTAGTAGTTATTGACATTATAATCAGAGACATCTCTCTACTGGCTGCAAAGGAAATGCTCGAGAAACAAACACACATATTCCCAAATAAAACAAAACACAAAACAACAATATAGAATAATAATGAGAATAAACAAGAGTTGTGATAGAAAAGAAAATATAAAAAAAACAAAACTAATATTTAATACTTCATCGTTGCAAAGCAACAAATGAGACATGAGATATAAAAATGTGCCAGTTCACATTTTCCATTCATTATTTTATCGATGCTTTAACTTGGTAAAACAGATGAGTCTTGGGGCTTATGTTGTTATTACCAGAATACGACAATGTTCTGCTATGATTTGTATGTTTGTTTGAACAAAAAAAAAATACGAAACTGTCACAACAAAATATATAATGAAAGCAACAATAATACAAAAAGTAATAAATTTATGACTATTTTTATGAAAATCACATTGTTGCAGGTTGTGTAATGTATAACAGAGAGAAAGTTTAAGAAACTTATTAAAATGTTTGTTTTTTTTTTTATTATTTTTCATTATCAACATAGTTTTAATAAGAATCTATAATTCTAGTTAAACCTCCTTGATATAAGTCGTATTCTAGATATCAAAATAAGAAACTTTGCCCAACTTTGTTCTAATTTTTTGACCCAAAGGTCAAATTTCACCGCAACTTAAGCACGCTAAAACTATTCGTGCTAATTATTTCGATCATTGCGAGCAAACGTTATGTTGCACATTGGATTATATAAGGTGAATGCATCTCATAATTGATTTTTGCAAATCATTGAAATTAACCATTAAACAATTTCTATCGTAAAGTTAAGATATCAAGCAATAATTATTTGCAGAAATTATAAATGTTGTGTCAACAGAAGTATTTGAGAATGGCGACAGAACACACTACCTTCGACTTTAAAGATTTAATGAGTTATAATTATACCACATTCAAAGGCGTATTTTTAATATATATAATTACTTTTTTTAGAATTGTTATACCTTGTTAGAAAGGGTATCTTGTCCAGATTCTATCTTTGTAATGAGTCTTGCATATATTGTTAGCCGATTTTATATTTATTCATTTGAAATGTATAATGTTTTTTGGCTTACCTACGCAACTTTGACTAGGATTTTATTTATTGGCGCCGCACAGAGGGTTGAAATGTACCAAAAGTGGCGATTAATTCAAAAGCTGAACTTTATCTGTTTCAGTCATGTTTGGTATTGGGTTAAAGTGCATTAAATAATACATCACAAACTGCTAAAATTACAGTTGTGAGTAACTTACTTTATTGGCAGTGAGCGGTCAAAGTAAAATAAATTTTACAAATTTTGCGTGCTGTGGTTAAATTTGAAAATTTTGATATTTCGAGAGCTTATATTTTTTGTTAAATCTGTTAAAAGTAGAAATATTAAAATGGAACTATCAACTTCAGGTATTTGAGAACATAAATAAATAATTTTTGTTTAGATAAATGTTTTGAAAATATTTTTTAAGATTTTTATTAAAGTTCTCCATTATTGGGGTTTTTCGATATATAGATTGAGTTTAACAAAAATCAAGGCGAGATCGGGTAAATTCCATTAAATGCTCTTAAAATATCAACTGTCAGCTTCTATATACAGAAAAAAAATCGTGCGGGTTTATTGAGGTTTTTTACTTATTTAAGTTATAGTGAAAGAACTCCTCTTGCTAAAAAACATATTCTGATACAAAATAGGTTAAAACATTTTTTCTTACATTTTTTTTAAAGTTGTGTTTTTATGTATTTATGATTGTTCATTACAAAAATTTATAATATAGTTTTAAAAAAATTTGTACATTTATAAAATTTTGTGAAAAACAAAAATTAGATTTTAAATTAAATTTATGCTAATGTAAATACATATAATAAATTTATGTTTTGAATTTTTTAATAGCATCTTAAGTATGCTTTTATTTTCAATTTAATTCATTAATGCTTTCCATTCCAAAGGTACAGCATAAATTGTGAACTAAGGTCTTTTTTTTCCAAAAAAAACAATAATGCGCTTAACGGGTTAAAATTTTATTTTAATTTTTTTTTATATTAAATGCTGTGTTTTTATGTATTTATGATTATTCATTACGAAAAAATTATAATATTCTCTTTTGTGACTTTGTACATTTATAAAATTTTGTGTAAAACAAAAATTGGATTTTATATTAAATTCATACTAATATAAATATATATAATAAATTTATAATTTTATGTTTTTAGTAGCACATGAAGTATGCTTTAATTTCCAATTTTATTCATTAATTTATCGCTTTCCATTCCAAAGTTATAGCATAAATTGTGAGCTAAGGTCTTTTTTCCCAAAAAACGGGTTAAAAAAAATATTTTTTTAAACTTTTTTTTTCTAAAGTGCTGTGTTTTTATAAATTTATGATTATTCAGTACTAAAAAATTATAATATTCTCTTTTATGACTTTTTTGAAAAAATTTGTAAATTTATACAATTTTGTGTAAAACAAAAATCGGATTTTAAATTAAATTTATACTAATATAAGTACATACAATAAATTTATATTTTGAATTTTTTAATAGCACATTAGCTTTGCTTTAATTTCCAATTTTATTCAATAATTTATCCAGTGTTGCCAGGAGCTGGCGAAAAAAGAAGCTATATTGGCTTCAAAAAAAGGCCAGAAAAAGCTAAACCGCTTTAGAAAAAAAGCCAGAAAAAAGCTAAAATATTATAAATTAAGAATTTTGGTTTATATTTATTTTTAAATAAAAAATTAGAAAATATGTTCATAAAATTCATCTGCTTTACTTAAAGGAAGTACTAAAAAGTTAAATACTAGATTAACCATGTCAGAAAATGGACATTGTTGGTTCTATATTTGTCCATTTGTAGTTTAATATATTCTGCCCCTGAGCCTTAAGCTTCGTAATTTTATTAGCACTTTAATTTTTCACTATCAATATGACATAATATATTTTTTTTGGTTTTACTACTTTATTATCAACGGGAAAAAAATTGATTTTGCGTAGAGTTTTCATATGGTAATCTTTGTCGCAATTGCTCAATTAGTTTAATTTGTCGTATTATTTTTGTCATAATCTTCACTAATTAAAACGTTCTTTATTTTATCTCTCATTCATCAAACTAGTATGAAAAATGTGTCAAAAACATTAAACAATTTTCAATTGGCGACGATAATGGATCAAATTCCTTGAATTTTAAATCAGAAAACAGCAAATGATTTATTTACTTTTTGTACTTTGTGCAATACTGGTTTTAAAAAAAGATGGTACGCCAAATTATAATCAGTGTATTAATTACTTAAAAGTTTGGCTTTTTAGAATTGCTAGTTTGACGAAATTTAAACAAAATGGGTTTTAACTCGAAGCATAGATCCACAAGACGTTTAACGGCTATTGATCGCCATCGAGTATCACAAGCCTTCAAGAGTTTGTGGGGCTCTTGTCCATTATATAATGATGAATATAATGTGTAATAACTATTTTGTCTTGAAAGTGAATTTGCTAGACATTTAAGCTTTCAGATATAAAATACTCTATTTCATTTTGAACCACTTGATATTGGCAATTATTATTTGTTCTTTTAATACTGCACAATTCTTGAGTATGTTGAAAAGCTAAATGAAAATCAGTAATGAATTAAAATGAAAATGGTTCACAAATATAAATTTAGCCTTTTTATTTACTCTTTAGTCTCGAAATTTTTAGCCTTTTTTAATTTCAATTTATCGCTTTCCATTCCAAAGTTACAGCATAAATTGTGAAAAAAGGTCTTTTTTTCCAAAAAACAATAATGCTTAAAGGGATAAAAAAATTTTTTTTCAACCCACTGTGCGCCGTTTGCCGCCGATCTAGTTTGATTTATTATCTAAAAAATGTATGAAAATTAGCTGCCTTTTTCTGCCTATAAACAAATTGAATGCAAAAATGTTGAGCAGCTCAGAAATTTAAAAAAAATTATCAACTTTTTTTGATTTTAGTTGCTTTTCATTACATATTTTGCTATGATAACTTATAAAATTTATAACTATATATAAAGTAAATTTAGTTCTTAATAAAACAGTGTTTTCACTTTTTTAATCAGATGAAAATTGTAAAAGTTATTCAACTTTTCATTAACACATTTTATAGTATTTTCTCCCTCAACGCATATGAATAACACAAACAAAAAACCAAGTATAAAAAAAAATTGTACAATTTTTAATTTACAAGGTAAATTTTTTCGAAAAAGTTTAATAACCTTTGCAAATTTAAACTGATTTTAACAAGTAAAGTCTCATTTTATCTATATAAAATTATCTTTAAAACACTGTGCCAAAAAAAATAGGTTTTTATAGAAAAAAATTAAAATAACTATTGTTGAATTTGAAAAATTACGAAAACAATAAAAAAAACTTACATAATTTCATGATATAATCAGACATTTATGAAGGATTAATTCGATGCCTCTCCATAATTGTTTAAAATTTTGAAATCGGTCTAAAAATATGTGAGTTAGAGGTACTATTGTAGGTACTATTACTTTTATATAAAAACTAAAAAAAATCAAAAAATGTATTTTTAAACGTTCATAACTTTTTTTTAATAATTCGATTTTTATGTTAAAAAGCCATATTTAAAGCTTAAAGTCCCACCTATTCAACAAAAAAAAATGTTACAAAAATTGCTCTCTTTAGAGAGCAATTAGTTTTAATTTGAGTTATAAGATTTAATCACTTATTGTTAGGCCTAATGATATAGGCAGATTCAATAAATAAATAAAAAAATTATTCATTCATTCAAAAGTTACAGATTTTTGATCCGAAAATGACCAAAATTTTCCACTGCGTGTTGGTTTAAAGTTTAAACTAAATCTCAAAAATAAAGCTATGCTAATTCTCATAGACGCATGATTAATATTATTTATTATCTACATCACATTTATATTTATCATACGATCTATAAACAAAATTTATACACAATACATACATCATGTAAAGTGCCAAAAATGATGAATTTTGAAATTTTTGTATAAGGACCGCCATGGGGGTTCGATGGAGTATGCCACTAGCATGGGTGGGTCAGCCCTCCAAAGTTAGTGGGGGTCAGTGAAACATTGAGACTCGATTGGGGCACTTTAAACAGGTCAAAGTGTGATTTTTTTAAAATTTGACATTTGGGTCAAAACAAGCAACATCAGAATTCATATTAGAGTTATGGTTCCTTGGGCAAAGTTTCTTATTTTGATCCCTAGAGTACGATATTCCTTGTCACTTGGGCGATTTTTAAATCGACCTTCTCTAGTGTATATATAACAGAAATATGTGATGTTTTCGTTTCAAAAACGTTTCAAAGTTAAGGAATATAGAAATTTAAAATGGTATCATTAAAGTAAAGTGAAAGCACTATCAGTCTCTCTTGAGTCATTTTATTAAAACAATATGTGTGGGTTTGTGATCGATTAATGATAAAGTTCCTTTTGTAAATTCGTTTGTCTAGGTTCATTTTAATTGAGGTATTGATAAATAGCGTTTATTCTTTACACTACTATTAGAAGAACGAAAACGTTTAATTACCCCTCTATAGTTTCCCATTTACTCAAAGCAACATATGTTTAATTTCACATTTCTAGGTTCATTATTATAAAAAATAAAATAGTACCATTAGAAAAAAAAGATAAAAGTACCACTAAGTCAAACTTCGAAGTGAGAGCTCAATATAATAATATATATCTATGTCAATTTATGAAAACATTTTTTTATGAAAAAAGTACCATATGGGCAATTCCATATCATCGTACGTGACATTTGTACGCGTATAGAGTGGAATAGATTTTGCAAAAATAAGAGTATCTGAAAAATAATTTGGTCTTTAAGTTCCATTCAGAGGGTACTATATTTTAAAATAATGAAAAGTTCTTTCGAAATATTGTTGTCCAAAATATTGAGCGAAATAAGCGTATATCGTACGTGACATAAAACGGAACTCATTTTGAGGTACATGTAGAAATATTCGAATCGTGAGAGGCGTTATATTTTCTTTTAATTTCTTACACTAAACGAAATATTTTTCCTTTACAATCCGTTATATTTAAATAAAAACAATCTTTGGATGATTTCATTATAAATAAAATTTAATATCGTACATGAAATTCCGTACGTGACAGATTTTTCTCTTATAATAAAACAATATATATTCTGTAAATATTTGTATACAATAAACAACTTGATAATAGCAAAAAAACAATCAGAGTCAAATTAATTTCATACTACAAGCTAATTGTGAGCCTAGTTTTCGCCGCAATTTTAGCCTAAAATATACCTAAAACATTAAAAAACAAGTAAGAAAGTATGGTCGGTCAAGCCCGACCATATAATACCCTACACCAAGTAAATGAGTAAAAATATTTTTCTTTTAAAATATCAATAATTTATATTTTTGAGTGATTTTTGGAAGTGGGCCTTATATGGGAGCTATGACCAATTATGGACCGATCACCACAAAATTAGGTCGTGTGATTTATGTCTATATTAAAGTTAACTATGTTGAATTTTGTGTGTATACCAACATTTTTAAGCGATTTATGCACGTTAAAGTGATTTTCGGAAGCGGGTCTTATATGGGAGCTATGACTAATTATGCACCGATCGTAATAAAATTTGGTGACATGAATTTCGTATGTATAAAAGTTATTTGGAGCGAAATTTGTGTAGATACATATATAAATAAACATTTATGACCGATAAAGTCCAATTTCAGGAGGACATTTGTATGGGGGCTATATGAAATAATGCACCGATTTCAGCCAGTTTCAATAGGGTTTGTCCTTGGGCCGAAAAAATTATATGTACCAAATTTTATCGAAATATATTCAAAATTGCGACCTGTACTTTGCGCACAAAGTTTACATGGACAGCCAGCCAGCCAACCAGACGGACGGACGGACGGACGGACATCGTTTAATCGACTCAGAAAGTGACTCTAAGTCGATCGGTATACTTTAAGGTGGGTGCTAGACTAATATTTTTGGACGTTACAAACATCTGCACAAACGCATAATACCCTCCCCACTATGGTGGTGTAGGGTATAATTAAACATAATTAGTTTAAACTCTAAATACTTTCACATAGTAACATTTTATTACTTTCTTCTATTCAAATCATCCTGAAAAAAAGTTTCAAGGGTTTTTGTGTTTTCTGTCGTAATGGCGATTCTCGTGGAATTGCCCATATATAAATTCAAATTTTAAATTTTTAAAAAGTACCAAATCCGAATTTGCTATTTAAAGTACTAAAAAGTACAGTTTTTCTAAAGGGTTAGAGTTTTAAAAATTACCAAATAACCCTACATTTTTTTAATGTAGATGAAAATGCATTTCGGTTTTGTTTTGCATCTGATTATTTAGTGGACATAAGGTTACCGAAATTACCCGTCGGGCTTGACCGACCATACTTTCCTAGTTGTTATACCCTACACCACCATAGTGGGGAGGGTATTATGCGTTTGTGCAGATGTTTGTAACGCCCAAAAATATTAGTCTAACACCCACCTTAAAGTATACCGATCGACTTAGAATCACTTTCTGAGTCGATTAAACGATGTCCGTCCGTCCGTCCGTCCGTCTGGTTGGCTGGCTGGCTGTCCATGTAAACCTTGTGCGCAGAGTACCGGTCGCAATTTTGAAGATATTTCGATCAAATTTGGTACATATTACTTTTTCGGCCCAAGGACCAAGCCTATTGAAAGTGGCTGAAATCGGTCCATTATTTCACCTAGCCCCCATACAAATGTCCCCTCGAAATTGGACTTTATCGGTCATAAATGTTTAATTTATCTATGTATCTACACAAATTTCGCTCCAAATAAGTTTTATATATACAAAATTCATGTCACCAAATTTTGTTACTATCGGTCCATAATTAGTCATAGCTCCCATATAGAACCGCTTCCGAAAATCACTTTAACGTGCATAAATCGCTTAAAAATGTTGGTATACACACAAAATTCAATATAGTTAACTTTAATATAGACATAAATCACACGACCTAATTTGATGGTGATCGGTCCATAATAGGTCATAGCTCCCATATAAGGCCCACTTCCGAAAATCACTCACGAATATAAATTATTGATATTTTAAAAGAAAAATATTTTTACTCATTTACTTGGTGTACTTTCCATACTTTCTTACTTGTTTTTGAATAAATATGATAGTGAAGGTGACACAATTCGTGAATAAAAATGAAATATTTAATATAGTTAATCTAATTTACAATATATGGCGTATCTTTTGAATGCGGTTTTTGTTTTTAATAACTTTTATGTAATTTTGAAGGGTAGATATCTGTCATTTATTCTCACTTTTTTATTGGACATTGTAGTGTAAACACCAAAGTTTTTTTGCTTCGATAACCTTTAACTTATGATGTGGTAGTAAATTTTACACTCTATTTTTTATTTTTCTAATAACTTCTCTTTGTTTCATTCTCTTAAGCTGATATTGCAAGTACCCTCATATTTTACCATACTTTTATTGACAGAATCGTTTTGTTTTTAGAATCTTACAGTAATGCTGAGATTTATATGTGTAGGTGTTAAATTTACTACACGTCGTCGTATGCGAAAGTTTTTAACAGATAATATTTTACTACCACGTAGTTGTTTGTGTCATTTTCTTATAGTAAATATTTTACTACACGTCTAAGCTAGCGTTAGAAATCCATATAAAAAAATTTACTACACGTCTCCGTAAGCGTATTCTTGTATTTTTGTTTTGAGTTTCAGAAAAGTTTTTAAATCTTTTGAAACTAACATACATGCTAAGAGTGTAATAAACCAATATGTATGGGCTGTAGCAATCGTCTATGTATTAATTGTACTAAGTCTGAATTTGACGATTGATAATTTTATCTCAAAAAACTGATTGTTATTTTTTTATATATATAATATATTGAAATGTTCCTTTTTATTTTAATAAGTATATAACTTAGGCTGTTGAAAAATCCCATTTAATTTTTTAGTTTTACCTTTATTTTCTTAATGAACAAGTAAATGATATACCTATTTTTTTTTGTATGTGTAAAAGAGGCTTGTGAAATAAAGTAATTTTTTTTAATAAATTTGAAGTTGTTTCCTTGTTTTCGTTAATAATTATTTTAGAAGCAATCAAACTTAAATAATAATAAAAATAATATTATTATAATACATACTCATTCAAAATTAAATGTAAAATAAATCTGGTGTAAAATTTACACCACATCTTCATATACGTTAAAATATTTCACGTCATAAGTTGAAGGATAATATCGAATTTTTTGCCAACAAAGCGTCATATGAGGAAGTTTTGTTACTTCTTTCAAACAAAAAAATGCCGCTGAAGCACACCAAAGTTTATGGTGAATATTTTTCATCAGTTTCAACGTGCGAGAGATGGTTTGATGGCTGTTCAGATGTGGTTATTTGACAAGGGAGTCAAAGATCGCCCAGGCTAGAAAAAAACATTTGAAGACCAAGAATTGGAGGCATTACTCCATGAATATTGCTGTCGAACTCAACAAGAGCTTACAAAATCATCAAGCAGCAATTTCAAAACGTTTGCAAACAGCTGGGAAATTGGGTACCATACGAATTAAAGCTGAGAGACCTTAAAAGACGATTTTGAAAAAGAAAATCATTTTTTCACCGAATCATTACTTCCGACAAAAATTGAATCCATTACGATAACTTGAAGTGAATGCAGTGTATGTGAAACGCGATCAACCAGCCGAATCGACACCAACGCCAAATATCCATGGCGCTAGGGTAATGCATTGTATTTGGTGGGAGCAAAAGCGTCCTATCTATTATGAGCAGCTGAAGTATGACAAGACCAACACAGGGAACCTGTACCATGAAACTGTAATATTCCATCTGTAACAAATTTTGAATTCTGGTAACAAATCAAAAGTAGAATGTTGATAAACTTCTAGCCAAATGAGTTTTTTTTTATTTTGAATTAAAATATACCAAGTTTATGTAAACTGAAAACCTCAGAACATTTCTCAGATCACTCAATACTAATTACAGACAAATCACTCAAAACTAATTACAAATGTTAACATTATAAAATAAAATATTAAATGTAGATATACACTCATATGTTTATTCAAATAATTATAAATACGTATGTTAATATAAGTATGTAAGTATATCATAAATTATGTTAAATCATGATGCAATTATGCTCACACCAGTAGCACAACATAACCAATATATCTCATGTCATATGATAACATAATTTATGTCTTACAATTATGTCAGATATAATAGTTACGAGTACTAATGTAGTTAGCAACATTGATAATATATCGATAACCAATATAATTATCAAGTAATCACATATATGAGATATCTAAGCATAAACGAAGTGTAAAGCTTGATTCAATCTTCCGCTCGGCCTTTTTTATTGAAATTTCTAAGAGTTAAGTTAATTTACGGAATATAAAGAACTTAATAAAATAATTTTTTTATATATATTAAGATTTATATACTTATGTATATAAAATAATATAATTTGCAAATAGTTTCATAAAAATATTCAGAAATACCGATATATCTAGTGTTTTTTTATCGAATGTGTAAACCCCAAATTAATTTTGGTAAGAATTTGAATAAAATACTATTTAAAATGTTAAAATAATATAAAACTATTTGTAGGGTTTTTATAACATTATAATAATTAATACTGGAGATGTTTTAATGTGGTCTTAATTACTTGAGTAATTATTTTTGAAGAAATCATCAATTTATCATTTTACTTGAGCATCGTCCAAAGTTCAACATTATGCAAATGCACGTTTTCTGATTGCATTTACAATAAATCTTCTCCTAATGTTTGCCTCTAATACTCAACCATATACATCATCATTACAATAAAATCAGCATCATCGTAAAATTCGTCCAAATATTGCTCCCATATTAATTACAGAACTCCAAACTTTTATATACAAGGCAGTAAAATTATTAAAATAAGTTATCGATTGCCAGCATGAAATTTTGTCATAACCTCAACAAGCATTAATTCTACATAATTGTAATGCAATCTTCATTATGACGTTAAATCATATTAATCAACAACAAAATTCATCACATCATCTGTATAACTTATAAAATGAATGATCTTCAGAATATTTAAATTTGCTCAATTTTAGCCCACAATTGTATTATTTTATTTTATGACTTAAGACGTACCAAAAAGAAGAACACAAAAATCCCAAATTATTGCGTGACGTCATCGATTTATTACAAAGCAAATCAATCGCTAAGAGCATTTAAAATAAAAGAAACACTAACACTAAGCTTTGTAATGTATATTATATACATATGTAAGTAAGTTAACATTAAGATTTTTTAATTAACCTGAAGAGAGTTTCTCTTAAACTTTGTTTTATAATTTTTCTACTTTACATCTGTAAAGAATAATGTTCATTTAACATTAACATTTAATATTATTTTCTATCAAATGAACAACTAAGAGATTTAATATATTAATGTTAATGAATCAAACATTAGTATTTTGTATATATATATATATTGTTAATGTAAATTATATTGCACATACCTATAACTATAATGTTAATTTAATTATTAATTTATAAGTTTTGGCATGTTAAATATATTTTGTATATTATATCTACAGATTTAAATAATATTTTTGCTAATACAAATTTCTCTGAGTTACAGTATACTGGATATTTTGAGCTCAAACTATCAGCCGAGTAACAGAAAAAGGGTATTTAAAAGGGTAACATTTTACATCATCATCACCAATGAAACACAAAAATCGTAAGTTATAATATACAAAACTAAATAACATGCGTTCGTTTAACATTTAATCGTTTAAAATTTAATAATTTTACTAACTAATTTTATATTATTTCATAATAATTATTTGAAATAAGATATATATTTTAAGTCTGATATGAATATCTTGCTTTATATAAAAAGAATTTATTATATTAATAAACAGTTTTGAATTGACAAATATGGAAAGTTCTGAGTAAAGATAATTTTATTGGGAATGCTGAGAATTAATTATATAATACGGATGATTTAGTAGGATGTTATTTTAGGGTAGATACTGAACATTATTTAAAGAACACTAGGGTATCATAGAAGAATGAGGGTGGGTAATTATTCAATAGTGTTCAATGTGATAAGAACATCTATCACTTTTCTATACAGATTTTACAAAAATACCATATTTAGTATTCATTCAATAGCCAGGTTTTATTGTTAAATTTACATTTCTTTTAAAGTCAAGTCTTGGAAAGATTTATTTTCTTATTTGTTTGTGTAGTGTGTAAAGGTCAGGTGTGCTCAAGAACCCTCCCCAATCCGGCGAGCTAAGCCTATTCTAGCTTTCCAAGCACCGAGTACATTTGCCATAAAACTCATTAATTTGAAAACACTAAAGAAAATTTGCTACACATCTTGAAAATACTCGGCCACGTGTTGCAATACCTGTTAAAAATTATTGAGAAAGATGTGGTTGGAAATTTTGTCTCCCCCGCTTTATAGTCCAGACTTTGATCCGTCCGACGAATTTTTGTTTCGATAGATGCAGAATGCTCTCTCTCTGGGATTCGCTTTACTTCAGAACAGAATATCGGAAATTGGCTTGATTCGTTCTTGCCCTCAAAAGAAGAGAAGGATGGGAAAAGGTAATAGCCAACAATGGCCAATACTTCGAATAAATTTATATTTTACAAAGGTTTCAAAATAAAAGCTAAAAGTTTAAAAAAAATCGCAATTTTTAAGTCACTAAATTTTTAATTAAATTAAAAGTTAAAGCTCCTTGATAGCACTATTGCGGTACAAGAACGTTGATATGAAAAAAATCAAAAAAATCTTTTAATTAGTTTGTATTATTTAGTTATTGCCAGAAAGATTTAAAATGTCTGCATTTATTCATTGACCAACACTTTAAATATAAATTATTTAACAAATATAGTACATATTTCTTCCTTCTATTTCCATTTAAATTCTAAATACATACATAACAAAAATGCAATAAATTTTACGAAAACAAAATATTTGAAATATTCAAAAGGGAATTTGTGATTCGAAAATGGCAATGACCGTGTAAAACCAATCTGATAGTGTAACCTACAAAACCAGGATAACAGGAAAACAAACTCACACACACACAACAATTCACACGAACACACAAATCAAGCAAATAAATAAATATATGAATGTGTCGTCTGAAAAATAACAAAAGAAAAAGAATCGAAATGCGATTTCTTTTTTTATTTTGGTGCGAGTATAAAAATAAGTAATTCAGCTGCAAACTACAATAGGAAATGCTTAAGCAACCAAATACATACAACAACTGGCAGTAGGGACAATTGCTATTGAAAGCAGCAGTAGCAATACAAACATCCATGACAACAGCAGCAACAAGAACAGCAATAATACTATATAGTTGCCAGCAATAAATGTAACTATAGTAAATTATTGGCAAAGTTTAACTTTAGAGAAAATGTTTACATACTCAAAAACAACAACTGCAAACACATTTGCATACACACACACACTCACATTCACACAACAGAAATATGTTGTTCGAATCGTAGTGGGAACACCGGAAGTAAACATGTTAGTTTGCTTTATTTCTGTTATTCTTTCCTCTCTGTCAGACACAAATACATAAATACATGCACACATACCCATTGTCGCATAGAAAACCCTGCTGGTGTTATGAAAAAAATCACAAGTTTTTCCCTGTTTTCTAACAATGAACACCAATGAATTGAAAAACAAAAAAAAAACTGGAAAATCGAAAAGTTTTCTCATTTCACAAGCGTAAATTTCATTTGACACAGGACTTAATTTTATAAGTTAAGGAATAAAAAATTGTTAAAGATATTATTTTTTTTCTATACTTTCAATAAAAACAAAAATTTACATAGAAAAATTGAAAAAGTAAATTTATAATAGTGAAATGTATTTTGAAATTGATTTAAAAGTCATTAAAGTAACGAAACAAGAATTTTATTCAATTTACTATTTATTTACTTTGTAGTGCATATGAGGACAAAATGTTAAGAGATTATGACTAAGAAAAAGTTCTAGAAGGAAAAGTTCTAACAAAAAGTAAATATGCTCACCTTGTAATTATCATAATGGAACTAAAACAATAGATTATATTTAATCCCAGTTTTACTTAAAGTGAAACTATATAAAGATTAAACTAATATGTATAGAGTGATTTATTTAGAGCTTCTTTTCATTAGTTTTTTCCACAATTCAAATTATCGCAACTATGCATAGTTGCTTATTTTGATACTGACAAGGACAAGATCTTACTGAACAAGAGCCAAAAACCCGTTCTTCAATTGGGTAAAAATTGTGGGTGATAGAGGCGCTAAAAATTGGTAATTGTTAAGGCTGAAGAAAAAAAAAAGTCAGCTTTCGAGAAAAACTTGACTCTTCAACAAAAAAAAAATGTTTGCTAAAATTTAGAATTGATGTTTATATTTTGGATTTTATTGGAAAAGTTTTTTGACATTAGTAGGCAAAGTTTTTAAGACAACCTATATTTGGGTCGCTTTCGGCAATTTAATTGTGTATAATAAAAAAATGTTCCACGAAGTTATTGGAAATATTATATAATTCATGTAAATTTGCCTTCCCGATCTCTTCCCGGAACACCAAAGTACGCAGAATAGTGGGATTATATGACTTTTTTGTTTAAGGACAACTCAAAAATGTGATATTTGCAAAAACGCACCGAAAGACTCTAAAAATGTTGATGATTCAACCAGTGATGAGCACAACTATGAATATGGAATTTGTACATTATATACCAGAATTATGTGCTTGGAGTTCATTCAGCTGACATATAAAATTCCACGAAAGAAAAAACTTTCGATTTTTTGATAATGATAAAGTTACTGATCTTATCTCCATTTTCGCAATCTCTGGTTATGGTTTTTCGTAACGATCTATTTCCAATTAATAAAATTTTTGTATGGCAACTGTAAGAATATCGTCAAGATAATAAATAACCAGAGATTGAGAAAATGAGGGTTAATGTATTAAACTGTAAAGAAAAAATCGATGGATAGCAATTTTAAGAATATTCATCAAAAGCTATCCAAATTTTAACCAAAATGTATCCTGAAAAAAAACTAACCCAAAATATTGGCTCATGGAAAAAACCGGATTGAATATCAATGCTTAACAATTGGAGAGCTGTCAGAAGAAGCCCAGAAGTGCAGAAATAAAGACAATAATAAATTTAAATACACAAATACAGGCAAATCCCGGTATAACGAACGATTATATCGAGATGTTTTTTTTGATTAATTTTGGACAACTTTTTCTATATTGGAATTTAACTAAAGGTATGTCGTTTTGATCCCTAGGTTGGATGAGCGGTGTGACATTAGGAGGCATGAATTTTTAGTAGTTTTTACTAATCGTTCTTCTGGAGGATGGCTTGGTGCATTATCCATGATTAAGAAAGCCCTCATTGTAAGGGATTTCGATTCTGAAAATGATTCAACCTGCAGAAAATTAAACTCAGGTACAAACATTTAAAATAACAGATTTTGAAGATTCCAGATTCCACTTAATTTATGTAAAGATAATTTACAAGAAACACTTAGTCACGATAAAATGTTTGTTTTTATTTTCTTCAAAATACATGTTGATAATTTTTGTTATTCCATATTTCATGCATTCATCCAAATTTTTAGTTTTTCTTTCAATGAAGTTCTTCTACGGTTTCCCATACTTAATTCACGTGAATTATAGCCTGTTTCACAATATCGAATGAAAGATTTCGTTCCCATTCTAAGACCAATAGGGCTTAAAGCTGATTTTGGATTCCCTAACTTCATGTTTATGTGAATCAGTTTTCTTTCGCTTAGAATGCGAACGAAATCTTTCATTCGATATTGTGAAAACAAGCAATTAAAACAACTATAGAAAAAATGGCAGCACCTATTAATAGAGTAACCATTGAAAACGGTACTGTAACGACTTATTTTCTTATTTTCACATTCTTTACTACTTTTGTTATTTATACTTACTGTTCGTTATATTGAGCGTACAATTTTCGAAATATTCGCTATATAATGTGGTCGTTGGTTTGATTTTGTTTGTTTTTTCTCATCATTCGTTATATCGAGCATACAATTTTTGAAACGTTCGTTATATAAGGTAGTCAATGTTACTAATTTGACCGTGCGTTAAATCGAATTTTCGTTAAAGTGAGATTCGTTATACCGGGATTTGCCTGTACTTGCAAGATTTCATGCACTAGACATGTTAGATCACAAAAGGATTTTTGAGAGAATAATTTTAGTTCAGAAATGCTAAATTTATTATATATTTAAAATATGTGTATCTGCGATAAATATACAGAATCTGATATATATGTCTAATCTGATATACATATATGGGGAATTTCATGTCAAGAGAACCAGTTTTTGAAATCGACGTCCTCTGATCGGGATGAAATTTGCACCAAGATTAGTTCTATTGGATATTAATTCAGACACAATTTTTCAATAAGATCGGTGGAGAACTCTCTTAGAGGGCGTCAAGATTTGACATTTTGGCCAAGCAGGTGTTTTTTTCTCATCCATGTAACTTATTACCTACTGTTCTTAGCAAAATTTGTCTCAAATAGTTTAGATAGCTATTTCTTCAGTCTTTCGAAAAAAAATAAAAAAAAGAATAAACAAAATTTAAAAATTTTTTCCGAATTCAAAAACTTTTTTGGTATATCTCAAAGTATTTATTTTTGAAGGCGTATTTGGTCGCCTTAAAGGAAAAGAGCTAAGCTTTCTTTTGGGAAGAAAACATTTTAAACAAGTAAGAGTGCTATATTCGGCTGTGCCGAATCTTATATACCCTTCACCAAATTATACTTCAAAATTTTAAATATTTTAAGGTAAACAAAATTTAATTTTTTTTTATTTTTTTGGAAAAATTTTTTTTTCGATTATTTTAAATTTTTTAAATTTAAAATTTTTTTTTTAAATTTTAAAAATTTTTTTTTGTAAAAAAAAAAATTCTGGTTAAAAATTTTTTTTTTCCGATTTTGACCCATTGTAGGTTCAACTTACTACCCAATAAGTTTTTTTACTGGAATTCAAGTTGAAAGCAAGTGTAATTCAAGCCTTGAATTATAATCAAGCAATTGAATTACAGTTGTATTACACTTTATTTCAATAGCATTCTCCAGTAAAAAGGAAACATAAATTCAAGCCATATGTTTTTTGTTTGAAAAATAAATAAATTTTCAAATATTTTTCATGTCTAAAGTATAATTATTTGCATTCAAGTCAAATTCCAACAAAATGTTCAAGTGCTTGAATTTTTGGGGCTTTGGTGCTTACTGGGTATGGTCTTATATACGTCGTTGCAAATGTCTTTGAAATATCTATCATTAGATATCCATATTGTCTATATTAATGTCTTAGTAATCTTGTCTTGGTTTTTTCCTCATATCTCAGCCATTTGTGGACTCAAAAATTTTATATCTTGAGTTACAAAATATTTATTTTGATAGATTCGCATCTCACTAAGCGACCAAAGGAATGGACCTAAGCTTTCTTTTGAGCAAAAAAAAATTAAAAAAGGGCCCATTTTGAAAAGAAAAAAATATAGATTTTGCAAAAAAGTCAAAAATTGCACGTCTTGAGTTACAAAATAGTTATTTTGATAGATATCCAACTCGCATCCCACTAAGCGACCAAATAGGCCTTCAAGAAAAAAATTTAAGCAATTTTAAAAGTTGGTTCACTTGAAAATATTTTTCAAATTTGAGTGCGATTTTTGGAGCACCCTGTACTCGTGGCAACTAAAGTGATACATGGTTTTAAAAATTAAAATGTCTTCTTTCAAATACTTTTTAAATTTTTAAAAAGGTCAATAAAAAGGTTAATAAAATATTGAAATAAAAGATCGCCGTGTTATATAAAATTCTTATTCCGAAAAGAAATCATATGTTTATTCATTTAAAGCAGCTTCTTTTCATTACCGCACCGAATCATTGTTTGCGATTAAAGATGGGTCCACTACAATAACAGGAAGCGTAAGAGATAGCATGTGAATCCCGGCCAAATCGACACCAAAGCAAAATATCCATGGCGCTAATGTAATGCTCTGTAATTGACCAAAAGGGTCCTATATATTATGACCAGCTGAAAAATCTCAAATTGTTAAGTCATACACCCAATACATTAAAAAAACAAGTCAGATACAAGCTATATACCCTTTTTTAAGTTTGAGATTGAATATATTTTTCCCGATTTTTACCCATTGTAGGTCCGAATTACTATGGTGTTACATAAATAGGTTTTTGAAATATCTATTAGAGCCCTGCATGGGTGACTCTATTTGTCACACACAATGAGTAATCCATTGCTCTGCACTCAACTCATTTGTTGTTTTGAATATTATTTACAAAGTGTACGTACTTTTGATTTTAATAATTAAAATTTTTGTTCTACTCAATCATTGCGAGTATTATTATGTATGTGTACGTCTACATTCAAATCGAGTAAGTAAACAACTTACGTATATAAAAAGAATACAAAATAAATATTCTGAATCGAGTGAATCGAGTGAATCGAGTTTTAAATGCCAAAAGAAAAATAATTGAAGCAAATAATAATAAAAAAAACATGAAATCCATCGTATACAGATTTAAGAAATATAACTGCTGTTTTCGACATAATTCGACCCGTTGAAGAAGCCTCGAAGATACTAGAGGGTATTTCTCTCCCTCCAACAATTAATTTGGTCTACATTTATGTAAACATCCTTCTGAAGAAATGCGCTGAAAACAATGAGGATATAAGTATTGCCAAGGCTTTGAAAAACGAGCTTAGGCACTACTTGGAAACTGTCATTTTTTATAATTTGACCATCTGGCATCGAGTTGCACTATTTCTGTTCCCACCTGCAAACAAATTGCTAAGTTTCTCTGAAGAAGATCGAAATCTTATAAAATTGAAATGTATTGAGTTGATACAAAGCCTAATACAAAATTATGAGCCTATGACAGAACCACAATAACAATCAGTAGCTCCAATCTCATCAAAAAATTTAGAACTGTTTTCAGATTTTATTCGATCATCTGATTTTCAAACCAACGAGGATTCAGTGGCCTCAGAGTTGAGACGATACTAAACAACAGAAGTGTTCTTTTTTGATGATTTCGACACACTTAAGTGGTGGGATTCGCATAACAACGAGTTCCCCTTTTTACACAAATTGAGCTGCCGAATCTTAGCAATAGCTGCAAGTAGCGCACCTTCAGAAAGGGTTTTCTCTTGTACCCGTAACGTAATTTCTGAAAAACGATGCTCGATTGCCTCAAATGATATAGCGGTAAATCAAATTATTTTTTTACACATGAATCACAAAAAATGCAGTTCCACAAGAAGTAGATGGTCTCTTCTTGTGGTCCTTATATTTTATATTTTTCAATTTACAGTAGTTTTGCTTACATCTCTAAATAACAATTAAATATAATTATTACATGAGTTAGATTAATAAAATATACATGTAAACAATAATGCATTTTATTTGTAATCTCGCTATAAAAATTCATAAGAATAGTAATTCGTTCAAAGAATTTTATTATAATTAAATCACATAATAAAGCCCTCTATGATTCGATTCACTCGATGTTTTGCACTCGATTTGAAACACAGAAACACTCTCAATACTCATATAATGCTATACTCTTTACATTCATGTATTTTGCTTTATTTGAAATTTTTTTCAAATACGTTTTTGTTTTGAATAAATTATTATATTCATTCAAAAAACAATGAGTGAGTCAAAAACAGTGCTTGAAAAAAATTAAATGTTTTAAAATATTATTTAAGTCACTCATGCAGGGCTCTAATATCTATCAACCATTTGTGGATCGATGCTCTCGATTTTGTATATCCGAACAGGGACTATAGCGGATATTTTGATGTATGAATCATGTATGGCTACGGAAAGTTGACTTCTACATACAGACGTGCAAACGGTCATGGCTATATAGACTCCACTATCCATAACGATCCAGAATATATCATTTAAATTTAATTTCAATCCAAAGAATTAGTTCTGTCATGAATTGTTTTATTGGCAGCATTTTAAACTTCCACAAGGGTACACTTGGACGATTTTGGTTAACTTTTGTGTGAAATGCTAGCATGTGTCAGCAGTGAAACTAAACATATTTCAAAACTACATCTAAAAAAGGTATCCTTATATATTACTAAACAAAATAAAAATAGTAAACTAAAAAATAGTAACACATAACTTCGAAAATTTGGCCAATATTTATGTTTTAGTTTTTCCATCTATTTGTATAACTTTTCTTAGCTTGTTGATGGTCTTATTAAACTTTTTCTTAAATTGTTTTGAAGTTTTTTCCTTCTTCTATGGGAAGTCTCTTAAGTGCTTGAATTGAATATCATCAAGGCCTAAGTAATGATGAATAAAACTCAAAGGTGGACAATTTTGTTATAAATACAAGATGTTGATGTCTTTGCTGTAGACTACTAGTGACATTTCCTTAGTTTCTAAGATAATTTCCTAACGCCATTCGGGTACAATAAATTGTTAAACAAATAATTGATTTTATTTGCAAACTAAATAAATAAAAAAAACTTTAACATAAGGGACTTTTCATAAATTATTTTACTTTTTTCCCCCCACAACTAGCAGCGAAAAAAACTTTAACTTCTTATTTATTGCAACATATAAAATAGGTGTCAAGTGGTATTTGTTGAACGAGTAAATAGTTGTTGTAGTTGTTGTTTTTGCTGCTTTAGTTCTTGTTGCGGTTGAAGAACGCAATAAAAACCCATTGCCAACCATTTAAATGCCACATAATTTTCATGATTTTTATTTACATTTTATTTTAAGTACACACAACTACAGCAGAAAAAAATATAAAAAATTGACAAGAAGAACAGCAAAAAAATATAAGTAGAGAAGAAAAAAAAAAAGTATCTTTTTACAAGTCCATGTACTCGTATGCTCAGAACTTGTATTGCACCGTTAAAGTGTCTGCTAACGAAGTAGAACACGCTTAAATTTGCCACACAAGAGCAACCAAATACAAGTAAATACCCGAAAGGATTGCATTACAAGCAGACATTTACGTGTGTATTATTCTGTTTTATGTTTATCTTTAGATTAACCCCTTAAGAGGACCTCACAATATCTATATATATAAAAATGAAATGGTTCATGTATGTAATGGCATCACGTGAGAACGGGTGGAGCGATTTAACTGATTTTTTTTTATTCTATACGAAATTTTCAGGAGATTGTAAGGAAAAATAATTCAAAAATTCCGGGTAAAACTCGCAGTAGAAATTTAGATATTTTATTTGCTAATAAATAAGAAAAGGCAGGTGTATGTGGGTTGGAGAAACTTGAAGAACTAACTTTAATAAATGCTACCGGGCGAAGCGGGGCGGGTCAACTAGTTTTAAATATAATACAAATATAATCAATGTTTCATATTCTTCTCTGTATACTGCCGCTCTTATTTTGGTTGTCAATTGATTTAATTCCAGTACAATTTTTGATGTTACGCAACCATGACATCTTTCGGCATCCAAAATCCCTCCTCCATTGATTTTAGATCGCTTTATTTTGGTATTTGAGTAACGTGGTTCTAGTCATCTTTATCCTAAGAGCAATTTTTAGTGAGCCAAGCACATAAATACTTGAATCTGTTGACACAATCAATTGTAGTGTTGTCTATTTCTTTCCCTAAACAGACAGCATTCGGAATTGTCATCTCCGTTTGTCATTCCAAATATTTTAAGAAATTGGTTATTTGAGATGCTGGTATTTGCATTTATTATATTAGAATCATATGGGACATCGACGACTAGGGCCTCTGACCAACAATAAACCACTGGAAAACCTTAATAATTTAGGACCGTAGGGGATTGGATACAATTTTCACTGAATCTAACCTCTAATTGGTGCGGGAGAAGAGAGCTGACTATCATCCAAACCAGCAGTAGAGTTATGAGGCTCATTGAGCCGACTTTTAATGACTCAGGCTCTGAGCTCTCGATTGAAGCCAAATTTCTTAGGGTTCTTTCTTGACAGTTTCTGAGCTCTCGATTGAAGCCAAATTTCTTAGGGTTCTTTCTTGACAGTACTCTTACTACTACTTTAAGCGAATCTTTGGAAAAACGTGTGGGCTTATACAGAAATGTTCTATTGTCTACTCTAACAACGCAGATGCGCCTTGTAAAGTAAACTAAAAAAAGTACCCTGCCTGATAAAAGTTATATTTGTGTTTCTATTCTTTGAGGAACCACATATGCTGTAGTTACACGTTTGGACTACTAGATATACATAGCTGGCACAGCATTATACGCTCCGTTTGGGAACATGCGAATTGCTCGTAATTTTTTATAATGATCCTCGAATTAAGGCATTGGACCATTTGTTACCGTCTCTGATGTTGTAAAGGAATTACAAAGTCTTATAACTGAAACGGTTCATCATCATCACCGAAGGTTCGTACTAGGTCTTTGATATTCATAATATAAACTTTAGGTGGAGATTCATACCATCCCGCGGTGAAAAAACATAGAAATTACATATGTGTGCAAAACCACACAAGAGAGTAAGCTACGTAACACTTTAAATATATAATTTTTAACAACATTTTTTTAAAAATGTATAAAAGGTATTCATTTTGTGTGATTTTCTACACAAAATGAATACCATTCATTATACTTATGTGATAAGGTCGGGTGTCCGCACGCAATAGTACCCAATTGAAAATATTTGCAGCATGGCACGCGCTCTTACCATCGGATTCCTACTTTTGCATAGGATTTCTTCTAGGGCTAAATCGGAATTTTCTCGCCAATATGGAAATTAATCTGGGTTTAGACTGGTCAAATTATGTATTACTATGTCCAGTGGTATAGAGCAGATATCTATCTCTAAAAGCAATATTAGAGTACTGTCGGTACTACTTACGAAACAGTGCAGATTTTGCGAGAAACCCCTTAAAGGGTTAAAATTTAGAGAGCGCACAGAAAAAAAAATGCATAACGCATACAGTGCACTATTGTGGTTTTTAGGTTGACACTGTTGCTTACGTTGGCTGGCATTAGACGGCAAGTATAGTGTCGGTAGTAAAATAATCCTCCCGCTAGACAAGTTAAATACGCCATAAAAATTTACCTCAACTACATGCAACATAAGGATACTTATTGTGGTCTTAAATATTTCACCAACAACAGCAACAAAGTTTTCAAAACGATAGACAAATTTTTTAAATTGCAATAAACCAAATGAGAAAAACCCCAAAAATATTATAACAAAAATAAGGAAAACTTTGAAAAATTCAATAAAGATTTTGAATTTTTTTTGTTACAAACACTTCTTAAACAAATAGTTAATTTGCATGTTTCGAACGTTTTCCTTTAAGGTAGAAACAAGAAAAAAAACAATAAATGAGAGTAGAAAACAAAGCATAAAATACCAGCCAACATTATTCATTTACATTAAATCTGCATATCCTTTTACAATTTTAGTTGATTTTCGTTTGTTTCATTTTTATTTTTTTTTTTGTTACTGCAGCTCATAGATTTTAGTTTTTTGTTGGCAAAATAGACTAGACTGGATGACTGAATGTATGTGTAGAGGAATGTTTGTTCTAGAGATTAGTTTAGTTATTTGTTACGCTCAAGTGCATTTTCATTTCGTTGACTTTGTCACATTTGTACGCTGTATGTGTAAACATCATTTCTACTTATTCACACATTGAGCAGACAGGCAGGACAGACAGACAGATACATTCAGTTGTTGTTTCATACAACTGAGTGTCTAGTATTCACGCGTTAAACGTCAACGAAAACACACTAAAACAAGAGCTAAATATAGCAAATATAAAGGAAAATTATATTCAATCACAGTCGACCAAATGTTGAGCTATTAAGGCTTTATTATTTATATCTATATTAAGGAATACGTAGAAAAACAAATTCTCAAACAATCCAAGAGCCATGTTTAGATCCATTTCATAAAGCAATGGATCTAACCCATAAAACCAGAAACGATCGCCATATTAAATTAAATCACAATGAGAGATACCTTGAAGCTGTATGTTGACACCAAACTCCTTTGGGTGAAACCTGCATGAATGTATCTTATTCCCACTCATTAACACACCACTGTCTATAGCATATACCACACAATGGGATCGATCGCAAGACAATTGTTAATAAATCAGAATCTTTAAAATAACGTCTGCACGAATCGTAAATCAGGACATAGGCTCTAAGGAAATTCAATTTTTGACCACTCTGTTTGATTTTTATATAAACAATTGATTTTTGGTTTGAAAAATTTGGACAAATTTTTACCGACTTTTTAGCCACTTCTATGCTTTACTTGATTTTCATATAAAAATCGATTTTTCCTTGAAAATACAAGTGATCACAGATTATCGTCCTTTTTTTATTTGGATCACTATTTAACGACTTATACTCACTTTTATGTGTTACTTGATTTTCATATCAAAAACTGATATTTAGTTGGAAATATAGTTGATCACAGAAGATCGTCCTTTTTCCAATTGGACAACATTTTTGGTTGAAAAAATTTGTGATCACTGGTGATCGTCCATTTGCCACTGTAAATAACTGATCACTGCTGATCGACCATTATTTACCGACTTATAACCACTTTAATGTTTTACCTAATTTTCATATAAATCATATAAAAAACTAAAATTTGATTGAAAATATAAGTGATCACAGATGATCGTACTTTTTTTCGGACCATTATTAACCGACTTATAGCCACATTCATGTTTTACCTGAAATATAAGTGACCATAGATGATCGTACCTTTTAGATTTGGAGCACTATATCCACTTTGATGTTTTACATGGTTTTCATATAAAAAATGGATTTTTGGTTGAAAGTATAGGTGATCACAGCTGATCGTCAATTTTCTATAACCACTTTTATGTTTTACCCAATTTTCATATAAAACACCAAATTTTTATTGAAAATATAAGTGATCACATATAATTGTCCTTTTTCTTTTTGGACCATTATTTACCGACTTAGAGCCACTTTAATTTTTTACCTGATTTTCATATAAAAAATTGATTTTTGTTTGAAAATATAAGTGATCACAGATGATCGTCGCTTTTTCATTTGGACTACTATTTACCGACTTATAGCCACTTTTATGTTTTACTTGATTTTCATATACATATAAAGATGTAGTTGAGCAGCTCTGGTTAGGAAAATATTGTTGAGCTTTTAACATAAACAAATATGGACAGATTTATAGGCTTCAAGAAAGCCTATATTTTTCAATCATTGTTCATTCAATTCCACTGTGCCACAGTATGAAAATTCCTACAATAACAAAATAAAAATCTAGAAAAGCAAATTAAAAATATTCTATAAAACAGATAACGTAGAGTAAATTTTAGTTAGTTGAAAACTTTAGTTATATGTTTTTTCTACTCAAATGCTTACTTACATATAATAATTTGGTCTGTGTTGTCGACATGAAGGCATACAAAAGTCTGTTGGCATTGTAGTCTGCAAAGTTTTGTTTGTTGACATACGTAACACCTCATTTCAGTTTTTATTGTGCAACAGAATCCAAAAGACAACAATACCACCGACACAGCCACTCATTTATGTTAAAATATTTGCTAAATGGAAAAATTTGTGTTCTTTTTTATGTAGTGGTTTTTATGTAGATTTATATTAATTGTACTATCTTAAATTAAAATATTTCAATCTTAAAGCGAAAATTTAGTGATTGAATTAGTGTTTCCAAATCTGTAAGAAGTTTTATTAAAGTAAAACATGTTACAGATTACTGTATATCGCCCTCAATAAAACAATAGTGTATAAGCATATTTTTTTATTGCATAATAAGAATCTACATAACTGATTCTATATGTGGTCAAAATTTGGCGAAATTCTACTTCCACGATCAACACAAAAATTTTAAACTCAATTATTTCGAAATGGGAAAACAAATGGGACAAATATTTAAAAAATTGTACTTGATTTACATATAAAGTATGGATTTTGGGTTGAATCTATAACTTATTGCCACTTTTAAGTTTTACTTGATTTTCATATAAAAATTGATTTTTTGTTGAAAATATAGGTGATCACAGATGATCGTCCTTTTTTTATTTGGAGCACTATTTACCGACTTATAACCACTTTTATGTTTTACCTGATTTTCATATAAAAAATTGATTTTTTATGAAAATATAGGTTATTACAGATGATCGTCCTTTTTCCATTTGGACCACTATTTACCTGATTTTCATATAAAAAATTGATTTTTCGATGAAGATATAGGTGATCACAGATGGTCGCCCTTTTTCCATTTGGACCACTATTTACCTGATTTTCATATAAAAAATTGAAAATATAAGTGATCACAGATGGTCGTCCTTTTTCAATTTGGACCACTATTTACCGACTTATAGCCACCTTTATGTTTTACTTCATTTTCATAATATTTTTTATAGCAGGTGCCAACTCCAAAAGATTTTCGAAGCATGTTCTAATGAAATTTATTACTTATTATTTGAATAAATTGTTTTCAATAACCCTTTGTAATTTAAAATTTGTATGTACCTGTATATTAATTTGACAGTTATTTTAAAAATTGAATTAAAAATACTTTAATTTTGCATTTGCCATTAAAAATGTAGACAACCACAAAAAAGTATACAAAATTTAAAAATAAAATAAAAAGTAAGAATCTCATAGATGTGTGCAAACAACCCTTTCACTCGAAATTGAAATTAAAGAAGCTTTTGTAATTTGTTTAGTAACACTTTGGACTTTTTTGTTCAGAATTTTTGGACAATGAAACCTTATAAAGGTGTGAAGTTTTTTTTACGTTTTTTTAGATTTTTTAATTTAACAGACACAGTCCATAGCAAACAACAACAGAAACCGTTTTAACATTGAGACACACTCACATACATACATATAAAGAAATAAAAAAATGTCAGATCCTTTTTTTAAATAAGACGTGACAAAAGTTTTATTTTGCCTGTTCGTATTTTTATTATCATTGTACATTGACACTTGTTTTGCGTTTTATATGGTTTTTTATTTTGGTTCTTATATTGTTGTCTCAAATTGTATTTTATTAGGTGTAGCAGACTTATGTTTAAAATTTTATGGCCATAAATTGAGTTGAGTTCTTTTTAATTTTTTTTTGTTGTTTTTTATTTATTATTTCTTTGTTTGTGCAAAACGTGTCCAAAGGGGTCAAGGTGTTAAGTCTTTGTTTTTTTGTCACTTTGTTTCTTGTTTTTGGTAATAAAACTGAAAACCTACAAGTTTCAATTAACATTAAGAATGAAAAGAAGGCACGTGAATTATTTTTTTATATTCAAAATTGATATATGTATGACAATGTTAAGTTAACCCTTTTAAGACATGATTTGCTAGCGACAAAATTTTGATGTTGGGAGGAAGTTTAATTATGGATTTAAGTTACAAATATTTTTTTCAACTTTAGTTCTTTAACAAATTGTGCGAAAAAACCAGAAAGTGTAAATTACAATTTGCATGACACTATGCTATTATTATTCTCACTTTAAAATTATGAAGGAATAGCTAAAACAAATTAAGTTCAGCAAGTTGTTTTCTTCTAACTTGCTTGTCCGATTAAAAACGTAAATATAAAGCACCAAATCATCATAAAAATCTTACTTATAATCAACATGTTTGAATGTCTGTTGTTACATATTATTGACTTGAATGTAAAAAATTAGACGCACACAATTTTAGCACAACATTTGAACCCAATAAATTCCATACATAAGATTTAGATCGGAAGACAAATTAAATGTTCGACTTGTGAAAATTGCGCCATTCCTTTCAAAGTGTTTCAAACGATATTAAATTATTATATTTGAATAAAACGCAAAATAGTCCAATTCTTGCTAAATAATATAGAAAGTGTAGTTCGGAAGTGGGCCTTTTATGAGAGCTATGACCTATTATGGACTGATCGCCATGAAATTAGGTCGCGTGATTTATTTCTATATGGAACTTCTTTATGAGATTCATGATCGTTAAAATGATTTTGCAAATGGCCCTTATATAGGACCTATGGTCAATATTGAATCGATCGGCATAAAATGTTTTATATTTTATTTTGAAACATTTGTATAATATACAGGCAAATCCTGGTATAACGAATCTCACTTTAACGAAAATCCGATTTAACGCACGTTCAAAATCGTAACATTGATCACCTTATATAACGAACGTTTCAAAAATTGTATGCTCGATATAAAGAATGGTGAGAAAAAACAAACAAAATCAAACAAACGACCTAATTTTTAACATTGGCAACCTTATACAGCGAACATTTCGAAAATTGTACTCTCAATATAACGAACAGAAAGTATAAAAACAAAAGTAGTAAAGAATGTAAAAATAAGAAAATAGGTCGTTACAGTACCGTTTTCAGTGGTTACTCTCTTTAATAATTAGAATGGGAACGAAATCTTTCATTCGATATTGTGAAACAGGCTATAATTGTACAAGTGTTCACAACAACATTTCGAAATATTTTCAAGAGAAATTCAAAATATTGAAAAATTTGACCTTTGGCCTTCACGATTTAAGGGTTAACGTTTTCCGATTTTAGTAAAAGTTTCAGAGTATATTTAGAATTATCTGGACTATAATATTCTGAATAAGTTTTGCTTAAAATTCATAAGAGTAAGGAAATATAGCTCATTCGAGTAAAAATTGCCAAATAATTGGTTTTGTCGAAAATTTCAGGTACGGAAAAACTATAAGAGATATTTTCATAATTTTTTCACATTTTGATTCCCCATTATATTCTTAATAAATCCCAATGAGATGATCAAAAAATTCGGAAATTTGTTTAACAAAATTTTTAAAAATTTGAAAATGGAGTTTTGAAACTGCCGTTAAAAAATTTTTATTTTTTTGTTCATACCTAAGAATAGGTTAACGGTATCCTACGAAGATAAAAACTCATATAGAAGTAAATATGTACATATTTTATGTAAAAATGAGCTTTTATTTTAATATTTATCAAAATATGTTAATTTTGTTCCTACATTTCTTGTACTAGTTGCCTGAGACACGTTAATGGCCTGGCGAATTTTTAATAACTTTAACATTTTTTGACCAATTTCGGTTTTTTATGTCTCATTAGAACGAAAATTACGTACACATTGCTATTCTTTTAAATTAAATTGCAAAGGTAATATTTTAATGGCAAAATTTTTACAAAAACTGAAAAAAATGAATTTTTTCCCCTCGTAGATGCATCTCAAAACTACAGAGGGCTTACGGCACGTGTTAACCCCAATTGATTTATCTAAAAATTTTTCAGGATGATTTTTTTACCAATGTTCACCAAACTAGGGGGTGAGAATGGCCAAAATCCAACTTTCGTTTATTAAGGGCCACCCTAGGGACCTATGGTCAATATTGAATCGATCGGCATAAAATATTTTATCTTTTATTTTGAAACATTTGTATAATATACATTTATTTAAAGTCTTGGCTATTATTATCTATGAAGTATGGAAGCATATGAAAGTATGGCAGCGAAGCACGTATCAAGCCAATATCGGTACTCTGTTCCAAAGTGAAGCATATCCCACCGATAGCCTTCTGCTGCTATCGAAGCAAATAGTAGTCGGGTGGTGTTGGGTCTGGAATATAAAGCAGGTGAGGCAAAACTTCTCAAACACAAACATCCAAAACTCTCAATAGTTTCTAAGAGGTATTGCTACATGCACTAGAATGTTGTCATGATGGAATATTACAGTTTCATGTCTGAACGCATGTTCTGGGCGTCAAATGATCGCTTTAAACGAATCAGTTGTGTTTGGAACAGGTTCTCTGTGATGATCTGGCCAGATTTCCGTAGCTCATAATATATAGGACCTTTTTGTTCCCACCAAATATGTAGCATTACCATAGCGTCATGGACATTTGGCTTTGGTGTCGATTCGGCTGGTTGTCCGGGCTTCATTTACGATCTCTTACGCTTCGGGTTATCCTAATGGATCCATTTTTCATCGCAAGTAACGATTCGGTGTAATAATGATTTTCTTTTATGGCGTTCAAGCATAATTTCGGACATGCCAAATCGTCTTTCAACTTCTCTGCTTTTGGATGAATCCCGCTGCTTGCCAATATTTTGAAATTGCTGCTTGAGTAGCTCCCAATGATTTTGCAAGCTGTTTTTGAGTTCGACAACAATTTTCGAGCAGAAATGACTCCAATTTTCATCGCAAGTAACCATTCGGTGCAAAAATTATATTCTTTTGTAGCACTCACATATCATTTCCTACATGCCAAATCGTCTTTCAATTTCCCTACTTTTGGATGAATCCTCGCAAAAGTTTTGGAATTGCTGCTTGAGTAGGTCCCAATGATTTTGCAAGTTTGACAACAATTTTCGTGGAGTAAGGTCTCCAAGCAATTGGTGTGTTTCAGTGGCACTTTTTTCAAATTAATGAATTAATGCAAAACTTCCCGCATATGATGCTTAGTTGCCATGATATTCGATATTTTCGAAGCAAAAAATAAAACGAAAGCTTACCGAAAGCGAAAAGATGGAATATAAGGGCCAATGATTTATTGGCTGTTAATGTTGCTTAATGATGAAGCCATTAAGACAAAAATAAGCGTTCATGTATTTGTGACCACCGCACAGTGTCAGATTTCTGTAATCTAGAGGGACTAAAGTCTGAATTGTAAAAACAGGTAAAGATAATTCAATGATTTTTGAAACACAGGTTTCCTACGATTTGATACATTTTTGGAGAAAAATTTGAGGTGAGCGTGGCAATTCTACGCCTACCTCCCATACAAATGTTAAAATAAAAATTTTAATATTTATACCATACAACACTATAGTGGAGAGGGTATAGTGGGTTATGTTTGCTGATGTTTATAATGTAAAAAAGTAGTGTCCCAACATCCACCTTAGAGTATACCAATCTCCTCAGGATCACTTTCTGAGTGTATTTAGCGATGTCCGTCCGTCCGTCTGTCCGTCCATATAAAACTTGTAATCAAACTACAGGTCGCAGTTTCAATGATAACTTGACAAAATTTGGTACAAGATTTTATATTGCCCCAAGAACGAAGCTTATTGAATTTGGTTAGAATCGTTTCATTATTTCTCCTAGCCCCCATACGATTGCCATAAACTCTCATAAATATCTTAGTTATATACACTCTAATAAATTTTCCTGTAAATTTACTCCATTTATAGTAGGTAACTTTTCTCCTACTATAATTAGGGTAAAAATACATGTTGTGAGTAAATTCAAATATTTACACACATTGTATGTAAAAATATAAACAAAACATTTTTAAATTTACCTATTTATGTGTTTAAAAAATGTTTACCAACATAACCATTTCATATAAATTTAAATATTATGTGTCTAAAAATACATTGGAAAAATGTAAAGTTACAGTTAACCAACTTAAAACTGCACGTTTAATATGTAGATATGTATTCCACTTTATATTCGAAAGCTACTAGATCAATAAATTTACTTTTAATGAAAGAGTATTTATTAAAATTTAACATATTAAATTGAAAAAATACAATACAAAAAACAAGAACATCTTATTTAATACTAATTTTAGTGATACAATTATTTTTATGAAAAAAAGGAGTTTACAATTTATAAAAATATCTAAAAAGTGTCTTACAAATTTGGAGGGATATAAAATATTCAATACAAAATTAAATATTTGAATTAACTGCTCAATTGGATACGCATTTTCTTCAACCTCTACCTATTTTCAATAAAAATGTATGCCTTGTTCATGTATTCTATTCTAAAAGTGAGATAAGAGAAACAAAATTATTAAAAAATTATTTTTGATATCAAGAATTCAAATGAAATAGTAATACAAGATTACTCTTTCGATTCTGAAACTGAAGATTAATATTTTTCACCACGCCATGTTTTTGAGAAAACTTCAAAAAGACAATATGTGTAGGTATTTTCAAATATATTTACTCAAACATTATCATTTATGGTAATTTTTAGATGATATATCTAAACCTAAACCCCGGTTTCTTGAATAAAAAACCAGATGTGGTGAAAAATATCAATTATTATATTTATATTTGGATCACATAAGTTAAACGGAAATGAAACATCAACATCGTACGTAAGTTAAAATATACTTAAGTACGAAAGCAATGATAGGTGCATTTGCGGGAATTTGACCTCTAATTTGTTCAAAAGTTGTTCCAAACTGCAAGAGTTAAAATGATCAATTTGAATATATGTATTTCGTTTATGTAATTGCAATTAAGATACATATTGGATACATATTTTACCTCAAATTGTTTAAATATAAAACTGAGAAAATTGATATCTTCTCCAGTATCACTCGTATCTTTATTTAGGGCCTCAGAAAATTTTCTTTTCTTTAAACTGTTAAAATAATTCCTTAGTTTTTCCTGTTCATCTTTCAAATTTATTTCATTATTTTTTTAAAGTGATCATAAATATTTTCTTTGTGGAATTCTGATTTGTTATTACGAATTTTGGGAACTGGATTGTAATCTATCATAAACTGCTTTACTGTGGCCTTTTTCTGTGAATTCATAACAGCATATCTTAGTTTAACTAACTCTGGGGAATTTACATTTGTCGACTTCCAATTGACACGCGTATTTTAAAACAAATTGTTTGTCTCCTATTTTTTTACTTTTTTCAATTTTAATTATTTTTGCACAATTTTTTAATAATTTAAGTATATTTTTGTAGCTTTTTATAATTTATGAACAACTTTTTTGACAGTTTTCTATTTGACAATATTAGTATTTAAATGTAAGTATGTATGATTACACACTTTGTGTTTAAAATATAGTTTTTACAAACAATATATGTAATTACAAAGTTTAAATGTTTATTTTATTATAAACATGTTTCCAACATTCAAGATACTACTTTTTGAGTGTATTTTTGCAGACAAAAGTATTTAAATTAATTTGATAAACATATTGTGCTTAAATTTAAGCATTTTCTGTAATATTACATGAAAATTTACTTGATTTATGTAGTAAATTTACATGCATTTTTTGGATATCTATAGATATCTATAGATATCCAAACCATATTCAGCAGAAATAAGTTTTATGTAAGCCAAACTCGCACCACCAAATTTTGTATCCAAACATTGATTATTTTTATCAAGAACTATTAAAAATGTTTAAGGTCAATAAAACATCTCATTTTCTGATACCATTATATTGTTGTTGTTTACATTTTTTGTTTTCAAACTTGTTTTTGTAAATACCGGGGTTGTTGTTTATTGTAATCAATAATTTTTTTTTAAAAAAGAAGTTTTGTTTTTTTAATTAAATCCCTCTAAAACAATGAAATCTGACACTGTGCACCGACTGAATTGATCAAATGTTGCTCATTCGTTCGTGAATATTAAAGATAATAATTTCTGGTACAAAAAGTTTCGTCTTGAGAACCGAATTTGTTGCCAATTGTAATATACAGACCGAATGACTGAATTTTCTAGTGGCTGTTGGCTATTTCAAATGTAATTCAACTATCAACTGATTTTCTGTAGCTTTTATAAAATATTTATAAAAAAAACTAGCTGTCCCGGCAAACGTTGTTCTGCCATAGCTCACACAAAGTTTGAAGACTTCCACCATAATAGTACTCCAGATATGCAATAATAAATTTTTACTTTGTATGGGAGGTGCCATGCCCATTGTTCCGATATAGGTCAATTGTAAATCTAAACCATCCTGGGACCCACTCAAACACACACAACAAATTTCATCGAAATAGGCCCAGCCGTTAAGGAGGAGTTCAGTTACTAACACACGTACAGAAGAATTATATATATAAAGAAGATATTTATACAATCGATGTATTCAATCGATTGACAACAAACTCGGCCAAACAGTTTTCTCTGTTTAGTAGATTCCAGGGCGTATTGTAATGTAAAGGGAACAGGATATTATAATATAAAGGATTTGACTGTTTTGAAATCATAAAAATATTTACTGTTTTTGATACCCTGTAATCATTTACATTTGTCACACTTTTTCATACACATTTTACGACTTTCAATTTACCTTAATTACTAAAGCTACCCTCGTTAACGACATTTTGTGTAATTTATGACACTAAAAATGTACACATTATAGATTCCTGAATTTTAAATCCAAGTACGAGTACATAATATACGTTTATTTTTCTTACGTTTAATGCGAAAAACATTGAAACAATTAAAAATCTCACATAGAATTTTTTTAACGTATCTGTCTGTATTTTCGCTTAAAATAATTTAGTTACTTTTTTTACTCACTTATTTTTACAACCCATAAACCACAAGTTATAAAAACCATCCACCAACAGTATTTTTTGTGTCTGTTTTCTTGTTGGTTTCTAATGTGAAATTTGGAACTTTTTGTTTTGTCTTCCATTCTCATCATAGAGTTCATGCTGTAATTGCAATACGGTTAAAAGAAATTCTTCATGAATATTTAAACATTTATGCACAGGTAGTAAATAGCAGATATGTTGAATAGAGTGGTTATGAACGACCATTCGATACCCTATAATTATTTAGAAAATCTGTGGGATTATATTATTATTTTCAAATGATTTAAAGAGAAATTCAGATTAACAGTTAACATGTTATGTAAAATAGAATTTAAAAACGCAATTTTCTCATTAGGTCAATCCAAAAATTCATTCTGATATGATTAGTTTAAGAAAAGTTTTTTTTGGGCACTGTTACAAACATAAGAACAAATCTATTGTAAAATAGGGTAACTCTCACAAATTCTCATCCGCATAAGGGAAGAAAACAACAACCAACATACGTTTATTTGAATTATGCATTAGTTGGTATAACTGTTGTATATGTATGCATATTAGGGTGGTTCTCATTTTGGACTTTACTTATTTTATTTATGCTTAAAATTTTTCTCATTCACATAGAAACAAAATGCTGAAAATTTCATCTTAAACGGAAAACGTTAGAAGATGTACATTTTACTTGAATTTTCCAGTTTTGTGTCATGCAATAAAAAAATCAAGCAAAACCTTGGTAGTGACTTGCAATTACTAAACAACTTACTTTTCAATTACTATTTCATACCATCTGAATTTTTTGGAAGTAATTGTTAACGGCTGACATATAATCCGATATATAAGTACTTGATTAGAATTTATATCGAGTTGAAAAATTTGTTTAAAGGGTGTTAGGTCAGTGAAGTACAAGTCAAAAGCATATTAGCTGTTTAATAGCCAACGCTCAGTAGAATACCAATTGCTTTTAACAAACAAATTTTATCTAGTTAATTTGTTGAGGACTAACAATTAAAATATAAAACCGCTAACAATGTCATAAACATTTTTTAGTTAGAAAATCGTACAAATCTGAAACTAAACATTATAAAATAGGCTACGAAATATACTCTCAATAACTAATTTTTAAAAATTTGAGACATGCAACTAAATTTCATCGAAATCGGTCAGTTTCAAACCGATCCTTCAGATAACATTTAATGAAAATGGGTTTTTATATTCCATTTGAAACGTATCGAAATATTGGTCGTTGAACCAAAAAGTATATTTTAGGTCCGTCCGTATGTCCACTGTTGGCGAAGGAAGAACACAAAACGATGATATGTTTTCTTGACCTGTAATGTTTTTTATTAAAAATTGGCAAAATCGGTCAATTAGAACCAGAATTATGGACGAAAATGTGAGACAACCTCCAAATAATATTTTGGATATTTTCAAAATAAATTACGAAACGATATATTGTTTGGATCGGTCCATATTTTACCATAACTCCCTACACGCAGAGAAAAAATATAGTTGTCTATGGTTACTGTAACCATTTAAATAGTGTTTTAAGTTTTTTAACAATATTATAGTCACAGTAACTATTTACATGGTTGTAGTAACCATAATATGGTTAATTTGCAATTCACATGATTGCGTCAACCATATATATGGTTACAGTAAACAAGTATATGTTTGTGACAACCATTCATATGATGAAGGACTTATCATATTATGTTGCTCTTGGCTCATAATCTGAGAACAACATATTATGATAAAATTATTCATCATATAAATGGTTGTCACAAACATATACTTGTTTACTGTAACCATATATATGGTTGACACAATCATGTGAATTGCAAATTAACCATATTATGGTTACCACAACCATGTAAATAGTTACTGTGACTATAATATTGTTAAAAAACTTAAAACACTATATAAATGGTTACAGTAACCATGGACAACTATATTTTTTCTCTGCGTGTATAAACTAAACTTCCACAAATTACTAAAACATACAAAAATCTACTATAAATATCGTTATCAGGTTAAAATTCGACATCAGTAATCCTAATATATTTGGTGTATGTCTTAAAAGTGTGCGATTTAAAACAGATGGCATATCTTTTGATAACTTATATGTCATTTTGAGAGATACATACCTTTCAATTATTCTAACTTATTTATCCATTACGATAACTCGAAGCGCATGAGCGCCCCTCCAACCAGCCGAATAGACACCAAAGCCAAATATCAATGCGCTAAGGTAATTTTCTGAAGTTGGTGGCAGCAAAAGGGTCGTATCTATTTTTAGCTGTTGAAATTTGACTACATCATCACAGGTAACTTGTACCGAACGGAAATGGTTTTTTTCAAGCGAACATTGACCAAAAAACCAACTCGTATAAATATCGTTATCAGGTTAAAATTCCACATAAATAATGGTAATGTATGTAAAAATCACAATACCAGATTTTATGAACATCGCACAGTGGTATGAGAAAAAAAAGAGGGAAATAAATCTGTAACTTCTAAACCCTTAGTCCGATTTAAATGAAATTTCACATGCGCAAAGGGGAAGTGTTTTCGTTTCTCTGCGAGTTGTTAAGTTTTCCCTAATTAATTTGCCAAAAAACAAAAGGTAGACATGTTATATATCAATGGATAGAGGATTTTGTCCACTTTTCAATAATGTATATAACTTTGAACAATTAAAAAATTCATGGAATACTTTTTTGAAAAATATGACAAAAAATGCTTTTTATTATGTTTTTGCATAGATACAAATTTTTCAAATTGTAATGAACTTATATTTTTTTAATGAAATTTTACATTTATATAGATTTTTTTTTAAAAATGGAAAAATAAAAACAAATTTTGAAATTTGTAATCACGAATACCGCAATTCCCAAAAAAGTATTAAAAAATTCCAAAAATGGCATATTTTCGCTTTTTTGGCTATAAAATCCATACTAGGGGCGGGGTTATCGGAATTCTTTACAAAATAATTAAAAACATATTGGGCCATCTAAAATGGGTTACTATATTTTGATATCGACTACGCGATTTGAGAATTTTTGCCCTAAAGTTGAATTTTACATAAAAAATAGACGTTTTTAGAATGGACCTGGTCGTTATCAAAAATTATAATTTTTTTTCATTTTAAATATTTCGTGTAAAATTATCTTTTCAAAAAGTACAAATTCATTATACATTCTTTAAGAAATTTTTTAGATAACTTAAAAAAGAAAAAAAGTACTTTTTTCCCAAAAAAATAGTGAAAAATCGCCTTTTTTAATTTTTTTAAAATCAAATGCATGTAACTTTGGACTCAATTCTTTCTGTATTTGATATATACATCTGTTATTAATCCTATGAAAGAAAAATGAAGAAAATCGGGAAATATTTGGTACCGCGGTCATCAAAAAACTGGAGAAGGGTGGGTAAAAATGTTGAAAATTAAATTTTCAAATGCGAATATCTCCTAAGCTATAAGAGATAATTGATAGCTACGGCGAGGTTTTATGTAGTGTTCGATGATAAGATTCTATATATGTAATTTAGAAGAAATAGGATCATTCTTAAAATTGACCATACCCGATGAGTCCTATTTTTGGGACCCCTGCTCCTGGTGGGATCATGAGGTCCAGATTCAAAACTTAAACTCGACAACACTCCCCCTTTGCGCACATACAATTTCATTCAAATCGGACTAAGGACAAATTAGAAGTTACAGATTTATTTCCCTCATTTTTTTTTTCTCATACCACTGTGCATCGGCCCATAATTGCTCCGAAAAACACATTGACATAAGTGTATTACAAATATTGATATCCAATCAAAATTTTTCACAGCTCAGTTGTATGTATCCAAAAATCTTTGGTTGGTTGGTTTGTTAAGTTTACGTGGTAGTTCACTACGTGCGAACAATCAATCAGAGTCGAAGGGACCCCGTTTTGACAGGACCACACCACTCGTCAGATTTAATGTCGTTTATATCGTAATGTATATAAAATGTATTCAAAATGTCGAGTTTGTTAGAGCCAAACTGTAGTCGAGATATATATCAGTAGGTCATTAAGTTTAGACCCGCCTTTTGGTACTGAGGCCGCATTGGTGATATCTAAGGCAGATCCCGCTCTGGCTAGTTTGTCTGCCTGTTCATTGCCATAGTGGTCTCAGTGCGCAGGAACCCAATCCACATATCATTTTAGAACCGTCTGTATATATACTGGTGTCATATTCGTACACGAGATTACCCCTACCCTACTCACTCCTGGAGGGAATTAAGACCTTCAAAATCAAAATCTGAGTATGGAGTAATAGAGCAAGAAGGTTGGAAAACGTGGACATAATATCACTAATCACATCCTGTAACAATTCTGATACGATTATCACTACATCGTCCGCATAAGCGACAACATGTATCCCTTCCAACTTGCATATTCCAACTTGATTGGATTTAACGCTATTACCAAGATTTGCACGTAAGGGAATGGACCATCCATGCAGTGGCGGCGTACATGGACTGGACACAAATAGTTCAAACCGGCACGTGTCCCTGTACCAGAGGGGAGCTGTTAAACTAATCCTGTTTTACCACTAATTAGCCATTCAGGTTCTCGGCACTGCTATCAAAAACGTTAACCTTTCAAGTACGTGAAGGGATGAAAAAGGGTTCATTGAGTTCATTATATTGAAAGTTGACCCTACATCAGAGATATCCACAACCAAAATAAAAACCTCAGTCAGCACTAAGCCACCAAATCGCGACAAGATTATTATCCAGGTGATGGTCATACTACTGGTCTTTGTGTTGATTAGTCCATGATTGCCCATAGCTCCCACTTAAAATGCTCAAAACGGCCTCCCTAATATATATTTCTGTGCAACATGACTGCCTTGGTTAATGTTTGCGTATATACATGTGTGTAAGTGCTTTTGTGTGAACAAATGTTCACATTAAGCACACATCCACAAAAAATACCGTTGACTTTTTTTTCCTCTCTATTTACCTACAATTCTGCAACAAAATATAGTCTATGTCGAGGGGTATTTTTTTTTTTTGTTTAAATTGATGAGAGCGAAATGGAAAGAGTATAGTGGGAGGATATTTTGTAGTGAATGCAATTGCGTCTGTGAGTATATGTTTTGTTTGCGTATGTGTTTAATATTGTGTGTGTGTGTTTAGTAAATTTGTGTGTTTGTTACCTTTTAAATGACATCAAATGCAGTCATTCACTCAATGTTTGGTAACGTTGTTATGTTTTTGTTATTTCCCCAGAGATGACATTTAGTAGCAGCAAAAACATAAATGTGGCGAGGATGTTAACTTTGGCGTGGAAAATACCATCTTTAGGAAATATAATACTATAGCGAAAAAAAAAACTTAACAGAAGGTAGAAAAATTTTGTATATTTAAGCAGTAATAGTGAAATACGGTTTTGTTTATATCAAGATAAATATATTGCAACAAAATTCCATTTAAGTGTAATGGGGAGAAAAATTAGTTAGACATTTTTTTGCAATGGAAATGTTTACAGGTGTTAAAGGGAAAGGGGTTTTTGTAAATCTGAGAATACCTTCGGGATTGTTACGAAAATAAAATGTTTTCCAAAATTCAATTTTATTTAGCTTATAATTTTCTATTATGTCAAGATTAAAGAATATACGAGAATCGATGAAACTGAATTTAAGTGGCTTTTAGTTTTTGCCAGGTTGTTTTTTATGTGTATTTTTGATACAATTTGAAAAACAAAACAAAATCCATACAGTTTTCTGGTCCCAATAAAAGTTATACGCATCCAATTTATTAACATTTAACTAAAGGTCCTCATATTCGCCCAATTATGAAAAAAAATCCCCGGAAGTTTTTTCCCTTTTCTTTTTTTTCCTATTAAAATTCTCCCAGTAAGCATCAAAGCCCCAAAAATTCAAGCACTTGAACATTTTGTTGGAATTTGACTTGAATGCAAATGTAATTATACTTACTTTAGACATGAAAAATATTTGAAAATTTATTTATTTTTCAAACAAAAAACATATGGCTTGAATTTATGTTTCCTTTTTACTGGAGAATGCTATTGAAATAAAGTGTAATACAACTGTATTTCAATTGCTTGACTATAATTCAAGGCTTGAATTACACTTACTTTCAACTTGAATTCCAGTAAAAAGCTTATTGGGCTATGTTCAAAAAAAAGAAAAGGAAAAAAACGCCCGGGGAATATTTTTTCATAATTGGGCTGACTATTTCTCTTATAGAAAAACTACATATTTCATTAGACTTGTATATATTTCGTAAAAGACACTACATCTAACACAGTTGGGCAGAATCAATATTTTTGAAGGTCGTATTTAAAGTGGCATATTTTTGAATCTAATTGAGATATTAACTTGAAATTTTTTTTGTAAGACCAAAAACTAACTTATCTAAACAAAACAAATTAGCTAGGAATAAATGTGGATCAAATTATTCCTAATATTTGCAATCATAATAAAAATTTGATACAAATTTTAGTTTTAGAATCTCAATAAATATGTAATAACATCTTTATTTATTAACAAAAGTGAATGAAATTTTCAACGCTTTATAAATATGCCATTCTAAATAGCACAGTGTAAAAAACCTTGTCAAAAGGTCAAATGGAATCCCTCAATTCCCAAAACTTGGAGCGATAAACCCAAAAATTATATTTTTTACAATTTTGCCTTAAGGTACACATTTCCCTTTCGGGCTGGGAAAATAGGAAATAGGAATAGAAATAGGAAATAGTATAAATAGGAAACACATCAAGGTTTCCAAAGCTGCTTTCTGTTTTCTGTTCCCAGATTTAAGGTTTTAGAACACGTGGCCCAAATTTGAAATTTTTATAACAAAATAGGTCATTTTCCGAAGGGCGTAGGGGCGACATGTTCAAAACATAGGACATATTTTTTATACCAAAATGTTTTCCATAAAGACGCTTTAGAGAAAAACATAAAAATGTTATATGTTCGTAAATAAAGTTTTTTTTTTAATAAAAAAAGAGTTAATACACATTTTCGCCCAAAAAACAGCAAAAATCTACTATTTTTTTTTTAATTTTTAAATTGAAAGTTGTTTCTTTTTAAATCCATAATTAGTATTGCTTTGAAATCTTTTGTAAATTATTGGTAATTTAGTTTTCTAAATAATAAAAAACGTCCAAAAGTACGGCCTATATTTTTAAAAAAGTGGACCAAGCTATGGTCAAGTTTTAAAATTTAAATTTTGAAATGCCTATTACTCGGAAATTATAAGAGATAAATAGAAAACGAAAGCCGGCCCAAGCGCTTTCCAAAAATATAAAAAGCTTCGAAATCGGATGGGAATAAAAAAAGGGCACGTGTCGAAGGTACCCTAAGATGAGCCCCCATAGCGCCGCCCCTGGAGCATTTGTAGGGTCCATTTTAATAACTTAAACTCGAATAGTCCTTGTCTACCGGACCAGCCGTTTAGAAATGCAAGATTTATTTCTGAAAAATGTTGATTCTGCCACACTGTATGGTTTTTTCAAAACCGGGTCGTTTCGACTCTACTTTGCCATTTCAATTGTTTGCGAAAAGTGAAGAGCCAACCCAACAGTATATCTTGATTATTTAGAATATTTATGTCTCAAACTACCTTCAAATATCAGGTGGCTTAAATTAATATTAAATCGTATACATGTGATTTTCATTATGATTTGCTTATACCAACATCATTTCTCTCGTTTGTCATAAAATCTTAAATTTTATGTTCTTCCCATAAGAGGCATACTAATCATAAGAGTATAAAACCTATAAAATACACCTTTATTTAAAACGAAGGGACAGCGTCACTTTTTCAGCCATTTACTAATTAAATAAATTATTCAATAGTCTTTGCCAAAGAAAGTTTAGATTTTTTCAATTACATTTTTGTTATAATATTGATGTGATTTTTGTTTTTCTCAGACAGACAAACAGATAAAGGTTTATTGACAACACGCGTCTGACCAACATAAAACTGACACCACACTCTCTTCCAAAAAGGGGGTTAAACGTAATCCAAATAAAAGTTTTCCCCTGCAACAGAAAGTTTTGTATTTATCTATAGAAAATAAAATAGTGACATTGCAATTTATTTATTTATTTAGAATGTGTATGCAGCAAACCTCAATAAGGAATAACAGACTAATGCATCCCAAGAGAAAATATTTACTAACGCAATCATCCACGCAGACACTTATGCTTCCATAAGGATAAATGAAATGGTTGGTGATGGAAGCAAATATGTCTGCATGTATGCGTGTTGTTAGCAAAATTCCCTTTGGCATAAAAGACGCAACCCTTAAAAGCCAATATAAGGTTAATTTTATAGTTTAGTGCTTTTTATTCGTTACATTTTCCTGCTTTGGATTTTACAATGTTGAACCAACGAACATACTCTCTAATACACCTTAGGTGAACTTTGCAATTTAATGTGTGTCGTATAGACAGAAATGTCTGTTGAAGACAACCAGTGTAAAAGACAGACAAAGCTGTATTTTAGCAAGTGTCGTTAATACCACCCAATCTATTAAAAATGTAAAATGTATTGCAAGCTCATTGAACGCACAATTGTTTGGGTGAATTTTATATGAAGGGTTTCATGAACAGTGACCAAAAGCTGGTATAAAACCTTTAAATAGTGGTTTTTAAAGGTATATTAAAGTATATTAATTTCTAAACTCTATAATTAACTAACTAAATTAGTATTAAATATATAGCTCAACATCTCTTGGTCCAGGAATATAAAGGTGTACCGGACATTATAATATATAATGTGAATTCCAAAATGTATGTAAAATGCAACCTCAAAAAGTCGAGCGATTCTTAACGCAACCGTGTAAACTTTGATAATGTTTCATATCGCAAAATGTATGACAAAGTAAAAACAGGCAGTAAGTTAATTTTGTTTTTAAATTTTAACTACGCGTTTGCATGCTTTGTCTTGATAAAGATATGACTGCATTGCGTACATACATTTTGGAATTCACCCTAATTCTCATTCAGATGCAATAGAAATATACGAAAGCAATACATGCAATGTGTTGATATAATTCTCATACGGTTTATTTGTTTTTTTTGCTTAACCCTTTGACGACGAATAATTTTCCGCTGGAAATTTTAAATTTTTTTTTGCGGATTCTTACTTGGAAAGGCGACATTACGAGACTAAAGTGTTGTCAAAATTTAAAAATTATTACTCCTTCTACGAGAAAAATCATGGGACATATGTGTCCCATTCGTCGTCAAAGGTAAAAATTTGGGAACAAATGCATTGAACAATTAAAAGCTTTTTTTAGTTCAAATAAAATTGAACAATGGCATAAGGTGTTCCCAAACCTAAAGCGGCCAACGAATTTTTAATTAAACTCCAGAGGAAAAAAGACAATCAAAATTACGTTTCGAAAGCTTATACCGACCTTGATTGCATATACGAGCAGGTTTTATACCCAGCAGAAAGGTATAATATTTTCCATAAGTGAAGCAGATTGAAAGCAATGAGTATCCATAAATTGGCAGAAATAAGATTGTACTCGTCTACGATGGAATATATTCAGTACCGTTTATGTCCAAGATTATGATTCGAGGTAGTTTTGAAAGTATTCTTTCAAAGTTACATTTTGCTATCAATGCTGAACAGCTAAGCCGTCGACCAATTATACCATTGAGCCTTAAAAATACGACCAGTAAAAAAAAAGAAAAACTTTGACCCAAGGCAAATACTTATCATATTATTGTCTTTATACGAGCATATGGTAAAATTTAAGGACCGCAGTATACGAAAGACAAACCCATAAGCTTGGGTGTAGTTACGAGTTTAAATTGGTTATTTATATAAAACTGATATAAAACTGATGACACAGGCAAAACGCAGAGAGAGGTTGACATTGGCGAATCCGTGGTTCAGGATATGACAGCAGACTTGGAAAATGTTATACTTCGATAACATTTCCAATAATTATTTTATAAACTTATGATCAATCGAAGATCGTCTGTTTTTTGATGGCTGTAGCTGGACAAGATAGAATGGTGGAGTCAGGACAAAAAACTGAATTGATAGTCGAACAAACACAATTTGTTTCGCATGTAAAAAACAAAAGTGCTTAACTGGAACAGAAATTGTTTTGATTTTTATCACAAATAAGTTCGATTTTGATTTAGATTTTATGAACCATATACAGGATCGCATAATTTTAAATTAATATTTTGTGTTTTTTTAATGTTTTTTACTGAATTGTTTGTTATTTCATTGTTTATCAATTATAAAATATTAAATAAAATAAAAAAAAGAAAGTAAAAGCTCCTTTATTTTTACCTTTGACGACGAATGGGACACATATGTCCCATCATATTTTCAGTCCCCCGGGAAAGTATAGAACCGATTTAAAATGCATTGGTCAATAAATTTACGTAAGGCATTGGTACATCTAATACTAAAAGTTTATCCAACAGTATCAATTAGAATTCGAGATATAAGAAAACTAAAATTGTCCAAAAAAATATAGGAATTTCTAACTTTGAGAATCCCTTAGGCCAAACTTAAACAACATAACCTTAGTATTAACATTAACACCAAAGAACAGATTTGTTTTTCATCGAACAACACCGCTTAGATCAAAATCCAAAAGCAAATGGGACATATGTGTCCCATTCGTCGTCTAAGGCTTAAGTATTCACAGTTTGATGTGTGCTAATATAATTCCAAATTACATAGTTTATTTTTATACAATTAGTCAGAATTTTATGATAAAGTGGAGTGCCTTCATGCTGCACTACCGCAATACAACCAAAATATAACCCAATATCGGCTCTTGTAGTTTATTCGATTGTAAAAACTTCCGAGTTATTCATACATTCTTACTAACCGCAGTATAGAGTTATCGTAACCATTTGTAAGAACTTCTGAATCCTTCTTACACCCGTATTTTTTTGTTGGTAATCTTAGAAGAATTCAAGAACGTCCGAATTTTATCCTATTGTAAGAACTGCTGTATTTTTCTTCCATTCGCATTTTGCATCTCTTGTGGTGATAAATCCAACGAGGTACGTGTTTTGAAGTGGCCTGCCCAATCGTCAGATCTCAATCCCATAGAAAATCTATGGGAAATTGTAGATCGTAAAATAAGGACCCAAAATTACACCAGAAAGGAAGATTTATCGGAAGCGGTTATAAGGGAATGGCAAAAAATTTCAAAGGAGACCATTAACTCTTTAATTGGCTCAATACATCGTCGATGTGTAGCAGTTATAAAAATAAGGGATACCCAACAAAATATTGAGTTATTGCAAAGTTTAGACCATATTTGTTAAAATAATACCTAACTTTCCATTGTTTTGTCAATGCCGTAATAAAGAAATCTTTTAATTTAATTTTCTCATTTTTAGAATTTAATTAATTATGTCCTTTGTTTTTTGTTAAATTAAGTTAATAAAAGTATACAAATAAAATACTACAAAAATGTTAAAAATTTTTAAAAAATTATTTCAGATTTTAGGCAACTAATGAAATATTTGGAAAAGTTTCCATTGTTTTGTCAACCACGGTATATGTATATATAAATTCCCGTAGATCCTATAAAGTGAATAGGCCCATAACAAAGTTTTTATCTCGTTCCAGCCCTTGTGTCGGTTGTCCGCCTCAATTTCGATTTGGCGACGCCAGGTGTGTGATGGTCTTCCTTTTCTACGGCTAACTTGGTGGTTGCATTCGATAGCTTGTGGTGTGACATACGTCAATGAGCTTTAGTATAATATGTTCTAGCCAGTGCCATTTTCTTTTTCGGATCTCGACATGTACGGGGTTTTGGGCGGTTTGGATCCACATTTGGGCCAAAATATTTTTAAAATTCTCCGTAAGCAGGGATTTATGAAGATCTTCAGCGATTCACTTCCATAGAGAAAAGGTGATTTTATGTAGCTTGGCTCTTTTAGAAATATGTGTGGATCGCCATATAGAGTTTAAGATATCCGCTTTTATTCGGTTTCTTACGTCATCTGCAGAACCACATGTTATAGTCAGAATACTTTCGAGATAGCAGAACTGCTATGCTTGCAAATGATCTGTTGCTGGAAGAATTAATTCTCATTGCTCTAGTTTTGGAAATATTTATTTTTAGATCAGTCTTTGCTGCTTAAGTTTGGACTGCATTGTCATTGAAGTAGTTGGATAGTAGACATACGTCGTCGGCAAAGACGAGGTGTTCTAGCCTTCTGTTGAATTCCCAAGTTCTTAAAAAGTAGGGGCGACAGAACACTGCCTTGTCTCACTCCAGTTTTAATTCTGAATGAGTCACTAAAACAGCCATCATGAAGTTGTGGGATAGTAGACATATATCGTCGGCATAGTCGAGGTGTTCTAGCCTTCTGTTGAATCCCCAAGTTATACCCCTCTGTTCAGACGAGGCTGTTCACATTATGTTGTCCAAGATGACATTAAAAAGTAGGGGCGACAGAACACTGCCTTGTCTCACTCCAGTGAGTCTGAGTGAGTCACTAAAACAGCCATCATGTATAATTCGACAGTATGTGTTGTGATGTAGTCTGTGTATGTGATAACAATTATTTTTGTTGGGGTGCCTTTGCATTCTAGCGTACTCCATATGTGTGAATGGGAAAGCGTATCGAACGCTTTCTCAAAATCAATGAATATCAAGTAGAGCGGCGTCCTCCACTCAACAGATTACTCAATTATGATCCGTATACTGTTGACATGGTCAATGTATTATTTTCAGGGATGGAAGTCAGCATTCTCATTGCGGGGAAGCGTCTCGAGTGCGACTGATAGCCTTTTTTTATAACTTGGAAGATTATCTTGTTCGCGATATTGATAAGGGTTAGGCTACGACAATTTTTCCATTGTGACGAGTCTCCTCTCTTTGGTATATTAATAATAAGTCCTTCCTTTATGTTGATTCAATCACATAGATTGTGACCAGTGTTCGACGTTTTCGCTAAAATCGAGGAGTAGTTCTTTACCCATGGTCCTTTGGGAGGTTAGTAGCAAACTAATTTTTAGTTAGTTTCTTCGCTATTCTGTATAAATCTTTTGTTATATGGGTTGCAGCTGCTGTTTTGGCTTCATTGGACAGATCATCAATTCATTTATGCTTATCTTGACTAACACATTTTTGACATTGTTGTCTAGCGTAAAATATACTGAACGCAGATTTGCGTTTTCACTTCTTTCGGATATGAGGTTCAATTTATCTACTTTATACATTCTTTCGGCATTATCTGCTCTTCTGATGGCTGCTACTTTCAAAAAAAATGTTCCAATTAAAAGGTGATGATCACTGCCGCAGTCGGCGACACTCTTGTTTCGGATATCCAGCAAAGACCCTCTCCATTTTCAGCTAATGGCAATATGTTTGATTTGATTTTCGGTGACGTTATCTGGGGAGATCCAGGTAACCTTGTGCACCTATGTTACGTTTCGAAAATTTCGTCATATGCGGGAAGTTTTGCTTTGCTTCTTTAAGATGCCACTGAAGCACACCAATTGCTCACCAAAGCTTATGGTGTGTGCGTTTCATCGGTTTCAATGGACGAGAGATGGTTTGTGCAGTTCAGAAGTGGTAATTTTGATACGGAAGACAAAGAATTAGAGGCATTAATCCATGAAGATAGTTGTAAAACATGCTAAATCATTGGGAGCTAATCAAGCAGCAATTTGAAAACGCAGCAGGATTCATCCAAAAACAGGGACATCGGGTACCATACAAATAGAAGCCTAGAGGCATTGAAAGACAATTTTATATGTCCGAAATGAGGCATGAACACAATAAAAGAAAACAATTTTTGCACCAAATCATTACTTGCGATGAAAACTGAATCCATTACGATAACCTGAAGCATAAGAGATCGTATTTGAAACCCGGCCAACCAGCCGAATCGACATCAAAGCCAAATATTCAAGGCGCTAAGGTAATTCTGTGTATTTGATAGAAGCAAAAGGGGCATATCTATTATGAGCTGATGAAATCTAACCCGACAACTGATACGTTTGAAGCGAGCATTGGCCGAAAAATGCCCAGAATATGCGGCCAGATATGAAAGCATAATATTGCATTATTACAACGCTCGGCCACTTGGATGTTAAAAACTATTTAGAATGAAGTGATTGGGAAATTTTGACTTAAACGCTTTATAGTCTAGATCGTGCCCCTCTCTATAGGATACGTTTCACTTTAGAACAGAGTATACGATATTGGCTTGATTCGTTCTTGGCCTCAATTTAGCTGTTGTTTTGGCTCGGAATCCAAATGTTATCCGAAAGATGGGAAAAGGTCGCAGTTAAGAATGACAAATATGTACTTAAATTTATATTGTACAAATTTTTCAAAATAAAATTAAAAATTTAAAAGATCTGCATATTTCAGTCATACACCCAATATTTACACTGTTATAGGTACATAATATAAAAAAACTTTTTTTAATTAAATTTTTTTTTTTAAATTTTTAAAATTTTTGGGAAAAACACGAAACACGAAATTTGAAATTTATTTTTTCCAATTTGAATTTGATTTATAGATATTGACAGCACGTGCTTCTTTCGAGACGTCTGATAAACTAATTTACTTCGAAATCCTTTTATTATGTTTGTTGATGAAATGAAATTATTGAAATATAACTCCTTTTTCAATATTAATTTTGATTTCTCATTTTCAATTAGGTATATCTGAGAATTACCTTTATTGCTTGACTTCAATTGGTATTTTCTCAGTGTAATCAAAAAGGTTTTGTTCAGAAATTGGTCAAGTGGGCTGTGGAGCCAAAACTCGTGAGAACCCCTGGTCTAGCAGAACCATTTTATGTAGGAGTAATTTAAAACTTTTACTTATTAGAGAGCAAAATTTTGTGTACCGATTTGTGTAACTGATTTTTTTCAGTTCTTTGAATTCAGTGTCATATATTCTTAACAATTCTTAATTTTCTCTATTCTAATTCGATTGAGCAATGTGGATCCATCTGTCTGTCTGTCTTCTAAAATGCTATAGATTATTATTTCTTATTCCTCCAGACAAGTGGATTAGTATGTGAAAGCTCTTTCTATAAAAATTCAATACAAATTCAGTACTTGTCCATTTCCTTTCAATCAATCGATTTAAAGCTAAGAGTTATTTCCATTGAATGCTTCAACAAAAACCCCCTATGTCACTTAAATCAAATCTATAAGGAACTTCTTTTCAATAGTTATTACCGAAAGTCCTTAAGTTCTGCAACATTTCTGTATCCGATTAAGGAATTCCACCAAGGAAATAGAAACCAAACGAAACAAAGAAAACCTGTTAACATAAACAAATGCCAAATCTCTTTTGTCAATACACAAAAGTAAGAACAACAACCCCTTCTCTATGCTAGACACTAGACTCATATAGTATACCCGTATTGAAGTATGTATTGTTTTTATAGAAAACAAATTTCACAGACAGAAAATTTGAAAAGTAATGTAAAAACAATTTCATGGTAAATATGGAAGAAAATCGTATACAATATTTGAAAACTCATATCACATACTTATCCATAAAACAAAAATCCTTTTTTTTTTTTTGTTAAGACAATTTGAAAAACAGCAGACATTTTACTTAACGCATGCATGAGCACACTTCACTTACACATACTTATACCAGCACGAGTGTGTGTATTCATGCACGGATGGACGGACGGACAGGCATAAGTGTACATGTCATTGTAGGAATATGTATATTTTATAGAACACAATACATAAATATATGTGTGGAATTGTCATTCACTTAAAAACAAATCTAAATATGAATATGTTCACTAAAAATTGTTAACAGCCATACACAGCAACAGCAAATGACATACACGCGTCAAACGGAAACGGAAGTTGAACATTTAACCGAAAGATGACAACATTCAAAAAATATTGTTTTGCTTTCACACCTTAACACACACTCTAAGTGAATATTCAAATATGTGCATATCAGCAGCGTCGTTGTCATCAGCAACATCATTTCAATAAAATTGACTGTAATAAACAGTGTGACAAGGAGTTAGTGCTACGAAAAAAGCATCAGTAATGGTTAGAATGTATCGAATTTATTTGATTGAGAACAGTTTTATAATATAAACTGGTCAATACTCTCAACTTTGACAAAAAACAAGTAACTACTAACCTGTACTATTGTAGTTCATATGGCAAAATATTTACATTCTGGTCTATTATATTTAACAAAGAAGTTAATTGGTTAAAATTAGTTAGTTATTTTTTATGAATCCTTGATTTATTCTTCCAAAGAATTGTACTTTTTTCAATGCATTAATTTTTGGAATTCAAATTTTAATTCTTGAATGCATAAATTTGCAAAGGGTATTTTTCGTCCGGGCCTTGAAACTGTAAATAGAGCCAATAATATAAATTAGCCCGTTTCTCCGATTTTTTTAAAGTTTTTTGGGAATTGTGCGATTTGAGTAGAAAATTTGAATTTACGTTTTAATCAAAAATTTCTATATAAGTGTAAGATTTCATTAGAAATGTTGCATAAGCAAACATTTGATTGCATTATAAATATTTCAATTTTCCAAAAAAATCAGCATTAAATCAGACATTATTTCTATTTTTATTTTGCAATTCACGCAACAATATCAAATGACATTGCCAATTAAAGTAAATTTTAAATTTTACTCCCAGCAAAAGAAATTTAAAAAAAAATTTCATTATTTTTGAAAAAGAAATTTAAATTTTAAAAAATTTCAACTTGTTTTCCAAATACTAATAAATCTTATTATTAAAAATCAAAAAGTAAATTTAAAAAATAATGTTAGACATCAAAGATATAAATTTTTGAAGTTTAAAAAAGTGAAATTGGGAAGTCAATAAATTTTTAATTATCTATGCATTAAATGCATAGATATGCATGAACGGTATATTCATCTTATATACCGTTCACCAAATTATACTTCAAAATTTTAAATATTTTTAGGTAAACAAAATTTAATTTTTTCCAGTTGTTTTTTTAATTTTTTGGAAAAAAAAAATTTTCGATTGTTATTTAAATTTAAATTTTTTTTTTTAAATTTAAAATTTTTTTTTTTGTTTTTTCAATTTTTTTTTTTGAAAAAAAATTTTTTTTTTTTTCCGATTTTGACCCATTGTAGGTCCAACTTACTATGGTCTTATATACGTCGTTGCAAATGTCTTTGAAATATCTATCATTAGATATCCATACTGTCTATATTAATGTCTTAGTAATCCAGATATAGGTCAGAAATAGGTCAAAAATCGAGGTTGTCTTGGTTTTTTCGTCATATCTCATCCATTTGTTTACCGATTTTGCTGATTTTAAATAGCAAAATTCTCGGAAGCATGTCTGACAGAATTATTGAAGATTTGGATCCCGAAGATATCTAGGGTGTTCAGAAAATTGATTTCAACAGACAGACAGACATACAGACGGACATGGCTTAATCGACTCCGCTGTCTATAAGGATCCAAAATATATATACTTTATAGGGTCGGAAATGAAAAATGTAGAAATTACAAACGGAATGACAAATTTATATATACCAGAGCTGTAAATGAATCATTCTTTTTTGATTTTAATTCATTATGAATTAGCTAAATTTTGAATTAATTCATTGAATTGAAAAAATGAATTGAATGAAATTTGAATCAATTCAAACGAATTAGGCAGAAATGAATTTCAATTCATTTCTAATTCAAATGAATTTGTAAAAATGAGTTGCAATTCATTTACAATTCATTTGAATTGAATTGATTTTGAATTAATTCAAATGAATTAGAAAAAAGAATTAGCAATTCAAATGAATGACTCGAAAATGTATTGCAATCAATAAAATTCAAGAGCAGATCTCTAGGGGGAATGAAAGATTTCTCCTACCAAAATGAAAATATCCAGTAAAAAAATTGAAAAGCCTTGTCCTGTATACGCGCATGATCAATGAAAACATGGTGTTTGGGGTTTATTTCTTCAAGAAGAACTGATTTTTATTTTGAAATACGCTGAACGACAAAACATATTTAATATTCAAGAAGCAATTAATAATTTTTGAAATTTTGTAACCCACGACCACCCAACGACAAACTTTTTGCTAATATTTATATTATATTTATTTCAAAAAAATAAAACTATCTTCCAAAAATAATCAAAAATCAGGAAAAATAACAATGTATGTAGTTCAAAACACAATTGAGTTTCATAAATAAGGCTAATTAGATTTAATTAGAATGCACCATTCACCTTAAACAATAATAGCTTTTCAAAATTATCATCTGAAAGTGATCCACGTTTAGGGATGTTTAGAATAGAGGCGTACGAAAATAATCTTTCAACGCCAGCTGACGATGGTAACGGCGCATTATATTTAAAGAAAGACTTTTTAACCGTCGATTAATTACTGCATACTTGATGACTTTGAACAATCTGCTAAATATGCTGCGAATTTCGCGTCGGAGTTGGAAATGAATTGCTAATTTTTTTCTAATTCATTTGAATTAATTCAAAATCAATTCAATTCAAATGAATTGTAAATGAATTGAATTAATTCAACATCAATTCAATTCATTTGAATTGGAAACGAATTGCAATTCATTTTTACCAAATTCATTTGAATTAATTCAAAATCAATTCAATTCATTTGAATTAGAAACGAATTGCAATTCATTTTTACCAAATTCATTTGAATTGACTCAAATTTCATTCAATTCATTTTTTTGTGTGAATGATTCGCGAATTAATTCAAAAATGAGTGATTCATTTACAGCTCTGATATATACCCTTCTCACGAAGGTGAAGGTTATAAAAATATTGTTACTTAAAAATTTTTTCATAATTTCGAAAAAAAAATTTAAAAAATTTCAAATCTGTTTCCAAATTATAGCAGTTAATCTTATTTCAAAATCAAAAAGTATATTTAAAAAATAATGTTAGACATTGATGCTATAAATATTTAAAATTTAAAAAAAGTGAAATTTGTGGGGAAGTCTTTTAATTATTTTTTAATTTAATTAAAAATAAGATTGCTAAATTCCAAAGAAATTGAAAAATATGCTGGTAACAAATTAAAGAATTTGATTTTACTCCCAATAAAAATATTTAACAAAAAAAATATTTTTATTTTTGGTTTAAAAAATTTTCATAATTTCTGAAAAAAATTTTAATTTAAAAAAATTTCAAATCTATTTCCAAATTATAGTAGTTAATATTATTATTAAAAATCAAAAAGTAACTTTAAAAAATAATGTTAAATATCGAAGATATAAATTTTTAAAGTTTAAAAAAGTGAAATTGGCGGGGAAGTCAATTAAGTTTTATTTAATTTAATTAGAAATAAGATTTCAAAATCCCAAAAATTTGATAAATATGCTGGTAAAATATGAATTTCAAAGAAAATAAATTTTTACTCTAAACAAAAAAATTAAAAAAAATATTTTTACTTAAAAAAATTTTCATAATATCGGAAAAAAATTTTAAAAAATTTCAAATCTATTTCCAAATTATAGTAATTAATCTTATTTCAAAATCAAAAAGTATATTTAAAAAATAATATTAGACATTGATGCTATAAATATTTAAAATTTAAAAAAAGTGAAATTTGTGGGGAAGTCTTTTAATTATTTTTTAATTTAATTAAAAATAAGATTGCTAAATTCCAAAGAAATTGAAAAATATGCTGGTAACAAATTACAGAATTTGATTTTACTCCCAATAAAAATATTCAAAAAAAAATATTTTTATTTTTGGTTTAAAAAATTTTCATAATTTCTGAAAAAAATTTTATTTAAAAAAATTTCAAATCTATTTCCAAATTATAGTAGTTAATATTATCAGTAAAAATCTAAAAGTAACTTTAAAAAATAATGTTAGATATCGAAGATATAAATTTTTAAAGTTTAAAAAAGTGAAATTGGCGGGGAAGTCAATTAAGTTTTATTTAATTTACTTAGAAATAAGATTGCTAAATCCCAAAGAATTTGAAAAATATGCTGGTAACATATGCAATTCAAAGATATTGAATTTTTACTCTAAACAAAAATATTTAAAAAAAAAATATTTTAATTTTTAGTTTAATACATTTTTAGTAATTTATGAAAAAAATTTTAAATTTTAAAAAAATTCAAATTTATTTGCAATTATAGTAATAAATCTTATTATTAAAAATAAAAAAAGTAAATTTAAAAAATAATGTTATACATCGATGCTATAAACTTTTAAAAGTTAAAAAAAGTGAAATTTGTGGGGAAGTCGATTAATTATTTTTTAATTTAATTAAAAATAAGATTGCTAAATTCCAAAGAATTTGAAAAAATATGCTGGTAACAAATTACAGAATTTGATTTTACTCCCAATAAAATATTTAAAAAAAAATTATTTTTATTTTTGGTTTAAAAAATTTCATAATTTCTGAAAAAAATTTTAATTTAAAAAAAATTTCAAATCTATTTCCAAATTATATTAGTTAATATTATTATTAAAAATCAAAAATTAACTTTAAAAAATAATGTTAGATATCGAAGATATAAATTTTTAAAGTTTTAAAAAGTGAAATTGGCGGGGAAGTCAATTAAGTTTTATTTAATTTAATTAGAAATATGATTGCTAAATCCCAAAGAATTTGATAAATATGCAATTCAAAGATCCTGAATTTTTACTATAAACAAAAATATTTAAAAAAAAAATATTTAAATTTTTAGTTTAATACATTTTTCGTAATTTATGAAAAAATTTAAATTTTAAAAAAATTCAAATTTATTTGCAAATTATAGTAATAAATCTTATTATTAAAAATAAAAAAGTAAATTTAAAAAATAATAATACATCGATGCTATATAAATTTTTAAAAGTTAAAAAAATGAAATTGGTGGGGAAGTTGATAAATTATTTTTTAATTTAATTAAAAATAAGAATGCTGAATCCCAAAGAATTCGAAAAATATGTTGCTAACAAATTACAGAATTTCAAAGATACTTGATTTTATTTTTGTTTCATTTAAAAAAAAAAATTAAAACAAATATTAATTGTATCCCAAATTATAGTAGTGCATTCAAAATCAGCAAAGAAATTTTTAGCATCAAAGTAATGAATTTATAAATTTTATAAATGGGGAAGTCAATAAATTATTTTTTAACATAATTTAAAAAAAAAACTTAAAAATGAGCAGGAAGCTTATTTAGCACAAAATTTTTCTTAAAGCCATGATCCTGTCAAAGACGTTACTCAGTTGTCAAAAACCTAAGCGGTGAGAATGCATTAGTAAAAAACCTACATGATAATAGAAACAACACTCGTATGGGTAAATTTTTTGTTAAGAAGCTGTTTTAAAAAAGCTGCAGATAAATCTTATTAAGTACCCCCTGATATTCATTATGTAAAAAGTCACCTTAGAATTTTATTATTAGACGACGATTTTTGATATTTTAGAGTGATACCTTAAATGATTTGTTCCCCTGTAAATTTACTAACACTACTCAATCTAAATTTGATGTATTCTTTCAAAACAAAACCCAAATCTTTTAACAAATATGACAACACGGTTATATATAGTCTTTCAATTTTCTTATATTTGAATGTTTCATATTATCGGTTACTTTTTCCCCCCATCCATTTATTTGTTTTTATGAATGTTCGCTGTTATAAAGGAATTTATCATTTTGACGGTCTATAAAAATTTCATCTATCTCATATAGAATGGAAGAAAAAGTAATGCAGTAATACATTATTTTTATCACAATTTGGTTGTAGAAAAGAACATGATTTTATTTAAGGGTTACTTATATTATTCTTTTTTTTTTCTTGATTATATTATAGTTATTAGATGTTATATTATATACAAACATATATGTACATCTAATAAGTATTAGATAGTATATTGACGTCTTATATTTATGAATAAAAAAGGGGTAGTTGTCGTACATATTTTATTTCATGTGTATAAGTACTTTACAAAATGTTATTTTGGTAGGAAAAAAAAAAAACAAACTGGGGCGTCTTGCTATAATGGGATGAAGTGTGTATTTGACGACATAATAAGCCGATAAAGGATATTTTTTCTAATATTGATACTACTTAAGTGGTTGATAATAAATTGATGTGTAGTACAAAATGTTCTTTTTTTCTGTTAGTTATAGACACCCTACAAAGGGTTGTTCAATATTTCTTTGTAAATTTAATACCGTTTTGTGATATTCCTCATTAAAGTAGCTGGCTGTTTTTTCCTAAAATGTGATTTGTCTTTTCCGGCTTATGAGTGTTCAAAATTTGAGATCCTTTTGTCGATTTAATGCAAATATGATTTCCCCAGAAACTATTTTATAAAGTTTAGTCTCAATTATAAATAAATATTAATATACTAATGTATAGTTTTCTTAGGTCGACTTATTTTCCTCCAATATGCTACTATTTTTCCACAAATCTTCTTCGAAATTCAAAAGGGTTGTACTATGTTATTGCGATATTTTTGCTGTATTTATACCATTAACAAATAGTTGCATGTTCAAATTTAATTTAATAATATCGAGTAAAACTAGTAAAATGTGACATTTACTATAAATTACAAATGACAAAAGACAAAAGAATGAAATTTACTACTACTACGCACCCTCTTAAAACGGAGATTAATTTTGACAAAATAGAAAAATGCTCGCATTTCCCCCTTTTTTCGAGAAAAACAAACTGATAAAACTACGATAAAAATAAAATTAATAAACTCCTACACAAACACACACTCACATGCGACACTGAATTCAATTTAATCATGATCCACCCTTTTTTCAAAGTCAAAGTAAAAATCGAAATGAATTGCAAGTTAAATGTGTTAAAAATATATTTTTGAGAAAAGAAAATATGAAGTTTTTTCAATATTTTAGTTTTTCAATATTTACTCATACTGTTTATTCGTATAAATGCACAGAATGGTAATAGTTGTTATTTGAAAATTCTACTGAAGAACTAGACATCTAAACTTCAAATGTCAAAGAGTTTCTATTTATTGAATTTAAATTTATTATATTTGGGTGGCCCTTATTTTGCACTTTTTGGATTTTCGATGATCCCAAGCTCTAAATTTGTTAAAAAAAATTGTATTTTATTCAAATCGGATAACATTTAGAGCATTGGTAGGCAAAAAGAGGCATTTGATTTGTGTGCTCTTTTGGGTAAAAAATAAAATATCCACAACAACATCAAGAAACTGAATGAATTGTGTGTATTTTTACGCTCTATTACGCTCTTTTGTTCACATTCGGGTTGATTGACGAAAATCATAGTAACCTGAACAATATGAACGCCTACCATGGATTTAGAGGTTGAAAATTTTATTTGAAATTTCGATTTTAAGTTATTAACAGATATTTAGAATGAAGTGGTTGGAAATTTTTGCCTCACCCGCTTTATAGTCCACACCATGTCCGTTCCGACTATTGTTTGTATCGATCGATAGGAAACGCTCTCTCTGGTATACGTTTCACTTTGGAACAGAGTATCCGATACTGGCTTGATTCGTTCATGGCCTTAAAAGATTACTGTTTCCTTCTTTTTTATGTATTTATTCTATGCTCTTAATGATATCCTATTTAGCTCACATTTTCACTATATGGTTTTTAGATAACGGAAAAAAAATGTAAGGACCTTGGGCCACCCTAATATGCCTGTATGTGAAAAAACCAATCAAATATATATTCTATATGAACTTTTCACTTACATATATGGTATTGTATATTAGTAGGAATGATGATGAATCATTTATGTAGGAGTTTCTGTGCGTATTTGGCAAATGCTAATATTAAAATTTAATATATGTATATGTAAAGGTGTAAATATTTATAAAACAGTGCTGGAGATTCAAAAATGATAACTTTCTTACCAAAGATTTTCTGTAAAGTTTTGGTTCAAAAGTCACCAGTAATAGTTACCTAGCATATAAATAACCTTCCTTAAATACAGTAAAGCTGAATCCGAATCTCCCTTTTCGATTTTATTTACAAAACTCAATTGATCGTATTATCTGTCAAAAGGCCTACATCCAGCGATGAACTCATCCGTGTAAGATTGGTTTAACCTCGTATGTGCACAAATCGTACACGAACGATTCAAGTTGATAACAAAGAAATTTGACACCGTCCAAGGTGAATTTACTACAGGTGACATTAATAAGCCAGCTGACTATTTTTTGCTCGATATGTTTTTTCACTTCTAACTGTCAAAGTTTGTTTACATTTCTTTATTAATTTAAATTAACGTTTTTGTTTCTTTTAATAAAAAAATATAAAATAGTAGAAAAGTGAATAATTGATAATATAAAAGCGAATGGAGTACTTATTGAAAGTAAATTTCAAGTATTTATTTATTTTCACCCCTGTTTCTGATTTTTGCAGTATGCTGTTTAACACGGGATTACACGATTCCAAATCGTATCAACTCGACAACGGACAGTGTCAAATTGACAATGGTGTGGTGTTAAACCGACAACGGATGGTGTCAAATCTAGAACGGACTGAGTCAAGGCAAATTTAGTTACAGGTATACCCAATTCTACAACAAATACAACTTTACCAAAAACAACATGTATTTTGTTTTTGTAAAATTATTTGCTATCTTTTTCCAAATTTAATTTTTATACCCTACACCACTATAGTGGGGAGGATGTTTGTAACGCCCAAAAATATTGGTCTAACACCCACCTTAAAGTATACCGATCGATTTAGAATCACTTTCTGAGTCGATTAAACTATGTCCGTCCGTCCGTCTGGCTGGCTGTCTGGTCGGCTGGTTGGCTGGCTGTTCATGTAAACCTTGTGCTCAGAGTACAGGTCGTAATATTGGAGATATTTCTATCAAATTTGGTACATATTATTTTTTCGGCCCAAGGATCAAGCCTATTGAAACTGGCTGAAATCGGTCCATTATTTCACCTAGCCCCCATACAAATGCCCTCCGAAATTGGACTTTATCAGTCATAACTGTTTAATTTATAAATGTATCTCTACAAATTCCACTCCAAATAAGTCTTATATATACGAAATTCATGTCACCAAATTTTGTTACGATCGGTCCATAATTAGTCATAGCTCCCATATAGACCCGCTTCCGAAAATCACTTTAACGTGCATAAATCGCTTAATGTCGGTATATACACAAAATTCAACTTAACTTTAATATAGACATAAATCACACGACCTAATTTAATGGTGATCGGTCCATAATTGGTCATAGCTCCCATATAAGGCCCAACCGAAAATCACTCAAAAATATTAACTAATTATTGAAATTTTAAAACAAAAATGTCTTTTACTTAGTGTAGGGTATTATATGGTCGGGCTTGACCGACCATACTTTCTTACTTATTTTACATGTATTTACTAAGAATATGTTTTTATAATAAGAACAAATGAATGTTGTGTTCATGATTAGCCCTTAGGGGCATGGTTCTTGGTGAAATATCACACCTTGATGTTATGCTTCAAAGGTAAAACTATTGGTCCAACAAGTTATTATTCTGTTAATCACTTTAGCTTTTAATATTATGTCAGATATTATCTTTTATAAATCACTAATTTTCAACTGTTATTTCGAAAAAAAAGTACGTGAAGCAATATTTAAGAACTCAGAACTATAGCAAAATATCTGAAGGTTCATCGTCTCACAGTTTCAAAAGCCATTAAACAGTATAAGGTAGACTTGAACATGAAAAAAAACCTGGACCGGGAAGAAAAAAGATCTAACAGATATTGGTAAGGCAAAAGAAGTCTATCAACTATTTCGAAGAGTACCGAACACTTCTATCAGAAAAGCAGCTCGTAATGTTAAATGCTTTGAACCCTTTGTGCGCATAGCCTAAGCTAATGGTGGGTTGAAGTCATATAAAGTTCGCAAAGTTGCAGTTCGCAATGCGGTAAAGAAAATAGAAGGAAAAGAACAAGCGAACAAATTGAAGTAAAATTTTACAATAAAACTTATGTACTGGCAAACTTTTCACAATTTTTATGTGGCTGCTGGACGAAGTAATGTTTAGGAATAATACCGGACCAATAAACAAACAAAATTCCCCAAAAAGTTTTTTGTGTGGCAAGCCATTTGCCGTTAGGCACGATAAACACAGAAATTTATGTCTACAAAAACGGTTTTTACCTTTCTTGAAACCGGATAGAGTGCCTTCATATTTCTAACCTGATTTGGCATCATGCCACTATGGAAAAAAGGAACTTGAGTATTTTTCAAACAGTAATTAAAATTTTGAACCACAGCACAGTGGTAGGTGCTGTATGGAGTCGGCGGCCAAAAATACTTCCAGTGTAGGTATCAACTTGTAGTTTCGGTCACGGCTTTATAAATATGTCAGAACTATTTAATGATAAAATTGGAGTGCATCCAAATCCAAATTCACTCCAACGCGCAGATCGAGGTTATGACATTCTATTTAATCAAAATTCCATATCTCGGTAATAAATAATAGTACATTTATAATTTTAGGTACAGTATATAATAAGGATATTACACACATTTTTTTTCAAAAATGGGCGTAATTGGACAACTGCCACACCCACTCCCAATATAAGTGAAACTATAAACTTTTTAATATTGATAAAAAATTAAAAATCAATAAAAAATTTTACTAAAAAAATTGCAAACTAAAACTAAATATAATAAGGACCATAAAATAAAAGGATTCATAAAATAAAAATATTAAAAGTCCGTGGAAAAGAAAAAACCTAACACAATTCTTTACATACATAACAATAACAAAGCAACGCGAACATAAACTAACAAAATACCTCACAAAAATTCAAAGTTGGACATCAAAAACAACGAGGCGGCTTTGGTCTATGGGATATAAATCAAAGAGATGCAAAAGGATGCAGCTGAAATTTCCAATTTTAGAATCTTGGAATATTAACTAATAAACCAGAAAAATCCAATTGGAGACTTCAGGGGGGAACACAACTAAAACTCTAGTTGAAATTGAAATATATGGACCAACAAACACTAAAAATGACACTGGGCAAATATTAATTTTATAAAAAATACACAAGAAGCTAAACACATTGTAATTATCTTAAAATTAAGCTAATACCTTCCAATTCAATATTCATTTTGATTTATTTCAAAAAAAACATTTTTTTATATGGTTTTAATTAATTTAAAGTTGCGCTTAATTTTCCACTTTTTCACTGTGCAAAAACCAACTTTTGAAGCTATTCTTGAAGAGTATAGTTGGAATAAAATAAAAACAACTATAAATATTAAAACCTTGTTTTTATAAGAAACTAGCTGACCCGGTGCGCTTCGCCACCCCAATTAGAAGGAAGAAATAGTACTATTAAGTCTCCCGCTCACTCGGGTCCATATAATCTTTATTTCATGGTGAAGAAATTACTAAAAGTACCATTCGAATATAGAAATAGTACCAACAAGTCTATCCCTAGAATCCTAACTCACTTAGGACCATATATGCTTAATTTCATGATTCTAAGTCCATTGTTCAAATTTCAAAAAAGTATCATTAGATTAAAGAAAAAGTGTTAAAAAGTCTCCCCCTAGAATCCTAACTCACTTAGGACTATGTATGCTTAATTTCATGTTTCTAAGTCCATTATTATAGAAAACTAAAAAAAGTACTGTTATAATAAAAAAAGTACCATGAAGTATCCGCTTGAATTTTCACTCACTTAGGACCATATATGCTTAATTTCATATCCATTATTAATTTCATATCCATTATTATAGAAAATTCAAAAAGTACCATTAGAATATAGAAAAAGTACCAAAAAGCAGCCACTTGTGGATTCCCAACCACTCGGGCCCATGTAAGCTTTATTTCATGTTTCTAGGTTCATTGGTGAAGAAATTAAAAAAAAGTACCATTCGAAAAAAAAAATAAAGGAAAAGTACCAAAAAGTCTCCCCCTAGAATTCTCACTCACTTAGGACCATATATGCTTAATTTCATGTTTCTAAGTCCATTGTAATAGAAAATTCAAAAAGTACCTATAGTTCAGTTTTCACATTTTGGTACCTAAATATAATCCCTTATTTCTAACACTAACTTTACTCAGATACATATCAGCTAACTTTAATGTCGATAAGTGAAATAATTTAAAATATTAGGAGAAAAGTACCAATTTCCCTCAAGTTTGAAATTTAAAAATATTCCATTTTGAAAAAGTTGTTTATGCTACAGACATGTCTCAATCGATTAAAATCTGTGTTAATGTGCCCAATAATAAATAAGTTTTAAAAAAAAGTACCAAACTGTTCACCCGGATTTGGCCTGAAATACACCATTGCACTCGAGTTCCAAATAACAACGTGTTAGTTAATTTTTGTATGAATCCAGGAACCAATGTTAAACAAATTATCAAAATCGGCCTAATAATTTGCAATAAAATGTATTTTCCCGATTTTATCCCCTTTTTGGTACCTTTTTTATCCCCATTGCGGTGGTAAAATATTATTAAAATAATTTTCTGTATCGTGGTGGGAGCTCATAGTAAAATATTCTAATGTCTATGTCAAATTATAGAAAAACATATTTTATGAAAAAGTACCAAAAATAAACACAATTTTTATCCCTTAGTGGTTCGCATTTCCAAAAAGTACCAGACTTATATTTTTTATTTTTTGATAAGTAAAGAATACGATTTAAATTTTGTTTCTATGTTTATTGGTTTAAAAGATACATAGGGTGCCAAAAAAGTACCAAAATACAGTTTTTAGTCGTTTTCTCCCCTAAAAGGTTCGAATTTCGAAAAAGTATGAAACACCTGTCAGCTTATTTTTTAAATGGAGTAACATGCAATTTCAAGTTTTTTTTGTATCTTTATTAGTTTTGAAGATATAAGATTACCGGATTTACCCGTTTTTACCCCCTAAACGTTCGAATTTCCAAAAATCCCTTCTTAGTGGATCGTTTTGTGGAGGGAGGAACCCACAGTTAAAATTTCATGATTCTAGCTTCAGTCGTTTGGGCTGTGGGATGATGAATCAGTCAGTCAGTAACGTTACTCTTTTATATATATGGGATCGACCAGTGTGCACAGGAGGCAAATCCAACCAACTGTCCAGAACTTCGGCCTGTGGAGAGTTTTTGGGACTTAAAGAACACAGGATAAAACACTACGTACGGAACACTACGTATAAAACGGAAGCAACTACCTCGGTAATAAAAGCAACTATGAAATCTTTAGTGGGAGGATTTCCTAAAAAAGTGATTAATTTTTTTAGTCAGATTATTCAAAATTTGTGCAAATTGATACTACAAAAAGCAATCACCGGCTTGATCTTTAAATTCCAAATTTAAAACTTCAGCTCAACTACATAATGGGTTGAACAAAGGGCAAAATCTAATGTTCATTATAGAATATTTTGAGAAATTTTATAGTGGGAGTATTCAAACTTCGTTTAAATAAAAGCCAAAATCCGCTGTTGAGTTGCAAGAAGGAGATCAACCCTCCAACTTGGCGTACCCCGGTAACTACTCTTTATACACATTGTAGATAAGGCGATGGTACTCAGTATTCTCGTGAACAGTTCCGCTAACTTATTCTTTCCGAGGTTTCAATGTATTTCCGTCTACCCCTTTCGAATATTCAAACAAAATTCCTTCTTAAAAATTCACTAAGAATCGTCCCTTTATTGATATCAAATTATGCTCAAACACTGCATAGTATAACTAAAGATAGTTTGGAAATAAATAAATCTGGCTTCTCCGATTGACATGAAATTTCACATAAGTGTAGCAAAGAAGTATTTTTTTTTGTATGAGTCCAACACTTTTGGACTTTTTTATAAAATGATGAAGCAAGTGCAATATCATTCTGTGAAAGTATCGTTGCCAAATCAACGCGATCAAAAAACAAGTAAGAAAATATGGTCGGTCAAGCCCGACCATATAATACACTACACTAAGTAAAAGAGCAAAAACATTTTTCTATTAAAATTTCAATAACTTATATTTTTGAGTGATTTTCGGAAGTGGGCCTTATATGGGGGCTATGACCAATTATGGACCGATCACCATGAAATTAGGTCGTGTGATTTATGTCTATATGAAAGTTTACTGTGTTGAATTTTGTGAGCATACCAACATTTTTAAGCGATTTATGCACGTTAAAGTGATTTTCGGAAGCGGGTCTATATGGGAGCTATGACTAATTATGGACCGATCGTAACAAAATTTGGTGACATGAATTTTGTATATATAAAACATACTTGGAGCGCAATTTGTGGAGATACATTTATAAATTAAACATTTATGACCGATAAAGTCCAATTTCGGAAGGACATTTGTATGGGGGCTAGGTGAAATAATGGACCGATTTCTGCCAGTTTTAATAGACCGAAAAAATAATATGTACCAAATTTTATCGAAATATCTTCAAAATTGCGACCTGTACTCTGCGCACAAATTTTACATGGACATCCAGCCAACCAGACGGACGGACGGACATCGTTTAATCGACTCAGAAAGTGATTCTAAGTCGATCGGTATACTTTAAGGTGGGTGTTAGACTAATATTTTTGGGCGTTACAAACATCTGCACAAACGCATAATACCCTCCCCACTATGGTGGTGTAGGGTATAAAAAGTAAAAATTAAAATGGTACGAATTTGTTAACTTTTTAGACGGTTCTACATCAACCAAATCGGACCACAACATTACAAGAGATGAGTACATAAACTAAAATCAAAAATCGTGAATTAAATCGCGAGTTTTTTAATATTTTAGAAATTTGAAATTGAAATAGCTAAATAGTTCCATTTATGCGCAAATTGACAACATATTAAACCCCAAGTTAAATTTTTTGGTCATGTACAGTGAAATGAATGATATGTATATTTAATGCATTTGTCGTAATAATCCGCAGTATACATGACAATGTCAACAACGAGATTGACAGTACAGTATGTACGCACGTTCATATATTAAATATCATCAAATTTGCATGAAATTTTAAATCAAATGTCATGTGTTGCCACACTATTGTCAGGTAAATTATTTTTATGGATTCCTAAAGATCTGCTATCAAACATATTAAAACACACATGAAAACACAGAGAGACAAACAAAAACGGTAGAAAATCGAATCATTGAATTTAAATTAAATTCAATATTAAAAAAAAATCAAATGTTTCAATATCAACAAATCAAATTCACTTGGCATTACGTCTATTACAACAATGCGAAAATTTTTTTTCTATTTTATTTGTTTTTGGATATGGGTAGGTGTGTTTCTGTCATTATTTAAAATGCTGATGTGACGTGCGGCTCATTTTACACAATTCAAATGAGGAACAGTTCAAATGTCACTGCTTTGCTTTGATGCTAACATTTCAAAATATTATTTCGTTTTTTTTTTATTATTTATTCATTGTTTAAACTTTATTTTAATGAATTGTAGATTTTGAATTATGTAAAGAGCTTGTTGTAAATTTATTAAGAAAACAATAAACTGCCAAACTCATTTCATTTCATTTAGCAAGCAAGATAACGTTAATTAAATAGGGAACAATAGTTGTAAAGTTGATGATAAATATATCTCATCTTCTTCCTTATACACCATTTCCAATTGTATTTCAGAAGATTCTAATTATATTCCAGAATTGTCCATTTGTACTTCAGATAATTCCATAATTCTACACCATTTCCAATTATATTTCAGAATAAATTCCAAAAAAAAATATCTGTTGTTAAGAGTTTTAGAATTCTGTTTAAGATATTTCCTTTTCTATTTCAAAAAATTCTAATAGATACACAAATTGATGTCTCTGAAACACATATTCTATGGGAAATGGTGTAGTGAAACAAATATATTTTATTATATTTTTGCTTAGAATTTTTAGGATCACATTTCTACTACTACGAATCTATTGTTAAATTACATTAGAAAAACAATAGAAATATACATATTTAAACAAAAGTTTTTCTTCTTTACTTATTCATATTCATTTGTTTCTCGACAAGGAGCTCGTAAACAAATCAAGTCAAAAGAAAAAACAATTTTAATTTTAATAAGTATTTTATTTAGCACAATATTTCATGTTTTATTTTTAATGAGTAGAAAAAACAAGTTGTCTTAAGAATTTTTAACAAAGCTTAGAATTGCACAAGGCACATATTGTAAAAATAATACAACATATTTACTACAAATAATTTATTTATAATTGGGCTAAATAATATTTAAACTATAGAGTTCCTTGAGGAAGTCTGCAAAATTTATATTAAATGAAGATGAATTGATATGTTTAGAACATAAAGTGAAGAATATTTACATAAGATACAAATACGAGAGTGGATCAAAAAGTTCGTGGCATTTTGAATAAAACACTTTTTTTGGATAAAAAATTATTTTATTTCCAAACGTTATCTCCTTCGAGCTCTATGCACCAAAAAATAATATTTGTCGAGGTCATAAAAATAGGTATATTTTTGTGAGTTTATTACATCATTTGAGTCAAATCACTTTCCGTCTAGACATTTCTTTAGGCTTGGAAACAAGAAATAGTCAGTCGTGGTTAAATCCATGGAAACTGAACATGTGTGCAAAATATTTTGAGCAAACGGGCCTGAATCCAAATTTTTTTGAAATAAATCTGGCATTTCAAAACGGCTGATCCGATCGGTATAAAATTTGGTGTGAGCGTAGAAAAGGAGTATTTGAGTTTAAGTTATTAAAATAGACCCTCTTGTCCAACAACAAAACAGCATGTAAAATTTTCTACTCCTTAACCCGACATTACCTCTGGCATCTACAAACACAAGATACTTGCGCAACTAAATTGCCTAGTGTGAAAGGGGTCTTAAGAACATATAACAATTTTATATTTTTCTGTAAGGTATCTTTACGGAGAAAATTCTGGTAGCAAAAAAGTTCCTATGTTTTGAACATATTGACCCTATTACACCCATCGGTATTTGACTCATTTTTATAAAATTTTCAAATTTGGGCGACATGTTCTAAAATCCCATAGCTGAGATCAGAAAACGGAAAGAAGTTTGGGAATCCTTGGTGTGTTCCCTATATATCGCCAAAGTATTTTCCCAGCCCCGATAGAAATGTATACCCTATAAGCAAAATTGTACCTTGTCTACGCCCATGTCAAATTTAAACCCGATCGGATAAGCCGTTTAGAAATGCCAGATTTATTTTGACTAGGATCGCCTGGTGGCCGAAATTCGACCACTTTTAAAACGCTTTTTACCACTTTTATGGAAAGAATTTTTAAATATTTTTTTATATCGTGCACATCTAGAGAAAAAACCTTTTAAACCATATATATTTCATCAATATTGGTGGAAAATAACATACCTGTGGCCTATTTATAAGATTCTGCCCCATTGTGTGTTGGCAGGGGCAGTGCTGTCCTTTCGGTTATGAGCAGCGAAATTCAAATAGTCGTAGACTTATTGAGCCACCCTAGTATTAGGATGATCCTTACTTTCGATTTTTGATACCCCCAAGTTCTACAATTTTTTTCCGTATCTAAAAATTGTACCAACATCAGATAACGTTTATTTTGAAGTTTCTAGTGTTGGGAATAGTTTTTGTATTTAATTTACAGTATTGGCCATAACTAAAGCACCCCCTCAATGAATTTTTTTCATATGGTATTATTTTGTATAAAATCATAAAGGGTCCTCATGTAAACGCTTAAAAGCCTCGCAAACTGTGCAATCTGTGCATTTTTACACTCTCGCAAATGAAATGTCAAAAAATGTATGGAAATTCGTTTGCACAACTCCGATAAGTTTGCGCGACAATTTAGACTCGCAAACTTGAATTTATTGTGCATTTGATGAATCAGCTGCTTTTGTTTACTTTTATTTATAAGAAATAAAAATCAAATAAAATATAAAAATTTTGTGCATGTGAAAATTGTGTAACTTTGGAACAGAATGATTATATTAAATGACATTGTGTATGAAAACATTAACCAACAGCTAGAACATAAACAAAGTCCTCCAAACTATGTATACCACCGTTTGTTCCAAAGATTTAACTTTCATTCAACATTTTAAAATTAAAATTTATACAATTTGAAAAAAAATTATTAAAGCTTTTGTTGAATTTATGTATTTTTATTTGACAAATATAAATTTTCTGTATAAACTTGCACAAAATTGAAAAGGTGGGTTCATGAAACATGTCGCGCAAATTTGCCCATTTGCACAAATGGGAAACTTAACCGTTTAATTGAGTACCCTTATAGTTTTAAATATCTATTATGTATTATTTTCATTTGTTAATATGTTTAGTAGGGTGGCCCCAAAATTTAAGTTGCGGATGTTCCCACCTAAAATGAAAATTTGATTCATTCTAAGACTACGTTTTGAATTTATTTCGTCCTGGGGTCAATATTTGGCGAGCTGGATCAAAGGATAAAAAGGTCCTTTTTTGAGGTTTTTTACATTTTTTCCATATTTCTTCCAAAGGAAGTATATGTAAATTTGGTATCATATGAAAGGTCTTTGAGAGACGCATTCAATTGGATAAAAGAAATTTAAAAAAAAAAATTTTAATTAAAAAATTTTAAAAATTTTCGACAAAATTTTAGTTTTTTTTAATTTTTTCATAGAATTTATTCAAATACATAGATGAAATTTCTTAATCATAAACATCATGTAATTTCACCGAAATGGTTTTTCTCGTTTTTTAAAATTCAGCACAGTTCAATGTTTATTCAAATTTGTTTAAACCCAATTTCATCCCTATCTGACAATCTCTGTATACTCAATTCATAGTATATGTAATGGGCATCAAAATAACTCAAATTTTATAAGCTTTCCAGCGATGTATAATTTCGTACTTTTTTTTTGTTACACTACGAATATTTAAATTTAAGCTAAAACATTTACTATACATCGCGCTATAATGATTATTTTAATGTTATTCCTTTGGAAAGTTGTTGTTAATTTTAAGTAACATGTGAAAAACTGCTTATTACATATATTTTTACATTGTTTAGTATATTGTTTGCTAAATGAGAAATATTAATTAACAGTTAAAACTTAAAAATATAAATTCATAGAAAATATTTTAATATTAACATAATTTTTTCATATATATTTATTTACAAATTCGTTTACATAAGTTTATTCTATTAGCAATATAAGAAGGTCGATTTTTTTCGATTACTGATAGCATGGATTGACTGACAAAATGTACAAATCGTTCTGTATTTTGTAAATGACATAGAAAATCTGAAATTAGTAATATATTATTAAAATATCACGATTTTATACATAATAGCTTAACCAAAGATAAAATAATTTTCTAGTAAAAAGTTTAATTTTATTATCGCGATTTTTATGAGAATTTATAATGTTTTACCTGGAATATCTATAATGTTGCTTGAGTCGTTGTATTTCATTAATTGTTCTGTTGAGTAAAATTGAATGCAAGGGGGCTCTGAGAAGGCTACCTCTTTCCAATCTATTAAATCCGTGTAGGAATGACAATTAAAATTGAGTGTTGGAATTGTGAATTGACGTAGTATATAATAAATAATAAGTATATAATAAATATGTTAAATGTAACAAATATGTAAATTTATAATACTTATAGTTGTACTTAAAAGAGTACATCTATCAAGGTTTTATTAAATTTGTTTATCAAAGTTGCTTATTATCTGTATTAAGATAGATTGCAATTTAAATAAACGCAAAAAAAAAAAATAAATATGTAGTATGAAAACTATTTTTGTTATAAAAATGATTTGTTATTACATTTATTATCTCCCAACCTACACAATCATGTCTGATATGCCCTTTGAATTTTTCTTTAATAAAATTAAAATAAATAAAATTGGTATTGTTGACAACAGTGTTCTAAAATGTGTTATGTTGCAATGTATTATTTCCAATCAAAATGTAAAATTTTATTTTTTTGGTTGTTATGCCCTTTTGATTTTAAGGTGACCATATATAAGATTTTTTGTAAAAATTAAAAAAAAAGAGAAAAAATTTTCTCTTAAAATTTTACTAGTTGTCAATGATTTTATACAAATTCTTCATTACTTTAAAAATAAACGACAAAAAACAACAACATTCAAAAGCAAATTATTATTATTATTATGGAATAATGTTTTAGCTTAAATTTAAATATTCGTAGTGTAACAAAAGAAAAGTATACGAATTTATACATCGATGGAAAGCTTATAAAATTTGAGTTATTTTGATGCCCATTACATATACTATGAATTGAGTACAGAGATTGTCAGATAGGGATGAAATTAGGTTTAAACAAATTTGAATAAACATTGAACTGGATTGAATTTTAAAAAACGAGAAAAACCATTTCGGTGAAATTACATGATGTTTATGATCAAGAAATTTCATCTATGTATTTGAATAAATTCTATGAAAAAATTAAAAAAAACTAAAATTTTGTCGAAAATTTTTAAAATTTTTTAATTAAAATTTTTAAAATTTTTTAATTAAAATTTTTTTTTTTAAAATTTCTTTTAACCAATTGAATGCGTCTCTCAAAGACCTTTCATATGATACCAAATTTACATATACTTCCTTTGGAAGAAATATGGAAAAAATGTAAAAAACCTCAAAAAAGGACCTTTTTATCCTTTGATCCAGCTCGCCAAATATTGACCCCAGGACGAAAAAAATTCAAAACGTAGTCTTAGAATGAATCAAATTTTCATTTTAGGCGGGAACATCGATACCTTATTTTTTCTCCATACAAACGGGGCCACCCTTATGTTTAGTATTGATAAACAAATACTTTCAAAGTTAACCTTTCTATATGAGGTAACTTAAAATTAAAAAATATGTTAAGGTAGAAAATGAAACGGACAAAACTAAAGCACCCCTTCAAGGATATACTATAAACAAAAATTTTAGTTAATTTTTTGTTGCAAATCCTTTGTTTTGGATGGCACAAGAACATCTCTTGGCATAGAACATAATATGTTTTTATGGCGTTTTTTGATATTCTTTTCCAGGCTATTTTAACGGCATGAAATAAATCGTGAAAATTTCCGATCCTTATTTCAACAATTTTCACGATTTATTTTCATATTAACAATGTGCCACAAGTTCTCAATAGGATTGAGACCAGGCCAATAAAGAACTAAAATCTTATTGCTGTGTAGCCAAGTCTTACAAACTTTGGAGGGGTGCTTAGGATCGTTATCCTGTTGGAAGCTCCCTATAATTGGCATCCCTCCACTGGCATGAGGCAACATTACAACTTTCAATACATCACGGTACATGAACCGATCCATAGTCCCATAAATTTTATGATTTGGCCCAAATTCTTGACCAGAAAAGCAACCCCAGACCATTACATTGCCTCCTCCATGTTTAATTGTTCCTTTGCAATACCTAGGATTCAGTCTTCCTCCTTTTGGTCAGCGTACACGCCTTATTCCAGCGGAACTTTTTAAGTTGTATTTGGATTCGGCAGGGAACAGTACTGTCTTTAAGTTTTGGACACTCCAGTCGATGTGGGCTTTGGCAAATTTCAGTCTAGCTTTCTTGTTCTTAGCTGATAGAAATGTTTTTTTTTTCTGGTCGTCAGCTGAATAATCGGGCTTCTACGGATTGTTCTTTCGCTAACGCATAATCTTAAACTTGTTCGTACCTGAATAGCTGATGCTGTATGAAATTTTTGTATTGCTCTTTTGATCAAGAAATCATAATATCGTGTTTTTTTCGCGAACGACCTCCAGAATGCACCGGAGATTATCGACAAGTCTTAAAAAATTTTGAAACGAGTCTGGAAATAACTGATCTGTTAATTGAATATTTTTTACTAAATTCATGTAGTGATAAGCCCGTCTTCCAGTCTTCAATAACTTTAATTTTAAATTTACTGGAGTACTTGTTCCTTGTCATTGTTTTTTCGCAATAAACTCTATAAAACTTAAATTTTGCACACTACGTCTTCCTATATTTTTATCTTTTGTAATTTTTAAGTCCATTCATTGTGATTCCCGATAACTCACATTGCAAATATGAAGTACCGAGTCAATTTTTTAAACATCTTATAAGAGGGTGCTTTGGTTTTGTCCGTTGAGTTTTTATATGATTTATCATTTTAAATTAATTTTAAATAAAATTATCTTTTACTAAATGAATATTAAATGAACATTAACAATATTAGTTAATAAAATATATACAAAATGCATCCCAAAAAACCCGTTTTTATCAAAAAAATTATGATTTCAATAAATCCATTGAGGGGGTGCTTTAGTTATGGCCAATACTGTACATATAGATATTTAAATAAAAAATGTTCATACATCTTTGGCCCATTATAACTAGAAACCAAATAAATTATAAAATTTCATGCATATCTTAATTATCAAGTTTTAGTGAGTGCACCGATTTGTCACAAATTTATTAAATTTATTTCTTAAAAATACATTTCGTAGTCCATTTTCTAATATTTTATTTCAGGACTTTATCGTTGGTTCCTTATTTACGATTTTTAAATTTCCCTTTTATAGGATTTCCCTTTTCAGGAAAAGTTGTTGAAAATATAAAGTAGATTAAATTATAACATAACTTCCGTAGATTTTAAATCCAAAAATAGTTTTTGAAACTTTGAGTTAAATTTCACGATTTTGGGAGAATTTTCGCTAGCATGCCCAAATTATATAAAAATGATAGATGTTTTGCACAAAGAACCCTTATAAATAGTTTTTATTTTGGGTGTATGACAGAAAAATGCACGATTTTATCAAATTTGTAACTTTTATTTTGAAACATTTGTACAATATAAATTTATTCAAAGTATTGGCCATTGTTAGTTATGACCTTTTCCCATCTTTCTGGCAACATATGGATTCCGAGCCTAAACAACAGCTCATCTTTTGAGGCCAAGAACGAATCAACACAATATCGGATACTCTGTTCCAAAGTGAAGCGTATCCCAGAAAGAGGGACATGCAACGATCGAAAGAAGCAGTACTCAGACGGGGCAAGGTCTGGAGCCAAAATTTCCCAAATAGTAAATACTTTTGAACAGTCAATACTTGATGAACTTGTGGCCGAGCGTTGTCATGATGGAATATTACGGTTTCATATCTGGCCGTATATTCTTGGCGTTTTTCGGCCAATGGTCGCTTCACAGGCTCTAGTAATGATTCGGTGCAAAAGTTATTTTCTTTTTCTGCTTTCAAGCTTCATTTTGGACATTACTGCTTGAATAACTCCCAATGATTTTGCAAGGTCTTGTTGACTTTGCCAACAATCTTTATGGAGTATACCTCCAATTCTTGGTCTTCAAACTTTTTGGCTGGCCTGGGCGATCTTTGTCTTCTGTGTTAAAATCATCACTTTTGAATCGCACAAACCATCTCTCTCACGTTGAAACCGATGTAACTTATTCATCATAATGTGGACACTAGAATTTTCATCAATACATGACACTGATTGGTGTCTGCTCTGTCCATAAATGTAAAAACCTACATTTGCATCTATAAAGAGAAAAATAAATACATTTCATAAAGTAAATTTCAAGTATTTCAATATTTAAAAATAAGAAAATCAAAAGGGTGGTCACGGTACACATATAACCCGATAACCAAGCATCCGTGAATAAAGTTATAGTTTTAAAAGTGCTCTACAAATTCCTATTTTTCTCCTGAGCAATTTCTAAGACATTTATATAGATATGTATTTAAAAAAGGCAAATATATAACCCAATTTATATTTTTTTCCAAAAAATATATATCTTTCTTCTTAAAATATAAAACTATTACATCTTTTGCAAACCCCAACCCTAATTTCTATTTTGACACTTCAACTCTTCAGTTTGACAATAGCAATACCAAGTTTTGCATTGATTTACCAAACTAAAATTGATTTTTTACACAAAATTACATTGATACTCCCTTGTGTATAGATGATAGTCAGTCATGCATAAATTGTTTGCAACTTTAAATTCAACCGAATTTAATTGAGTATAAATCATTTACAAGGGTTGTTTAGACACACAATACAGCTCATTGTTTAGGAACATCAAAGTGTAAAAAAATAATTGCCAAAAATTTTTATACATATTTTAAAATTTTTGAAAAAGAAAAACCGCCTCTAGATATCAAATTGAAAATTTATACCTATGAAAAATATGAAAATTTTTGGTAACAAAAATTGACACATCTGTTATGATTTGTTAGTTAGTTTCTCTGTTCAAAACAAAAACAGAAAACCCTCAAGCTAATATTGTTTCACTATTCTCGTACCAAGTAATGCCGAACGAAATCTCTAGATAATTCAAAGTCATAATTTTATAACACCACAGGACGTCTGTAATTAGAATTTTTTTAAAGTAATTTTTTTTTGCATATTTTTTAAATTAGTTTAAAGAGTTTTTTAAATAAAACTTTTCGTGGTAAAAATCCATCTTATTTAAATTAGAATTTAGGGTATAAATTCCTTTTTAAGTCATCTTAAATTAGTGTGACAACTGTTAAAATTTTAAGAAACATTTCATATTGTATTATGGAGCTGATTGAAATTTAGAATTCCACCAATTTTACTAAAATCAGGGAAATCAATATCGAAATAAAATTGTAGATGTGAACCTATTGTGCGAAAATCTTAATATTCCCATTTATGGAATTTCTGTTTTTATGTAAAAATTTTCCTCCTTTACATACCACATACACAAACATATTTTTTTAATAAACCAATTTTATATCTTCCACTCATACAAAAAATATGAATATCCTTTGGTTATTATATTAATATTAATTTCTCAAGCAAAATATTCATATTTATGGTACTTGTTAAATGTGAACAAATTATATTTTATTACTTTCCTTCGTTATATTATTATTTCATTCCTCTTGTCACAGTCAACTGCACTAGCATTGCAGTTTTAACAGCTTCATTACCACCTTCAGCCAGACCGTAGTGGAGTTGTCATAAATAGTTTGCCATTCAAATTAAAATGTGTTCATATTTGAGCAAATAAAAGGGAAGTGATAAATACAAAGAACGAACATGAAAATTAAATATTTACCTTAAAGTAAAAAAAAGGACTCGACTGTAGTGCTGTGTACAGTAATATAGATATTTATAAAGTGGAAATATCATTTTCATTCGCAATATGCCAGTTGTAGGTAAAAGAGTCAAACAAAAAATCTGAACAAAAGAGTGAATTCTTGCGAAAGTATTAAAAAGTTCTTGTTTTATTGTTTTACAATTACAATTAAGGTAATTCACTCATCTGTACTAGCAAATAAGTTCATTGTCATACATAATCATAACATGTTCTAATCTTATCATATTATGATAAAAAGAATTCATAATATAAACTAAAGTTATCATATTATAACGCAATGAAATAATATTATGATTCAATTTAATCATATTAATGATCCAATGAAATCATCTTTTAATCCAAATTAATCCTACATAGTATCATTAAAAGATATTTTGGGAATAAAATTTAACCCTCCATTAGTCACAATCATTTTCAATCGAGACTAGTCGCAATGTATCAAATTGATATCAATAAAAAAGGTGCGTTTGAAAATAATCTCTTCACTTTTTATTTCGAAAACCTAAAAACAATATTAAATGCAATGTATGTATTTAAAAGATACAAAAAAAATTGCAGTAAAACTATTATTATATCAAGAAATAGCTTAAAATTTAGGGTGATTAAAAAAATTTACAATAAAAAAATGTTTGCATGTATCAACCAGATCAGCTGCGAGTTACTGAGGGTTAATATGTTTAGGTTTTAATGTTTAAATTAAAATATTATTCACAAATTCACTTAAATTTATTGTTGTTCGCTTTAGGAGATCTAAAGATATTATACTGGGTCTATGACTTGAAAATTCGGGATTTACAATAGATGGCCTATCTTTTGAACGCGGTTTTTGTTTTTAATATCCTATATTAAAATAAAGCCTATATAATAGCATTTATTTTCACTTTTTTGTTGAACATTATAACGTAAAAAAATGTTCTTTTTGCTTCGAAAATGTCAATATAGCGTCACATGCGAGCAGTATTGCTTTACTTCTTTAATTTGAAAAAAACTGCCGCTGAAGCACAGCTTTTGCTCACCAAACTTATGGTGAATGTGTTTCATCGGTTTCAATATACGACACACTGTGGGGGAACTGAGAAAAAATGTGGAAATAAATCTGTAACTTCTAAACGAATTGATCGATTTCAATAAAAATTCCCATGGCTATAGAGAAGGTACTGATAAGTCTAAGTTTTGAATTTGGGCTTATAGCTTTAAGGGGGCGCCGAGCCACAATGCCCCAAATTGGGGCACCTCGGGTATATCAAAAATGAAAAATGATGTAAAATTGTTGTTTGCTATACGATTTAAAAGATGTTTGCATATATGGAATCTACTGGACGAGATCTACAAAAAACGGCAAAGAAGAGATATACATATTATATATCAACGTGTAGGAAATTATGTGCTCTTTTTAAAATTGTACAACATTTCAAAGAATTAAAAAAATATATAGAAGACTTTTTTCAAAAATATGGGAATAAAAAATGGTACCTGATTTTTTTGTGGAAATTTTAATTTTTAAAATACAATAAAAGTGTTTTTTATGAATCGTTTATAATGAAATTTTACACTTATATAGAAATCCAAAAGTGAAAAAGATATTTGTGAGTTAATTTTTTTGATTTTTGGATCTCTTGAAGGCACCAAATTCGGGGCTATGAAATCACTTTGTGCGGTATTGAAGAACATATTGGGACATACAAAACAGGTCTTAATTTTTTGAAACCAGCTATGCGATTAGAGAACATGTTGTCTAAATTTGAAATTTACATAAAAAATAGGTCTACTTCGGAAGGCTTTTGATCACGAACTAATACGAATTTTGATATTATTTTGCTTTTATAATATTTCCCGAGATGTTATCTTTCAGAAATATATAAATACATTATTTATGTTTTTCTTATTTTCTGTACACTTGAAAATTAATGTAAGTAATTTTTGCGAAAAAAGTTTGAATACATATAACTTCTGACTGAGCTTTTTAAACAGTTTTTTCTCACGATTATTAATAAATTTATTATTAATTCAAAAAACCTACTTCAAGAAAATCGGGAAAGAATTGGATCTTGTGACTCGACGCGCTTTTCCTCTATAACCATGGGAATTTTTATTAAAATCGGTCTATTCAATTAGAAGTTACAGATGTATTTCCACTTTTTTTCTCAGTTCCCCCACTGTGCCAAAGATGGTTTGTGCGGTTCAAAAGTGGTGATTTTGACACGGAAGACAAAGACCTCCCAGGACAGCCAACAAATTTTTAAGACCAAGGCATAACTCCATGATTGTTGTCCAACTCAATAAAAGCTTGCAATATCATTGTGAGCTACTCAATAATCAATTTTATTACGTCTGCAAGTAGCAGGATTCATCCAAAAGCAGAGAAATTGGGTACCATGCGAATTGAAGGCTAGCATGTGTCCCAATTATAGAGTATCCTGTAATAAAATAAACTATTGTCCTTACTAATCACGATTTGTCCAGCCGGCGATAAAACAGGTGGGTTCATTAGACCATCTGTTCTGTACAGTCTCATATAAGTAGTCTTTGCTGTACAGTCATCTTGCATTTAACAAGGGAAATACCAGAAAAAGTGTCGGTCGCCTCCTCATTCATTATCGGATCCCTTTTGTCTAATTCATCTGTACATCTATACAATTGCCCTGATTTCCATCGTGTCCATATAAGCGTTATCCTAGAATGTCTCGCTATCTCATTTAGTGATACCCGGCATTCCTCGGTTAACATAAATGTCGTGAAGACACCCGCTATTCCATTAACGGCAGCCATGCCAGATATTAATACCGCAACATCAACAGCATACGCGACTGTTCTGATCCTTCTGATGTCCAGCGGTCGTGACATTTTTAAGAGCACCTTCAATATCGAGGAAGGCAACAAGTGAATACTTCTTCAGTGAAGCCAACTAACGAATAAAATTTTTTCCAAAATTACAAGGTCCCACTAATAAATTTTGATAGAGGAGACAAAAAAAAGACACGTGTATCGGCATTTTGAAAGTTTAAATCTGAATTTCATTTGAGTGGGGGTTAAAGTTTCCCAACTCTGGCACATTCTTATTGTTAATCGGCATAAGAAACCATGTGATCCATACATTTTTGGTATAAAATGTGTTCCGCAAAGTTATGTAAAATGTTACGGAGAACATTTTTGTAGAATATGTTAACCTTCTAAATCCTCAAGGCCTTTTTTGTCCTTCTTTTAAAAAGAGCAAAAAACAGGGATTTAAGGGGTTAAAATGTTCCGCAAAAATACACCAAAATTGTAAATTCAACCAGTAAGTTATAAAAAAGATATAACTAAAGAGAGCCGAGGGTTAATTTCGCATTTATTAAAAATTTTATTATAAAGTACCCATAAAATTTAGCATGAAAAAATAGTTAAAATTTAACTAAAAATCACTAATATCCAGGAACCCGAAATAACTGTTATTTTTTTTTTAAATAAGCAATTGGTTATAGAAAAAATAACTGCAAACAAATAGGTCCCGTAATAACAATTATAAATAACTCAAAAAAGTTTTAGTCTATGATAACCATTATGAAAAATTTTAATTTTTTTAGGTCTTTGATAACCATTATGAAAGATTTTTATTTTTTTTGGTCTTCAATAATCATAATGAAAGATTTTTATTTATTTCGGTCTCTGATAACCATTATGAATGATTTTTATTTTTTTGGTCTTTGATAACCATTATAAAAAAATTTTATTTTTTTGGTCTTCGATAGACTATAGCTATTACAAATATTTATACCCTACACCACCATAGTGATATTTCGTATAGTGCCCCAAGGACAAAGTCTATTGAATTTGGTTAAAATCGGTCTATTATTTCTAATAGCCCCCAAACGATTGTCCTATCTGAAAATAGATAATCCCTCATAAATATCTTAGTTATATAGATATCCAAACCAAATTCAGCACAAATAAGTTTTATATAAGCCGAACTCTCACTACTAAATTTTGTGACGATTGATCCATAATTAGTCATAGCTCCCATACAAGGCCCACTTCCGAAAAGCATTTTAACGAGTATAGATTTCTTAAAAAAGTTGGTATTCAAATAAAATTTAGCACAAATAACTTTCATATATACAGAAGACATGTCACTTAATTTTATGCCGATTGGTCCATAATTAGTCATAGCTCCCACATATTGCACATATTAAAAGAAAACTGTTTATAATCATAAATATTCTTGATTCTTATGAAATTCTGAACCAATTTATCTTTCTCTGTCTATTTTAAAATACAAGAAAACCAGGTCCATGCGACCAAAAAACTTTGTTGGTACTCATAATGTTTACGGAAGACCAAAAAAAATAAAAATCTTTAATAATAGTTATCAAAGACCTAAAAAAATAAAAATATTTTATAATGGTTATTGAAGACCAAAAAAAATAAAAATCTTTAATAATAGTTATTAAAGACCTAAAAAAATAAAAATCTATCATAATGGTTATTGAAGACCAAATAGAATAAAAATCGTTTATAATGGTTACCAAAGACCAAAATAATATTGGTTATTTTTAACTGTTATTCAGGGACCATTTTTCAAAAATTCTTGATAAACAATTATTTCAGGATTTTTTCCAATATTGGTTATAACAGTTATGTCCCTGCTAATATCTCTATTATTTTACCTTCGATAGCAAATTTGGAAAGGAAGTATTCATTAATTACATTTTTTTAGCTCTAGGCAATTCCACTTCATTACCATACAATATTATACCTGCGAATAGTTTAACGGGTTCCTACTAAGACAAAAACTCATATATATTTAAAGTAAAAATAATGAGCTTTTATTTTAATATTTCTCAAAATATGTTAATTTTGTTCCTACATTCACAGAAAAATACAAAAATTATTGAATAGATAATTTTCGTAATTGAAATCACAAAAAATAACAAAAATGTGTTTTCAATTACGAAAATTGTCTATTCAATAATTTTTGTATTTAAAGTTCAACCAATAACGAAAATTGTATATTCAATTGTCAAAATTATCAAATTCAAAACTCAAAATTCAATAGATAATATCAGAAAATTTTGTTTTTGGGCACATAAATACTTGATTCAATTATTTTTTGTTTATTTATGCAGTAACTTTCCAACAGATTTTGTATGCTGCCGTCAATTATCTGATATAACTACATCATGTTACAGTAACAGATCACTTACACAGAACGCACTAAGACAATAGCCGGCTTTATTACATCGATTCTTCCATTTACTTTAGGTTAAAACCAAGGAGTTGCAAATATTAAGACAAACAAGCAATTTGATAATATTGAAGGTTAATAAATTTGTATGATCCTTCAGCCATAGCCATTCATTCCTTCAAACAACTGACCCTTTCCCTGTAACCAAGCAATTTGTTATATTGATATTAAAATTTACTTACAATTCATACAGAAATTTTACATAAAGTAATATTCAGTTACAACTCAAGTCTACTGCTTTAAAACGTATATAAAATGTGATGCGAGGAAGAAACATTTTTAGCTTATAAATGATTTATGACAAATGTTTTGAGGATGGCAGTTTCGCTACAACAAAGCGGTATTAAATTTGTGTGCTAGCTTTTTGTTCAAAATACATAATGTAAAACAACAACTCGATATTAAAAATGTACTTAAAACTAGACAGGTGCCATAGCACGTAATCGTATTTTAACTAATTTAATTTACCATTTGAGAATTAAATAAATTTTTGAGTCAAGTAGAGTTTTGTCTATCAAACAAAAAAAAGTTGTATGAATGTCCGGACTTGTCTATCAGACACTTGTGGTATTCCTTTTCTGTTTATTATAAATATTTAATGCAGTTTTCTCAACATACAACATACATTCACTAGGTATCAGTTTTTGTTGGTCTCGTCTACTTCGTTGAGCCAGCCACACAATGCAGCAGGTTGAAAGTGTAATTCACCCCAAACAGCAACAACAACAAAAAATGGATAAGTGACAACTAAATTATGGTTTCTCCAAGAAAAGGAACACGTGTCTGTTAAGGATGGTGTATGAATGTATGTATGAGTATGAAATTGTATGCGTGAATATGTGCACAATCCTGAGAAATAAGCTGAATCCTGTGCATGTTAAATTACGCAATGTGGTAAACCCTGCAATTTAAAGTAAGAAACATTTTAACAGTTTTCAAAACCAAAGGGAACATTGAAAGCGTAACGCTTGTCTGCACAAGATTTCGTCTACTACGTTCATTCATTCATGGTCTCCTTCTTTTTCTTCGTTTAATTTTTCGCATATTTTTGTTTTACTTTATTTTTGCCTGGCTCAGACATCTCCTGAGATTTGTAATGCTTCATGTGCACCATGCAAGAGAAAAAAAAGTACAGCATCAACAACCCAAATTATATGAAATGCCTTCATTTTTTGATTTTTAATTCTATCATTGTAGACCGCACTCTGATGTATAAAAGTACGAAAATATATATTTCTATTAAAGTCTGTGTATGTGAATTGCGTAGTACTTAAATTAACTCGTGCATATCGTGCTGTTTACTGGGGTGTAGTTATTTCCGCAGTTTCTTATTATTTTCGGTTTTTTTTTTGCAGTTTCTTTTTATTTATTTCTTTTTCGACTAAAATATTTGTTGATTTTAATAATTTTCTTAAAAGGAAGCATTTCCAAAACTGAAGTTTAATATTCTAACAACAGGTTGTACAAGGAGGAGGAAATAATGAAATGGAACCATATTATTAAATAGCACAATAACAATTGTAAAGCATACTTTGTGGCATCTAAGCATGATTTAGAAAAGGGAACAGACTAAGTAATAAGCTGTGAGCAAATAAAATTCTTTTTTGGTGGAGAGTCTGAAACTTCAAGATGAGAATGCTTTAAGTTTTTAATGTAAAGTCATCACTACGAACTACTTTTTTAGTGTAGCCTTTGATATGCTTTAATTGGTATGTTCTGAAATTGAGAAAAATCACTTACTATGCTTCTGTACTGTCTGTCACGATTAAGGAGTAATTATTGTTGGGGCTGTGTGACTTTAGGAACTCCTTCGGACATAGCCATGAAATGGAGTGTTCGAAGCCATCAACACAATTATCCATAAACAAACTACCCAAATATCGCCTTGCTGAGTCACTATATAAGCAGATTAGAAATGAGGAGAAAGGGGATAAATGGTTGATCATATGAAGAACTGTAACTCAAGTTTGGAGTTGGCAAGTTGCGGTTTACAATTTGGGTTTTCTCTAACCCTATGAATATTAACGACAGGGATGTACTTAGGATTACGGATAACAACATCAACTCTGCTCGTGTGAAATCTTTCCGCTTTTTTGAGCACTCAAAAAAAAAGAAACTTCGCAAACTTCCAGTCTCGCATACACCACATCTTGTCACTCCAACTGCAGTCCAAAAAAAAATACCTTCAATATATCCAAACTATTTAAGACGATTTTCAGATACCCCACACTAGAGATGCCAAACGGGGAATCCCGTTCCCGAAAATCCCGAGGTTTTCGGGATTTCTTAAACCCCGAAGCCCGGGATTTTCGGGATTTTCCAAATCCCGTTTTTCATAAATAAATAGGGGAAAATGTCATTTTTGTGTGCCTATTTTACGCATTTGACATTCTACATGCCCGAATATCGCAAAGTGATGTTCAGCAAAGTTGTTAAGCTCAACTCCTGCTATAACACAGTTAATAAAGGAAAGCGGTATTTTTGGTTTTCCTAGAGTGGGGGTCTGGAAATTCAATTCTTCACATTTTTTTGTAAGTTATCTAACAAAACTTAATTTAAATCCTTTTCAAACGAAATTGATTTTATCTCAGATGAGGAGCTCGAACAAAATGAAAATATTTCGATTGCTCAAAGGCTATTATTAATAAATGTAAAAAACCCAAATAACAATAATGAAACCAAGTTATAATGTAGATTTGCAACTTGCAAAAGAAATAGATCACTTTATTTCTGAAGGAACAAGAGGAAAATACTTGCAGATTTGTTATAAGTATTTGCAAACGGTTTTGCCAATATGAAAGATGTTTTTTCGGCAGCAGCATATGCCGAAAACAAAATTCGTTCCAGAATGGCAGACGAAACCATATATGCAATAGTATGCTTTTTATTGTCTAATAAAAATTAATTGCTAAATAAAAAAATTACTTTCGATTGTTAAGACATAATTATGTACGTTTCTTTCTTATAATTTTCGGGATTTTAGATTTCCCGAAAATCCCGAAACCCCGGGTCGGTATTTCGGGATTCTTTACCAAATCCCGATCCCCGCGATTTTCAAAAATCAGTCCCGATTAGCATCTCTACCCCACACTCTTCCAGAATATCATACACAATGGCTAACAACATAAAGAAATATATCGTTAATTATCCGAGTGGTCGCCATTCATTCATGGAGTTTAGAAACAAACCCTGTATAGTTAAGAAAGGACTTCCTCATGGTGGGGTCCAATCTCTCTAAAATTCCTGCACAGAGAGGTAAAGTGATTTTATATGCTGATGAATAAACCATTATGGTGACGGGAAACAAACTTAATTACATATGCAGTCTGGTGAATCATTATCTCGGGGAAATACAAAACTTCTTCTCTGTGCGTAACCAACAACTATCTTCAGAGAAGGCATCTCTCTTCTCAGGAAATATTCAAAGCTTCCAAAGTACTGGCTTAAGGACTATGACGTGCTGAATGCAAATAACTATAGAATATCATATACATGAGGATTATTCCAGTCACAATTGCGGTCACGCTGAAACAAACGACTAATTGCTTCTAGACCGTGCTGTACCAAATGTATACCCAGCTTGATGGTATTCAACTGTCAACAGCCAAACCTTCATCGTCCAATGATTTCATGGATCAAATCAGTAGAAGTAACATATTTTTTTGCCTCGTCGATCTCGTTGTATCACAGGAAGGTTCATTCGTCTACCAGTTTTGTGCAGTCCCATATAGTTTCTGCAATACAACCATCTACTATACAGTATCTCAGAATGCCCAAGGTCCTTATCAGCCCACGAGAAGCCATCATTAAGTCTGACTGCAGAATTGATAGAGTTTGAAATAGTAATAAGTGGGCGCTACTAACGAAGTACCCAATGAACAAAGTCCCAAATCCCAAAATAAACAAAAATCTTATACAGAGAAAACCAACAGCGAAATTAGATAATTTTTTGGGGAGTTATTTCATTTCTCAAATTGGGGACTTAATTCATAATGAATGTAGTGCCTAATTTCTGAAAATGAAATAAATACCCAACATTTGTTAGGGGAGTTAGTTTACGGTACCGTAAAGAGATAATACTTTCATATTAGGAGTTATTTTTGTTATTTCCACTAAAATTTGTTTACATAGGTGTTGTCCTTTGAAGTTTATTAAAAACCGGATTCGCATACTAAAAACTTGTTAAATAGCCGGCATTTGGCCGGGAGCAAAGCTTTTCTCCTCTGGGGTGTATTAAAAACTGGCTTGGCTCAGAAAAGTTATTTTGCATTACCGACCTTTGGTCGGTCGCAAAGTTATTCTCCTCTGAGGTGTATCAAAAACTGACTTCGCTCAGAAAAGTTTTTATTGCATTGCCGGCTTTTGGCCGTGCGCTAAGGTTTTTTGGATGAAATAACTCCTAATACAGTAAAATAAAAACCAATTGGGGAATTAGTTCATTTTTGTTGGGGACTAATTTCATGTAGAACTTTTGGGTTTTAATTCATAATGAATTAAGCCCCAGTATTGTGGTTTTAATTCATTTTCGGTTTGGGGACTTTGTTCATTGGGACCTTTTTCGTAGCACCTAAAAAGTGTCTTAGAGGAGGTAGAGCTTATAACGCCTGTAATCAGTATCGCGATAGTCCTTAGAACTCGTTCAACTCATTGAAGTAGCATTCTCCAAGGAGTGCCACCACACCGGAACTCCATAAATCAAGACGGGTTTAACAACTGATTTAAAGATCCAATTGATACCCTTCTGAAATTGCCCTTTCGCAAGAGTAGATGGCGGCGTAGACCTTATTAATCCTGCTCGGAGTGTTCAGATTCCAGAATAATCTTTTATCTAGAATGATGCCAAGATACTTTGCATTATACATGATTTCGAGGCTAATTCCATTATGTTGTCTAAAGTCATCGATCTTGTACCTGCTAGTGAAGAGAACCAGTTCTGCCTTTTGGGGATTCACACTAAGTCCAGATTCCAGATTCCATACAACTAGATAACTATTGTATCCAAAAATTTACCAGGTATTCATACAGCGACATCGTGATACTTCTGCAATCCATTTTGAACAGCAGGTTATTCATAGCTATAGTCCACAGGAGTGGTGATAGTACACCTCCCTGTGGGGTTCCACAATTATCTACTTTTGAAACACTAATACCGCCTAAGGTAGTACGTATGACTTTATAACTGAGTATATTTCCGATTACTTGGCGTACACATATATCAATCCCAACTTCATCTATCGCAGATATGATGGTAGAGGGTCTGACATTATTAAAAGCTCCTTTAATATCGAGGAAGGCAGCAAGTGAGTATTCATTATACTCTTCAATAGAACCAACAACAGATCTGCCCTTGGTGTAGGTATGTTGGGATTTAGAAATGAGTTCCGTCGAAATAGTCATTCTGAAATGTACGTCAGGGTTTTCAGCAGACTAATTGGTCTGTAATCCTTTGGTTTAGTATGAGTCGCCTTACCTTCTTTCGGAATGAAAACAACACTACACCACGTCAACCATGTAGGAATGTAGGTACATATGATGCACGCCATGTATATATTACTGAGCCATGGTACAACTATGTCTTCATTCTTCTGAAGATCAGAAGGAATGATGCCATACGGCCCAGATGATTTAAACGGGTCAAATCTTTTGATTGCCAACTGGATTCTTTCCCTGTTCACCGGAACAGAGTTAACACACGGAGCAATAGAGTCAGTAGCCTCATTCACAGTCTCATCACTGAATGGAAGACAGCCAGGGAAATGAGTGTCAAGTAGGACCTCAAGTGTCTCTTTACTATTCAGAGTCCATCTACCACAGGTTTTCTGAATATAGCTTGGTACAATTGGAGAGGTTGATAGAATTATAAGTAATCGGTTAGTCACAGAGGATACTTCCAGGCATTCCTTTTCTTAAAGTGATTCAATGAGGATTTGTATGCTGGCCAGTTTTCCAGCCCCTTTGCCTTTTTCAACAATTTACGACTCGTCATAATGGCGAGATTGTTAATATTTGCGAATGGCATCTAATTCCCATCTACAGCTAGAGAAGTCCAAAAATTATCAAGCAGATGAATTAGAATTTAGCCACTACCCTGTTGATTCAGATTTCAACTCTGTGTAGATAGATAAAGTATGTTAAATAACAAAAATAAGCTGTTCATATTTTAAAAAGCTTTAAAAAATTAACAGTTTAGTTCACTAAGTTCATATTTTAGAGTACCCTATGGAAGTAAAAAGTGTTCATATTTTGCGGTGTTCATATATTGGGGCGTTCATATTATCGCGAGTGCACTGTAATACCATTTGTCAAATAATTGTCATAAAATGTAATTAAATAGTCATCACCAAGTTTTCGCAGCACGGAAAACGTATTTTGGACAATATAATTTTTTATTATAAGCCCCAAAAAATGTCTTTACCTTCCCTCTTGCTTTATTAGAAAGTATCATTTATTGAAATCTGTCCATATTTGTACAAAGTTTTCCCTACAACAGGTGGTCAACTTTGATACCCTGTATTAATTTTCTCCTTATATTCTCCGCTATATCTCCAAAGGCAATAAGACAGTATACCTACAAAGATAATATCCTGAATGTCCTTCTGCTGTTTTGGCATACCCAATTTCAAATCTAATGACCTGTAGTTTAGAAACGATATATTTATTACCATTCCTTTATGGACCGGCATCACTGTGTAGTGTTATTAAAAGTATAATGTCTAGTATTAAATATCATGCTAATTAACTAATAACAACAAATATTATTTAAGGTTATTCTTTTACACCAAATACTACGCCTCATTATTTTATGAAATTGAAAAAAAAACTTTAAACACTTTTAAAAGTTTAACATTTAAAAACTTTTTAAACTATTATTGACGTGATGAACTTTAACTAATACTAAATTATTTGATAAACTTATAAATTAATTTTAGAAATTTATTTTGCCCTCTAAACTAAAAATATATTAAAAAATCAATTCTTATTTTTCAGTTAAATGATGATACCAAAGCTACTTACTTATATTTACAAACCAATTAGAAGTTCTTTATACATAAAAAAGCCGAATAATAGAAAGGGGGGCCAAAATAATAATAATAAAAATACAACTTAAATTAAAACTATTTTTCAACTTTGCAGACATCAAAATAAATCAAAAGTTCTTCAATATCAAATTTGAAAAAAAAGAAACAAATAAATAAACTCACCCCCTTTTTCAGCCTTTTCAGCCAACAAACAAATTTTCTTCTTTATAATATTTCAACAAACAATAAAAACTTGTGGAAAATGTAATAAATTCTATTCTTCTATACATTTCAAAATACACAAGGAACACAGCACCAGTCCAGTCGTACTTGCATTGCGTTTTCGTTTTGAAAGTTTCTGGGGTGGGAGAAACTAAACATTTAATTCCGTATAATAAAGTTTACTTCTGGATGATTTTTAATTTTTATTATAAAATTTATGTTGTTTCTTGATTTAATGCTAGTATCCTTTTGAAAAATGTCTGAGAGGATTTTCCAAGTTCCAAACAGAGAAAAACTATTACTGATTAATGGCTTGGAAAAATAGTTGGCATGTTCGAATGTTGCAAATGAAATGACCTCTAAATATCAAAAGTTAAGTGGCTCATATTGATGGCATGCTATAAATCTATTATTAGGAAAATAAAAACTAAAAACATTATTAACGCAATATAATGTATTTGTTTATTTAGATTAAAAATACAGAGTTGTTTACATTTAACCCTGTACGAAGTCAATAAATAATATATAAAGAAATTAGGTTGTTAGAATATAAGAAGTTTGTGTGTTAAAATATATATATTTTAAATAGCTTTACAATATTGGATAAACTTAGTCATATATTAATCATTGGAAAATTTTGTTCTTATGTATTAATCAAAAAAACATTTTTTTTAGTAAGAGGATAATTCGTATGTATATGGTACTTTGAAGAAGGATATCTCTAAAGTCATGTCCTGTTCGAAATACATATTAATGGGATTCTAAGGATGTCACAATAGGTTACTTTTGCCAACTTTTACTTAAGAAGGATCTTTATATTCAATATATAAAATACAAATACTTCTGATCCGTATTATAAAGATACATATGGGGGATTTCACGTCAAGTGAACCAACTTTTAAAATCGATGTCTTCCGATCGGGATGAAATTTACACCAAGGTTAGACCGGATGGATAGTAATTCAGACACAATTTTTCAACAAGATCGGTCCAGAACTCTCTGAGTTAAAGAGGGTCAAAATTTGACATTTTGGCCAAACATGTGATTTTTCTCATCCATGTAACTTATTACCTCTTGTTCTTAGCAAAATGTGTTCCAAATAGTTTAGATAGATATTTCCTCAATCTTTCGAAAAAAAAATAAAAAATTTTAATATTTTTTTTCCGAAATCAAAAACTTTTTTAACTTTTTTTTCAAAATGGGCCCTGTTTTTTTTTTTTTTTTTCTTAAAAGAAAGCTTGGATATTTTCCTTTCAGACCTATTTGGTGGCTTAGTGGGATGCGAGTAGGATATCTTTTTAAATAAATGTTTTGTAACACAAAACATGCAATTTTTCACCTTTTTTTTTTTTTTCAAAATCGAACTTTTTTTCCAAAATGGACCTTTCTTTTAAAATTTTGTTTTACTCAAAAGAAAGCTTGGGTCTAGTCCTTTAAGATCTATTTGGTCGCTTAGTGGGATGCGAATGGAATATATATCAAAATAAATGTTTTGTAACTCAAGATATACAATTTTTGATTTTTTTTTTTTGCAAAATCGAACTTTTTTTCAAAAGGGGCCCCTTTTTTTAAATTTCTTTTTCGCTCACAAGAAAGCTTAGGTCTATTGCTTTAAGAGCTTTTTGGTCTCGTAGTGGGATGCGTGAAAAGTGAAAGTGCGTGAAAGTGAAAATGTGCATGTTTTGAGTTACAAAACATTTATTTGAAAGATATCCCACTCGCATCCCACTAAGCCACCAAATTGGTCTAAAAGGAAAATATCCAAGCTTTCTTTTGAGAAAACAAAAAATAAAAAAGGGTCCATTTTGAAAAAAAAAAGTCAACAAAGTTTTTGATTTTGTAAAAAATATCAAAAATTGCATGTTTTGAGTTACAAAACATTTTTTTTTGATATATATCAAACTCGCATCCCACTAAGAAACCAAATAGGTCTTCAAGGAAAATATCTAAGCTTTATTTTAAGAAAAAAAAGGCCCATTTTGAAAAAAAAGTTTTTGATTTCGGAAAAAAAATATTAAAATTTTTTTATTTTTTTTAAATATTTTTTTCGAAAGATTGAAAAAATAGCTATCTAAACTATTTGGAACACATTTTGCTAAAAACAATAGGTAATAAGTTACATGGATCAGAAAAATCACATGTTTGGCCAAAATGCCAAATTTTGACCCCCTCTAACTCATAGAGTTCTTGACCGATCTTGTTGAAAAATTGTGCTCGATCGGAATACATCGATTTTAAAAGTTGACATGCAATCCCCCATATACATTAAGTTGGAGCTTATTTTCTTATTTTGGATTTTTCAAAAACGAAGGGCAGTTTTATGTGAGGATAAGATAGAAAACAAGTATGAGTACTACCCAGCAAAAACCTCGCTTACAAAGCTACAAATAATGTATTTTTTAATAACTTACATCTTAAGTAGTAAAGTCTAAAAAACAAAATAAACAAACAAATAATAAGTTACTTTTTTTCAATTTGCCCATTTTTTTATTTCATGTTTATTTTTAGAAACATACAAAATAATATTGTATTACTGTGTGAAAACCATTATTTGATGCACAATAAAATAACTAAACAGCCCAGCAAAAAATATTTCGGATTTGGAAGCAATAAATATGAGTACTGCATCTTCTACTACTACATTAATTGCATCCTAAAATTATTGCATTACAAAAATGATTTTGGAAGGCATACATTAAGCTATTCGTATAGGTGGTAAAGAACTTAGAAAAAATCAGCGCTTCTTGTTAGGCAATCACTGGGTCTGTAAGATTTTATTGCTTCTCAGCAGCTCTAAAATCTATGTGCACAATTGTTTGCACATATTTAATTCGATGAAATCAGGTTAATTTTAAAGCTGTGAAATATGCTTATTTTGGATTCCTTATGCAGAGCCATGTAATCTTTCATACGAAGTGGTAGCAGTATACAAGTGCTCTCTGCCTTACAAACCTGCTTCCGAAGAAGCACCATTTTTTGCTGGGAGTGGTGTAGTGAGTAGAACAGCAGACTAGCAAACGGATAGTTCTTGGTTCGACTCTTGGCTGCGACCTATTTTTTTTTTATTTTTTGTTTGCAAATACAAAATTCTATAAATAACTCTACTAACAAAACAACTTATTTCCGACCAAAAAATATAGATTACTTTTGGGACATCGCGAACAAAAATAAGTACTTATTCCGCCGAAAAATAAGTAGTATAATCATCAAATTCCCCTTATTTTTCGGCTTATTTGTAAGCAAAGTTTTTGCTGGATATAATCGGCCGTGCCGAATCATCAATACTCTCCACCTAAATATGATGGTATAACAACTGAAATAATATAACAATTGTTAGAAAGACTAGTTTAGGCAGAAGATATTTTATTTCAAATGTACAAAAAATTGATTTAATTCAGCAATTTATAATTGAAATTCCTATTAGAACAATTTATATACTTAATAATTAGTTAATATGTTTGGATCAACATTTTTCCTTTTTAACCTCAAGTGAAGAAACAGAGTGTAAAAAAGGGTATACAAATATATTTAGACAAATTTCAAGATATTGGGTTGCTGGACTTATATGGGAGCTATGACTTACAATGATTCGATTGTCATAAAAGATTTTAACGTAATTTGTATGTATTTATATTTCATATAAACAACGCTATTAACAAGAGTGGACCTTATATGGGAATTATGGACCAATATTTAAAAAATCTTCGTAAAATTTGGCATAGTGATTTCAATGTATATTAGTATTATTAGTGTCGAATTTTAGCATGATAAAGGTATTTATAAGAAATTTTTGAGAGCTTAACTGATTTTCGGAAGTGGACCTTATATGGGAGCTATGGTCAAATATGGACCGACATTCACAAAATCCTGTAGTATGATTTCTAAATTTAAATGACGGATCTGAGTAAAATTTTGTTTTGATATTGATATTTTTCAGATATTTATGTAGGTTAATGTGTTTTTAGGAAGTGGTTATTATATGGGAGCTATAACCGATTATGGGCCGATCTTCATAGAATTAGGTACAGCGATTTTGGTACACATGGGGACTATTTATGACGAATTTAAACTTAATAGCGATATTTTTAAGACATTTATGCTTATTTAACTGATTTTCGGAAGTGAACTTTATATGGGAGCTATGGTCAAATATGGGCCAATCCACAAAAAATTTTGTGTTGTGATTTCTTTTAGCACGAAACATATTTTTGCTGAATTTTGTATGGATACTGCAATTCTGAAGGCATTTACCATAGAACCATATTTCGGGAAGAAATTGGCAAGGCGGCTAGGAGAAATCATGGACCGATTCTTATAATTTTTACCAGATTTAGTCCTTTTAACATAAAAATAACATGTGTAACATTTTATGGTATTATCTGCAATATATTTTTGCACAAATAACAAAAACTATTTTAAAATTAACAAGTTTTTTTTTAGGTTGTCTCACATTTTGGTACATAACTCTGGTTCCACAAAACCGATTTTGCTGATTTTCAATACCTAACTGCTTAGGAGAACAATAAACACTTTTCGGTAAGTCTATCAATTTTGTTTGTCTATTTTGGACGTGAGCGTGTTTTACACAGGCAGACGGACAGACAGACAGACGGACATGGCTCAATCGACTTAGAATTGCATAAGGATCAATAATATATATACTTTGTTGGGTCTCAGATGAGTATTTCTCAATGTTACACACGGAATGACAAACTTATATATACCCTCATTCACCACTTATGGTGGTGGAGGGTATACAAATTTAAGTTCGATCGGAAAATCAGTTTTTCTTAATTTTTTTCGTTAGTTACCTTACAAAACTCAATTAAAATCATCATCATCACATACATTTGTTTACAATTTTTTTATCATGTTTTCCCCAACTAAATAAAAAAAAAAACAGAATACAACATTCCACTATAGGAAATTTTCCCCATTTTTTGGCCATAATTAATTACAGCCAAACGGTTGGACCGATTTAAATAATTTTTTTGGATTCGAATTTTTGAAAACTCTTAAAAGGGAGGGAGGGACCATCAAAACTTTTCCATACACTGAAAAAAAAAATTTCAAAGATAAAAATAAAATTAACTAAAAATTTCTTCCAAACTGCGTTTACCGGGTTGTATGTTCCTGGATCCAGTCCATACCTGTAACTCTTAGGTATTTGCCTAAACTCTTTTCTTCTATTTTGTTTTTTGAGTGTAGTTAACTTTTGAAAATAAAACAAACTTAGTTATGTTTAAAATTTTAATTTATTCATCAATTTGATTTTCTAATTCTAAATTATCAACCATATTTAAAAAAACAAGGGTTCAAAAGAACGCTCGATTCTATTTCTTCATCTTCACTTTCCGATTGTTCTTCATCTGTTTTGTAATTTTCTAAAGAAATAGGATAAGATTTGAGCATATGGATTACTTCTGTAGGAAGCTTTAATTTCTTCTGTTTTTTCATCCGTTTGTTCAGAGAAATACTGGAAATGAAAGGATCAGATGTATCCAATGCTCTATTAAAAACGTCGGTCAAATTATTCACACGGCTGCTTTTTCGTGCATGCAACAATCTATCAGATTTATATATTTTATGACGCGATTCAGAGGCGTCTTCACCGAAGCATTCAACGGGAAGCACAGTTGATTCAATAATTTGCCTTGAATACACAAAACATTCGTGACTGCTCCTCTAAACATTGATTTAGATTTTCTGAACAATCACTTTCATCAATATGTGACAAGAAATATGCATATATAGCGGCACTTTTTTCATTTTCACCATATTTCTCATGCCATACATTAAATAATTTTGAGTTTTTCACACTGTATATACCTGAAAAAAGGCGTTTTTTGAAAAAGTATGCAAATATATGCAGCTGAAATATGAAAAATTCTGTAGGTAATTGATTGTCCTAAAGAACTGTTATGATGTTATAACTAACATCTGCTAACATTTTTTTGTAAGTCCAAATAAAATTCAATTTCATAATTTTATTATTTAATCGTAAGGTCACTTTAATTTTTCCCATTTAATCGGTCTAATAGCCGAGTTCACCAAGATTTCTCTATATATTAATAAAATACTCACTTGCAACATTATTTTCCATTTTTTAATTTTTAAAAACTCTATATATTTATTATGAAAACTTTTATTAGAAATTGTATCAAAATTTGCTGCACTCAATCGTTATATGAAAACTTATTTAGAAATCGAACATAAAATAACTGATAAAGTGACAAATAATCAACTTTTTTGCAAAATTTAAAAATATATGTTTACTTTGTTATATTTTTATTTATACTAAAGCATAAAAAATGTATTTTTCAAAATTTTAAATTTTACATTTTGGCCAAGAAATGGGGAAAATTTCCTATAGTGCATTCGCATTAGCCGAAATTGTTTTAAAAACATGAAAAATATTTTTTTTTACTTTTTTGAGAAATTCTTTGTGCAGGGCCTGGTTTCTATGATATATCCTGTTTTGATGACAAACAGATTTCTGAAAAAAAAACATGAAAATATACGAGTCATTGGCCCATAATCATAGTCAAAAATAAAGTACATTTTAAGAGAATTAAACTCGACTTTACTTAATAGTGGACTTTAGGTCTATCATAGACAAGTTAAAGTATACTTCTGACGCTGAAGTCGCCTCTAAATATAAAACTAGCTAAAGTTGGTTTTAACTCGTTTAACAACAGCATCAGCTGTTCTTCGCCGAGTAAAAAAGTTCGTCACAAAGTAAAAAATGTTTAAGTTACAAGATATTGGTAGAGATTTTGCAATTATTGAACAGTTATCAATAAAATTAGTACCAAAATATCGTAATTATGATATTAATCTTATCTTTTCCACTTTTCCACAACAAACAACTTTCTTTTTTTAGATGTCCCGGTTACTTTTATTGTTTACGTTTTTTGGATTCTTTTTTAATTTTGAATGTCAGCTGTTCAGCGTTGCCACTTGTCTGTTTTTTGTTGTATATTGTATGAAAACATTTTCTACATTTGCCGTGGCACCCAGTTAAAGTCGGTTCAATTTAAAACATTCTTTAATTTTGACTATGGTTGCAAATTAATAAAAAGCAGGTTTTTATTTTAAAGTTGTTTTTAAAAAGAACCGACTTTAGTGTTTGACTATGATTATGGGCCATTATCTTTAATATTTGACTAACTACTAAATATTATCGAAGTCACAATTTTTTTTATCGAACTATTTCGTTTCGCACCCATATTCATAATTAATTTTTAAAATTACAAAAGGTTTATGAAACATAAACATTTATAATGAATAAATCCTAAAAAATTTCAATGCTTTATTCCATTAAACATAGTAAGTTACAAATCCTCCAGCACATTGCTCATTAAATATTTTATAAACTGTCTGCGAGTACAAAACAAAAGATTACTCACTTGCTGGCAACAAGACATTTTGCAAAACATCACGCTAACTAAACTATCAAATATCAATTGAAACAATTGATACCCTAAAACCGAACATAATAAACTAAAGAGTACTTGTCAATAATGTCTAACCAACAAAGCCACAATACAGGAATATAGTTATTGTGTACACTAGCCATGTCCCTATCTTTTGGCCATAACAAAATAAGTACGAGCAGACACTAACAACTCATGGTCAATTTTATGTTATTGATATTAAAATGCCCAAAAGGCAAAGTGTTGAATTGAACATTTACTTTGGCAAAGAGAGGAAAAAAAAGAACAGTAAAGCGTCTAAATGTCTCAACAATTACCCCAATAGTATTTATGAGCGCAATATAGATTTATGAAAGTATAACTACAACATTTCCAATTGTATTTCAGAAATTTCCAACAAATTCCAGTTAAATTACAAAAATTTTGAAATAAAATTTAAGAATTTTTTTTTATATTTCAGAAATTTCCATCTGTATTTCAGAAATTTCTAATTGTATTTAAGAATTATACTTGAAAATTTTCCTCTTTTTCAATTGTGTTTCAGAAATATCCATTTATTTTTCCGAATTTTATATTTGTAATTCAGAAATTTCATAGCTATTAGAATTTTCTGAAATACAAACGAAAATTTTTGAAATACTATTCGAAAATTCTGAAATATAAGTAGGATATTTCCAAGTATAATTTAAAAATTCTGAAATTTAATTAGAAAATTCTGAAATATAAAAGGAAATTTCTGAAATTTAAGTGGAAATTTTTTAAATTCAATAAGAAATTTCTAAAATACAATTTAAAATGGTGTAATGTCTAGAACAAAAGCTACTCAAGTAACGTCTATAATTTATAGACAATTGAATGTTTAAGTAAATGATGTATGTACAAAAGAAATACACAAAATACTAAAAACTATCAGCAAATATTGTCAAATATTATTTACACACGATAGCTTAAGGTTAGAAATACATAGATTGACATGGTTAGTAAAGTTTATAATAAATTTTCGCACACGTTAAAGAATGTATAACTAAATTTATTGTGAACGACCTGAAGAATATGATAGACAAACCAGACAATCATAGGAAAAGTTTGCAGGGAAAATTACTAAAATTCATAAAATATAAATGATTGTCACTTGAATAGAGTTTAGCACACAATAACTGAAATGGATAGCAATCAATTTTGAAAAATAAATAACGCTAAAATATATGAAAGAATTTACAATATTTACATGCAATGAAGTAATATCTTGAGTGTAATTTCAAACGAATTATGGCTTTAATATGACACGGCCAATAGCAGAGTCCTTCTCAAAGGAGTCTAGTAGAGTGCTAGGTATAAACAAATAATTTTGACACGTTCCTTAAAATCTTAATTCAAATGGCAAAATATAAAATAGCAATTTCACTTTTGGAAAAACACACGATCATGACAGTATAGTTTCGACTCACTAACAAAGGGTGGTAAAACCCTAGACTCAGTTTGGCGAATTTGGTGACCAATTTTTTTTATGGGCCTTTAAAGATTCTTAAAATCAGTGGGCCCTTAAAAAAGCAGATTGAGACTTGGTGATACCGCTTAACTATATATTTTGTGTAAATTTTTGGTAAAAAAAAATTGTTTTTTCTTGTTTCAAAAAATATAGGAAGAACATTTAGAGAAGTACACACTTCTCTATTGTGCTGCAAGTCAAGCCCGACCATGAAGATTTTTCCTTTAAAATATCAATAAGTTATATTCGTGAGTGATTTTCGAAATGGGCCTTATATGGGAGCTATGACCAATTATGGACCGATCACCATGAAATTAGGTCGTGTGATTTATGTCTGTATGAAAGTTTTTTATATTGAATTTAGTGTATATAACAACATTTTTAAGAGCTTTATGCACGTTCAAGTGATTTTCGGAAGCGGGTCTATATGGGAGCTATGACTAATTATGGACCGATCGTAACAAAATTTGGAGACATGAATTTTGTATATATAAAACTTATTTGGAGTGAAATTTGTGAGATACATATATAAATTAAACATTTATGACCGATAAAGTCCAATTTCGAGAGGGCATTTGTATGGGGGCTAGGTGAAATAATGGACTGATTTCAGCCAGTTTCAATAGGCATGGTCCTTGGACCGATAAAAGTATATGTACCAAACTTTATCGAAATATCTTCTGCGCACAAGGTTTACATGGACAGAAAACCATCCAGCCAGCCAGACGGGCGGACGGACATCGTTTAATCGACTCAGAAAGTGATTCTAATTCGAGCGGTATACAAACATCTGCACAAATGCATTATACCCTCCACACTATGGTGGTGTAGGGTATAAATAGAAGCTTTGTATATATGTAAGTATTTGACATTGATGAAAACTTTGGGACCTGAAGATTAATATTTTAGTGAAGTTAAATAATTTTATATTTTTTTTCGGATGTCATTTACAATAACAAAGAAAAACAAGTAAGAGAGCTATATTCGGCTGTGCCGAATCTTATATGCCCTTTACCAAATTATACTTTTTTATTTTTTTTTTTTTAAATATTATTTAAACAAAATAATTTTTTTTTTTTAAATTGTTGTTAAAATTCGTTTGAAAATTTGTTTTGTTTTTTACTGTTTTAAAAAAAGTTTTTTTAATTTTAAAATTTTTTTTTTTTGGGAAAATGAATTTATGAAAAAAAAAATTTTGGTGAAAAATTCAAGTTAAAAAATAATTTTCCCGATTTTGACCCATCGTTGCAATGGACTTTGAAACAAATATCATTAGTCTGTATAAATGACTTAGTAATCCAGGTATGGATAAAAAATAGGGCAAAAATGGAGGTTGTCCAGGTTTTTCCTTATATCTCAGCCATTTATGCGACGATTTTGTCGATTTTAAAAAGCAACCGAGACGGACGAATTCTCGATATATTGATATATGAATCATGTATGTATATGTATATACTTTGTGGGGTCGCAAATGACAAACAAACTTATATATACCCTTGCCATGAGTGGCAAGTAAGTAAACAACTTTAACGTTATTTAAGTGTGATAGTAAAAATGCTTTGTATGCATTTAACCCTCCGTTAGTCGCAATAATTTTCAATCGAGACAAGTCGCAATGTATCAAATTGATATCAATAAAAAAAGGCCAGTTTGAAAATAATCTCTTTACTTTTTATTTCGAAAACATTAAAACAATATTAAGATAGATCTATTTAAAAGAGTAATAGAAATTAAATTGCAGTAAAAATATATTTTTATCAAAAAATTGCTTAAAATTTAGGGTGCTTAGAAAAATTTATAATACAATTTTGTTTGCCTGTATCAACCAGTAAGCAACATATGGCGCTATACAAATAGGGAGCTTTTTCGAATTTTTTACTCAAACTTAAAATTTAGTTTCAAAATTAGCCAATTTTGGATAGGGATGGGGGACAATGTCTGCTTAAGTAAGCCAAATTTAACTTTACACGCTTTTTCATTAAGTTCTCTTTCCAGAGCATGTAAAAGTTGTATATACTTAGTCTTGAAACAATTTTTTTCTATAAAAATATAGGGTCTTTTTTGGGAAAAAAAAACTTTTCAAATACACGGACGAAAAGTTGAAACATGTAAAAAGATGTTTCAAATTTGGATGCGTATACCTTTTTATAGGAACGGGATAATTGTTATCAAACAAAAAAAAATCGAAAAAAAAAACAAAAAAAAGATCAAACCCCAAGTGCCATCAAGGGTTAATTTCCATTCTTGTGCTGTTATTATAATTGTGTTATATTTTTCTTAAGTTTCATTAATATCGTCCCAAAAATAAATAAATATTTGGAATCGCTATCTTACAATTAGAAATTCCAAATATTCAAAAATTTGACTTTTACCATTTAAGGTTTAACGTTTTCCGATTTTAGTAAAACTTTCAGAGTATACTTAGAATTATCTTGGCTATAATATTCTGAATAGGTTTAAGTTAAAATTCATAACAGTAAGGAAATATAGCTCATTCAACAAAAAATGGCCAAATAATTTGTTTTTCTCGAAAATTGCAAAATTAAAATCACAGGTACGGAAAAACTATAAGAGGTATTTTCATAATTTTTCCATATTTTTATTCGCTATTATTTTCTCAATAAATCCCTATGTGATGATCAGAAAATTCTAAAATTTGTTTAACAAAATTTTTAAAAATTTTAAAATGGAGTTTTGAAACAGTTAAACAAATTTTATTTTGTTTGTTTCAACCTGCGAATAGGTTAACTTTATCCTACGAAGACAAAAACTTATACACAAGTAAATATGGATATATTTTAAGTAAAAATAGGCTTTTATTTTACTATTTCTCAAAATATGTTAATTTAGTTCATACATTTCTTTTTCTAGTGGCTGGACACACGGCTTGGGAAATTTTTAACAACTTTAAAATTGGCAAAATTTTTACAAACACTTAAAAGAATTAATTTTTTTTCCATGTTAATGCATCTCAGAACTTCAGAGGGCTTGCCCAACCCCAACCGATTTATTTAAAATTTTCTTCAGCATGATTTTTTTATCAATATTCACCACCTTTCGTTTATTAAGGGCCACCCTAGCATTCACGTGTTCAGATTGCATTGATGTATTCACAAGAGTTGTTCATATTTACAGTACCTACAAATTTTCTAAATATTGTTAGTTAAAAATTAGGAGGCCCTGTAAGTTATTCGAAAAAAAGTGAAAAAATTGTTTTCTTCCTCTATTGTTTTTTAAAAAAAGGACACGAAAAAGCTATTTTAGCTATATTATTGCCATATATGTAGTGCCCACTAATTTTCAGAGTCTTTGAAGGCCCATAAAAAAAAATTGGTCACCAAAATTTGCCAAACTGACTTTAGAGTTGTATTTTTTTGCGTTTTTGCACTTTGTAATCATATACCCTTAAATACTTTAAACCCTAAATACCTGAAATTAAAATACATGTAATAATGCTAAAATCATTTTGCTTCTAGTATGTTTTGGGCAAAGTTCATTTGCCAGAAAATGCCCCTGGAATGAAGTATCAGATTTTTCATAATATTTACACGATTATTTCGAGCACCATTCGGGAAAATGATTAATTTGGTCAAATCTTATACTATTCTTAGAATGATTGTATATTTTTAGAATAGAATTGCTGGTGTTTGGCTTTTCGGCTTACTAGTCGTTTTTCGATAGCAGAAATATGTTATTTCGCAATACTCAGCGAAATTCATACATCGTTATGTCTTTTACATTTTCATTATTATCTGACTTTCGGTATTTCTCGTCATTAAGTCTGCGATTTAAAACAAAGCATTCAATTGGAAGTTTGCAATTGGAAATCCGATTTGCACTAATGGTGCCATGCGCAAGAAGTTTAAAAATTTTTGAAATATAGTTAGTGTTTATAAACCGGTTAACCGGTTAACCAAAAAACCGGTTTTTCTTCGAAATCTCGGTTTTTTGCAAACCGGTAAATTTAAAATATTGATGTTCGATTAACCGGTTTATCCGGTTTTTATCGCTCGGTTAACCGGTTTTTTAAATTTGGGACTAAAATTAATAAATCTCACGTTTTTGTTCATTTTTAATATTTATTGTATACACATTATTGGTCTTATTTGAAACCTAAACTGCTGATTTACAATACAAACCTCTTTAGATTAATATTTTTAATAATTACAATGATTCTAATTAGTAGAGGACGATGAGTCTACTTTAAAACTTTTTCAGAATAAATTTCACATAATGAAACTATTAAAAATTAAAATTAAATTCCGCATAATTCTATAAGTTTTGGCTAAATCTTACTAATGATTCATTAAAAACTTAGTGATGATTTTACCAAAAAATTTGACCTCATTCGCTTTTCAGAAATATTACAGGAGAGACAAAAAACTTTCGAAAATCCATAATTTGAAATATTTATGAAATCTGAAATGGAGTTTTTTTACAATGACAAATAATCGCAGCTAAGAAGAAGTGCGTTTGCATCTTATAGGTCGTTTTTTGGGACTTGTAACATTTTATATCAGAAAGTCGAGATAATAAATTTCAAAATTATCAAATATTTAATTAAAAAAAGTGATTTACATTTTTTGGTTGAAATTTAATGAATAAACCAAAAATTTAAACAAGTATTATATATTTAGTAACATATTTATACTCAATTCCATTTGACTGAGATAATAATTTTGAAATATGGACTTAGAATTTTGTATATTTATAGATATTTAATATTAACCATTCCTGACTACTAAATATTAAAATGTTTTAAAGCTGTTTATACTTTATTGGACATTTTATGTTTTCTACACATATATGACGGTTAACCGGTTTAACCGGTTTTTTCAATGTCGGTTAACCGAAAAACCGATTTTTTAAAAAAGGCCAATTTTCGGTTAACCGACAAACCGGTTTTTTAAAAAGTCGGTTTTTTATAAACACTAAATATAGTATATGGATCACAAAATTTGGCACTATTTTAATACTTAAATGTCCTTTTATTGATTTTCTCGAAAAAGGGTCAAATTGACCCCTAAAGAGAGGAGATAGAGGGTTAAGATCTTCCACAAAAATGATTCACCATAAAATTCCACAATATAACTCTGACAATAAGAATTCTCTCATTACGAAATATGGTACAGTACGTATGAATACTTAAAAACATAAAAATATCACTTATACGCCTTAGATTACTAGTTAACTCTAAAATTAGGTTGGCTACCGAATAATCGGGTTCCTTGTTTAATCGGTAAATCGAGCAAATAATTAATCGGCGTTTAATTTAATCGGTTAATTTCAAATTATTCGATTAACCGAATAATTTCTATTTTAATTTTGAAATGAAAAGAAAAACACGAAATTTGTGTACATAAAAAACTAACAATTCAACAAAACAATAAATAAATATATACACTAGAGTTAATATAAAAAAAAAATGTACTCAAATCCGCGTCTTTAGGTGCGTTGAACCACCACAAGGAGTGAAAATTTTCCAAATAAAAGGACGCCATTATTTTTATTTACGCAAAAACCTTCAGAAAAATGGGGATACCCGCAAAACAAATGAAGTGACCTGGTCACAAACGAACTCTAATATATACATTTGAGTTTTTTTTTGGATTTTAAGGAAATCTTCTGAAATAATATTTACAAAAAAAGAATATAATTTAATTGTTTTCCTTTTAAATGATTCTTTTTGTTAGTTTTAATAAATCTTGTCTTGAACAAACTCTTTCACTGATTGTAGATGTTTGAGAAAACGAAAGTAAGGCATAATAAAGAATATCCAACTTCTCAACTCTTTTTCTAAGCCTACAAAATGCTTTATCATACCATTTGAATTTTTTTTTTTTTGATTTTGAAAACTTTAATAGTTTCGTTAAGTTCTGATAAAAGACTCGTATCGGTAATATCTTCAATTTCGTCCATTAGCGCAAAGTTCCTCATAGAACATTCTAGAAAAAATTTCATTTCCAAATTCTTTAGTTTTCGTACTATACTTCAAAAAAATAGCTAGAAGGGAATTTTCACGAGTTATGATATAAAATGTGTGTTTAAAACTATATTTTTATACAAAGTTAAAATACCTTGCTTTGAAATCATAGATTGTACACCTCTGCCCTCACATAAACTCACACTTAAACTGCATACAAATTAAATGAAAAACAAACTACTAAAACTTTTATTTAATTTAGTTTTTTTTTTATTCCTTTTATATCATTTTGCAATATTTATGATGGAAAATGACTGCATGATGATGACAACAGTGGTTTTTTTAAAATTTTATGCCACCTATTAAATGACCATTACAATTGAAGGATATCAAACCATGAAATTGATATTCTTTATTTGACTTGTCATCATTGAGTCTTTGACTGTATTCGACTATGACCCCTTTTAGTACGAAAACATATACTTACACACAATTGCATGTAGACATTTATACAGGACATTAAATAAAATTCCTTGCTGACTATACCTACATATGTATGTTTGCATGTATGCGTGGGTTTATTTCTCGGTATTTGATGCAATTCAGTAATGAAATAAATTTGAAAAAAAAACAACATGTAAGTATAAAAATGAAGTAAGTAACCTATGAAATGTGTATTTATTGTTTGTCAATATATATTTTACCAATTACAGTCACGACATACAATGAAATTGTTTTCGTACAAAACAATCACTGGTTAGGAGAGACTGCATACAAGTCATACATGTATGTATTGTATGTAGTATAAGCAGTATCTCAAAGAATTACTGACAGTCATTTTTGAAATAAAAATGTAGAGGAAGTTTTTGAGGTCTATTTGAGTAGACTAAGATCGAATGTAAAGTGCTTTACGTTTCTAAAACTTCAGTAATATTTTTGATTTGGAAAAATTATGAAAATAAAATTAATTTTTAAAAATTTAATTAAATGATAAACCGGATTATTTAACACATGCGGTTCATACACATGAAAGTATACTACCTATATAATAGGACTGCACCCTACTTCAGTTTTTAGATAACAGCGGGTCCAAATATTTCCCGATTTTTTTCTTTATTGAACTAACAACAAATGTATGTATATGCCAAATAGAGAAATAATTGTTTAAAAATCCAAATTTATATGCATTTGAATATGTGAAAAAGTACTTATTTATTTTTTAAGTTATTTAAAAAATTTCTAAGATGAGGTATTAGGTATTTATACTTTTTAAAAAGCCAACTTTATGTCAAATATTAATAATGAAAAAACCATTGACAATTTTTGATACCCAGGGGAGCAGGTCCATCCACAATACGCATATTTCAAATCTAGCCTTTCAAATTGCATAGTCGATATCAAAATATAGTAAGGACAGAGATCGAAAAAATCTTAACATACATAAATGCTAATAAAAAAGAAACCACCAAACGTAAAGTTTTGATTTTTATATATTTGATTGAAATTATTATTACAATTTTCAAAAAATATTATTTTTGATGGTTCAAATCAATAGTGATGAATTTATGAACCTTTTCCGGAAACCCTTCTATTAAGGTTTTCTGTGAGTTTGTACGAACAGGTAGTCCATCTCCTTTTCAAATCTAACACACTTTGGGACATTTTTGTGCTCTTTAATTCTATTTTAACAAGAGTCCAATATCTCTCCACTGGCCTTAGCTCCAGGCAGTTTGGAGGATTTGTCTGTCTTGGTACAAATATCACATTATTATTCTTGTACTCCACAATACCTTACTTACCACGAAAAATATAAGTGGACACATTAAGAAGTCTTATGAATGGAAGCATCCTCTTTTACAAACATTCTTAATGTATATTTCGGTATTTATAGAGGCCTTTGTAACAAAAGTCTGTCATCTTTTACAGCAACTGCATGTTGGTTGCCATACCAAGAACTTTTTGGGAACATTTTCTGCTTTTAAGTCCTAAAATTTTCTACAACATTCCCTCCAGCATTAGAAACATAAAAATATTAACCCGGAAGCAGCGAAAAATTTTTCATACATACGTTTTGTCACTCATTATGCAGCAGGTATATTTTTTTTTTATAAAATTTTACTTTAATTTCCGTGCTCTGGCCTTTAAAGTTTTAGCAGAGTTCCTATCAGGAACTATTTGAGTCTTGCATGTTTTAAAACCTGCATTGGCTTCAACTTTTCGTGCCAAATAGTCCAAGTACTGAGCTTACCAGACTGCTTTCCTACCGAATGTGCTTTGAAAATGCTTTCTATTTATTGGCTTTAGAAACACCATTCCTTCTACCTGAACCAGGTTTTCCATCAACGGACGAGTTCTCCCGATACTGTCTAACAACATTGGAATCAGTTTAAAGGCAGACTTTTGATTGTTTTTTTGGCCAACTTTTTGTAGGACCAAGTTGGGTTTTGTTGAAAATATTTTTTTCTCATCAATCATTTTTATCAGATTAATAACAAGAGAACATTATTGACATTAAATATAATAAAGATGACTTGAATCAAATAATACTTGGGTTAAAAGTTTTAAGGAAAAACGTGTGTTAAGGTTTTTTCGATCACACACCTTAATCAATTTTAGATTGCCCAATATGTTCTTAATTATTTTGTAAAGAATTTCGATAATCACAACCCTTAATGGATATTATAGCCAAAAAAATAAAAAAATCCATTTATGGAATTTTTCAAAACTTTTATAGAATTTCGGGATTTCTGATAACAATCTAATTTTTTATTTTTGCATTGTCAATAGAAAAATCTATAAAACTATAAAATTTCATTAAAATACATACAGTGTAAGACAAAAATGTGTAAATGATGGTCATATATTTACACTTTGTGACACCATTTTTAAAGTGCAATGTTTATAAAGAAACGTTTTGTGTTTTTTTAAACAATATTTATTAAAGATATTTTAGGACTAAATAAATAAAATATTTCCTTAATTATACTCCAGTAATCTAAAAAAAATAACTGCAACCCATTTACACACTTTTGGCGCAGATTACTAAAGTAACTTTTTTAGTACTTCGAATAACCTGCTTTCGCGTCAATGGCAGCCTGAATTCTGGAGGGCATACTCTCCACCAGTTTGCGACACTCTTCTTGCATTATAGATCCCTAGATATCATGGGAGCGCTCCTAGAGCTGAGTTGTGTTTCTAAATGCATTTTGATAATTATAAACGCGACGTTTTAGAATTCGCACCAAATTCTCAATCGGATTTAAATTCTGAGATTGTGGGAGTCAATCTAGCAATGTAATTTTGGCGGTTTTTAAAAAATTAAGCGTCTTTTTAGACTTATGTTTGTTGTCGTTATCTTGTAGTATCACAGTGTTTTCAATTTGTCCACGCCAATCATTCAGACTATCCACATCTGTTGTCTTGCTAATGTCTAAGGAGTGAGATCGAAAAATTCTTAACACACGTTTTTCATTACATTTTTTAACCCAAGTATTATTTGAATTTTTTTTTGATCAAGTTACCTTTGAAAAACATGTCAGTTATTATGTGTAATGTCAATTATATTAATTTTTTTGTTAATCTGATTAAAATGAGTGACCAGAAAAAAGTGCGTACTGAAATTATTAAATATTTTCAACAAAACCCAACTTGGTCTTACAAAAAGTTGGCCAAGCATACAAAGGTCTGCCGTCAAACTGTTTCCAATGTTATTAAACAGTACCGGGAGAACTTGTCAGTTGATAGAAAACCTGGTTCAGGTAGAAGGAATGGTCCACATGATGTTTCTAAAGCCAAAAAAATAGAACGCATTTTCAAAAGAGCTCCCAACACATCCGGTAGGAAAGCAGCCCGGTTAGCTCAGTGCTCGGACTATTTGGTACGAAAAGTTAAAGCTAATGCAGGTTTAAAAACATACAAGGCTCAAAAAGTTCCTGACAGGAACGCTACTAAAAATTTAGAGGCCAAAAACAGAGCACGGAAATTGAAGTCAAGTTTTATAAAAAAATATTCTTGCTGCATAATGGATGACGAAACGTATGTTCTGGCAGATTTTTCGCAACTTCCAGGTCAAAAATTTTATGTTGCTGATGCTCGAGGGAATGTTGAAGAAAAGTTTAGGACCCAAAAGCAGACAAAATTTCCCAGAAAGTTCTTGGTATGGCAAGCAATATGCAGTTGCGGCAAAAGAAGCCACTCATTTGTTACAACGGGCTCTATAAATACCGAAATTTACATCAAGGAATGTTTACAAAAAAGGCTGCTTCCATTCATAAGACTTCATAATGTGTCCACTTATTTTTGGCCTGACTTGGCATCCTGTCACTATGGCAAACAAGCCCTTGAGTGGTACAAGAACAATAATGTGGTATTTGTACCAAGAGAGGCAAATCCTCCAAACTGCCCGGAGCTAAGGCCAGTGGAGAGATATTGGGCTCTTGTTAAAAGAGAATTGAAGAGTACAAAAAAGGTGTCCAAAAGTGTGGTAGATTTTAAACGGAGATGGACTACATGTTCGAGCAAAGTGACAGAAAGCACTATAAAAACGTTAATGGAAGGGTTTCCGAAAAAGGTTCAAAATTTCATCACTAGTGATTAAAACTATAAAAATAATTTTTTTTGTAAATTGTAATAATAATTTCAATCAAATAAAAAAAAAATTAAAGCTGTAAGTTTAGTGGTTTCTTTTTTATAAACATATATGTATGTTAAGAATTTTTCGATCTCACTCCTTATATACATTTCTGCATTCATATTACTACCAATTTTATGGAGTTTTCCTACACCTTTCGCAGAAAAACAACCACAAAATGGCAATATTCCACCACCATATTTCATAGTCGTCATAAAATCACGGTCTTTTAATGGCGCATTTCGTTTTTGGTAGTCATATTTTGGTCCATCAGTTCTAAAATGGTTAATTTTCGATTCATCTGTACAGATAACTTTTTCCCAATCATCAAAGGTCCATTTCTTAAAAAAATTTACAAATGTTAGTCGAAGAGACTTGTGTCTTTCAGTTAAACGAGGTTTTTTAACAATCTTTATTGCATAAAAACCACATCTTTTGATTTCTCTAAGAGATGCACGTTTTGAAATCTTAATTTGGTAGCATGAAGATAGTTTTGGTTGTACCTCACGGGGACTATTTTCTTCTCCTGATGCAACTAGACGTTATACAGTGAGACCATCTTTTAACAATAGAATTGAATTCCGTCCACAAATTGGTGCTGGAAAAGCCAAACCACATATATTCGCTATGTTCTCAACAGATTAAAAGAAATATTGAATTTGGTGGATATTTTTCGATGGGAGATACCATTTTTCAGCTGCTCGGTAACAGAATTTGCAACTTCGGTGATAATCTTCTTCATATTCAATATTCCTTAAAGAATTGTAAATTGTTAACTAGTAACATGTTTTAACTAACTGTCATTAATGAAATTGATTAAAATTGTTCTTTTTCTAAATAATAATAACAAGTTTATTTAACTTTAAAGAAAATGCGACAAAATTGTGTAATTCAGTTTTTAACTTTTTGATATCCTGGTATTTAAATGCCATTACTTGAAATTAATTTTTTTGTATTGCTATACTTCACTAATCATGATCTTCATATTGTGCAAAAAATATTGTCAGATTGGTAAATGTTGAGCATAAAAATTCAAATTATAGATATTTCCAAATTTATTTACACATTTGTGTCTCGTACTGTATATATGTATATTCAAAACTAAAAATGTAAAACTTCTTCACAAATTATCTCTGGCATATTGAAACCGATGAAGCACATTCACCATAAGCTTTGGTGAGCATTCGGTGTGCTTTAGCTGCACTTTTTTTCAAATTAAATAAGTGAAGCAAGACTTCACGCATATGGCGCTTTGTTGGCACAAAATTCTACATTTTCGAAACCGAGTTCAACAGATACGCCTTCTATTATAAATTCCGCATTTTTAAATCATACATCCGATGTAAAACATTACATTAATTAGTACATTTTTCCTACGACAGAAAATTAACAAGTAAGAGTGTTATATTCGGCTGTATCGAATCTTGTATACCCACCGTCAATATGTAACAATAAAATATTTTTCTGATCAACCGATAACAATCAATTATGGGCCGATCTTCAGAAAAGTTGAGAGAATGATTTAGGTTCATACAAAACTTGTTTATGTAAATTTCATCGCGATATTAATTACACTGTGCTAGTTGAAAAAACTGCCAAGCAGGGCACCCAGTGCATTAAACTAATTCGAGTCGTTTTAGAAATATATTTTTATTTGACAAAAAAAAATATTTTTTTTAGCAAAAATGTTTGTTTTTTAAAAATATTTTTTTATTGCCAAAAAAAAAAAAATATATTACTATAACGACAGCGAAGATTAACATGTTAAGCCTTTCTTAAAGGTAATTTTATTTCGGAATTTCGGTTTTTCAAGTTTATTTAATAAACTAAACCGTTTTTGAGTTACCCGAATATATGTTGTGCAACCTCCTCCATTTTCTAAATAACGGTATACTCGAAAATACGAGCTAACCTAAAAAACGGTTAGCACCACTGAATTCAGCGTACCCTAGTTATTTTAATCCGCTGGGTGCCCCTATTGCTGGAAAAAATTGTCAATTTCGTGCACAGTGTTATTATAAGACAATTATGAATATTCAAGTAATTTCTTGAGGGAGATCTTGTATGGGGACAAATGGTGCCTGATTTCCGCCATTTTTTGCAGTTTAATTTGACTTATAAATAATTTGTGCAACATTTTACCATGATTGCCACATCAACAACATATTTATGGCTGCTCAAACAGTATTCCCTGGGGAGATTTGTATGGGGCTAGGTGAAATCATGGACCTCTATTGTCCATTTTCAATACCAAACAAACATTGTTAACAGAGAGTATTTTTGGAAAGTTTTAGTCGGATATCGCTAGATCATATTAAAATTTTATAGGGAATATGCGATGAATATTTCGATGTGTTACAAACGGAATGCCAAAATCAGTATACACCCCATCTTTTTGATGGAGGGTATAACAAATAAACAATAGCTGTTATAAATTCCAATATTCGTATTATGATGACGTGTCAAAAATTAACCACAAAATGTAAAAATAAGGCAATAACTTCATAAATAATTATAAAGAAAAGCAAAAAAAAAGAAAACATTTTACATATTTATAAATATTTTGAGGTGAGTAAATATGTTGTATTTAACAAAGAACAAGTTTATAAAAAATTCTAAGAAATTCCCATTTGTATAGGCCTTTCTTTTATTCAGCAAAACCAAATATTAAATCAATTTAAAAATAAAATAAAAACATGCTACGTCTTTATGCTCATATGTCTAATATGAATTTAAATAAAATTTTCTTGCATTTCTGTAATTTTGACAAAACAATAATTTAATTAATTTAAATTCAAATGCAACCTACAATTGAGTTATAAAAACAATATCGTGCTATTAAACACAGAGATGTGACTCCATCTCTCTTACTTATTACACCCTTCACCATGAGTTGAAAGGGTATATACAGTTTGTCATTCCGTTTGAAATTTTTGCCTCAGAGAGTAAATAAAAATTCTGAACTGTTTGCAAGATACGAGCCTGAGAAATTATCACATTTTTGCTAAAATGACACCGAGGACCAAAATCTTTGGGGGCCCATAAAAAAAAGTGCATGAATTTGGGCAAAACAGAGAGACACCAGTCTTTTTTTTGGGCTATTATCAGGTAGTGGTGCCCGTATATGGTTATTTTTTTTAATGTTGCACTGTGGTATGTATATAACGACATAGTTTTTGTTTACCATACTTTTCACTAACAAAATTTTATTCAGCAATAAAAAAAATTTGTTCATCAAAAAATATTTTCAATATTTATCTTAAAGTATAGTTTGATGAAGGGTATACAAGATTAGGCCCAGCTGAATATAGCTTTCTTAATAGTTTTTTTTTAGTTCATTTGCATGTATGCTTTACTATATTTCTTTATTTCCTATTCATTATTTATTTAAAAATCCAATCAATTTTTCCTAGAATTTATTTATTGTATCATGTTTTAAATTGTAGTAGAATTGGTAGCTGAAATGTTTTTTTTTTATTTTTAATTAACTCCTGTTAAATTCTTAAAAAATTTTCTATTTTATTTGTCCTAATGTGCAGTGTAAAACTACCTAATCATTTTCAGCCGCAGTAGAGAAGTTGTTATTTTATATTGTAGTACATGTTTAGCAGATAAAAATGTTTTAACACGCACTAGTTATTATTGCCTTATAATACATACTAAATTTTAAACAGTAGTTTTGTAACAGTTGTGGATACAGAGCTAACATGTATATGTAGTTATAACTAACAAATTCACTAGAAGTTGTAGGGGTATATATCAGTTTGTCATACTCTTTGTAATTTCTAGATTATTCATTTGCGACCCCATAACTTATATATATTCTGAATCGTTATAGAAGTGGACTCGATATAGCCATGTCCATCTGTATGTTGAAATCAACTTTCTGAAGTGTCTAAAAAACTTACATACATGATTGATAATACATCACTATCAAAATCGTAAATAACGGTTATCTAGAAAATTTTAAATCAAAAACTCTCTATATTAGAGTCAACTGAGACCGCTACTGTTAAGATTCGTATTGATGAGCTCTTTCAGAATATATTGTGATCTCAACTCCACAATTAACAGATATTTTTTAACGTAAAAATAAAAATTCGCATGAAACTCTTGAAAAAGAGTTGTAAATAGCCGTCATAAAAAAAAACTCATTTGAGGAGTTTTATTTTTTCCATCATAAAGTAAAAGTCCTTTAAGGAGTTTTATTTTTCCCGTCAGAAAATAAAACTCTTTTCGTTTATTTTCTACTTTTTTCAGTATCTTTCTTTATTGAGTCTATCTGATATAATGTTTGTAGTAATTTATTTGAAAGCACAAAAAAAAATCAACAATAGTTTGATAATAGGATTGAAATAATAACAAATTAAAATCCCACTCGATATTACTTTAATGATAATGTATTCAATTGCAATGCAAGGGGTTTTACAAATTGTAATGTTCTGACCAGCGGCAAGCTTTAGGTGTCAGTTTACATAAAATGAGTTTAATTTTCTGACGGGAAAAATAAAACTCCTCAAATGACTTTTATGACGGAAAAAATAAAACTCCTCAAAAGTTTTTTTTCCTGGAGGGAAAAATAAAACTCCTCAAATGGGTTTTTTATGACGGCTATTTCATGCGAACTCTTATTTTTATGTTGAATAATAACTGTTTTATATGGAGTTTTATTTTTAAAGTCACAAAATAACTTTTTTGGTATCACTTATAACCGTTTCAGTCCATGCAATATATCCATTATAGTCCCGTCTCAGTCGCAGTTTAAATTCTGGATATTCTAAAAAACACTTATACTTCTTTTTTACCCTATTTTTAATCTAGAATACGAAATCATTAACTTGGATATATGAACATCTTAACTTAAAGCAGTGCTATCTTAGTCACCACTGTTAAATACAATCGTACATGAAACGTTAAATGATATGGTAAAAAAAACTGTTGAAAACCTGAATAGTAATTTGGAATAGAAAATGGCATACGCTTTCTTTCAGCCATTCTAAAGTTCATTGTTGCAATTGTAGTTTAATTATTATTAAATTAATTGAAACAGCAAACATGTAATATACATTTCAAATAACGAAAAAAATGTCATCTTAGACTAGAGAAGAAAAAATTAAAAAAATTAATCTTTGAACATTCCAACGAAAATTTAATGTTTTGTAATGTCGAAATTTGGCAATGGAAACGTACAAGGACATATACGGATTTTTTTTCAGGTGCCTACTTATGGGTTAGCAATGTTAAAATTTGTGGAAAAATCCATTTTATGGGAAGTAAAATAAAATATTTTTTTTTAAATTTTTAATCTATATAGTTATATAAAAGAGTAACGTTACTTACTGACTGATTCATCATCGCACAGCCCAAACGGCTGAAGCTAGAATCACGAAATTTTAACTGTGGGTTGCTCCTTCCCCAAAACGATCCGATAAGAAGGGATTTTTGGAAATTCGAACGTTTAGGGGGTAATAAACGTGTAAATTCGGTAACCTTAGTAATAAAGATACAAAAAAACTTAGAATTGCATGTTACTCCATTCAAAAAATAAGCTGATAGGTGTTTCGTGCTTTTTCGAAATTCGAAACTTTCAGGGGACAAAACGGGTAAAAACTGTTTTTTGGTACATTTTTGGCACCCTATGTATCTTTTAAACCAATAAACATAGATTCAAATTTTAAATCGTATTCTTTACTTATCAAAAAATAAAAAATATAAGTTTGGTACTTTTTGGAAATTCGGACCCTTAATGGATAAAAATTGTGTTTATTTTTGGTACTTTTTCATAAAATATGTTTTTCAATAATTTGACATAGACATACGAATATTTTATTATGAGCTCCCCCCACCACGTTACAGAAACTTATTTGAATAAAATTTTACCACCTCAATGGGGATAAAAAAGGTACCAAAAAGGGGATAAAATCGGGAAAATACATTATATTTGTAATTATTAAGCAAATTTTGATAATTTTGTTAACGTTGGTTCCTGGATTCATACAAAAATTAACTGACAGGGTGTTATTTGGAACTCGAGTTGAGCAAAATCCGGGTAAACAGTTTGGTACTTTTTTTAAAACATACATATTTATTCTTGCGCACATTAACACAGATTTTAATATTTTGAGACATGCCTGTAGCATAAACAATTTTGGCAAAATGGAATATATTTAAATTTCAAACTTGAGGGGTGTTCAAGGAAGAAAAGGGAAATTGGTACTTTTCTCCTAATGGTACTTTTTTAACATTTTAAATTATTTCACTTATCGACATTAAAGTTAGCTGATATGTATCTGAGTGAGGTTTGTGTTAAAAATAGGGGATTATATTTAGGTACCAAAATGTGAGAATTGAACTATAGGTACTTTTTTATTCTTCTAATGGTACTTTTTGAATTTTCTATAACAACGGACTTAGAAACATGAAATTAAGCATATATGGTCCAGTCAGTGAGAATTCTGGGGGGAGACTTTTTGGTACTTTTTCTTTATTCGAATGGTACTTTTTGTAATGTCTTCATCAATGAACCTAAAAACATGGAATTAAGCTTATGTGGACCCGAGTGAGTGGAAACCCACAAGTGGTGGCTTTTTGGTACTTTTGAATGGTACTTTTTGAATTTTCTGTAGTAATGGGCATAGTAATATGAAATTAGGCGTATATGGTCCCAAGTGAGTGAAAATTCAAGGGCATACTTCATGGTACTTTTGCTTTATTCTCGTGGGTACTTTTTTGAATTTTCTATAAAATTTTCTATAAAGTTTTTCAGTTTTGTTATTGAAGTTAAAAGTGTTAACTTTTTTTTTAAAATTAAAAATATATACATTATTCGGCGATTTGGACGCTTAAAGAAAAATAATAAAAAACAAGTAAGAGTACTATATTCGGCCGTGCCGAATCTTAAATACCCTCCACCTAAATATAATGGTGTAGCAACTGAAATAATATAACAATTGTTAGAAAGACTAGTTAACGCAGAAGATATTTTATTTCAAATGTACAAAAAATTTTATCTAATTCAGCAATTTGTAACTGAAATTCCTATTAGAACGTATGAAATTTAATAATTTATATACTTAATAATCACTTAATACGTTTGGATCAACATTTTTTCCCTTTTAACATCAAGTGAAGAAACAGAGTATAAAAAAGGGTATACAAATATATTTAGACAAATTTCAAAATATTTGGTTGTGGGACTTATATGGGAGCTATGACCTATTATGATTTGATTGTCATAAAATATTTTAACGTGATATTTATGAACTTATATGGGTGCTGTGGCCAATTATGTACCGATATTCACAAAATTCAGTATTACGATTTTTGAATACAAATTACTGATCTGTGTACTATTTTGGTTCAATATATGAAGCTATGACCTATTATAGTCCTAAGTATTTGAGGGCTATTTTTGTAGAATTTCATATAAACAACGCTATTAACAAAAGTGGACCTTATATGGGAGCTATGCCGAATTATGGACCAATAATTAAAAAATCTTGTAGCTCGATTCTTGGATACAAATTACTGATCGGTGTAAAGTTTTGGTTCAGTACAGATTTTTTTGGATATTAGTGCAGGTTAATGTGTTTTCCTGAAGTGGTTCTTTTATGGAGGCTATGACCAATAATGGGCCTACCATCATAAAATTTGGTACATCGATTTTTGTATATATTGAATAAATTTGTTTCGAATTTCAACCTGATAACTATATTTGTAACAAATTTATGAGGATTTTAGTGATTTTCGGGAGTGGACCTTATATGGGAGCTATGGCTAAATATGGACCGATATTCAAAAAATTCAGAAGTATGATTACTGGATACAAATTACTGACCTGTGCGTTATTTCATTTTGATATCGATATGTTTTAAATATTTGTTAAGGTTAATATCTTTTTCGGAAATGGGCCTTATAGGGGAGCTATGACCAATTATCGGCCAATCTGCATACAATTTAGTACAGTAATTTCTATGTATATGAGTATTATTTTTGTCGAATTTTAGCATGATAAAGATATTTATAAGAGATTTATGAGTACTTAACTGATTTCCGGAAGTGGACCTTATATGGGAGCTATAACCAATTATCGATAGAATTAGGTAAAGCGATTTTGGTATATATGGGGACTATTTATGACGAATTTCAACTTAATAGCGATATCTATAAGACATTTATGCTTATTTAAGTGATTTTCGGAAATGGAGTAATAAATATATTTAACAGAGACAAAACTCGTCAACCAATGTTTAGAGTAGAGTTAGATCCAGATGATAAAAAACTAAAAGGGAATGAAACTCACCCAATATACTCCCTTCGTTATTTACTAAATCGTAGAATAACTATTGAGAAACCTCTCAAGTGAAATCGACCCGTCCAGTGTGGTAACTGTCAAGAGTTTGGACATACGAGAAATTATTGTACTCTACGCACTGTATGTGTTGCATGCGGAGACTTGCATTCTTCATCACAATGTGATATTATCCAAAAGGGTCTCAAAAAGAAATGTGGAAACTGTGGTGGCGACCATACGGCGAATTATCGGGGATGCCCAGTTTACAAAGAATTATTAAAAAGATTGAGAGAGAGGCGTCAACCAAAGAGAGATGACTTTTTTGTTCCATCTGCGGGTAACATAGATTTTCCTACACCAGTAAATTCAGTAGCCCGTAATAATGAAAATAAGAACTCTACGACAATGAATGCAAATTTCACAAAATTAAACACGTCTAAATCTGGAACCAACTCTTACGCTGGTGTTTTGAAGTCAAAAAATAAGCAGCCTAATATACCTCATAATACGGGAGGGTTAGAGAACCTGTTACAAGCGCTTACACAAAATATTACTGCCTTCACTGGTTACTCAATCACCAATCAAAATTAAGCCTTGACTATAAAGTCATCCTGTATAAATGTGTTTTAAAACCAATCTGGACATATGGAATCCAATTGTGTGGAACGGCCAGTAATTCCAGTATTGAACTTATACAGAGGGCCCAATCGAGAATTCTTAGGACAATGAGAGGTGCACCTTGGTACATAAGAAATGAGAACATCCATAGAGGACTACAAGTACCGTTAGTTAAATATGAATTCAAAAATGTCCGTGAGAAATACATCATGAAATTGTAGAACCACCCGAACCCGCTTGCAAGACATCTCACACAGATCCAAACAAGATCAAGGCTTCGTAGAGCCGATCTACCACCCCGCTAAGATGTGGCCCATATGAACATCAACGCTCCCGTCAGAGAGCATTTAGTTTTAATTTTAGTTATAAGATTTTATTACTTATTGTCAGGCCTAAGTAAGGCAGATTCGATAAATAAATAAACGTTAAAAAAAAGTAAGTGTTATAGAAACAAAATTAGTTGATAATATAGGAAATGATATACAAATTTGAAATTCAAACTTGACGGGTTATGGCTTAGTGAATTCAAAAGTATCAATTGTACTATTTCTTTATTGCAATGGTACTTTTTGAATATTTTATAATAATAAACCTAAAAAATAGAAATTAGGCACACATGATTCTGAATAAATTTGAATTCACAAAAGGTAACTTTTTTTTGCATTTTCTATAATAATGGACTCAGAAATATGAAATTAGACATTTACAATTATATTCACAAAGGTAGACTTAATAGTACTATTTCTTGCTTCTAATTGTTATATATTCTTGGGCCCATTTTAATTAAACTTAAGAAAAATATAACATAAAGTCTAGTATTTACAATAGCACCACAAAAATGGAAATTAAGTCTTAATAGCAATTGGAGTTAAGATGACCCTCAACTTTTGAAATCACGAAAGAAAACTCCACTTAAAAAAAAGTGAACTAAAAAAATAAGTTAGTATTTATCAGGCTTTTTTCAGCAAATTGTCTGCAACTGTATATTAAACAATCCAAATATTTCTTTCAGTGGTCATGAAAAAATAGTAATACACCCGATTAGCATGTGCATTCGTCGCTGTCTTAGTGACGACTAAACAAAAGAGAATGATAATATGTGTGTGGTTTGCTCGCACAATTGTGTTATGAAATGGGGATCAATGATTTAAAATTTTAATTCACTAGTTCATTAGTTTATAAGAAACAAATTACGATTCTTACTTGATACTACCACCTAAGTATCGTCTTATGGAAAAAATATTTTTCAAATACATATTTGCGTGATTTTACTAAGCTATTTAGTACTATTTATACAAATGAACTTATACAAATATACTTATCTATTATATAAATTCATTTTTAAAAATTTAAGACTGAATATGATTTAAGTTGCCCTTTAAAAGTTACTAAACTTTTGAAAATTATAAATCTACGCGAGAATAATTGTGGAAATTATATATTTGCATTTAAACGCCATTACTTCTAAGAACTTAAAACACCACTCACATATTGTTCCCTATATTTACCAACTAATAAATATGTAAACATTACTACCAAAAAATCCTTCAAATAAATATTTACTATTTTTAAATTCCACTTAAATGCAAACAAATTACTGCTGACAATAAACATCATAAAATACAATATGTACAACTTTATATAATTTAATTTCAACAAATACATAATTCGTCATTGTATTTACTTATTTGCATGTTTGTCTGCGAACATGTGGAAATACAAATATGATTTACTGCATTTAAAATGCATTCCAAAAATAGTTGTGTGACATAAATTGATGTTTGAATAAATGCCACAATTGAATTGTTTATGAAAAGATTATTTGTGAGCACATTCAACTGTCTGTATGTAATAGTACAAAGTAGACACATAAATACATACCAAAAAAATAAAAAATAATACAACATACAATTACATGTACTTAGAATAAATAAAATGCAACTGTTTATGTTTTTACAGTGAGGGTCAAAAGTTGTTGATATGAATATAATATTTCTTATATTTATACATACACCACCATAATAGGTGTCCCCACACCCAACTTAAAGTATGCCAATCTGCTCAGGATCACTTTTTGAGTCGATTAAACAAACTAGAGGTCGCCATTCCAAAGACAATTCGACAAAATTTAACGCAAACATTTTTATTACCCCAGGGACGAATTCTGTTGAATTTGGTTAGAATCCGTTAATTATTTCTAATATTCCTAATACCAAAGTAGTTTAGAACCTTTATTTTTTAATAATTCGGTGTCTCGGCAACTACTGAAGATATCATAACGAAATTTAACAAGGTCGGAGCTGAGATTTTTCAGCTGATTTACTTTGTGGGTGGCCCCTCAAAGTTGGTCATATATTGGTCCATATATGTTTAGAATAAGCTGAAAATATGAAAATATTGAGAAGATCTATAAAAATACATGTACATGTGAAAGTTATCTTTTTTAGTTCAAGAGATATTTAGGTTTATTTATTATACTCTTCACCATTAGTGACAATTTCTACATTCGCGACTCCACAAAGTATTTTCAATCGTTATATATAGCGGAGTGCCCCGATAGACTAGTCGATAGTGTGCTGGACTATTAATACAAGCCAGAGACTCTGCAGACAAGCAAAACGCTTCGCAGTTTGTGGTTGTTTTTTTTTTTTTTTAAATATGTTGTATGTTGAAATCAACTTTCCGTAGCCCCCAATAACTTACAAACATGATTGATTCATCAATATATCGGGAATTCTCTCGGCTCGGTTGTAATTTAAAACCGAGAAAATCGGATCACAAATGGCTGAGATATAAAGAAAAAACCAAGACAACCTTGATTTTTGGCCAAATTTTATCTATATATGGATTACTAAAGTTAGGGTCACACATGACAAATATTTGACGAAAAAGACGTAACCACTTAATAAAATATTTTTGAATTCCTTTATTTATTCCAAAAACATGTTTTTACTTTGGATGATTCAAAACAAAAAAAATTGTTTTAGTTTATTTGATGCTGTTTGATCTTACAAAACAATTGTAAGAGTAAACACGTCAAACAAATTTGTGCTAAAAAAAGTGGTTACGCTTTTTTGAGCAAATATTTGCCATGTGTGACCATACCTTAAGTCTTTAATATAGACAATATGGATATCTAATGATAGATATTTCAAAGTATATAGTACGTTGAACCTACAATGGGGCAAAATCGGGAAAAATATATTTCACCCAAAAAAATGTTTGTCGTAAATTTGTTCACTAACAAAAAACTAAAAAAAAAAAATTTAAAAAAATTTTGGAAAAAAAATTAAATTTAGTTTACCTAAAAATATTTAAAATTTGTATTTTATCCCTGCATGCCCATTGTTAGTCGTTTCGACTAATATTACTGATTTTTCCCGTCGCAACTTTTTTTTTTCTTTCTGTATCGTTCTCATTTTTTACGTTGAGAGATCTGATTAAGCTGTGAGGCTACTGACGATCAATAATGACTTGTTGGATAACTCATTTAAGTAGTATCTATATCTTTGTAAAAACAGCGAAGTCATAACGACTAACATTGGTATTATTGCAATTTTTTTTTGCTTTACAAAATGACTGCAACTAGAATATCTGATGATGAAATTGAAAAAATATTGAGAGAGCGAATATGCGCCACGTTTATCTGAAGAAAGTTCTTCGGAAGATATAGTGGATAGTGACAATTATGAAAGCAGAGGTCAGCATTTGGAAGATAGTGATGAAGAACCAAGTAACAGTACTGCTCAGGAGACGAGTATTGAAAATACAACTCCAAAAAAATTAACAAAAGAAAAAATTGAGCATTCTTTCCTTACCAGGAACGCCGCATGACGAAGACTCTATGCACAAAATGCGAAAAAATATATGTGGCGAACACAAATTTGAGCTTTGCGCCTTTTGTGCAAAACATTGAAGTACAACTTTGTTTCCATTTTAATTACTTAAAGTATTACCTTAATTTTATAATCACAGGAAGCCTTTTAAGATTTTAAGTTTATTTTATTTTTTATTTTTAATTTTTTAAAAACTCCAAGTGATATTGCTAAAACTGAAGAAAGACAAGAAGTGATTACATTACAAATAAATCAAAAACCAAAGCAAATATAAATGTTTTTCATTTTTATATATAAAAAGGTATATAGTATTTTATGTTTTCAGTATTTTTTGGGATGTAGGCGTACCGCCAGTTCCACAGAATCGTTTCGTACATGTTAGTTTAATCAACTAACATTGGTCATAACTAGAGATGCTAATCGGGACTGATTTTTGAAAATCCCGGGGTTCGGGATTTGGTAAAGAATCCCGGAATCCCGACCCGGGGTTTCGGGATTTTCGAGAAATCTAAAATCCCGAAAATTATAAGAAAGAAACGTACATAACTATGTACAGTGCCGGACTTAAATATTCACACAGCATACAGATTTATCTTAAATCTTCCATATTTTTTAAACGAAGGCCACAACTATCGTACGGGTTTCAAAAAAATATTTATTTACGTATAACTTATTGAAATATATGGAAAAACTAAACATAAGTTGGCACATTTCAGAAAAAAAATTTAACTAATGTTTCGAAGTTCGATTTTATGTGGACAAAAATATTCACATAGTTTCTAATTTTTAATATGAAAATAGTTTTTTTTTAATAGTTTAATATTTTGTGGAGTAGCCTATCTTTTTAATGACTTATTTTAATCGTCTTGGCAATTTTTGGTGACGTCAGCTCCAATATTTTGCCATTCTCATAACAGGACTTCTTTAAGTTGAGTCTTACTAATAATATGTTGCTTTCCTACACGTTCGGCAAATTTATCCCACAGATTTTCTATGGGATTCATGTCAGGTGATTGCGGAGGAGTCAGGAGAATGTGGGGAACATGATGCACTATTCATATTCGGACGTCATGGGCTGTGTGTTTGGGGTCATTGTACTGTTGATAACAGAAATATTCCCAAGCTTTAACTTTAGAGCGCATTGTAGTAGGTTTTCTTTTAAAATATTAAGGTACACTGTTTTGTCCATTGAACCGTCGATGAAAACTAAGTTTCCTACACCAGCTACAGCCATACAACCCAACAACATGACTCCTTATCCACCATGTTTGACAGTGTTTACTACATTGTACTTTTCCAATTCAGTGTTTGGCCTTCTCCAAACTGTTACCCTGCTGTCCGATTATGTGTATTTACAATAGAAAGAAATTTTTTTATTTAGCAATTAATTTTTATTAGACAAAATACTTGCATGAGTAATCGTATAGCAGAAACGCATTCTACAGAAAATTCTAAGAAATTTTCCCCAAGAAAACATAGGTCTAAAATCAAATCCTATCTTGCGATTTCGTCTTTTATCCAATGATATTTCATTATTTATTTTTTTTAATAGTTTTTTAATTCGATAAAAGACGAAATGCGCAAGATAGGCTTTGATTTTAGACCTATAGTTTCTTGAGGAAACATTCTTAGAATTGTCCGTAGATTGCGTTTCTGCTATACGATTTTTTACTTTTTGATCGTACATACAAATCGACACAGCCTAATGTACATACTGGTAACAGTACCTTATATTTTAATTCAAGGAAAACCAAAAATACCGTTTTCCTTTATTAACTATATTGTAGCAGGAGTTGAACTTAACAACTTTGCTGGACATCACTTTGTGATATTCGGGCATGTAGAATGTAAAAATGCATGAAAAAGGCACACAAACATGACAATTTGTCATATTTATTTAAGAAGAACGAGATTTGGAAAATCCCGAAAACCCCGGGATTGAAATTAAAAAATCCCGGGCTTCGGGATTCAGAAAATCCCGAAAACCCCGGGATTTTCGGGAACGGGATTCCCCGTTTAACATCTCTAGTCATAACGCATACAAAATATGATTGGACATGCAGGGTTAAAGTATAATTTGGTGAAGTGTATACAAGATTCGGCACATCTCGATCTTTTTTTTCCTTTTTTAAATATGGCAGGCTTACGAAGTGTCGAAATTTTTTTAATTTCAGTGTCGAAATTTTTTTAATTTCCGAATAAAATTAAAAAAAACTTGCTAACAGTTACCTCGTCCGTGTAAAAAGTTATACACATCCAAACTTAGAACAGGTTTTAAGTTTTTTCCCGAAAAAGTGCCTATATTTTTTTCTTTTAGAGAAAAAATATGTTCTTAGGGACTATATACAAGTTTTATATGATACGGAAAGATAATTTAATGCGAATGCGTGTAAAGTAAAATTTGGCTTACTTAAGTGGACAAAATCCGCTATACAAACTTGGCGTATTTTTAAACAAAATACGTAAGAGTAAAAAATTCTAAAAACGCACTGATCCTAGAGAAAGCCGCATATTTGTATATGTTATTTTTCATTAAGTATGAATGGTAAAATATCCCTGAAGAAAACTTGCGGCAAAGTGTATCAAAGTCAGCAGTTTCGTCGACTATTTTCATGAATTTAGGGTACATTGCCAGCGATGGGTCTACATTTTTATATTGACCTTTGATAAGAAAAAAGAAAATTGAAAATATCTTTTATATAAATATAACATCTACTTCAGAAAAACACCATAAGTGTAGACTTTAATTACTAAATTTTACCAGTAAGTCCTGGAACCAGTGACTACATATGGCCCTTAAAGAAGTAACTAGTCAGTAGTACTATTGTCAGTAGTAGACTTCAAATGACATTTTAAATGTTTATAATAAATAGCATTGTCTGGTGTATATTTTAAAAATTAGTTGATAGTTAAAATATATTTTAAAAAACTCATAGATGCAATCAAATGTATGATATTCTGTCAAAGATTTTACTATGATCAGTAGGCCAGAATATTGGTTGACCTGGGGTTATGACATTCAAGTCATTCTTACTGTCATCAATGATCTTATAACGCTGTATATCTATAGGTTTCATTAACCGCGATCCCTAGTGTATACGTTTCGCACTGTAGTCTCCACAAGCGAAAATCCCAGCTCCTTGCGTTTTGAAAAATTCTTCAATTAAGATGCCAGTACCGCAATGAGCCATTCCATCGGGGTGATTTGTGTTGCGAAATGGAAAACATTATCAAATATTTTCAAAAGAAAGCAAACACGATTTTGCCCCTCACTATATGCACTAGTTTATTATTTTTTTTCTCAGTTTTTGAAAATTTTACCGCATTGCATGCGAAAATGGGGCGCAAATATACAGTTGGATGTAGACATCAAATAGGCGCCTTACATTTTAAAATACAACAACTACAACATACATACAACAACAGCAATATAAACAACAACTAAAATGGAATTAAAATGAATAAAAACACTTGTTTGAGCTTTATGCATGTTCCAGAGAGCAGCGAGCGATACGATGTTATTAAATACATTACGAGAAACGAGTACATTTGAAAGAGGAAGAAACCAAAATGAACAAAACAAAAAATATACAGCCTGAGCAAATAATATTTTTGAAATTGTAACATAAAATATAGGGAATAAGAACTGTAATCATATTTACAAAAATTCTACGAAAAAAGCCTTCATGTTTGATTTGAGGCAGTTGAATTTGAACAGAAATTAAATGGAAACAAATTAAGCAAATGATATAAAATCATAATAAATACAAATGTTGCCGAAAATGTAGGGAATAAACAGATTTATGAAATTTAAATAATTATTAAGTTTTCTTAAACATTTTGCAGCTGCAAGCACTATCTTTAAAAGTACCCAGCAAAAATTTAGTAATTACTTGCAATTACTGAACATCTTACTTTTCAATGACTATTACATACTGTTTTCATTACTTAGAAGTAGTTTGGTAATGACATACATTTAATCTGATATAACTAAATCATTATAAAACTCTTTATAAACCTTTGAATTGATTTAACATATTTTTTCTTCATTCAATTAATTTTTAATACTGACAATTTGTCTAGATTACTATGGGTTTTTGCTGGGTCTTATTGGTAAAAGCTGTACTGCCACTTCAATGATTTAAAACAATTTTAAATTTACAAAAATGTTTTCCTGTTAGGAACGATCATTTCAACAAACAGAATAACAACATTTTCCACTGCAATTTTCATACCAGCAAGTCTCATTTCATGTCATGTTAAATTGTCCATTTTCTAGAATTTTGTTCTTGTTCATTTTCATTTTTGTATGTCGAATGTATAATTTACATTTGCCAGCCTAAAAGAAAACATCCAATCATAAAAATGGAAAGAAAAGCTGCAAACTGGGTGTTGTTTAAAGATAACCTACGGCTTGGCATAGTGATTATACCAGGATTTTATTGCTGTTGCTTAAATATTGTATGTATGGATGTATGAATATGGCAACAAATTTAAGCATAAATGACACACAAAAATTCTAGGAATTTCTTCAATTTTTGCTATTAAAATGAAATGTACTTTTTTTCTCCAAAAATTCTCTTTTTTAATTTTTTTCCTTTCCAGTAATACGGCTACATTTATTGCATGCCATACATTTGGGTTTCCGACAGTTTTACTGTTTCTGTTCTGACTGCCTGCAGTCTATATTTATACATATTTCGTGGCATTTAATTGTAAATACTGTTTGTAGTTAGTAGCATTGCAGTTTTCCTGGATTTCAGATGCAATTTATTGTTAATGCCTTTTTGTTGTTTGACGAAATACTTATACTCATGCCAAGACTTTTTTGTTTGTTCTACAATTAGCTGGCTAATTAGCGAGTTATGAAGCCGTTTTATTTATAGCATTTCTTTGGCGGTAATTAAAATCTTACGGTTCCGTTTAGTAATACTATAGGGTTTAACATTAAAATGATTTAAAGTAATAATGTCTTGCTAAAGTAATTGGATAACAGTGACTGTTGCATTGAAACGATTTAGATAAATGTCTCCGATATAATAACTAGATTAAGTATGCATGGATATATGTATTTACTTGATAGGTTATTATTATTTCGATTGTGATTTCTGCATTGTAAGCAAAAGGAACGATTTTAGCAGTAAGTGTCTTCTACATATGGTCAGTACAGATAAATAAGGAATTTGTGCGAATCACTGTCCATCGATCAGGAATGTATGATCTCTTGAAGAAAGTTCGTTATTTGATACGGAGCATCTCAAGGCTTGTGAATAAGCGCTTTAAACTGTTTAGATTGGACAGCTTTTGCACTTCGAATCTTTTATGAGAAAGTTTTACTTTTCTTACCACTGCAACTTTAAGTTAAATGATTCGTGCTGCGGACTCGAGCAGCACCCTAATTTCATATATCGATAAGAGATGCACGCTATGTTCTGCTGATGGCCAGGATGGTCAAGAGACACATATGTAATCTTTTGTATTGTGGCGGAAGATTTTGCCGCCAAATTGGTATCTAAACATGTTTTAGTTAACTTCACGGCGTTTTCGGTCATTCTTCCCAAGCCATTACAGCCCATGGCTCTTTTGCGATTAGAGTTGTCTGTGCCTACTTGAGCATTGTAGTCGCACATCATGAGCAATATGTCTCCACGTTTTACTGTTGAAATTACTCTGGATAGATGACTGTAAAAATTCTCCTTCATCACTGTTTCTGATAATTTAGAGGGAGCGTAGCACTGGTCAAGTAACGAAAGCGTTCTATGATTGTTCTGTCAAAATGAGGGTGCCAGCTTATCAACGCGTTCTTAGCTTCTTTACTAAGTAAAATCCTTGAACGTGGTTCATCGGCAGTTGCTAACATCTCTCCAGAGTCAGGGGGTCTAGTTTCACACAGACTTGGAAAACTAAGTTGTTGTTCTTAGTTTCTTTGAATATTTGTTACAGTTTTGTGGAATATGTTCCAAGAGTCCGAACATTCCATGTTCCAAATCATATCCGGTGTTTGAAGGTCCCGGTCCACACTGTGAAACATTTGCTGCAAAACATTTTTAAATTCAGCTTTGAAACTGCATTCGTGTCCACACAGTGAAATTTTTGCTTTACAGTTTTTGACATTTCTGCACAGAACGAATATGAACGAATAAATGTGGATAACATACTCAACAAAATCTTCATGGACATGAAAAAGGGTACTCCATTCCACTTACCCCTTTCATCAACAAACTTAAATGTTTTTCAGCACGAAGTTGGGTGATTGGTTATTTAGTGGCGCCAATGACCAGCCTCGACGATACAAGGATCATGACATGACTCTCCGATATTTTCCTGTGATGGCTTTTTTCCTTTGAAATTTCAAGAATAATTACACTATGCACAAAATTTACACTTTTTTTCTGTCAAGAGGGGCACCCAGCAGCTTAAACTAATTCGGGTACGCTGAACTGGTGCTAACCATTTTTTTATGTTAGCTCGTATTTTCGAGATATACCGTTATTTCGAAAATGGAGGAGGTTGCACAACATATATTCGCGTAAACAGTTTAGTTTATTGAATAAACTGAAAAAACGAAATTCCGCAACGAAATTACCTTCAAGTGAAGCTTAACATATTTATAATCTTCGCCGTCGTTTTAGAAATATAAATTTTTTTTGGCAAAAAAAATAATTTTTTAGAAAAATTTCGAAATTTTTAGCTTTTAAAACGGCACTAAAAATTGAAAAATGCATATACGATCTTAATTTTTATTACACATTTAGAAAACGAATAAAATAAGCTCTAAATAATTAAATTCTGTCCACAAATTTTAATTTTATTCACAAAAAATTATACAAATATCCCCTAATATTTTATCAGAATACATAACTCGTAGTAATTAGCTACATCGTGCAATGCACAGAGGTATAGACAAAAAAGAGCGAAATAAATAAATAAAGAGGGAAAACATTTATGACCGATAAAGTCCAATTTCGGAAGGACATTTGTATGGGGGCTAGGTGAAATAATGGACCGATTTCAGCCAGTTTCAATAGGCTTGGTCCTTGGGCCGAAAAAATGATATATACCAAATTTTATCAAAATATATTCAAAATTACGACCTGTACTTTGCGTACAAGGTTTACATGGACGGACGGACATCGCGCAGTGGTACGAGAAAAAAAAAGAAGAGGGAAATAAATCTGTAACTTCTAAACCCTTCGTCCGATTTGAATGAAATTAGACGTGTGCAAGGTGTGACGAGTTTAAGGTTTGAATTTTGACCGCATGAGTCTACCAGAGGTGCGGCCAGATGTCCCCAAAGTAGGACTCGGGTATGATAAATTTTTAAAACGATCCTCTTTCTTCGTTTGTGTTCCGATTTCAAAAAACTTACACACTTAGAATCTCCTCATCATTAAAATTAAATTATCAACATTTTTACCCACAATACTCCAGTTTTTTGATAACAGCAGGTCCAAATATTTCCCGATTTGCTCAGTTTTTCTTTTATTGGACTAACAAATGTATATGTCAAACCAAGAATGAATTGTTTACAAATCGTGACTGACTCCAAAGTTATATGCATTTGAATTTAAAAATTAAGAGCGTATATGCATTTTCTAATTTTTAATGCCGTTTTAAAAACCAAAAATTTCGAAATTTTTCTAAAAAAAAATTTTATATTTCTAAAATGACTGCGACGATTAAAAACATGTCAAGCCTTGCTTAAAGATAATTTTGTTGCGGAATTTCGGTTTTTTCAGTTTGTTCAATAAAATTAACTGTTTTTGAGTTACGCGAATATATTTTGTGCAACCTCCTCCATTTTCAAAATAAGGGTATATCTCAAAAATACAAGCTAGCCTAAAAAAACGGTTAGCACCACTGAATTCAGAGTACCCGAATTAGCTTAACCCACCGGGTGCCCCGATTGGCAGTTTTTTCAAATAGCACAGTGTTATTATTTTCATTCCCTGGTTTATTTGGAACTCTAAAAACCCTCCTTGTATATTTTATTATCCGCTATTGGGCGGAATTTTTATAAGAACCATTTAAGTTTGATTTCTGGTATATGGGATAACAAACAACATCAAGGTTTTCGCCGGATTTATCCCTTTTAAAGTGAAAAATGAAAAAGTACCACTCACCTGTCCACATTTTTTTTCATAAATTCATACTCAGTTGGATTTTTGGTGCTAGTGATGTAGAGATTCCGATTTTACCAATTTGTACCTCCTTAACATTCCTAAAATCCCTTCTTAGTGGATCTACACATACAATTTTTAAAACGTTCAAAATTGGGAACAAAATTTGTATGGGAAAATTCTAAAATCGGCTTCACGAATAGACCTAGTGCAGTGTTTTAGGTGTCTAAGACCATTTTCACAAAACTGCCTTTCTAGTGATATCGGCTTGGAGCTTATCTGTTGGATGGTTTCAAAATCTACAACGGACATAAGTACATCCAGAGAACAAATATAGTTGTAAATTGCTATATATGATTGCTTCAATCATGTGAATCGTAACTTTACCATATTATGGTTAACACAATTATATGAATAATTACAGTGACCATAATAGTGTTAACAAACTTGTGAAACTATATTTTTTCTCTGCGTTGCACAGTGGATTATATAAGGTGAATGCATCTCATAATTGATTTTTGCAAATGATTGAAATTAATCATAAAACAGGTTCTGTCATAAAGTTAAGATGTCAAGCAATAATTATTTGCAGAAATTATAGTTATTATGTCAACAGAAGTATTCGAAAATGGTGACAGAAAACATTAATTTCGACTTTAAAGATTTGGGGATTTAAACTTATACTATATTCAAGGGCGTATTTTCAATATTGGTAATTATTTTTTTAGGGTTGTTATAACTTGTTGGAAAGGTTATCTTATCTTGATTCTATCTTTGTAAAAAGTTTTGTATATATTATTAGAAGATTTGAAATTTATTCATTTAAAATATATAATGTTGTTTGGCTTACCTACGCAACTTTGACTAGGATTTTAACTATTGACGCCGTTTGCCGCCGATCTACTTTTAACATAGAATTAAAGTTTAACTTATTATCTAAAAGATATATCAAAATTAGCTGCCTTTTGGTGCCTATAATCAAATGGAATGCAAAACGGTTGAGCAACTACTCAGAAATTTAAAAAAAAATATTATCAACTTTTTTTGATTTTAGTTGCTTTTCATTGCTTTTTTTTGCTATGATAGCTTATACAAATTTATAATTATGCATTAAGTAAATTTAGTTTTTAACAAAACAGTGTTTTAATTTTTTTAACCGGATGAAAATTGTAAAAGTTATTCAACTTGTCATTAACACCTTTTATAGTATTTTCTGCTTCATCGCATGTGAATAAAAAAAAAAACAACTAAATATTCCAAAAAAATTGTCTACAATTTTTAATTTACAAGGTAAATTTTGTTGAACTTTTTTCGAAAAAGCTTAATAACTTTTGCAAATATAAACCGATTTTAACAACTAATGTCTCATTTTGGTCTATATAAAATTATCTTTAATACACTGTGCAAAAAAAATAGGTTTTCATAGAAAAAAATTAAAATAACTATTGTTGAATTTGAAAATTTACAAAAAAAATAAAAAAAATGTGAAACTTTTTATAAAGACTTACATAATTTCATGAAATATTCAGACATTTATGAAAGATTAATACGATGCCTCTCCATAATTGTTTAAAATTTTGAAATCGGTCTTAAAATATGTGAGTTAGAGGTACTATAGTACTACTTTTATACAAAAACTCAAAAAAAAAAAACAAAAATGTATTTTTAACCGATCATAACTTTTTTTTAACAATTCGATTTTTATGATTAAAAAAACATATTCAAGATTAAAGTCCCACCTATTCAACAAATGAAAAATCTTACAAAAATCCTCATACATTCAAATGTTACAGATTTTTGATCCGAAAATTACCAAAAATTTCCACTGTGCGTTGAGGTAGAAAAATGTTGTACGGTTTATATATTGGATTCACTGTGTAATATAGCAAACAATTCTCTTCATGATACCACAAAATATGATGAGGGGTTACGTAATTACCACGCCCATTTTATATACCCTACACTACCACAACTGAGAAAAGGATTAAATTACAATTTGTGCTCTTAAATTGTTTTTAAATTCGTAGTTTATAAAATATTTGTTATTCATCGACTAAAAAGCATTAAAATTGATCCTGCATTCTTACATTCATATAATCACATATTCATGAATTTGTAGGTATTTAGTAAAGTGACGAAACTTAAGTTTTACAGAAAATATATATTCCTTTTAAATTGTTTAAATCATTGCCTGCTAAAATACATAGTTTATACCGTCTATGTATGTTCATTTCACTTACTTAAGAGATTTATCTTCTACTTGTTTTCGAAAATCTCTTAAGTAGTTGTATTCATATTGTTGCATCGTTATACATTTCATCTAGTAAATTCTTTATGCCACAAATGTCTCATTCAGGATGTAACACATTTCTGGCTTTTTCATAAATATTCTTTTAACTTGTTGTCCTTTCTGGTAGTCGAACGTTTGGTGTGTATGTTTTTTTTTTTCTCTTTTTTGGCTGACATTATGGCAACCAAAAAGTGCTAATTGCTTTGTATACATACAAATATATAGAAAGTATACAGCCAGGAAAAACAAACATTTTGCTTTCCAACTGCAATTCTTAATATGTATATACCAAGAATATGTATAAATATATGTGTTGTATTTGAAAGTGTTGGTAGGAAAACGGACATTTTATTTTCCACCACTCAGTGTCAGTTGTTGACATTGTGTATATGATTCTGTGTATAAATATATTTGTATCTATATGAACGTACAATTCGTGAAACTGTGGTTCTTGCTCTTATGACAGCACACTTCACACAGCGTTGTAAAACCGCCATCAGTTAAGGTACGTTTTTTCTCAGTTTTGCGGTCTTTTGCTCTGGCAGACAGCCATTTCAGCTTTTCTGTGTTGTTTTTTTCATCATTCATTCACAAACACACTTAACATACATATAATATATATTTTATGTGAAAGTTAAGTTTTGTCACTTTACTAAATACCTACAAATTCATGTGTATATGAATGTGAGAATGTAGGATCTGTCGAGTATGTCTTAGAAGATTTTAATGCTTTTTATTTTGGTTTTAAAACAAAATGTGCTTCAACAGGGTGACCCAAAAATTCTCGCAGGAAGTGGTTAAAGTATATCATTGAAATAATTTTTGAATACCATAAACCACAAGTGGTAAGGGAATATGGGCAATAACACTATTCTTTTAAAATTTATGAAACCGAACTTTGTTGAACATTAAGTGTTTATGATTTTGAACAAAAAGGCTAATAGTATGTGTCAATTTCAGAATACATGGTACAAGTTATTGTTTCCTAAAGCTTAAAATATAAAAAAACATATTGAAACATTTTAACTGCAAATTTCCACCTTTGAACTACTCAGCAGAAATGGAGCTACCATCCGGTTAAAAGTAATAAAATGCAAAATTTTATTGATTTATTTTTATACCCTACACCACCATAGTGGGGAAGGTATAATGTGTTTGTGTTGATGTTTGTAACGCCCAAAAATATTAGTCTAACACCGAACTTAAAGTATACCGATCGACTTGTAATCACTTTATTAGTCGATTAAACGATGTCCGCCCGTCCGTCCGTCTGGCTGGCTGGTTTTTTTTGTTTTGTTTTTTGACCAGCCTCACTGATTCAACATCGCCCATCACAAACGCAAAAATGTAGATACATGAAATTTGGACTATGGGTTCCTATCTCTCTATCAATGCTGTAAATGAATCATTCATTTTGATTTTTAATTAGTTACGAATTAGCTAAATTTTGAATTCATTATTTTCACAGCAAAAAAGTATTTAAAAAAAAATAAAGGATTTTCGCCGATACCTGAGTTGAAAATTAATGCCTAATTCTTTTTCAAATTCATATGAATTGAATTAATTCAAAATCAATTCAATTCCAATGAATTGCAATTAACTTTGAAAAATTCATTTGAATTAGAAACGAACTGCAATTCATTCTACAAATTCATTTGAATTGGAAAAGAATTGCAATTCATTTGAGAAAATTAATTGAAATGGGAAATGAATTGCAATTAATTTTTACCAAATTCATTTGAATTGACTCAAATTTCATTCAATTATTTATTTTTTTTGTGAAAAGAATTAATTCAAAATTTGTTAATTCAGTGCCTGAATGATTCGCGAATTAATTCAAAAATTAATGATTCATTTATAGCTCTTCCCTCTATGAAGATCCTCTAGAAAGGGTTTTGTGAAAATTCAAAGTTTTAGGGGGCAAATGCGGGTAAAATCGGTAATTTCGCTAACACAAATTTTAAATGCGTCTTTATCTTAACATAAACAAAGTTGGTATATTTTGAAGTTCGAACAATTTGTGTGTATGACTTAAAAATTCATGATTTACAATAGATGGCGTATTTTTTTATCGCGGTTTTTGTGTATAATAACTCACATTTATTTTTTTTTTTGTTCCGAAAAAAATTTGAAGATCAAGAATTTGAGGCATTAATCCATGAAGATTGTAGTCAACCTCTAGAAGAGCTTTCAAAATAATTTTTGCACCGAATCATTAATTCCGATGAAAAATTGATATACTACACAGAGAAAACAGATTCGTGATAGCAACCGAATTTGTTGCCAATCGAATGATTCTACCTTAGTGATCGAATTTTACAGTTGTGGCTACTGAATTTTGAAAAGGGTAACAAAAGTTTGGTTGTTTCAACCGAAATTCTTCTTTATCAACTGACTTTATGTTGATAGGACTGAAAAATTCGATGTGTTCAACCGAATCATTCGATTGGCAACAAATTCGGTTGCTATCACGAATCTGTTTTCTCTGTGTACGATATCCAGAAGCGAAAGAGATCATACGCGAAGCTCGCTAATGTAATGCTCTGTATTTGGTGCGAGAAAAAGTGTCCTACATATTACGAACTTCTGAAGTATGGCCAGCCCATCACATGGAAACTATACCGAATGCAACAAATTTGTTTGAGGCGAGCATTTGCGGTCAGACATGAAACCGTAATATTTCATCATGACAACGCTCGTCCATATTATGCAATACCTGTTAAAATTATTTAGACGAAGTGGTTGGGATATTTTTCTTCATCTGCCTTATAGTCCAGATCTTGTCTCGTACGAATACTATTTGTTTCGATCGATGCAGAACGCTCTCTCTGGGATACGCTGCACTTTGGAACAGAGTATCAAATATTCGTTTGATTCGTTTTTGACCTGAAAAGATGAGCAGTTCTTTTATGGGAAAAGGTAATAGCTAACAATGGCCAATAATTTGAATAAATTTAAATTGTATAAATATTTCAAAATAAAAGCTAAAAGTTAAAAAAAAACATTTTTAAAAATATGTTTCATATATACGCAAATTATTCCACCAAATTTTATGACAATCGGTCCATAGTTAGTCATAACTCCCATATAAGGCCCACTTCCGAAATTCACTTTATCGAGAATAAATCTCTTAAAAATGTTGGTATTCAAATAAGTTTTATATCAAAAGAAAACTGTATATAATCATATACTCGGAGTAGGGTATCATATGATCGAGATTGTCCGACTATATTTTCTTAGTTTTAGTTTAATATTGCTACTTTGATCCAAATCTTCAAGTTAAAGGAGCAACCAGTAATAACCGTTATCTGATTTTGCTCAAATTACCAGGATTTCGTTTTTATATGACGGAGAACAATTTTAGACCTTGGGCCATTCAAACATCGAAAAGAGAACCACAGAGTTCGCAAAAGTATCGGATTTATATTCGATGCATCGTGCAGGATTATAAGTAATCTTGGCGGTTCAAAAAATTAATTTCAGGCGACCGGACATCGTTAAATTAACTTACTAAAGTAAAACTTCCTCTTTAATAACTCTGCGTTACTACTGCCTCTCTCATTCCTCTTTTCAATTTCATAGAATTACTTACTTATATTAAGACAGACATTAATTTCATATATAAATATTCTACTCCAAATAAATGTCTAGTCATTTTGTGTTATAAATATTTAATATTATCTTATTACAAACTAAACCACATTTCATAAAAATAATAGTTGAAGAGAGTGAAGAGGAAACTAAATCTTCAACTATTAAACTAATTAATCAATCGACAATTTACTTATAAGTTTCTTCAAAACTTTTACTTTTTTTTCAAATGTTGTTGTTTTTTTTTCTTTCTTTTTTTTCTAAATTGCTCTCTTTTGACCACATACAACCACTTAAAAATAACCACAAACAAATCAATTATTAATAAAAACAAGTAGAAATATACTGAGAAAAAAAAACTAAACTAAACTTAAATAAAAGTAAAAAGTAGACACATGTATACTTATGAAGTACACATATACAAACTCACTTAAATACAAACATATTCCGGCAGTTCTAAGATAATGTACCGAACTAGTGATTTTACCTATCATTTAGGGTGACAACTAGTAACATATGTAACTAGCTACCTGACTAGATACTTTAGCATGTGCATGTCCTTTTTGGATAGCAATGAGAATTTCCGGTAGCTTGGATTCACATACCGTTTATATAGAGTCATTCTAGGTTACTTAGTGCTGGTTCACAAGCGTCAAGTTTACTTGAGAATGTCTTGAGTTTATTGAAGAGCGAGCAATAAAAAGAGGAACATATTTTTAATCTCTCCTCCTCTCTGATCCACAAACTCGAGACTTGCGTAAGTAAACTTGATGTGTGTGAACCAGCTCTTAGAGACAGACAAACCTATTTGTAAGAATTACTCACAAAAAAGGATAGAATAAAACAAACGTTCAAGTGACTACACTCTTGATTACTTAGAGCCTCTTCAAAGACAATTGACTTCACTTTAGATCAGTGGTGCCCGAAATCACAATTCCCTAGCACGCGTAATAGGGCAAGAAAATTCTGCTGACCTTATTTTGATACACATACACTATAAGCTTACTTGTGCGTTTTCTTATAATGATCATGTGTTTGTTGCTTTGTTTTCATCTCAGAGAACAAAATCAAATCAAATTCTCCGCTGTTTTACCAACACAACCAAAGCTTTGATGGTATGTGTTCGGGCACCACTGCTTTAGATTAAGGATAACTGCCACCTTCATAGCTGCAGGGCAAAAATGTATTTTCAAGCACTGAAACATATAAGCGTATTAGAGCAGAATATTGCTTAAAAGCTGCAAAACAAAAAGAGCAACTAACCGCTTTTTAAAATAACAGTATATATATAACCCAGCACAATTTTGTATTGCCAGTAAACATTGTAAATATAAATATATTTTTAAAACATTTCACTGGGAATGGCTTTTCTATAGACCTAACTACAAACACATACATTGCACTTCAAACTGAAAAAAAGTCTAAAAAAAAACATACAACATTTAAGTGTAGTTTTTATACCAACCATCAAAAAAGTTGGGGGGATATATTGATTTTGTCATTCCGTTTGTAACATATCAAAATAGTTGTCGCTGACTCGCATTAGTATATCTACTCTGGGTGCTGATAGAATTCTAAGATGATCTAGCCATGTCCGTCCGTCTGTCTATTGAAATCACGATAGGGCCCAATCGAAAGAGGTTAGCTGGCTTAGGTTTCCCACAAATACTATATTCTGATAAATATGGTTTTGTAGAGAAAATGGGCAATATTGGCTAATGGTTTCACATAACCCCCACAAAAATGTCTCCGGAATACTTTTAAAGCAGCCATATGAAGTATGACGGAAATCGGGGAGCATTTGTCTCTAGTCCCCATACAAGGTCCCCATCAGAAAATGATTTGAACATTTATAATTTTCTTATAATAATTAATATAATGATCAATTTGGACATAAACTAGTTTTATATGAACCTAAATCTTTCAACCAACTATTGTGAAGATCATCCCATAATTGGCCATACCTTTCATATAACCTCTACATCAGAAAACGATTTGTTGTCACATATTGATGGTGGGTACACAAGATTCGGCACGACCGAATTTAACACTCTTACTTGTTTTTCGTTACATTCTGTTTCCCCCTAAAACATATTTGTGAGAAGTTGTAAAACATATAAATCTTTAAAGGCAGACCATAAATCTTTGAATCTATATGAACATAAACGACTAGTAGGTGATTTCTCTTTTCCTATGAGTGTGTGTTTTTTTTATTTTTGGTATAGTTTGAAATAAATAGACAAATATTTTGCAACTATGTTTATGGTACATATAAACGGAAAATGTTTGGAAAAAAAAAACAAATTTGTGTTCAAAAACTTTTTTTCTTGTGTATATAGCACAAAAAACTAGTGTTAAATGTAACATTGGCAATATGTTCAATTGAATGTGGGTTGCCATATGTTGTTGCTGGCTTTTTTGTTATATTTTTATATAGATTTTATAAGTAATAGAAATTGAAATATATTTTTTATCAGATTTTAAAATGGGGAAATAAATTTAAAATATTTTTATTTATGTGAATAAAATATTTAAGTTTAATTGAATGCAGCTGCAGTAGAGAATGATTTATAGAAAATTGTAAAATTGTAAAATTTTCCACGAAAGTGAATTTGTTATGTTAGTAGAAAGAAAAATTTAAGACATGAAAACAGGTTACATGCACTTTGTCAATAATAATACATAAATTATTTATGTATGCATCAGTACATTTGGTTGGTCCTTATTTTGCAATTTCAGGATTTACGATGCTCTCAAGTTTTTCCGCCATCTGAACACCAAAGCATAAAATTAGAGCAAATTCTCGTAACTTTTTGAGGTTGCACATTTTACTATAAAGTTTTTATTAAAGTTTTGGGTCAATTATTAAATTCAAATAAAAATACAATAATTAAAAAATTCTTTTTATTTCATTTACACTTAGAACCATATCATTAGATCTCCTTAATAAATTTACATAGAAATAATATTCATTTCATATATTTTTTGTTTTGTAATTCGAATTTACAAATCGGAAAATGTTATCCTTTTTGGTAATTTTTAATTAGAATTTATTTTATCAATAAAATTCTTCTTGTCCTTTTTATAAATATTTTAGAAAATTATTTCTAAATGGATTTTTCGGAAATATGAACAGACTACAAAAAACCAGGACAACCTCGATTTTTTACTTATTTTTGATCTATATCTGGATTACTAAGTCATTAATATAGACAATATTAGTGTTTATAACCCGGTTAAATGAAAAACCGGTTTTCTTCAAAATCTCGGCTTTTTGCGAACCGGTTAATTTAAATTGTTGATTTTCGGTTAACCAGTTTATCCGGTTTATATCATTCGGTTAACCTGTTTTTAAAATTAAATTATAAATGGTTCAGAAATAAAAGTTCTTAAATCTATGATTTTTGAAATCTGATTAGTTATTTCGTAATATTTATAATGACAAATAATCACACACAGAAAAAAACGGTAACAGTTATTAAGCAATTGAAAAAACTTGTTTGAAATATGATTTTAATTTTCAATAATTTTTTAATTGAATATGTTTTTTTAATACTCATATCAGCAATTTCTTTTAGATATTTATTAACAATTTCAGTTGTTAAAATTCAATAGGAATATTATATTGAAAGTAACAAAAATAAATGTGTAAAGAAAATAAAAATTGAAGAAAAATATAAACATTTTGTTGTTTCATAAAAAATATGTATGTTTTCTGTTGCGGAATATAAAGAAATTGGTGCATTCCAGATGGTAAGTTGAATATGTAAATATAATACTCCAATAGGAAAAAAATGGATAGCGATTCTATATACAAAACTTTTTTTTTAGTGGACTCTTTTCAACATAAAATGCGTCGAATGTAGAAGGAACGCATTTAAGAACAATACTAGAGGAACAATCTGTATAAGCATTCGTGGAAGGTGATACTCACCTGTACTTTGTACCAGTTCAAAATCTGAGATAATGGACATAACAAGTTCATTATTATAAAAAATTGTAAATTTGTTTATAATAATAAAAACAACAATTAAAACCATCAAATGCATTTGTAATTAATATAAGAAATATCTATAATTAACTAGTAACAATGTTATTATTCAATGTTACAAACTCTATTGTTAAAATTTTACTGTTGACTTTTAACAAATTTTTTGTTGTTAAAACATATTGTTGAGTGTTAACAATTTTAAGTAACAAAAAAATTTTTTGTATCTACAAAATCGGTTGTTGGTGCCTTTTCAATTACAAAAATAATTGTATTGACGAAAATGGTAATTAATATGACAATTGATTTGTCGTAATTTTTTTCTGTGCAGTTAAGAAGAAGTGCGTCTGCATTTTACAGGTTATTTTTGGGACTTGGAACATTTTCTGTTTTATATCAGAAAGTCGAAGTGATAATACATTTTTAAAATTATTAAATATTTAATTAAAAAAATTGTGATTTAAATTTTTTGGTTGATATTTAATGATTAAAGCAATACTTAAAACAAGTACTTATTATATATTTAGTAACATATTTATACTCAATTCCTGAAATGTTTACAAAATAAAACGAACTTAACTATTATTAACCATTCCTGATTACTAAAAACCAAAAATTTTAAAGCTGTGTATACTTTATTAGACATTTTATGTTTACCTAACATATATGTATGCCGGTTAACCGGCTTTTTCGAAGTCGGCTAACCGAAAAAAAGGTTTTCTAAAAAATCCCAAATTTCGGTTATAAAGGCGCTACGAACAAAGTCCCCAAACCGCAAATGAATTAAAACCCCAAAATTGTTGGCTTAATTCATTATGAATTAAAACCCAAAAGTTCTAAATGAAATAAATCCCCAGCAAAAGGAACTAAACCCCCAAACCATGAAATGAAAAAAAAACCGGCTTCGCATACTAAAAACTTTTTGTATTTCCGGCCTTCGCCCGAGCGCAAAGGTTTTCTCTTCTGGGGTGTATCAATAACCGGCTTCGCGCAAAAAAATCCAAGATGAGAAAACTTTAGCGCAATGCATAAAACTATTCGCCTCAGAGGAGGAAACCTTTGCGTCCGGCCAAAGGCTGGCAATTCAAAACAACTTTTTTGAGCGAAGCCAGTTTCTGATACACCCCAGAGTACTTTCATTATGAATTAAATCCCCAATTTTATAAATGAAATATATCCCCAAAAAATTAACTAAATCCCTAAATTTCGTTGTTGGTTTATTCTATATAAAATTTCGGGGCCTTAATTCATTTGCGGTTTGGAGACTTTGTTCATTGGGGACTTTGTTCGTAGCTCTTATCAACACTAGACAATATGGAAATGATAGATATTTCAAAGTCCTTCGGAAAAATTTTTTCACTAATAAATTTAAAAAAAATTAATATTAAATTAAAATAAAAAATTATGCGTCATAAAATTTGTTTCACTAAAAAATAACCCCAAATCCTACATGTACGTTAAAATTAAAATTTAAAAAAATTTTTCAAACAAAACTGTTGAAATATACAAAAGCTTAATTTTCAAGCTTTTTGCTGGAAAACCAGTTTTTACATAACGGTGAATAATTTTAGACCTTGGGAGCATCGGAAAACGTTAGAAAGTTTTAACTTGCATGTATATTTTAACAGTTTAGAAAAACGATTTTTTATAAAACAAGTAAAAGAGCTATTTTTAAACAAAAATTTTGAAATGAAAATTAAGGGTCTAATTTTATAAAATGAAACGACAAACGTTAACAACATTTTGTATGGAAAATATTCATGTTTCAAACCCTTTTCCCAGTATTCTTCATACAAATTGCTTACGCTTTCAAACGTTTCGTTTTACAAAATGATACCATAAAGGCCTGTTTCACGATGTCGAAAGAAAACTGATTCGAACAAATTTGTATGAAAACTATTCGAAAGAATTAAAAAAACTGAGTGTTCATATAATTTTTTCCAACCAATTTTTCTTTCGAAATCGCGGAAAAGGCAGTAAAAAAATTTTGTATTTAAAATTTTTATTTTAAAGTATAATAGGTAAAGTGTACACTGGTGCATATTCCGATAAACGCACGTAATTTTTTTCTGTATTTTTGTTATATCTTTGTTATTCTCATCCAAAAGAAAAATTTAACTTTTTTAATTAAAGACAACTAACGGTACTTTTTGAAAGTAAATAAGTTTTTTTTCTTATTCTTGTTGTTTGTCTTAATTATTCGATCAAATGTTCTTGGTGCTATTTTAAGTGGAAGATTCGTATTAACGCAGACTTGAAATTTGTTTTTAAAAAAGTTACCAAAAATAAAATATTATTAATTTTAGTTTTTTTTTTCAACCAAAGGTACGTTTCTAATAGTAACATCTCAATTTACTGCAACTTTTTCTATTTGAATCAATAAGCTTCATCACTTTTAAAGACGCCCAAGGGAACTTTTTTTCCGATCAAGAAAAGATTCAAATTAAATTTCAAATAGAGAAATTGGACGTAAAATCGATCGTTCGGAAAGTGTGTTGCGAAATTTCTTGAAGAAAGGTCAAAATTATGGAGTTCGCAAACCTACAAAACTAACAAGAAGACAACTTAATCTAATAAAACAAGAAGCAACCCGCAACAAATTGAATTCCACAGAAATAAAGAATAAATTGAATCTTCCAGTGACTTCCAAACACTTTTACGAAACGATGAAAACATAAAATGGAAAAATCCGAAATGTAAACCAATGCTAAAAAAGCACCATAAAGAAAACCGTCTAAAATTCGCAAGAAAATATATGAAATTAACAGATGAGTGGAAAAAAGTAATATTCTCTGACGAAAAAAAATTAAATTTAGACGGTCCTGACTCAACTAATGCTATTGGCACGATTTGAGATAAAACGATGTTCGGATGTCAAAACGTAATTTCGGTGGTGGCAGTGTTATAGTTTGGTTAGCGTTTCCTGCAGTTGGCAAGTCGAAAATATGTTTTGTTTCGACAAAAATTAATAGTGCGATTTATAACGAACTGTTGGAAGATGCTCTTCTCTCATTTATGGATGAAAAAATGGATGAAGATTGCATATTCCAACATGATAGTGCTGCAATCCATGTTTCTAAGCAATCGAAATCTTGGTTTAATGAACATGGCATTCCTCTGTTGGACTGGTCGGCTTGTATTGCTGACTTACACCCAATGGAGAACTTGTGGGAATACATGGCCCCTAAAATTTATGCAAATAATGCCCAGAATGAAAGCATACTGACTGTGACAGAGCTAAAACTAAGAATTAAACAAGTCTGGGAGGAAATTGATTCCGATCAGCTTAAAAAATTAGTGGAATCAATGCCAGACCGTATTTTTGAAACAATCCATAACAAAGAATCATCCACACATTATTAATAATGCTACAGTGGCCCATAAATTAAAGTGCGTTTATAGGAAAATACCCTTAAAAATGGTTTGGGGTCCTGGAATTCCCGCCCAGGAAATCCCGGGATTTCGGAAATTTAAATTGTTTTCCCGGGAAAAACGGGAAATTTAAAATTAATTAAAAATACTTAAATATATTTAAATATGACATCTCTGCTTGATGAGTGACTTGTGCCAAATATTAGTGGAGGTTTTAAACACCATTAAGGATACAGTAGAAGCATTAAGCAGAAATGAAACCATTTTTCTGATAGGTGATGCTATAATGAACACACTTTATGAACAGCAGTTATCTAAAAATTCTACGATTTCTCAAAAAACGGTTCTTTCAATTAAATTAAACCTAAAAACTTCAACATTATAAGATAAATTATAATATAAAAACACAATGTTAAAAATTTATGGACAGCAAATGTATGAACATATGAAATGCTGAAAGTTTTAAGCGGGAATTAGATTTATTTCAAGCAAGTAGCAATCGGAGAATACATTTTGATTGTCTTTATAATGCTTTAATAACGATAAAGCCAACACATGTTTAAAGCGAATGAGTTTTCTCGTCGAATGACTTATTGAATGCATTAGTAATTTTGACAAATCAATTTTTTGAAAAAAATTGTTCTATGACGGACATATAACATAAAAATCAAAAGAAAGAATCTAAAAAGTACATCCCATTAACATATTAATCGACATCGAGTTATAAAGATACGTTCACAATTTATAAAATTTTGTGACACTTAATTGCTCTTTTACTCTACTATATCGTGAATACCGCTAATATTTAATTTTATAGTAACAAGTGATCTGCAAATATTTTAAAAAACTTTTTTTGGTTTTATGTGGGTACAATTGAATTATAAGGTATTGTATTGTTTTTCTTTTTTTTAGTAAAATGACACAATTTTATAAAATAATTTTCTTTTTTACTTATTTTTCTAGTTAAAAAAACATTCCCGGGAAATTAAATTATAACCCTAATTACATGTTAAAATTAAACTTATTTTAAAATGTCATTTTTTAATTTTTTTTTGCAAAATATTACCACCCTAAACTCAAAAATTCAAATAAAATTCAACTGAACGTTATCCGATTTTGTTAAAATTTTCAGCATTGTGTTTTTATGCGTCACATAATATATGCATTTTGAATTTGCCACTTACGTATACTTAATATTTAATTCAGTATGAATTAAAAAAAAGCTCATACGCTCTGTACAACTCTCTGTATGTATTAACTCATAGCATAAACAAGCATTAAATCTATCTCTAAACATATTGCTTAGCAATTTCTCATTTCATTTACAGTTACCTATATATTTATTCTGTACATTATTTTTTTGGCTTCTTCAACAATTCTCCATTTAACTTCCTAAAATTTATTACAAAATTTACACAAAAATTAAACGAAATGAAACGCTCAGTGAAGCATATTATTTGTGTTGTAGTTTTTTTTTTTTTTTTTTGCTCACCAGGTTATATTTTATGCTGCTTGTATCTCGTTGCAACAATTGTATAATGTTGCTACATTGTTGCATAAACACTAACTACAAGTATTATTTTCATTCATACCAACTTGTCAACACCAAAGAAAAAAACTACAACAGAAAATACTTATTCTGGTAAAATACCAAAAAAATTTGTTGGCATTATGCCTTAGGAAATAGAAAAGCATTTATAAAAATAAAATGTAGAGTACCAAGTGCCGAATTTTAAGCATACTACATAAAGCATTTCTGTTAGGCAATGTTTCTAAAAAAATCTCAGTATCGTTATTTACATTACAAAACATTTTTCCAAAAAATTTAATAAATTACACTAGAAGACTTCTTTACTTGTTAGATAAAAAAAGTCATGAAACAACTTTAGAGTAAGTATCAGCATTTACTATAACTGTTGCTGAAACAACAATCATTTCGGGCCACATCCTACATTACATTCCTGAGACCTTAGCTCATATACATATACAGCCAGGGAAAAGAACTGAAAACAATATTCATAATATTGTGATCTACTAAAAGTCAACACCAGCGACTCTTGATGATAGAGAAATTGGATATAGATAAATGGATGAAGACATAAAGCACAGTTGCCAACTGTGTTGTCTAATAGATATTAGCTTCTAGGGGACTTTAGTTATCATAGATTAGCACTTCTGATAAAAAATCATCAGATTGTTGGCGAAATGCAAAGGACATGCGAAATATATTGAAAACAGTTTGTAATAAGTCAATGAGGAACAAATCACTGAAAAAATAATAGAGTTAACCAGTTACAGAACATTGGAAAAATGCGATTGAGGGACAAATTCCTACACCTATTCACCTTAACTGACACGTAACGTACCAGCTTCAGCCTTTGTCGAAAATAGAAAATACTTAATACTGTTTAACATTTATTGTTGAATTCCACGATAATCGGCAGTCTACAGTGCCCAACATAGGGATAAATGGTTAAATTATCATTGATTTAAACAATCAGTTCCTCGAACACATTTGAGTTTCACGGTTTTAATGTCCTTTGTCCACCATCTTTTTTATATATTGTCATAAAAGGATATTTCTACTTATCATCATAGTGCTGCCAACATTAAATTTTAAAGCTGCTAACATTAACATTAATAATAACATTAACATTGCTGAAAGTTCTAGAAATAGAACATTCTAGTTTTGTTCGTTAGATAATTCATGAAACTCCTAGAAGATGGCACTGTGTATATAAATAGTGACGGCAAGTTAGAGTCAGTAAGTTTATCATAGGCGCTGTTAGAGTTAACATCAACTGTATTACCAGTATATTCCTGTAAATTGTGTGTATTAAAAGAGCGTGTGACTATTTAAATAGTTGTAAAAATTTAAATAAATAAAGAGATAATGAGTTGCTACAAATTTTAAACTACTTATCGCTTTTATTTGCACTTAAAGAATACTTTATATTTAAAGGAAATAAACCATCGTTTTTAAAAGGTAAAAACATAAAAGTACACATGAGTTCCTCTTACTTCCATTGCATCATAGGGCGCCAATAACAGTCATACGCTAGCGGCACGATTTTGAGAAGCAGGTTTTAGTTCGTTGCATAGGACGTCCATTTTGGATTCTGAGAAATGTCGCCATGCGTTGGCTGCTAATTTGCCTACGATATCACCAATTTTATGCAGGCTATAAAAAATCCTGCCACTTTTGTCTTCGTATTTCTATTGCAAGCCTTAATATACCATGTATTCTCTTGATGCATCAGAAATTTGTACACCCATAGACAAGTGCGTAATTGACGTTTACTTTGAAAATTCGTAGTTTAGTATGGAAACTGATTTTGTTATTTTTGGCCATATTGGGCATTGCTCCATCACATTTCAATTTAAAGCCTCCAGCCTCATTGATATCACAACACAGGTAGCAAAAATTATTGTATAATCTTATTCACTACTTTTGGTGGTGGAGGGTATATGATCTTAGGAAGATGATCTTAGTCCAATATTATAGCTAAACAGTAGCATATGAACAATTAAATAACATACTAAAGCATAATAACATTATTTTTAGCATGTTACAAATATCAAATAAAAATGTTGCACAATATTATTCCCCTCAACAACCCGAGCTGGGTTATACATATTTGAAACAAAACAAAAACATACTCTACTCAATTTACGTTTAACGTACTGCTAGACAAACTACCAGCCATGAAACAAAACTTTTAGCCAACCATCCAGCCAACTAAGGCATTTATTGTATAAATTTCTTTTCTATATTATTTTTTTTTTTCAAATATTACTAATGTTTGATGTTTGTGTTTCTTGTGTTAAACAGACATCATGTGGAGTTCTCTGCTATGAATTGTTTTTGTGTTGCCTTACTTAAAAACAACCAACAGTGCAGCAAACAATACAACAAAATATAATGTACAAGTTATGAAGCCAATTGTTGCCACCATTAAGTACAACTTCTTTCTACCTCTAACAACAAATGCAAACGTGCAGGCAGACAAGAAAATACAAAGTTTGAATCTTTGGTGTACAATAATGAAGGAAATAATAGAAATATTATGTTTGTTTTTACTATTGTCACTAGATTTGTACTTACTCCTCATGCACTAAAGACAGAAGTACAAAAAACTACTGTGTGTTTTCTTTGTATAAATGATGCTGCTGTTCTAAAAAGAATTTACAATGTAAAAATAGAGTACAAAAGTACATTGGTGGTAATGATGATGATGATGACGTTGACACAAATTGTTCCTGTCCCTGTGGAAACAACTTTGCAGACATTTTTTGTGATAAATATTTAGTTTTGAGAATGAGATAGATGTTGTGTTTGTTTGTTTGAATAAGATGAGTCTGGGAGTGAATGAGTGTAGTAAAACCATGATGTCGTTGTTGTGTTAATGTTAATGATAATGATGTTGACGACAGTTGAAATTATATTGTTGTTTCATTTTTGTTTCGTTTTTTGTGTGTTGCTTGTATGTGTACTTTTAGTCCAAAAGGCTTAAAAAAAACTGTAACACAACTACTTTGAATACTTTGATGTTATAGTTTAACCAGAGTAGCAATGGGATATGAGAAATGAGACCAACTATAGTATTGACTTATTCCGAGAGACGACAAAGCAGAAACGTTTGCTTCTTCCATGTCTCTAAAGTAGTGTGATTGGCACAACTTCCCCGCCAGTTTTGTTTTCCTACACTTTAAAAATCCATATCTTGCGTTCCAAGCAATTTGTTTAAAATTTTCTTTTTGATTATGAATCGTACGATTTATTACCATTTTATGAAAAATATAAACTTTTAATTTGTCTAAAATTGTAGAATTTTTTTTTTAAATTTGATAATTTCAAAATTTCTTTTTCATACAACTTCCCCGCCAGTTTTGTTTTCCCAAACTTAAAAAATCCATATCTTGAGTTCAAAGCATTTTTTTAAAAACTTTCTTTTTGATTATGAATCTTACGATTTATTACCATTTTATGACAAATATGAATTTTTAATTTCTCTAAAATTGTAGATTTTTTTTTAAATTTGATAATTTCAAAATTTCTTTTTTTATACAACTTCCCCTCCAGTTTTGTTTTCCCAAACTTCAAAAATCCATATCTTGAGTTCAAAGCATTTTTTTAAAAAATTTTTTTTTGATTATGAATCTTACTATTTATTACTATTTTTGGAAAATATAAATTATTAATTTTTTTTTTTAAATTTGATAAATTCAAAATTTTTTTTATATATCACACCCCGCCAGTTCAGAAACTTGAAAAATCCATACCTTGAGTTTTAAGCATTTTTTTTTTGTTATGATTATTACTAATTTTTGGAAAATATAAATTTTTAATTTTTCTAAAACTGATATTTTTTTAATTTGATAATACATAAAACTTGCCCGATAGTTTTGTTTTCCAAAACTATAAAAATCCATATTTGAGTTCAAAGCATTTTTTTAAATTTTCTTTTTGATTATGAATCTTACTATTTATTACTATTTTTGGAAAATATAAATTTTTTATTTTTTTTTTAAATTTGATAAAATCAAATTTTGTTTATATACCGCCAGTTCAGAAACTTGAAACTGTTTTTGGAAATATACATTTTAATTTTCCTAAAACTGTATATTTTTTTTTTTAAATTTGATAATTTAAAATTTTTTTTACATATAACTTCCCCGCCAGTTTTGTTTTCCTAAACTTTAAAAATTCATATCTTGATTTCCAAGCATTTTTTTAAAAAAATTATTTTTAATTATAAATCGCACGATTTATTATTATTTTTTGGAAAATAGAAATTTTTAATTTTTCTAAAATTGTAGAATTTTTTTTTAAATTCGATAATTTCAAAATTTTATTTACATACAACTTCCCCGCCAGTTTTGTTTTCCTAAATTTTAAAAATTCATATCTTGAGTTCAAAGCATTTTTTCTAAATTTTCTTTTTGATTTTGAATCGCACTATTTATTTCTATTTTTGGGAAAATAAAAAATTTAAATTTTTTTTTTTAAATTTGATAATTTAAAAATATATATTTCCCTAAATTACAAAAGTAAGCAAAACTAAAAATAAAATTAATCGATTTTGATAATTTTTTTTTAAAAAAAATTGTATACAATGTGAACTAATATAAACATCCAAACAGATGTTCTATTCAAACAGATCAATATTTCCTTAAATTTTACAAATTTGTATGAAAATTGTAATTTTCTTTAATATTTTTGGTATTATGATTGAAAATCTTCATAGATTTTAGTCCACATTTTTTTATATATTTTATGACAACACAGTGTAGTTGTCATTTTTATGGCGAACCATGTTTTTTCTCTGTGTGTGGTATCTGGACAACGTCTGACGTTGTAAATATTCTAATCATTGTCTAGTTTGTTTAAATTACCGGACCTAATTTCTTCAACTATTACACGCTTTTTTAAAATACGAAAACATCTGATCTTTATCGTAGAACTGAAGTGTTGCCGAATAAAATATAGACGATTAGTTAAAGAAGAGAGAGACATTAGCTTTGATGAATGCAAATAAATATGTGTCCAAGGCTATATGGTACCAGGACTATCTATATGAGTCCAGTTACCAATGTTATTTATTGGATCTTTAGATGTAATAATGTAACGTTCTTAATATATTGTCACGTGTTGGAAAGGTAATTAATCATCATCTTGTGATCACGGATTTGTTGTTCTATTTAAGATTTTTAGGTACTGTGGTAAGTGTTTTATTTGACTTTACACTATTTTCTGAAGTTTTGCTTAGTTATAAAAACACAGCACTTAATATTTAAATCAGTGCCCACGCCTTCTCGTAATAACTATAATAAGCCGCTGGTAACATTATACATCTGCTAGTTGTCCATCGTTATAATGAAACTTGCAACATTTTGTAGTTTACTTACAATATTATTATTTTTCAAGACTAAATACGACACAACTTCTGAATATAGTAAAATGCCTTTGTGTTTGTGTGGGTTTTAGTATTTGAATATTCCAGTAATTTTTAAGTAGTCAATGCATCCCTTAGAAAGAAAGTTTCATTAAAGTCTAATAAATTGGCCAACTCCAATTTATATACGTTGGGCCATATTATGGCTTCTTGTATTGCAGAGAAAAATCAATTCTTTACATTATACATCACAAGTAATTATGTGACAAGCTAATTGTCACTTTAGTGTCTCTAAGTAATCTAGAGTGTATTCACTTTGAATGCTTATTTTGTACTGAACTTTAGAATGTAGTTAGGAAAGGTATCAGAATCTATGTAGAGGGAATGTGAATCCAATGTGTTGTCTACTTGAGACAAGCTATCAGACACTATTTTTGCAATCTATGTTTGGCCAATTGACTCCTGCTTAGAACACCAATATTTTAAAATAACTAGTCATGTAGCACTTTATATAACCAGTTGTGAGAATAAATGATAGGTAAAATTACTAGCTCGGGACAGTTACCCAGAACAGCTGGGATATGTTGTTGCACATACATTCCTAGAGCTGTATTTTTGCGTTTATAATCATGTTGTTGTTAGTGTTTGTGTTATTTTTGTTTTGTTTTGCTGCCAACATCTATCAAAGTGTTTTGTACAAAGTGTGTTTGTATTTAATGCATAATTTTCAGCTGTAATGAGAGGTGATATTTATGTCTCCAAGCTGTTGTCACCAAAAATAAAAAAGTTCAGCTGCTGCAGCAACAAAATATTATTTTCTTTTCTACTGCAACAATACTCTCTATTTAAGTTCTCATCAGTTTAATGTCCATGTTTTCATTTCGAAATAGAAATATATAACTTTGTTGTTGCATTAAAAATTCTTAGTTTGATATGAAAGTCATTTCACAATCATCTGAATTTTGTATGTAAATAAGAGTAAATGATAACCTATATTCGGAAAAAGTCATATTTAAGTATAAAATTCATTCCAGCAATATCACTAAATAATACAAATTTAATATCACTGTAACAGAAACCTAAGACAATTTTATCATTTTAAAATCCACTTAAGAGCTACTACTACTAAGTATATTATCGTTTTATGACTTTTTTCCCCATCTAATATTAAAATATGGAATTTCTAAGCTTTAAAGTCTCATTTCGTTAAGAGTAAAAGCAAAAGATAAATTTATTAACAAAATTTGTCTACTCTGGTATATATTTTTCTATTAACATGTTCATTACAACACTCAGAATGCATTCACTTTATTTGTTGTGTGTTAGTAAATGTTACATGTACATTTTGGTACTTTAACTGCAATTCATTATTTGTGAAAGCGTTTGCAGAATGAAGTATGAGTAAGTAGTTAGAATATTTTCAGCAGTCTAGTGTTAAGTGAGTATTCACTTAAGTATATATGTATATTAGTGTGGAACTCATATTATCATTTTTCGAGATTCGATGCTCCCGCATGTCTAATTATTATCCGTCCCCTAGAAACCAAATGATAAAATTTTTAGCAAACTCTTTTATTTCATTTAACCATAGGATATTAAAGGCCTGATAAGCATGACCAACTGTCACGAAATAATAATACTACAAGGTGATTTCAATGTAAAAGTGGGGATGGATATGGTGCCTGGAATCAGATGGGAATATAGTATAGAAGAGTGAAATAACAGAGGCGACAGTCTGATCCAGTTCTGCCAGGAGTACAACATAAAAATAACCAATACAATGTTATGCCTTCCCGATAGAAGACTCTGTATCTGAAAATCCGCCCAAGACAAAAGAACAAATATAGTTAGGATTCAAATAGATTACATATTGAGCGAATGTTCCAGCGGACAACAGTTAAAAATGAAGAAACTCGAATATGAAGGAGGTCATAAGTCAAGAATTTAATAAAATTTAAGGAGAAAATAGTGAAAACATGCGGAAGTGAAATCCAGAATTTCAAACCCATCCCCATGTTAACGCTTATTACAGGATTAGTGCAAATTACGTACCATCCTAATGTATATATTAAAGTGCGTTAACTATTATTCATGTTGTTGCTGTCGTTATTATTGTTCTAATATAAAATTGCATCATTGTTGCTAAAATGTTAATGTTTATTTTTTTGTATATATAAAAGAGGGCTTACATCTCCAGAGAAGAAAAACACTATGGGAGTTTTTGTATGTGATAATGAAGTTAACACTTTGTTGCCTCAAAGGCAACAGGATATGTAAGTATTTACTTGGTATAAAATTTGTGTTCTTTTATTTTTCTCACAAATGCAACACAGTTGCTATTTAGTATAGTTTTAAGTATGATGAACTTATTACTGTAATTGTAATGTTGATGAAGATGGTTATAAGTGATTTTAATGTTAGTTGTTTATAATTATTATTTGCTACTTTGTATTTATATTTTTATGTGCGTGATTAAAATTGTAAGGAAATATTAACATAAACGTATAGTACATTGTAAATGTTAAATTAATGAATATATTTAAGTGTATGTGGTAAATTATATTGTAAAATATATTATAAATATAGGAAAAAATAAAAATTCCCTGTTTTCAATATTCATGCTATATTGTGTATACTTTATATTAATACTTTAATAAATAAATATTACGTATACGTAATAGGTCAATTTAAAGGTATCGTAATTTTTCTTGTGTATAAATGAAAATGGATGTGGCTATGTATGTTCTATATGGACTCAAAAACATCTACACCGATTTTGATGAAAATTTCAGAGTATCTTCAGAATAGCATAGCGGGTGACACTGTAAAGTCAGATTTTTGATTTTCGGTCTGTTAGCGGTGGGGCGTGGCAAAATCAAATTTTTACAATAATGACATAAAAAATAAAAAAAAAATTGAAAAAAATGCCGAAACTAATTAAAAAAAAATGCATTTGTCCAAAAATTTAATTTTATTCTAAACATATTTTTTCTCAACCAAAAAAATTTCACGAAAAAAAATTTTTTTATTCAAAAAATAAATGCCTTTTTCATTCCCTACGTTCTAACAATGAAAATTTTCATTTCGTTGCTTAACATTATTCTACAAATTTTAATTCACAGTGTTGTACTCTGAATCGAATGATTTGATGTAAGCGAAGAAAGGAAACGATATTAACCAAATGTTTATATCGTTCGATAATCCCCGGGAATGTGCTGTTCGAATGGTAAAGTTGTTCTTCCACCAAGTATTGAGCCGCCTGAACCGCTGGAATCTTCAAGCAATGTCACACGAACACAACATCCTTATTGAACTATCCGACTTAATAGCCACAGACCAGATGCTGACTGATGATTTTACGGTTGTCATAAGAGCTGACAAGACACCGGCCGGTGAGCATGAGCGGCGCTTCAATGCACCAGTGATAGACGAAGTCGCAGTTGTTATAGTTGGCACAGACGTGCTGCCGAAAATCAATGGTCGTATGATGACCTACAATATCCAGTCCTTTTTTCACGGGGTGAGGATCGTTAACATTTTAACCCAGTTATACTTCTTTTTGATCAATTTCAGCCAGAGTCATGGGAAATTTAACATTGCGGATGAACGTCTCCCAGCGAAGCTGCGGCGGACATTTGCATCAAATTATATTGTAATGGCATCGATAGTCCTTTCAAACGAATAGAAACTGTCGATGATATCTCACAACATTTTGTTATATTTAAATTTAAAATTGGAAGCACTTAATGAAAGGTCCTTTATTAGAGAAAACCTGCTAAATTTTCAGACACTTTTTAAAAATTTGTGGAAATTTTAATTGTAACATTGAATTGTAACATTTATTGCTACTAATGAATTCATGCAAAAAAGAACACTACTTAACTTGTTGATTTATTTTTGGTGTTTTTTAAAAATGGTTAAATATGGCATAAATATTTTAGTTCCCAGGGAGTTCTATGAATTGGTATAATTTTAATTTCAATTAAGATTTTTATTTGTAACCTTAGAAAAATTATTAGATTATTTATCTCAACAGCAGAACTGCTTTCTTTATTTTCTTACAAATAGACAAAAGGTTCAAAAATTGTATGTTTTTGAAAAAAATAGTTGTGTAGGTACACACCGTTAAAACAGTACACATACGATCGACTTATTGTCTTTTTTGTAAACACATATTATATAAAAATACAAGGCCTTAATCATTCATTCACTGACTCATCCACTCACTGGTGAGTCAGTGAATGAGTGAGTGAGTGAGTGAAAAAAAGAGTCAGGCCTTGTATTTTTAAATATATGGATGTTTTAAAAAAGCCCAATAAGTCGATCGTATGTATACTTTTGTAACTGTGTGTATGTCAAAAAATTCTTTTTATTGAGTTTTTGCAAAGATACAAATTTTTTAAATTTAAATTAATTTTCATTTATTAATAGTTTTTAATGATATATTACAGTTATATAGACTTTTATATTACACAGAAAAAAATATATTTCAATTCAAACATTTATCCCATATTGAACTGGTTTCAATTATTTCATAATTAAATCAAGTATTCATTTGCTCAAAAACAAAATTTCTTGATATTTTCTATTGAATTTTGAGTTTTGAATTTGATTATTTTGACAATTGAATATACAATTTTCGTTATTGGTTGAATTTCAAATACAAAATTATTGAATAGATAATTTTCGTAATTGAAACACAAAAAATAACAAAAATGTGTTTTCAATTACGAAAATGATCTATTCAATAATTTTTGTATTTGAAATTCAACCAATAACGAAAATTGTATATTCAATTGTCAAAATAATCAAATTCAAAACTCAAAATTCAATAGAAAATATCAAGAAATTTTGTTTTTGAGCAAATGAATACTTGATTTAATTATGAAATAATTGAAACCAGTTCAATATGTGACAAATATTTGAATTGAAACGGTTTAAGAAATAGTTTTTTCTGTGTAGACCCTGCAAAAATTATTGGAGTACATATTCCATTTTAGATTAAACGGAGTAGTTACAATATGGTCCCATGTAATGTAGTCTTGGACCATGTTATTTCCAAACAATATACATATTAAGCAATGTGAAAACACTAGCACGACGATATGTTTTATGAAAATAAAAAATAAAAATACACAATTGGTAATATTGGTGTCATCCATTTTTTAATATATTTCAAATTATTTAGTGTATATAAAAATTTGAAAAAAAAAATTGAAAAAAGTGGAAAATTTTGTAATAATAATTGATATTTTGTGTAATAATTAAATAATTGTGTAAGATAATGGATTGGAGTTCGCGTCACAAGAGAAGACTTGTGAAAGCGGAAAAAGAAAATTGTCTAAAAAGATTAGACAGTGCAAGCGCGATAGTTTAGTGCGCCGAAATTCTTGATTGTATTGAACCTGCAGGTGGAGAAGCTTTTATAGAAGAAGATGATGTGCCTGTAGAGTTAGAAGATACAATCAACATTCGAAATGCTTTAAAAAGTGATTTAGGGCAATGGCATATGGAGGTCGAACTTCACATAGAAGTATGAGAGAACTGTTGTGTATTTTACACAAATATGGTATGGACCTGCCGATATCTCCAGCGGCACTTTTAAAAAAGAACTATACTAAAGTGAATATAATGACAGTACAACCCGGGCAATACGCGCATTTTGGAACAAAAGAAAGCTTAATGAAAGCAGCCAATTTAATAGAAAAATATGAGGAAATAATTTGCGATATAAACATCGACAGTTTACTAATCTTTAACAGTTCAAATTCACAACTTTAATTTTTTAGTTTTTGTTGCTTCTTATGTGATTTTTATCAATTTAAACAATTTTGTATTACTTATATTCTGTGAATAATATTGTTAAGTTTGCAATTAATCATTTTTTTTAATAAATTAATGAATAATTAATAATTTTTTGGTGTGTTCAATTAAGTATTACCAAAGAGTAGTTTCAAAACTAGTTTTCTGTGGTATTCTATGGAGTATTAACATTGGAGTAGTTTAAAAACTAATCCTATGCTGACATTCCTTGGAGTATTACCATAAAATAGTTTCCAAACTAGTTTCTTGTGGTAATCCTCAGTAGTGACATGGAGTAGTTTTGGGATTACACTGATGTAATGTATGGATGGATTATGTGGTCCTCACCTAGGACATCTCAATGTTAAATGGAGTATGTTTTTTGTATATACTTGGATTAGTTTTGGGCTAGTCCTAGTCCTTTGAGGAGTACTTTTTTCACGCGTGTAGGGAGTAGCCTCAATTTTTGCAGGGATATAGAAATATAAAAACAAATTTTGAAATTTAAAATCAGGAACATCGAATTCCCAAAAAAGTTTTGAAAAATCCCGAAAATGGGATTTTTAGTTTTTTTGGTATAATATTTACAGCGGGGTTATCGGAACTCTTCACAAAATAATTAAGAACCTATTTGGCCATCTAAAATAGGTTACTTTATTTTGATATCGACTACGCGATTTCAGAATTTTTGCCCTAAATTTGAATTTGACATAAAAAATATGCGTTAGTTGAATGGACCTGGTCCCCTCCGTATCAAAAATTTTTAAATCTAAAATATTTAGTGTAAAGTTAGCTTTTCAAAAAGTATAAATTCCTAATACATCGTCTTTGAAATTTTTTAGATAACTTAAAAATAAAAAAAGTACTTTTTTCTTTTTAATTTTTTTAATTCAAATACATATAACTTTGGAGTCAGTCACGATTTTTAAATAGCTCTTTTTTTGTTTGACATATACATTTGTTGTTAGTCCAATAAAAGAAAAATGGAGAAAATCAGGATATAGTTGGTCCCGCTGTTATCAAAAATGTGGACTAGGGTGGGTAAAAACATTGAAAAAATACTATACTTTTCAATTTTATCATTATATTTTTATATGATAATATTAATAATATTATATACCCAGGTATGTATGCTATTGACGTAAGGGTGCAATTTTTTACATGGGCTTTATCTTCCAAACGGGTGATCCTATCCTAACCAACCTTAGAACAATTACGGAAAACATTTTTGGCTAAGATATCAAGAAATTGCAAGTCGGACCGATTATCCAATTCAGAGATACGGCATTTTGAAAATTCAAAACATACCCAGGTATGTTGCCGTTGACATAAAGGTTAAGTATCTGCATATACAACTACAAAATTATATTATAAAAAATATTCCATAACTTAAATTAGTGGAATTTGGCAGCCAAAAAAATTAAATTCTCATGCATACACTAGATTTCTTTTATCTACTTTCGTGGATAAATGAAATTAAAAAAGTACAGATGAAATTAATTTCTTAAAACCCGCATAACATGAAACAATATTTAATTCACATTTTACACATCTAATATAAAATTTCAAAAACCTATTACAGCAATTATTACGCACAATAACCCTCACCCACTACATCAAATCAAACAACAAACCTATGATCGCAAGGACATTTGAGTTTGAATAAGAAAGGAAACTATGACAATAAATGACACAGAAAACCACATGACAAGTTATTAAAGTATAAACACATGTCACACACATATGTATCTATTGAAAACACCCACATTCATAGAACATCAGTGGACCCACACGCTTTGTATTTGCAATATAAAATGAATGAAACTAAGAATAACTTAAAAGTCAATATGTCAGTGTAAACATCAATATACTTAATCACTTGATGATAAATGAAGACTATAAAACTAATAGATAAAGATACAAAGTTGTGAAAAACAAAAGGAGATGTATTATTAAAATATTATGTGTCGGTAATAGGCGACATTTGAATGGTTAGTATATGAATAGTTGGACGATATAAAGACATGAGTCTTTATTCAGAATACGTCCCATTAACTGCATTGTACCTTAAAAAGGATTTAGATCAATTGCAGGTCAATTCAAAAGTGCATCAGTACTAAATGTCAAAGTGTAAGGCGACTGACGAATACAAATAAAATTAGGGCAATGACTACTGCATGCAAATTTAGGATGCATTTAGATTAATTTGAACTGTCTCTGGTATTCAAAAAGCTAGAAAAACTTGACCTGGTTATAAGTATAACATGATTATACTTAAAAACTTTTAAATTATTAAAACCACCAACCATTTACAAGATCACAATAACTTATTGTAGCGTACACTCTAAATAATAGAGCAAAAACTTATCAAAAAATGTTAAGGGGTGCGACCAAAACATTCAGCAGGTTAATATTAACTGTTTCATGACATTTTCATCAACAATAACGATGACAACAGCATCAGTAAAGGAGATAAACAAAAAAGGGAAAATAATACTTAAAAAGTTATAAAAGTTCCAAAGAAGCAACAAACTTTTTTGTTTACATCTTAAAGATAAACATCGCTAAATCATGAAAACAAAACTGAAAAAGCAGTGACAAGAGTGGAGTGTGGACAGTAGCCAGAAAATGCGTATGGTACGTCATCATATAAAGGACATACATCCATAGATATAATCGCAATAGTGGTCGTATACCAATAATTGTAAGTAAGTGTGAGTAATGGTCAGTCTGTACAACTTTGTGTTGTATTTGTAAGTGGTTGGCACCAACTACAGTTGGGCATTTCCGACACATGACATTTGTACTCATAAAGCTTTGACAAGCTAAATTGTTATTTTTTTCTTTCTTCTTAGCCATGATAAGAAAACAAACAACAACAACATTTACTTATTCATGTTCTTAACATAGAAAAATATAAATAAAAAAAAAAATCAGCAACAAAAACTTGTTAAGAGAAACTAAATATGTTTGTATGCTACGAGCTCATGATTTTTTTCTTCTTCTTTTCCACTTTAAATGAAACTTATTTCAATTTACCAGCATATTTAGCTTAAAAATAATTTTCTTATTTAAGTATTGTATGTTGGAGGGGAAGTAATCCTAAGAGATATTGTTATTATATTCCGTAGTTATATGAGCGGCCCTAATTCATCACCAATCACTAGGCCGATGACAACTCCGTATCAAATTTGTACCAAAAATCGTCAAAAGCAATATATTGTTACGAAATTATGCTTGAATTCAAATATAACGATTTTAAACGGCTGCTTTAAAGTTGCATAATGCTTTCAAATAGCAGTGCCTCTCAAACTATAACATATCTGTGGGCATTATTAACATTGAATAAAAGCTTTGAGTTGATCATTGATCGTAAGTATAGCAACGCTGAATGTTTGCTGCGACTCGTATATTCGAATTCGAATATTCGAGTTTTGACAGTTAAAGAACATTGTAGAAAGTTCACCAGAGATGACGTGTGTATTCGAAAGCTCTAGACTTCGAATATACTTGCTTTGACAGTTAAGGAACAATCTAGAGTGAAGATGGCAGTGTTGTAAATAGTGGCCATGGTTGCAGTCGTGAGTAAGTTTATCAGAGACACTATTCGAATAAACATCAACTGAGTGGCTTAAAGTGTGCTGTTTTTCAAGTGAATTCGTGTACATTATAAAGTGTGTCTGTATTTCTACGAACTTACAAACGTGTAAAAAAAAAACACTGATTGACTATATAATTCTGTTGTTGTATATTTTAAATAAATAAAGAGTTGTTACAATTTTTAAACTACTAAACGGCTTTTATTTGCAATCAAAAGTATTCGGTTTATTTAAAGGAAATAAACAAACGTTTTAAAAAGGTTAAAACATAACAATATATTCGCAAGTATCTTTCTGAGATGTATTGTATCCATCTCTTTTCCAGTTTATATCGATTATTAAAAAAATATTTTTGTGAAATGAGAAATTGCTTCAAGACCCGTATTTTGTGGTATTAGGTTATCATGGGTTAAATGAAATCCAATTATAATACAAAATGAACAAATCTATGAACAAAAACCAAATTTGTTCGACATTTCCTTCAAGTCGGTCCCCACGATATCCTACAACATAAATAACTACTGTGATTTCATTTTTAATCCACATTAAGCATTTATTAGAATCTAAGGCAATTTACGTAATTATACCCTACACCACCATAGTGGGGAGGGTATAATGCGTTTGTGCAGATGTTTGTAACACTCAAAAATATTAGTCTAACACCCACCTTAAAGTATACCGATCGACTTAGAATCATTTTGTTTTTTCCGTCTGGCTGGTCGGCTGGCTGGCTGTGCGCAGAGTACAGGTAGCAATTTTGAAGATATTTCAATAAAGTTTGGTACATATTATTTTTTCGGCCCAAGGACCAAGACTAATGAAACTGGCTGAAATCCGTCCATTATTTCACTTATCCCCCATACAAATGTCCTTCCGAAATTGGACTTTTTCGGTCATAAATGTTTAATTTATAAATCTATCTCCACAAATTCCGCTCCAAATAAGTTTTATATATACAAAATTCATGTCACCAAATTTTGTTACGATCGGTTCTTAATTAGTCATAGCTCCCATATAGACCCGCTTCCGAAAATCACTTTAACGTGCATAAATCGTTAAAAAAATGTTGGTATACACACAAAATTCAATATAGTTAACTTTCATAGCTCCCATATAAGGCTCACTTCCGAAAATCACTCAAAAATATAAATTATTGAAAATTTAAAAGAAAAATGTCTGGCTTGACCGTCCATACTTTCTTACTTGTTTTTTAACTTCGTTTGATATGTAAATAACTTACGTACATGATTGATACATCAATATATCCACTATAGTACAACTTAGATTGCTATAGTCAATTGAGAAAATCGGCCTATAAATGGCTGAGATAAACATAAAACCGCAAATACATCCATTTGTTCAATTATTTTTCAACCAAATTTTTGTTGAAAATAAATAATAAAAAAGACTACCTCGATTTGTTCACCTATTTTTCACTAAAAAATTTTTTATGTGCTGTTTTTCGATAGCGAACGAGTGCTTTGAGTGGACGTTTTACATGTATTTTGTTTTTGTTACAATAATAAAACACATGTTAAATTTCCACTCAAAGTACTCGTTCGCTATATAAAAACAGCACATTAATATTTTTCTACTTTGGTGAAGAATATAACGTGTGAGTAAAAAAATATCGTATACACACTATTCCAGCTGAATCTTATCCTTTAACTTTAACTTAACGTTAACTTTTTAAAATACTTTAGATATTATCTTTTCTACATCATTAATTTTCAACTGTTATTTCGATCAAAATTGTCACCAAAAAAAAGTACGTAACAAAATATTTAAAGGAAGAAAAAAGGGTCTATTAGATATTGGTGACGCAATAGAAGTCAAACAACACTTTCGAGGATCACCGAACACTTTTATCAGAAAAGCAGCTAGTAAATTTAAATGATCTGATCTTTTCAGCGCAGGGCCAAAGCTAATGCTGGGTTTAAGTCGTGTAAAGTTCAGAAAGATCCAGATCGCAATGCAGTACAGAACTTAGAAGCAATAGAACGAGCAAAAAAATTTAGGTAAAATTTTATATAGGTCTATTCCTTTATGCGAATGAGATATATATGAAAATAAATGATTTAACTCAAAAATTTTATGCCTTGAGTTACAAATTGAGTCAACATTTTTTTTTTTCGTATTGAAGAAATAGCTATCCAAACTATTTGAGATACATTTTGCTAAGAATGGATGAGAAAAAAAACCTGTTTCGACAAAATGTCAGATTTTGACCCCTCCTCTAACTCAGAGAGTTCTCGATCGATCGTGTTGAAAAATTGTGTTTAAATTATAACCCAAAATGACTAACCATCGGAAGACATAGATTTCAAAAGTTGGCTCACTTAACATGAAATCCCCTTATATACAAATAAATGTTTTTTATATATTTGTTTGTGTGTTATTTTGTGACTTACAGGAGCCTAAACCACTTATATCTGGAAGGAACAATAGGATACTTTTTATTTTGATATTTCATGTGGCCGTGAAATATCTATTGAATCATGTGAACTATAATTGTGAAAGACGCAAAACATACCGGAATTTACTTAGGTACCATTGTACGCTTCTTGGCTAAAAATGGGCGGAATTGAAAAAATGGGCGTGGCACCACCCATACCAAGTAAATAGTTATTTTCGAATATCTGCAGAACTATAATTGTGACAGTCTTTAATCTTTATTCGAATCAATTTCTTATCAGTACATGAATTTTAACCAATAATGGGACGGGTCGGAATAGGGCGTTTGGACCCTACCATACAATGTAAATAGTTATTTTCGAATATCTGGGGAACTATAGTTGTGCAAGTCTTAAATTGTTGTCCGTATATCTCCGTTATTATTGCACATAGTTTGGCTCAAAAGGGCGATATTGTATTAGTGGACATATCACCTCCCATAAATCCTTAATTTTGAATATCTGGAGAACTATAATCGTAAAATTTTTTAAACTTTGTATGAATTAATTTTTTATCACTACACGGAGTTTGGTTGAAAATGGGCGGAATTTTATTAATGGACATGGCACCTATCATACAAAGGAAATAGTTATTTTCCAATATATGGGGACAACAATTGTGAAAGTCTTCACATTTCATATGAATGAATTTCGTATCACTGCATTAAGTTTAACTAAAGAATGGGAGTGATCGGTACAGGGTTGAGTCACCTCCCATACAAAGTAAACAGTTATTTCTAAATATGTTGAGAACAATAATTACGAGATTATTCACAGTTTATCCGAATAGCTCTCTTATTTTACATACATTTTTTTTAAGGAAAAGACCTAAGCTTTCTTTTAAGCAAAAAACAAATATTTAAAAAAAGGGCCCAAATTGGAAAAAAATCGATTTTGAAAAAAAAAATTTAAAAATTGTGTTACAAAATATTTATTTTGATAGATATCCCACTCGTATCCCACTAAGCGACCAAAAATATCTTTAAGGACTGGACCTAAGCTTTCTTTTGAGCAAAAAAAAAAAATTAAAAAAAGGACCATATTGGAAAAATATTTTGAATTTGCAGAAAAATTTCAAAAATTGTATTTCATGAGTTATAAAATATTTATTTTGATAGATATCCCACTCGCATCTCACTAAGCAACCAAAAGGGTCTTCAAAGAAAATATATCAGCTTTTGTTCGAGCTAAAAAAAAAAATTTAAACAAAGTTTTTGATTTTGCCAAAAAAGTCTAAAATTGTATGTTTTGAATTACAAAATATTTATTTTGATAGATATCAAACTCGCATCCCACTAAGAGACCAAATAGGCCTTCAAGGAAAATACCTAAGCTTTATTTTAAGAAAAAAAGGGTCCATTTTGAAAAAAAAAGTCAAATAAATTTTTGATTTCAGAAAAAAATATTAAACATTTTTTTTAAAAATATTTTTTTTCGAAATATTGAAGTAAGAGCTATCTAAAATATTTGGGACACATTTTGCTAAGAATAATAGGTAAAAAGTTACATGGATAAGAAAAAAATCCTTCTTGGCCAAAATGTCAAATTTTTAGCCCCTCTAACTCAGAGAGTTCTCGACCGATCTTGTTGTGTCTGCGTTACTATCCAATAGAACTTCATCCCGATCGGAAGACATCACTTGACATGAAATGCCCCATATTTATTTGATTTTAACCGCACATAAATTGATTATGTTAACTAATAATACGAGAAACGTCAAATTTATTACAATTTTAATTTTACAACAGTAAATAAATTTTATATGCCTGAGTCTACTAAATTTTCATTATTGCAACCGTTTTCCAACCGATCTGTTTTATGTGTAAAATGGTGCAAAAAGATACCCTCACATTGTTCAAATAACTGTTTTGACAAAATGTATATATAACTTTGTTACACAGGTTTCTTCTCCACTTACTTTTTTACCACACTCCTTCAACAACGTAAGAGATTTTATGAGTTTTAATGCAGTAAATAGAAAGTGAAAGGCCAAACATATTTTTTTTTTCAACTTCGTCTCTTTGTTCTCTTATTATTCTACATTTTTTTTTCTTACCACAAAAACTATTACAAAACTTTTAGCATTTTTTCCAACTATGATGCTAAAGAACCCATCAACTACTACTACAACTAACTATACCGCAACATACTCACATAGATACTATATATACGGATATCATCAGAGTGAGTGTGTGGTTGTGAAAAATTGTGTTGGTGTAAGGTCACTCGAGCGTATGTTTAACAAGTCTATTAAGTTTATATCTTATCTTATGATGACAGCTACTTTCATTGCTTTGCTCTATTAGCTTTTAATGCGTATGTGAAAGTAAAAAGGCAACAACAGCTACACAAATAACACCATCATAAAGTTTTTTTTTCCAACCTCCTTTCCAAGTAGGCGTTTCTCTTTCATTTTTTCTTCATACAGTTTTTTTTAACCGGCGTCCAAATGTCGCATATCATACCACCATAACTATAATCATCAGCCAGTAGTAACACTACGGGTAAAAGTAAAACTAAACTTTTCACCAACTTTATTTTATCCAGATTTTATTTCAGTTAGCAGCATTTTTGTTTTTTCTATCTCATTTTATAGACTCATGACTCATTCATATGACGTTCCATTTACTCCTACCCACAACACGGCACGACACAGCAAGCAACACATGTCAATCATTTGTTTTGTTTGTTGGGAACAACTTTTGCCTGATGCTTTTTTATGCGCTTTCTATTGCCGTTGTTTAAGATATGGATCTTTACATACTTAAGCATCTTGTTTTGTAGACGAGTAGTGCTCATATGTAGTACTTGACAGAACGGTAGGAAAAACTCCAAATTCATTTCCGTTTCCTTTTGTATTGAGTAAAATTGATTTCTATGTGTTAATGCCTGCATTCTTACTCAGTGATATTGACTTTTCCTTGTCTGTTAATGTTTGGTTAATACTATTTTGTGTATAAGACACTGTTAATCTAAGTGATTTATCTTTGGCGCCAAAAAACATTTATAAATGTCGAATATAAATCTAAGTATTAGATTGTTTATTTATCACTATTGTACACAGTAGCTGAATAACTACAGAAATGATTTTTGTATTATTTATTACCGATATTGCTGTTAATCAAAAGTTTTCATTATGTTTAAAATTCAACTTCTACTAGTTATTATTCATATGTAAAAGGAGCCTTACAAACATTCACAGAAATTTGCATTTCTATATCTTAAAATCATCATCATTGATTTTTATAATTATTTCAACCTTTACTCATGAACACTTTGATTTTTTTATCACATTTCTTATTATTTTGGAGAACTTCATCTAAAAATTTCACACACTGTTGTCAGATATTATTTTTTTGTAGTTTGCATATAAATCTATTATTACTAAGCAATTCTGATATTAGACATAGAAACCGATATATCCATTTTGTCGGTCATGTCATAAGCCCCAAACAAAGGTAATAATAGACCTATTGGTTTGTAATTCTTTTGGGCGATTATTCGTGCTACCCCTGAAAAGACCTTCTTCGAAATGTTCATTGTCTCAAGAATTTTTTCTGCAGTTACACCATCCTGTTGAAACCTGGACCTGTTCTCCTATCTCAATTTATCAAATTTGAAGCAATAAATGTGTCTCATGAAATGTGTGTGCAGTTGTGACTCCAGTTGGAACTTAAACATATTATTCAATGGGTTTCCTGCATTCTTATCACTCACCAGCCATAGTAATCCTGATACCCATGGAGTTACCATGTTACACATTCCACCTGCAGCATAAATGGGGCAACATGCAGTGACTTTCAGTCATCGTGAATGATGAATTCTTAATGGCCCTGAAGTGCAAATATTGGTTGAGTACGTACCCGTTCAGATGATCAAGTTCTGCCGAATATCGTTCAACGAATAGTTAAGGTTTAGAAATGTGAATATTGGATTATCGAAATATATTTTGTATCGGTTTATTTCATAAATAAGCTAACAGATGTCACCATTTTCAAAAGTAATATACTACCGATTGATAAAGTTCACAACTATCTGATAGGGATTTGGAACCAAAGAATCGCCTTCTCATTCTGAAAACATTGCTCCATAATAAAGAGTTTTTTTAAACCCTATAGAACTTGAAATTGTAAAAAATAAAAAAAATACATAGTCTCGGAAATATGTCCCCGAGGCTGTTCTTGACGAAGAGCATTCTGGACGTCCAATTTTAGACCATAACAAAAGCTGGCCTCCAAAGTGTCAATTTGTTGCTGGTTTATCAGCATACATAAATCAAATCGATGTTGGAGGCCAACATAGGTCCATTTCACGAAATCAAGTTATCGGCAAATTTTGATTTCAATACACATATACATATTTGCGGTCGCCGTACCTCACGTAGCGCCATTCTGTTAAATCCATATCTTACCCGAATCAATGTCATTCATATTTTCAAACCAAAAATTATTAATCAAGGTGCGGTACTTATCACCATTGACAGAAACGCTAGCTCTGGCTTAATTTTTAAAGAAATGAGGCCTGACCTGCCAACTAAACGGTGCATTTTTATGGATGTAAGTTTTGCTTTACTTCTTTAATTTGAAAAAAATGAAAGAAAACGCACACGGATTGCTCACTAAAGCTTTTGGTGAATGTATTACATCGGTTTGAAAGTGCGAGAGATGGTTTGTGTGGTTCAGAGGTTTGAAGGCCAAGAATTGGAGGCATTACTCCATGAAAATTATTGCAAAACTCTACCAGAGCATGCACAATCATTGGGAGCTACTTAAACAACAATTTCAAAACATTTGTAAGCAGCAGGATTCAACCAAAGGCAGGAAAATTGAGTACCATATGAATTGAAGCCAAGTGATCTTTAAAGACGAGTTTGAATGTCCGAAATGATGATTTAACGCTATAAAAGAAAACCATATTGGCACCAAATCATTGCTTGCGATGAAAAATGGATGCATTACGATAAGATATCTTATGTGAAGACGGACCAACCAGCCGAAGCGACACCAAAGCCAAATATCTGTGGCGCTGAGGTACTGCTCTGTATTTGGTGGGACCAAAAGATTCCTATCCATTAGAACCTACTGAAATCTGGCCAGACTATCACAGGTAATCTGTATCGAATGCAACATATTCGTTTAAAGCGAGAATTGGCCGAACAACGCCTAGAATGTGCGGACACTTTGGCGTTATTTACAGTGTGAAAGTAAAAACGTTTCTTATTTATATAAACACCTAATAGGGCTATAGAAATATGAAGAGTTTTTGGAGATCGGTGCTTTGCGTTTTTAGAAAATTTTACTAAAACCTAAAATTTTATTTCAAAATTAGCCAACTTTGGATTAGGTTGGGGGGACAATGTCCGCTTAAGTGAGTCAGATTTTACTTTACACTTTTTTTCATTAAGTTCTCTTTCCAGATCATATAAAAATGTTATACAGCCATAAAGAATATGTTTTTTTATAAAAGAAAAAATCTAGGGACTTAAATTTTAAGTTTAAGAATTAACTACTTGATTTAACTTCTCACTTGTACTTAAAACAAGATTTTCTTACTTAATTTAAGAATTTCGTTTTTGTTTTAAGAAAATTTCCGCTTGATTTTTGTAATCAATCCCGTTTATACTTATTCTAAGTACAAATGAGTATGAATCGTACTTAAATTTTTAAGTACAATTCTGGCTAAATTTGAGTAAAATAAACTTAAATTTAGAAGTGATTTTTTCTTTCTGTGTATAAAAAATTACACGTTTCCAAAGTTGAAGCATCTTTTTATATGTTTCATCTTTGTATGCTTGTACTTAAAAAATAGTGACAAGATAAATGTTATTAGGTTTATATTATTTTCTTTAGAATCTTATCGCAAATATACGTGATATTTAAAAAAGGCCCGTCATATATAAAATACGAAAAAAAAAATCGAGAAAAATTTAAAAAAAATTAAACCTTAATATCTCTTGAACTAAAAGAGATAACCTACAGACATAAATATATTTGTTGTAGACCTTCTCAAGCACTATCCATATTTAAAATATCAGCTCATTCGGATCATAAATAAATACGGATCATAATGGATTTTTGGCGATTTTTTTTTTAAATGTGAGACTTTGAGGGGCCACCCACTGATCCCCATTCCATAAAAGGAATTTGAACAACTGTAAATCAGCTCGAAAACACCTCAACCGAGTAAATAATACAGCACAAAATAGAAGTGTGGACTTGATCATACTATTTTAACAAAAAATCTTTGTTTTATCATCAAAAAATAGTAAAAACGAAAATTGTTAAGGTACAAAGTGATCTTTATGTCCTATTTAGAGTGACTAGACACTTTCAGAATGTATTGATATGATCACAAGAGTTGTCCAGCCTTACCGTAGCTACCATGCTGAATATTATTAGTAAAAAATTAGGAGTCCCTGGAAGTTATTCAAAAACAAGTGAAAAAAAATTCTTTCAAATTGTTTTCAATAGAAGGACACGAAAAAGCTATTTTTGGCCAAAAAATTAAAAAATTTTTTTTGGTAGACTCTTAGCTATATTATATATTTAAGGGGTATCAGAAAGTCTGAATGAGATGTTTGCTAAAAACTGATGACACCTTATTTTGAGGGCCCAATGGTTTTCAGAATCTTTGGAGTCCCATAAAAAAAATGGTCACCAATATCGCCAAACTGAGTACAGGGTTTTACTGCCCTTTGATAGCACCGTACGACACTCAATATTAGACACGAACCGGATGATATTCGTCTGAAACAATAAATTAAATGGAGAAAAACTGCGTTTTCATTGTTTCATTTTAAAAGGACTTCAAATTTTCAGAGGAGTACATTTTTAAAAAAATGTTTTAAAATACTTCTGATCATCGTACTATGTCAAATTTGATGTCAAATAATCAAGAAGAGTTGTAAAATATTTCGTATTATTTTTATTTTATCCTCTAAGGATCAAAAGATGTCAAAAATGTCCTTTCAAATTTTTATCCTTGAATATCCTTTTAGATTTCCAATAATTTTTTTTAAAAAAATAGTGAGTTAAAGATCCAAATATTTAATACTAAATGACGCAATTTCATCCTTCTATCTTAACTACTTAAGTGTTAAAAAATATTTAAAAATTTGAATTATTTGATTTTTTATATTAATATTTCATTCGAAAAAAATATAACAAAATCCGTTGTGAAAGGCAACGAAGAAGACTTTTTAATAAACAAGTAAAATGGTATAGTCGAGCAAGCCCGACCTTATGATACCCTACACCGGGTATATGATTATAAAGAGTTTCTTTTGATATGAAACTTATTTGTGTTGAATCTTATTTGAATACACACATTTTCGGTAGTGGGCATTATATGGGAGCTATGACTAATTATGGACCAATCGTCACAAAATTTGGTGGGATGAATTGCGAATATATGAAACATATTTGTGTTGAATTCTGTTTCGATACTGATATATTTCAGAGATTTATGTATGTATATTAATGGCATTTTCGAGAATGTTGCTTATATGCACGCAGAGAAAAAATATAATTGGGCATGGTTACTGTAACCATTTAAATAGTGTTACAAGTTTTTTAACTATATTATAGTCACAGTAACCATTTACATGATTGTGGTAACCATAATATGGTTAATTTATGATTCACATGACTGTATCAACCATATATATGGTTACAGTAAACAAATATATGTTTGTGGCAACCATATTTATGATGAATAATTTTATCATAATATGTTGTTCTCAGATTATGATAAGCTTTAAGCCGAGAGCAACATAATATGATAAGTCCTTCATCATATGAATGGTAGTCACAAACATATATTTGTTTACTGTAACCATATATATGGTTGATACAATCATGTGAATCATAAACTAACCATATTATGGTTACCACAATCATGTAAATGGTTACTGTGACTATGTTATAGTTAAAAAACTTGTAAGAATATTGAAATGGTTGCAGTAACCATGCTCAACTATATTTTTTCTCTGCGTGTGGGAGCTATGGAATATTGTTGACCGATCGTCACGAAATTTCGTGAGAGTTCGGCTTACATAAAACTTAATTGTGCTGAATTTGGTTTGAATATGATTATAATTTAGATATTGAGAGCTTAACTATTTTCAAATAGGCCAATTGTATGGGGGCTAGGATAAATAATGGGCTGATTCTAACCAACTTCAATAGCCTTTGTCCTTGGGACAATATAAAGGTTTGTGCCAAATTTTGTCGAAGTATCTTTAAACCTGCGACCTGTAGTTTGATTACAAGGTTTACATGGATGGTCGGACAGACGGACATCGCTTAGTCGACTCAGAAAGTGATCCTGAGCAGATTGGTATACTTTAAGGATGGTGTTGGGACAATATTTTTGTATATTGCAAACAACAGCCCTAACCTATTATACCTCCCCCACTATGGTGGTGTAGTTTATAAACATGCACCTTTCTTAATAAAACTTTTTTGTATACTAATACATTTTTTTTTATATTTTAATTTGATCTTTATATATGGGGCATTTCATGTCAAGTGAACCAACTTTTGAAATCGATGTCTTCCGATCGGGATGAAATTTGCACCAAGGTTAGCTCTATTGGATAGTAACTCAGACACAATTTTTCAACAACATCGGTCGAGAACTCTCTGAGTTATAGGGGGTAAAATTTTGACAATTTGGTCAAAAAGGGTTTTTTTCTTATCCATGTAACTTATTACCTATTGTTCTTAGCAAAATGTGTCCCAAATAGTATAGATAGCTATTTCTTCGATCTTTCGAAAAAAAATATTTAAAAAAAAAAATAAAAAATTTTTAATATTTTTTTTCCGAAATCAAAAACTTTTTTGACTTTTTTTTAAAATTTTTTCTCTTTTTTTTTTTTTTTTTTTTTTCTTAAAATAAAGTTTAGATATTTTCCTTGAACACCTACTTGGTCGCTTAGTGGGATGCGAGTGGGATATCTATCAAAATAAATATTTTGTAACTCAAAACATAAAATTTTTGACTTTTTTTGCAAAATCAAAAACTTTGTTGACTTTTTTTTTTCAAAATGGACCCTTTTTTAATCATTTTTTTTAGGTCAAACAAAAGCTTAGATATTATCCTTGAAGACCCTTTTGGTCGCTTAGTGGGATGCGAGTGGGATATCTATCAAAATAAATATTTTTTAACTCAATACTTACAATTTTTGACTTTTTTTTTGCAAATACGATTTTTTTTCCAAATGGGCCCTTTTTTTAAAATTTTTTTTGTAGTCAAAAGAAAGCTTAGGTCCATTCCTTTAAGATATTTTTAGTCCCTTAGTGGGATGCGAGTGGGATATCTATCAAAATAAATATTTTGTAACAATTTTTTAATTTTTTTTTGCAAAATCGAAATTTTTTTCCAATATGGGACTTTTTTTTAAAAATTTTTTTTTGCTCAAAAGAAAGCTTAGGTCTTTTCCTTTAAGACCTATTTTGTCACTTAGGAAGATGTGAGTAGGATATCTATTAAAATAAAAATGTTGTAACTCAAGACATTCAATTATTGACTTTTTTTTGGCAAATTCGAATTTTTTTTCAAAATGGGCCCTTTTTTAAAAATTTGTTTTTAGTCAAAAGAAAGCTTAGGTCCATTCCTTTAAGATATTTTAGGTCCCTTAGTGGGATACGAGTGGGATATCTATCAAAATAAATATTTTGTAACTCAAGATATACAATTTTTGATTTTTTGGCAAAATCAAAAACTTTTTTGACTTTTTTTTAAAATGGGCCCTTTTTGTAATTTTTTTTTTTGCTACAAAGAAAGCTTAGGCCTATTCCTTTAAGATGGTTTTGATCGCTTAGTGGGATGCGAGTGGGATATATATCAAAATAAATGTTTTGTAACTCAAGACATACAATTTTTGTGTTAAAACATTTATTTTGATAGATATCCCACTCGCATCCCACTAAGGGACTAAAAATATCTTAAAGGAATGGACCTAGGCTTTCTTTTGAGCAAAAAAAAAAATTAAAAAAGGGCCCATATTGGAAAAAAATTTTGATTTTGCAAAAAAAAATTAAAAAATTGTATGTCTTGCGTTACAAAATATTTATTTTGATAGATATCCCACTCGCATCCCACTAAGGGACTAAAAATATCTTAAAGGAATGGACCTAAGCTTTCTTTTGACTACAAAAAAAGTTTTAAAAAAAGGGCCCATTTGGAAAAAAAATCGTATTTGCAAAAAAAAAAGTCAAAAATTGTAAGTCTTGAGTAAAAAAATATTTATTTTGATAGATATCCCACTCGCATCCCACTAAGCGACCAAAAGGGTCTTCAAGGATAATATCTAAGCTTTTGTTTGACCTAAAAAAAAAGATTCAAAAAGGGTCCATTTTGAAAAAAAAAAGTCAACAAAGTTTTTGATTTTGCAAAAAAAGTCAAAAATTTTATGTTTTGAGTTACAAAATATTTATTTTGATAGATATCCCACTCGCATCCCACTAAGCGACCAAGTAGGTGTTCAAGGAAAATATCTAAACTTTATTTTAAGAAAAAAAAAAAAAAAAAAAAAAAAAAAGAGAAAAAATTTAAAAAAAAAGTCAAAAAAGTTTTTGATTTCGGAAAAAAAATATTAAAAATTTTTTATTTTTTTTTTTAAATATTTTTTTTCGAAAGATCGAAGAAATAGCTATCTATACTATTTGGGACACATTTTGCTAAGAACAATAGGTAATAAGTTACATGGATAAGAAAAAATCCCAGTTTGACCAAATTGTCAAAATTTTACCCCCTATAACTCAGAGAGTTCTCGACCGATGTTGTTGAAAAATTGTGTCTGAGTTACTATCCAATAGAGCTAACCTTGGTGCAAATTTCATCCCGATCGGAAGACATCGATTTCAAAAGTTGGTTCACTTGACATGAAATTCCCCATATATAAAGGATGAAATTGTGACATTTAGTATAGAATATTTGGTTCTTTAACGCACTATTTTTTTAAAAGGAATTTATTGGCAATCTTAAAGGATAAACATTTTAAAGGATATTTTTGACATCTTTTTATCCTTACAGGATAAAATATAGATAATAAAAAATTTTCTACTTGTTCTTTTGACATACAATTTGTCATTGTTGGAATAGCAGGAGTATTTTTAGATATTTTTTGAAAAATGTACATCTTTGAAACTTTGAAGTCCTTCAAAAAGGACACAGGATCACGAAATGAAAAACTGAAAATACCGTTTTTCTCCATTAAATTTATAGTTTCAGACGTATATTATCCGGTTCGTGTCTAACGAATTGTTTCTCTATTCTCTATGTCGGACGGTGTAGTAGAATCGAACTTATACTGTCATGACCGTGTTTTTCTTGCACTGTTGTACAGTGTTATCGTAGCTCATTAACTGAGTGTTCGATATTAATTATTTTCGACAAATTTAAAATATTGAATGTAAAATACTTGTTTGCTTTTTTTATTACGCTATTTTGATTAAAATCATTTCAAATCTGAAAAAAACTATTCGCTGGAGAAAATTGAGGGAAAAAACCAGACAACACTTCTATGATTTTTTAAAGTTAGAAATATATTAAAAAATCCAAATATTTCTTTTAGTAGTCATGAAAAAAAATTTACTAAAATGAATAAATTACAATACACTCGCTTCGCATGTGCATTCGTCGCTGTCGCAGTGACTACTAAACAAAAGAGAATATGTGTGTTGTTAGACAGCGCGATATCACTGTGAAATGAGCCCCATTATGTTATCACAATAATTTTTTAATCCTTATAGTTATTCAGCTGGTTAATTTCATTTATAAATGTTTACAAATTATCACTCATTTGTAAAACGTACTGAAACTAACATATTATTTAAGTACACATCATAAAATCAACATTTTCTTCTTTATCGTTTTGGTAAATTACACAGAAAGTGTTAATTGATTTACAAAGTTTAAGGCAAACCAAAGTTTTCGTTTTTGATAAATGAACTAAAACAAAAAAAAAAAAGTTAATAATTAATAAAAATCAACAGAATTTCACTTGTTGTCAACACAAAACAAAATAAAAGCAACAAGAACAGCAATAACAGAAACTTAAAATTGTAATAAAAATATGCCAACACTTAATGACAACAACAGTAATAAATACTTGAAACAAAAAGGACACAGATTGAAAAACTGACACACGTACTCGCATTCAGAGAAAGAAACAAAACTGGCAACAAAAATTATTACTTGACAAGGAAACCGGCAACCCAAGCCAACAAACCAACTACAACGACCAATAAAAATACCAATGACCAACAGCTTTAAGGCATAAAACAACGATTTAAACAATAACCCATGAATATACATTAGGGTGGCACTTATGTTAGTGAACAAAATATCATAAAATTTCGTGCATATTTCAAATCCCAAATTTTACATTTCTAAAATTTTAGAAACGAAATTTCAAGAAATTCTAATTAACACTAAACGCTATTCCAATAAACACTAAGCCTTATTTTCTCCATCTCTGATGTTCAGCATTTTGATCTGAGATGACAGAGAACAATTTTAGACCTTGGGACCAGCGATAATCCAAAAAGTGTAAAATAAGTGCCACCCTATTCTATAACTGATTCACTCTTAGTTAAGTAACACTCAACTATATGTATGTCTGTGTATCATTGTTTGTATTTTTAAGTAAAATGAACCAAAAGCAGGACAATAGTTTCTCAGTTTTGTATTTTTCAATTTTCCTTATACATTGTATAAGAAGTCAGTACATGCTGAAGGAAAACTGTATTTAAATAGTCCGGCCGAGTTTTCGGTTACTGGCATGTTAAAGTGTGTTTTAATAAAATAAAACGTGCCTCTGGAAAATTATGAAGTATTGTTATAAGTAGTTGAATATGGCATAAATGATATGCAGTTTATAAACTTTATTCTTAAACACACCACACTACAACGATTTATTACAGCCACTAACTATTGCGAAAACTGAAACAAGGAACTAGTTACTCATACACATGCAAATGTGTTCTGACACTTTTTGAAATATTCCGGATGCGGATATGTGTTTATAATGAGTTAATATAGTGTGTGAGTTGAGTATGTGTTGGCCTCTGCATGTATATTTTTTGTTTGTTAATAAATCAGTGTCTTGAATGTTGGTTGACATATATTTCACAGGCATCGCTAAAGTGTCGAAAACTGGTCTAAATTAATTAAGACAGTAAAAAGCGAGAAAAGTGCGATATATATCAGGAAATAAAATAAAAGGAAGTGTAACAGAAACAAGCCAGTCATAAGACATTGGTCAAGTTTTAAAAGATTATTCGGCTGTAATAACTTAAACTCTTCATACTCTAAGAAGAAGAAAATTAACTTAAAATTAAATCAAACTATGCTGGGTATATTGCAAGAAGCTTTTATATCATACTATCTGACCTGACAGATGTTGTCATGTCCAAATTAAAAAATAAATTTTGTTCGATTTGTGAATTTGTCAGAAGCTATTTGAAATGTGTAAAAATAGTTAAAATAAAAAATGTATTTTTGAATGATAACACTGTGCTAGTTGAAAAAACTGTCAAGCGGGGCACCCAGCGGCTTAAACTAATTCGGGTACGCTGAATTCAGTGATGCTAACCGTTTTTTAGGTTAGCTCGTATTTTCGAGATATACCGTTATTTCGAAAATGGAGATGTAACACAAAAACGGTTTATTTTATTGAACAAACTGAAAAAACCGAAATTCCGCAACAAAATTACCTTTATGCAAATTTTAACATGTTTTTAATCTTCGCAGTTATTTTGCAAATATAAATTTTTTTTAAAAAATTTTCGAAATTTTTGGTTTTTAAAACGGCATTAAAAATTGGAAAATTCGTATACGCTCTAAATTTTTAAATTCAAATGCATATAACTATGGAGTCAGTCACGATTTGTAAACAGTTATATTTGACATATACATTTGTAGTTAGTCCAATAAAAAAAAAAGGAGCAAATCGGGAAATATTTGGACCCGCTGTTATCAAAAAACTGGAGTATGGTGGGTAAAAATGTTGATAATTTAGTTTTCAAATGCGAATATCTCCTAAGCTGTAAGAGATAGTTGATATCCACGACGAGGTTTTTTGTAGTGCTCGATGAGGAGATACTATATGTGTAAGCTTTTTGAAATCGGAACACAAACGAAGAAACAGGATCGTTTTAAAAATTGATCATACCCGAGTCCTACTTTGGGGACCCCTGGCCGCACCTCTGGTGGACTCATGCGGTCTAAATTCAAACCTTAAACTCGACAACACTTCTTCTTTGCGCGTGTCAAATTTCTTTCAAATCGGACTAAGGGTTTAGATTTATTTCCTCTTTTTTTCTCTACCACTGTACACTGCACGATGTAGCTACTTACTACGAGTAATGTATTTTGATAAAATATTAGGGGATATTTGTATAATTTTTTGTGAATAAAATGAAAAGATTTTATTTATTTAGAGCTTGTTTTATTTGGAACTTCGTTTTCTAAATGTGTAAAAAAAATTAAGAGCGTATATGCATTTTTCAATTTTTAATGCGGTTTTTAAAACCAAAAACTTCTAAATTTTCTAAAAAATTCTTTTTTTTGCCAAAAATTAAAAAATCATTATATTTAAAAAAAAATTTAAAATTTTAAAAAAAATTAAAAAACAATTTCGAAAAAACAACTGGAAAAAAATTAAATTTTGTTTACCTAAAAATATTTTAAATTTTTATTTTAAAGTATATTTTGGTGAAGGGTATATAACATTCGGCACAGCCGAATATAGCTCTCTTACTTGTTTTTATTAACGATTTTATATATCTAGACCCTACTGTAACTTGAAAAAAAGTTTATATTGATCTTTTAAAGATCTTTTTTTCTATATAAAAAGAGTGCCAAATAATTTTGTTCACCTAGATTTTGATTTGGAACCACGAGGTATGAGGATTAGAGTGCTCCAAAAAAATAAAATTGCGAATTTTGACCGTCCCCCCCTCTAGAATTGTTCTATGTATTGTAGAAACACATTGTGTAAAATATTAGGATGATAGGATAACGTTAACTGGTGGCGCAACGACGCTGAAGTTTTGAGGTGCATTTACAAGAGGAAAATATGAAATTTTTTCAGTTTTTGTAAAAAATTTGCCATTAAATAATGACCTTTACAATTTAATTTAAAAGAATCGAAATGTGTACGTAATTGTAGTTATAATAAGATATAAAAGACAAAAATTGGTGAAAAAATGTTAAAGTTATTAAAAAATCGCCAGGCCATTAACGTATCTCAGGCCACTAGAACAAGAAATTTATGAACAAAATTAACATATTTTGAGAAATATTAAAATAAAAGCTCATTTTTACTTAAAATATATCCATATTTACTTGTATATGAGTTTTGTCCTAGTAGGATACCGTTAACCTATTCGCAGGTATGACCAAAAAAATTAAATTTGTTTAACGGCAGTTTCAAAACTCCAATTTCAAATTTTTAAAAATTTTGTTAAACAAATTTCAGAATTTTTTGATCATCACATGGGGATTTATTGACAACATAATAGGGAATAAAAATGTGAAAAAAGTATGTCAATACCTCCTATAGTTTTTCCGTACCTGAGATATAAATTTTGCGATTATCGAGAAAAACTAATTTTTTGGCCATATTTTGGAGAATGACCAGAATTTCCTTACTGTAATGATTTTTAAGTAAAAGCTATTCAGAATAATATAGTCCAGGTAATTTTAAATATAGTCTGAAAGGTTTACTAAAATCGGAAAAAATTAACCCTTAAATCGTGAAGGTCAAAAGTCAATTTTTTCAATATTTGGAATTTCTCATGGAAAGATAGCGAAATATTATATATTTTTGGGCCGATTTTGATGAAACTTAAGAAAAATATAAAATGAAGTCTAGTATTCACAATAACAGTACAAAAATGGAAATTAACCCTTAAGAGTACTTGGGGTCAAAATTAATGAGTTTTTCGTGATTTTAAAAGTTGAGGGTCATTTGGACCCCAAGTGCTATTAAGGGTTAATTTACATTTTTGTACTGTTATTGTGAATACTAGACTTTTTCACATTTTTATTCCCTATTATGTTGTCAATAAATCCCCATGTGATGATCAAAAAATTCTGAAATTTGTTTAACAAAATTTTTAAAAATTTGAAATTGGAGTTTTGAAACTGCAGTTAAACAAATTAAATTTTTTTGGTCATACCTGCGAATAGGTTAACGGTATCCTACGAGGACAAAACTCATATACAAGTAAATATGGATATATTTTAAGTAAAAATGAGCTTTTATTTTAATATTTCTCAAAATATGTTAATTTTGTTCATAAATTTCTTGTTCTAGTGGCCTGAGACACGTTAATGGCCTGGCGATTTTTTAATAACTTTAACATTTTTTCACCAATTTTTGTCTTTTGTATCTTATTCTTTTAAATTAAATTGTAAAAGTCATTATTTAATGGCAAAATTTTTACAAAAACTGAAAAAATTGCATATTTTCCCCTTGTAAATGCACCTCAAAACTTCAGCGTCGTTGCGCCACCAGTTAACGTTATCCTATCATCCTAATATTTTACACAACGTGTTTCTACAATACATAGAACAATTCTAGAGGGGGGACCGCCTGTACCTAGAACGTTTTTTTCGTCCATACAATCTTGGAGCACTCTAATGAGGATACCTAAATTCTCTACTATATTCGTGCAAAATAAATTTGATGGAGACTAGATTAGTTCAGGGGCTATAAAGAAAAACGTTATTAAAAATACGTTTCATAGAGAATATACATAGAGCGGAAACTCTCCTGTCAAAGACCTAACTCAGTTGTCAGAAACCTAAGTGGTGAGAATGCATTAGTAGAAAAAATTATTTTGAGTAATTTATTGGTTTGAGTTTTTTTCTAGTTTCCGCTCTATGTTTCTCTATTGTACGTTTTTTCATACAAATTAATATAAAATTTTTGCAAATTGAAATATATACTCCGAAAATATTTTTGAAATGGAAAGGGTTTCCGATGAAAAAGTCATTGATTTGAGGAACCCTTTAGAACCGTAATATGTGTGGTAAATTTCATTAAAGTCGAATATGTCAAATCCGAAAATAGCAGTTTTCTGTCAGTTATGTTTTATTTACATTTGATTTGAAAATTTTAACAATGAATATGGTCATAAAATAAAATATACATAGAAACGTTACTGAGAGACAAAAAGCCTAAGTCTGTTGTCAAAAACCTAAAGCCTGTGTACACGGAACGTAAAAAGCCACATGTGCATGTGACTCTGACGTCACGAGAATGTTCACCATTTTGGTTACATTTTTTAAATGAGTCGTAGTGGCTACATGCGGTAAAATTTTGGTAGTACACGAAATGTATTTTTGTCCCAAGATTCCAATGTTACACATGTTGCCGATGGAGACACATTTCCAGATGTAGCACATGAGTAAACATGTGAATGTTTACATGTATGTTACTAGTACACAGCATGTATCAAATGTAGAAGACGATGGCGAACATCCCAAAGACAAAACAAGTAAGAAAGTATGGTCGGTCAAGCCCGACCATATAATACCCTACACTAAGTAAAAGAGCAAAAAAAAAATTTTCTTTTAAAATTTCAATAATTTATATTTTTGAGTGATTTTCGGAAGTGGGCCTCATATGGGGGCTATGACCAATTATGGACCGATCACCATGAAATTAGGTCGTGTGATTTATGTGTATATTGAAGTTAACTATGTTGAATTTTGTGTGTTTACCAACATTTTTAAGCGATTTATGCACGTTAAAGTGATTTTCGGAAGCGGGTCTATATGGGAGCTATGACTAATTATGGACCGATCGTAACAAAATTTGGTGACATGAATTTTGTGTATATAAAACTTATTTGGAGTGGAATTTGTGGAGATACATATATAAATTAAACATTTATGACCGATAAAGTCCAATTTCGGTATGGGTGCTAGGTGAAATAATGGACCGATTTCAGCCACTTTCAATAGGCTTGGTCCTTGAGCCGAAAAAATAATATGTATCAAATTTCAATCAAAATTGCGACCTGTACTCTGCGCACAAGGTTTACATGGACAGCCAGCCAGCCAGCCAGCCAACCAGACGGACGGACGGACGGACGGACATCGCTTAATCGACTCAGAAAGTGATTCTAAGTCGATCGGTATACTTTAAGGTGGGTGTTAGACTAATATTTTTGGGCGTTACAAACATCTGCACAAACGCATAATACCCTCCCCACTATGGTGGTGTAGGGTATAAACACGAAGCTGATGCGTGATGTTTGGACGAAAAACTGGTTAAAAAAACGCGATACATTTGATCCTTGTCCCTATTTTTTTCCTTAATTTTCCCAAATTGACCATGTAAGTGGCCATTTCACTTTTGCCACATTTACTTCCACACCATCAACTCCTAGCTTATCCACGATACTTCGCCATCCGTCTTGTTTCATCAGTTTCTCTTCTTGTGAACAAAATGCCAAATAAATTAATTCAATACAAACCAAAACAAACAAAAAAAACTTAAATGTCGATAGCTAAATGCGGTCCTCAAATGTTGTATAAAAAATTCTCGATTTTACATATTTTTTGACAGCTACATGCGCATGTAAAAATATTTAAAATGTTTGAAAAAGGCACATGTATGCATGGGAATTGTAAGCTACATGTGGTACACATTCAAATGTATACTGCATGTGAGTGTTCCAAAAAGTGAAAGTACACGGCATGTAGCAACTGTGGCTTCATGATGACGTCAAAATTACGTCAGAGCCGCATGCGAACGTGGCTTTTTACATTCCGTGTACTATAGGCTTAAGCAATTTCAAAATAATAAGGGTACTCATTTAAACCCTTAAGTTTCCCATTTGTTCAATTGTGCAAATTTGCGCGACGTGTTTCATGAACCCACCTTTTCAATTTTGTGCAAGTTTATACATTAAATTTCTCTCTATTTGATAAAACTGTCAAATAAAAATAAATTGAACAAAAGCTAAAAAAAAAAATTTTAAATTGTATAAATTTAAATTCTAGAAATGTTGAATGAAAGTTAAATCTTTGGAACAAATGATGGTACACATATTTTGGAAGAATTTGTTTATGTTCTAGCTGTTGGTTAATGTTTACATAAACAATGCCATTCAATCCAATCATTCTGTTCCAAAGATACACAATTTTCACATGCACAAAATATTTATACATACATATGTATGTATGTATTTTATTTTTAATAAATAAAAGTAAACAAAAGCAGCTGATTCATCAATTGCACAATAAATTCAAGTTTGCGAGTCGAAATTGTCGCGCAAACTTATCGGAGTTGTGCAAACGAATTTCCATACATTTTTTGACAGTTCATTTGCGAGAGTGTAAAAATGCACAGATTGCACAGTTTGCGAGGCTTTTAAGCGTTTACATGAGGACCCTTAATATTTGAAACAGATTTAAGTACTTTTAAAATAGAACACTTGGTTAAATATTTTAACACAAAAAATCCAGTTAATAAATCCATAAAAAATCGCTATGTCGCCAAAACCTAGAGCGGGCCACAGCATTCCTGATATTCTACAAGTGGTAATAAATAGAGACTTCCAAAAATTTTGCAGTTCATGGCGGATATTATGTTGAAGCTACAGCTTTTGAATTTGCTGTCATTTATTAAGTTTATTTAGCCAAATCTTCACATATAAATATAACGGATATAAATGGATGTTCCGTTCGTCATCGGTCTGTATTTTATTGAGAACGACATTACTAAGGCCACCACCGTCAACAGCGAAGATTCGAGATATAATTTCTTGTGGCTGTGTTGATGGTGTATACCAAAGACTGGAAGACGGTGCAGGTATCGGGCAGTCTAAGACAGACCAAGAAGACAAATACATAATAGAAAATTACCGAATCAAACAAAATGTCGTCCATCATCCATCAGTTTAGATTGATATAGAGTTGCTCTGTAGAGGAACTTTTGCGGCTCAGTCATCGGTATTCAATCGGTATTCTAATCCTAAGGTTTTCTTCAAAAGTCCGTTCATTGAGCCAAGATTCGTCTGCCTATAGTTTGTAGGATGGTGCCATGGTGAGATTATATTATAATATGTGCTCAAATATAAATATTTCCTTCCAAAAATATTAAACAAACTAACATTTGCCGCCACCGCTTAATTAGAAATGTAGATAATTATGAAATATTTTAGAAAAACGTTTAGCTCTTTTAAACCCACTTTAAATGAAAAATTATTCTACAAAATACTGATTTACCATAAAAATATAATTTCCGCTTATAAAAGAAAGAAAAACATAAAAATAAATATTTCACAAAACTAAATGGCACATAAAAAAAACCATGATAAATTATTATAAATGCTGTCATGTTGTCTGACATTTGTCTGCAGTGATTTAAAAACTACTTAAAATGTTAATAATATTATAAATACATACAAACCAAGTATGAGTGTGGGTCTCTCTCCGGCTGTGTTTATGGGTGAGTAAATAAATGAGTTCGCTTATAAGTTTGTTTAAGGATAAATAAACATGAACGCTTTGCATTGACATTGAAAAAATATTATGCAAAAAAGCGGCAACATTTAACACAACAAAACATTATCAAAGAACTAAAAAAAAAAGTTACTCACTCACTCGCACACACTCACAGTGAACTTTCGCTAACACATTATTTACACTCATTTATTTACACAGACAACAGTGACTAAAACAACAATAACAAATGTGACTGATGACATGTCATCAACTTTTATACAACAAACAATCACTTGTACTGCTCAGTAACTCTGTGTAACTCTGTGTTTCAGGCACCGAGCAGTGGTAGAGAACAGAACGGGAAACAACAAAAACAACTACAAAATTAAAACCATCAGCATACAAAAACAAAACTCAATTTAACATACCATTAACAAGAGTATTTATCAAGTGTACGATAAGAGTACATAAGTTACGACAGCAATCTGAAAAATCCATTCGTTAGATTTCCAAAAATATTTTTCAAAACAAATTTATATTGCTTTGGAAAAAAAATAAAACAAATCGTTAATCAGTTCCATTATCGACCAATTGCTTTGAAAGGACTTTTCAGTTTGTCCTGTTGTGCGTATGTATGAGTGTTAGATTGCGTTGTGAATTGTATATTTGTATTAATGTCTATACGTACAAAAACTAAATTATATACATGAACACAGTCAGCCAGCCATTCATTCATCCATCCAAACACCGCTATGAAAGCAAATAATCACAAGTAAAAGTATTTAGCACGTATTCAAATCACACCCAAAAACAACGACAGCAATGACAACAACAATAATAACAAACAATATTTTTATAACAAAAAAGTGTTTTATTTTCAGCGTGTTAAACACTAAATAATGTTTCGATGATTTTTCCCCATTTTACTCAGCAGTTAAGTGTTTTGCAGAATAAAATCACATAGAAAAAATATTTGTCAAACTATAAATAAATATTTTGTTTTGGGTAAAAGTAAATTATTAAATAAATCGTTAGCTTAGAATACAAAACAGTTAAGTTCAAAAATTTAAAGAAAATTTAAAAAAGACTTTCTATAATCTACTAAAGCATTTTCTTGCCTGGTTTTGTGGGTAGAACAAATACTTCAGAAAACTATTCAAATGGGATTTTGTTACTTTTTTAAATTTTAACGCATAAGGTTCAAATTGATCCCTCTTTTTGGAAATTTTTTACAAAAAAATATTTTATGTACATTAATATGGTAAACAAAATTTTTATTATAAAACCTCTTCATTAATAACGAATTTTTAGCGTAGTAGCACACGCCGGGTATCCAATAGTAAAATATAATTTTGTAGAAAAAGTACCAAAGAGAGGGATCAATTTGGGATCAAATTTCAAAAAAGTGACAAGTGTTTTTTATATATAGAATAGATGAAAACAAGTAAGAGATCTTCAACAAATTATATTTTAAAATAAAAATTTTAAATATTTTTAGGTGAACAAAATTTTAATTTTTTTAAAAAAATTTTTTTGAATTTATTATTAAAAAAAATTATGGAAATTTTTTTTTTTTAAATTTATTTTTTAATTTTTGTTCAAATTTTTTTTTAAATTTATTAGTGAATTTTTTTTTTTTTTTGTAAAAAAAATTTGGGTTAAAAAATATTTTCCCGATTTTGACCTATTGTAGTTCCGATATCTTTCAAATATCTATCATTAAAAATCCATATTATCTATATTAATGTCTTAGTAATCGAGGTATAGATACAAAATAGGTCAAAAGTCGAAATAGTAAACGAACCGGGTCTATAGCTGATATATATGGGGCATTTCATGTCAAGTGAACTCACTTTTGAAATCGATGTCTTCCGATTTGCACCAAGGTTAGTTCTATTGGATAGTAACTCAGACACAATTTTTCAACAAGATCGGTCGAGAACTCTCTGAGTTACAGGGGGTCAAATTTTGACATTTTGGTCAAACAGGTGTTTTTTCTTATCCATGTAACTTATTACCTATTGTTCTTAGCAAAATGTGTCCTAAATAGTTTAGATAGCTCTTTCTTCAATCTTTCGAAAAAAATATTTAAAAAAAAAATAAAAAATTTTAATATTTTTTTTCCGAAATCAAAAACTTTTTTGACTTTTTTTTTTAAATTGGCCCTTTTTTTCATTAAATAAAGCTTAGATATTTTCCTTGAACACCTATTTGGTCGCTTAGTGGGATGCGAGTGGGATATCTATCAAAATAAATATTTTGTAACTCAAAACATACAATTTTTGACTTTTTTTGCAAAATCAAAAACTTTGTTGATTTTTTTTTTCAAAATGGGCCCTTTTTTAATTTTTTTTTAGCTCAAACAAAAGATTAGATATTATCCTTGAAGACCCTTTTGTTCGCTTAGTGGGATGCGAGTGGAATATCTATCAAAATAAATATTTTTTAACTCAAGACTTACAATTTTTGACTTTTTTTTTTTTGCAAATACGATTTTTTTTTCAAAATGGGCCCTTTTTTAAAATTTTTTAGTCAGAAGAAAGCCTAGGTCCATTCCTTTAAGATATTTTTGGTCGCTTAGTGGGATGCGAGTGGGATATCTATCAAAATAAATATTTTGTAACGCAAGACATACAATTTTTTAATTTTTTTTTGCAAAATCGAAATTTTTTTTTAATATGGGACATTTTTTTAAACATTTTTTTTGCTCAAAAGAAAGCTTAGGTCTTTTCCTTTAAGACATATTTTATCAATTAGTAAGATGTGAGTGGGATATCTATCAAAATAAAAATGTAACTCAAGACATTCAATTATTGACTTTTTTTTGCAAATTCGAATTTTTTTCAAAATGGGCCCTTTTTTTTAGCTATAAAGAAAGCTTAGTTCTATTCCTTTAAGATGGTTTTGGTCGCTTAGTGGGATGCGAGTGGGATATATATCAAAATAAATGTTTTGTAACTCATGACATACAATTTTTGAGTTAAAACATTTATTTTGATAGATATCCTACTCGTATCCCACTATTCGACCAAATAGGTCTTAAAGGTAAAGAACTAAGCTTTCTTTTGAGCAAAAAAAAATTTTAAAAAAAGGCCCATATTGGAGAAAAAATCGATTTTGCAAAAAAAAAGTCAAAAATTGTATTTCTTGAGTTATAAAATATTTATTTTGGTAGATATCCCACTCGCATCCCACTAAGGGACTAAAAATATCTTAAAGGAATGGACCTAAGCTTTCCTTTGATTAAAAAAATTTTTAAAAAGAGGGCCCATTTTGAAAAAAAATTCGTATTTCCAAAAAAAAAAGTCAAACATTGTAAGTCTTGAGTTAAAAAATATTTATTTTGATAGATATCCCACTCGCATCCCACTAAGCGACCAAATAGGTGTTCAAGTAAAATATCTAAGCTTTATTTTAAGAAAAAAAAAGGGCCCATTTGAAAAAAAAAAAAAAAGTCAAAAAAGTTTTTGATTTCGAAAAAAAATATTAAAAATTTTTTATTTTTTTAAAATATTTTTTTTCGAAAGATTGAAGAAAGAGCTATCTAAACTATTTGGGACACATTTTGCTAAGAACAATAGGTAATAAGTTACATGTAGGGTTTTTATCCCGGGAATTCCCAGTACAAATTTCCAGGGAATTTTGCCAATTTTTCAGTACCCGATTCCCGGGATTTTTAGTCGGGAATCCCAATAATAAAAACTGACGAAATTACATAGAAAACAAGTTAGAAGAACTCTATTTTTTCACCAAAAAACAGTGAAAAGTTTTTTACAGTTTTTGCTTATATCTCGGCAATAATAGACCGCTTATTATTATTACATATTTATTTGTGGTTTTTCGTATGAAAATTTAAAAAGTGAATTCATTATTTATAGAATTTGTTTCTTATTGAATCATTCTAATTTCTTTAAAATTCTTCTTCAAATCCATAACAAAGTAGCTTCAAATATTTAATAAATGATTAAATTTTTCTTCAATTCAAATCTAGTACAAAAAGGCTTAAGACAATTTTTTCAATTAATTTTGTAAATGATTTGATTTAACAAAAAATTAATCATTCAAAGTTTGAATAAAATCTGTTATTAATTAACTTTAAAATTAATTCAGTTTAAACACTGAATCTAAAAAAATAAATATTAGGAATGGATTTATGGAATTTTCTTTAATTACGGATTAAGATTATAGTGTATTAAGTTCAAATTTTATTAATTAATTCGAAGCTCTGATATTTAGAAATTATAACGCTAAGTTTTTATATGAAATTTGGCTATAATATTCCTAATTTACAATATCATTATATATTTCGGGAATAGCCGGTTACCCGGGAATGTAGAAAAAAATTTCCCAATTCCCGGGAATCAAAAAAGGTCGGGAAATTAAAAACCCTAGTTACATGGATAAGAAAAAACACCTGTTTGACCAAAATGTCAAAATTTTACCCCCTATAACTCAGAGAGTTCTCGACCGATCTTGTTGAAAAATTGTGTCTGAGTTACTATACAATAGAACTAACCTTGGTGCAAATCGGAAGACATCGATTTCAAAAGTTGGTTCACTTGACATGAAATGCCCCATATACAAACCACTGAATTGCGTGAAAATATAAGTAAATTTTTGCTTAACACCCTTGCATGGACTTTATTTCAATTGTTAAATAATAAAATAAAATGTTTCTTAAAACTATAAGTGTACATTTCATCTTTAAATATTTCTCTACAAAACTGCATCATTTGGTTTTTAAAATTGTGTGTTTGAAAAATTGACTTTTTGACACCAAAATCCCTCTGTGCGACATACTGATATATCAACTCTCTATAAAGATCCAGAATATATATACCTTATTAGGTCGCAAATGAAAAAACCCCTCACTACCCTACTTTTCTATTTATTTAAAATCTTGTGTCAATTTTTGGTCTTATTTATTTTTACTTCTTTTAAAAAAATCGATTTATATTAACTACATCAAATTTCCAAACATAAGTTAATTCCTTTGACTCATACTTCATCCAGGCAATTCCAATTTTCTTTTGTTTTACATGAGTACTTAAATTAGCATTTAATAAAAGATATCTTAAATACGATACGTTCGTTTCTGTTGACTCATTTGATTTCATTGATTTTTTCTCACTTTCATATTTGTTTCAAATAACACTTAAGTAAAATGTTTTTATTATATTGTCTTTTATGGGATTTTTTTTGCAATCAATGCTACCAATCAAAATATCATTTCACTGTTATTACATGATTATTTTCTTACAAATACTCACAGATACATTAGGATACAAACACTTGTACCTGCACAAGTATTGAAGTACTTACACACATTTAGATTCATATGAAAGTTTGTATTTATATTGATGAAACGAGTAAGTACACTATTCCTTTAAACCAAACATCGAGGTCTTTATATTAGGGTGGCTCTTATTTCGCAATTTTTGATGCTCCCTATTGAAAATTTTAGCAAAATTGGATAATGTTTTGAGGTTGGCTACATTTTCCTAAAAGTTAAATGTTGAAAAAAAATATAATTTTCAGCACTTGAATTTTGTGATGGACACACATTTCAGACCTTACAGCACCGAAAATTTAAGAAGCACAAAATAATAGCCAACCTAATTCACACTGTCTTCAGTAACAGATAGTTAGTAATTGTACTATTTTTAGACACCCTTCATAATGGATATGGGTGTAATTTGTCATGTCCTTACAAAGAAGCTATGGTCAGTTATTGACCGATCTTTAATGTGACTTATCTTTATATAAAACTTATTTTTGATCAAATGTGGATACCTATATAAATCGGACATGGATGAATGGCAAAGTGTATTGCGCCTAAAAAAATAGATTCAGACATTGATTTTGAGTCCACTAATATTTTTAGACATTATAAACCTCAGCACAAACGCGGAAAGGAATTCCCCACTATTGTATTTTGGGTGTAAATATATAGGTATTCAAAGATACTTCCTGGTGTTTCTTTTTTGTAACGCCAACAAACCAAACGTTTTTTTTATGGCACATAAAAACAATTTTCATGTCAGAACACTTTGATTATTATAAAAATGATTTTCTTTTTTTTTCGATATTATTACTGCCACTACCAAAAATGACTACTGCTACAACTATTACTACTCGTTCGTATCATAATATGTTCAACTTTGAACATTTTACTTGTATTATTATTTGATCGCTTATTTGTAAAAGTATAAAAATGTTCTGTTTTACAAACACATACCAACAATCAATTGCTTATTTACACAGAAATATTATGAGTGGGAAAAATTTATAGGATTTCATATCACTAGGCCTTTTAAAATACCTGATTACAAACAATTTAATCTAACTTATCAGACGATGTTCTAGAAGGCGTTTACATCTTGATTATTTAGGTTAATACGGATTTGGAACAGAAAGTTCATGATATTTATGTTAGTGTTCTGTAAAAATGTTTAATGTAAAGTTTTGTAATGTACAAATTTCTTTCATTACAGGCCTTCAACGAAAGACCTAAGGCCTCTTTACTGCCTTATTTTCCCGTTGTGTCAACACTACCCAGCAGTTCTGGGATACTGCCCCGAACTAACAATTTTAACTACCACTTAGGATGACATCTACATACATTAGTAGTTACGTGATTACGTATTTTAACACGTCTTAAGCAAGGGGGTCAATTGACCGGTATGTGAAGCCCCGAATTGGCTTCGCATACCGGTTGCATAGAGTCAGCTAAATTACTAGCTACCTATCTTGTTACTTAATCAGCTAAGTAACTATTGAAAAATGTGGGATTTACAATAGATGGCGTATCTTTTGAACACTGTTTTTGTTTTTAACAAATTATATGTCATTTTGAGGGGTACATATCTAACATTTATTCTTACTTGGTTATTGAACAGTTGTAAATAACTAAGTTTTTTTTGTTTTGTTTCGAAAATGTATAATCTTATGCTAACAAAGCGTCATATTGGAGAAGTTTTGATTTACTTCTCCATTTAAAAAAAAAATGTTCCGCTGAAACAATGTTCGAGGGCTGGTTTATTCGGTTCAGAAGTGGTGATTTTGACAGAAAAGACAAAAATCGTTCAGTACAGCCAAAACAAATTGAAGACCAATAATTGTAGGCATTACTCCATGAAGATTGTTGTCATATTCAACAAGAGCTCGTAAAACCATTCGGAGATACTCAAGCAGGAATTTTAAAACGTATGCGAACAGCAGTATTTATCCAAAAGCAGGGAAAATGGGTACAATACGAATTGAAGCCGAGAGACCTTGAAAGACGATACTTAAGCAAAATGAAAATAAACTGTATGAGAATTTTATCAATACAGCTTTTAAAAAACCAGTTTGTACGAATGCTTATAAAAAAGTGGATTACTTAGAGACAGTTAAGTGACAATTGACTTCACGGTAGATAACATGGGACGTATGAAGTAACCGTATATATTGTTATATTGTTAATAAAAATACTACATGTATGAAGGTAATGATGACTTCTAAATTTTTTGCATCATTCGTACTTTTTGGTTTTAATTTCAATATACATACTGATGTGTATTTAATGGTTAATGAAATTGTGTATGGCTGCAAATGTCTATAAAGTTTTTAATGTAATTTTATTTACATACATAATAAAAAACAAGTATATAAGTATAAAACAGGGGTATATACCCTTCACCAAATTATACTTAGAAATATTTTTATTTAAACAAAATTGAAATTTTTTTTCTAAAAAATTTTTTTTAAACAATTTTTCCAGCATTTAAAATTTTTTTTAAATTTTTCCAAATTTTTTTTTTAAAAATTTTTGTTTGGGAAAGAGAATTTATGAAAAAAAATTCGGGTTAAAAAATATTTTTCCCGATTTTGACCCATTGTAGGTCCAACTTACTATATATAGCCTTATATACATCGTTGCAATGGACTTTGAAATATCTATCATTGGATATCCATATTGTCTATATTAATGACCTAGTAATCCAGATATAGATCAAAAATAGGCCAAAAATATATCTCACCCATGTGTGGTCCGATTTTGTCGGAAGAAATCCCGACATATTGATGTATGAATCATGTATGTAAGTTATTTGGGGGCTACGGAAAGTTGATTTCAACATAAAGATGGACAGACGGTCATGGCTATATCGACTTCGCTATCTATAACGATCCTGAATATATATACTTTTTGGGGTCGCAAATGAAAAATGTAGAAATTACAAACGGAAGGACAAACTTATATTATATAATAAATGAGAATAAAATAAAATATTTATCATATAGACTGGATAAAATAATTATGAACATACACAGAAAAAAGTTTCAACATAAATATTATGATTTGATTTCATTGATTTCAATTCATAACATTTATAAATAATTTCTTAAATATTAAGATTTTTTTCATATTTTATGTTTTGAATTTAAATCTAGAAGGCTTGAAAAATATAATTTCAATTTCATTTACATATATTTTTATGTTATTGAAAAATGTTAGAAATTTTCTTGGAAAATTTTTTATTTATTTTTATGATTTTCAGATACAAACTGAGAAAATATGCGCGAAATTTATTACATTTGCTTAAGGGGATGTATGCTTAATGTTTATGGATATTTTATTATGTTTAATGATATTTTTTTTAAGTTTCAGATATTGTTGATTCATCTTAAAATATTGGCCAATATATTGGCTATTATGCAAATAGTTTTGAATTAATTTATTAGGTAATGCAAATATAATGCAATTTATTATAAAATATTATTAAATTTATGGAAAAAAAGCAAAAATTTCCGTCATGAACAATTTTATAATATTTATGAACATGTTCTTATTCTGAATGAAAAAGTTTGGGAAAAAAATGTCATGTTCGATTAATAATATTTATTACAAAATTCATTCCAATTATGAATTTCTTTTTTCTGTGTATGAGAAAAATCAAAAATCTTTAAAAATCTGCAAAAAAATATTTTTTTTAAATATTTTTCATATGACACATGATATTTTATAGCTGAAATATGCTAAAAGTCATAGTTCTCTCAATTTTCATTTGAATCTACTAATTTCCACATAAGGAGTGAGATCGAAAAAATCTTAACATACATTTAAAATCTACCTCACGTCTAAAATCTATCACACTTTTGGACACGTTTTTTGTGCTCTTCATTTCTCTTTTAGCAAGAGCCCAATATCTCTTCGCTGGCTTTAGTTCCAAACAGTTTGGAGGATTTGCCTCTCTTGGTACAAATACCACATTATTGTTCTTGTACCGCTCCATAGTGGCAGAATGCAAAATCAAGCCAAAAATAAAAAATAATGATGTAAATTTCGGTATTTATAGTGCCCTTTGTAACAAATATTTGGCTGCTTTTGCCGCAACTACATATTGCCTGCCATACCAAGAACTTTTTGGCAAAATGTTCTGCCTAAACTTTTCTACAACTTTCCCTCGAGAATCAGCAACATAAAAATGTTGTGCCGGAAGCTGCGAAAAATTTTCCAGAACATACATTTTGTCATCCATTATGGATTCAATTTCCGTGCTCTGTCATTGGCTTCTTAATTTTTAGCTGAGTTCTTTAAGGAACTTTCTGAGCATTGTATGTTTTTAAACCTGCATTGGATTTAACTTTTCGTACCAAATGGTCTAAGTACTTAGCAAACAGGACTGCTTTCCTAACGGTTGTATTGAGAGCTCTTTTGAAAATGCTTCCTATTTATTGGCTTTAGAAACAACATGTGGAGCATTTCTTCTACCTGTTTTCTATCAACGTACAAGTTCTCCCGCTACTGCACAGTGGGGCAGAATCGAAATTTTTTGGATATAAATCTGGCATTTCTAAACGGCTGGTCCGATCGGGGATGAATTTCGTTAATAAATAAAGATTTTATTACATATTCATTGAGTTTCTAAAACTAAAATTTATATCAACTTTTAATAGGATTGCAAATATTAGGAACAATTTGATCTATGTTTTATCCGAGCTATATTTTTTTGTTAGGATAAGTTAATTTTTGGTCTTACAAAAAAAATTTCAAGTCAATATCTCAATTAGATTCAAAAATATGCCACTTTAAAACTCCGTCCTTCAAAAATATTGCACTTTTTCATACTAAAATTTTTTATAAATTTTCTTAATGTGACTGAGTCAGAACAAATGATTTGTGTTGAATAAAATATTAAGAAAATTTATAAAAAAAAATTTAGTATGAAAAAGTGCAATATTTTTGAAGGACGGAGTTTTAAAGTGGCATATTTTTTAATCTAATTGAGATATTGACTTGAAATTTTGTTTGTAAGACCAAAAATTAACTTGTCTTAACAAAAAAATATAGCTCGGAAAAAATATGGATCAAATTGTTCCTAATATTTGCAATCCTATTAAAATGTTGATATAAATTTTAGTTTTTATTTATTAACGAAACTCAATGAAATTTTCAGCGTTTTTTAAGTTTCTCATTCTAAATAACACGTGTAAAAAAACTTGTGAAAAGGTCAAAGGGAATCCCGCAATTCCTAAAAATTGGAACGAAAATCCCAAAAATGGTATTTTTTACAATTTTGTCTATAGGGTCCACATTTCCTTCGGAGCTAGGAAAATACTTTAGGGATAAATAGGGAACACATCAGGGTTTCCAAAACTGCTTTCCGTTTTCTGATACCAGCTTTGGGATTTTAGAACATGTGGCCCAAAGTTGAAATTTTGATAAAAAATAGGTCAATTTCCAAAGGGCGTAGGCCGACATGTACTAAAGATAGGACATATTTTTAATACCAAAATGTTTTCCGTAAAGAAACTTTATAGAAAAACATAATATTGTTATATGTTCTTAAAGAGAGTTGTTTTTAAATAAAAAAAGAGTTAAGTCACCTTTTTGTCCAAAAAACAGCTATTTTTTGAATTTGTTCAGCATTAACATCAATTGATGAAACACCCTCTAATATGTCCTAACGGACCCTTTTTTTTCTCATACTTATCTCATTTTCTTTATACTTACTTATTCATGTACTAAAATACCCATGATTAGCTTTAAGAAATTATTTACACTCACTTAGTTTCGATCAGTTGCCTCGTCAACATTAACATAGTAGACAAACATTAAAGTGAACATTCAAAGTGTAACAAAAACAAAACATTGTAAAACAAAAACAATTGTAACATAAAACAAAAAGTGAATTTAAATTAAACAACACACGAATAAAATAAAAACAAAATTGAATTTAAATAAATAAAACAAACAATACAAATTAAAACCAAAACAAACAAAAGGGTTTTTATTTATAACAAAAAACTACATAAAAAGAACCAGCCTACAAGACAAAACATACAACATCAAACATTTGGTCACTTCGAACCGTATAAAGTGTTTTAAAAGTTAAAATATAGTGAAGTGAAGTGCAGTGTTTTTACAACAACTAAAAAATTCTAAAAACATTAAATTTTGCAAAAATATTATAGACACTCAAAATTCCTAACGGTTCAAAAATTCTTTTTGGCAACAACAAAAATAAAACAGTGCAGTGGCTGAACAAAAGAGATCCAGAGATTTAACAAAAGACCCAACAAACAACAAGAAAAACAAGAGAATCAAATTGGAAATCAGCGACTCAAAGAAAGAAGACACAACAACAACAAGTAAGTACAAACAATCAAATACTTATATTAAAGAGAAACACAAACTCTTTTGTGTGTGAATATTCGCTCTTACAATTGTTTGTCGCTGTAAATAAGAAGTAAGAAAACAAATAGGGTTACCACCCAGACTTCTTTTGGTAACTAACTGGGGAAACAAAATTAATTACTGGGGAAACAAAATACCCTCTAATTAATAATTAATATTGAAATTAATTATTCCTTTTGATAGTTCTTGTTGTAAAATCGCTAGCAGGGACTTTTTTTGACACAATTTAGCCCTTATTTTTATCGATTTAAAATTTTAACAAATAAATAAACAATGGCACTCGATAAATTTGTAAATTGTACAAATGACCTTTTGGACTTTGAGATAGATTATTCAAAAAGCGCGGCCGAGAACAATATACACTCCCTAGAAGTGCTTCGGGTCGAACTGGATTCTCTATGGTCACAAGTAAAAAGGGCATATGAAGAGTGTAGGGATACAAAAGAAGATTCTACAGAAAAACCCATAGATAAAAATAAGCTGCGCGATCGATACAAAAAAGGTCTTTCTGCATACAAAATATGCTTAGGGTCAATCAATGCGGAAATTCAAGTTCTATCAAATCCAAGCAAGGAAGAGCGGATTTCTGCGGTTAACAATCCATCACTTGAAAATAATGACATTTCTTTTGTGCGGTTACCACCTTGCGATACGGACACTTTTTATGGAGATTTTGTGACATGGCCTACTTTTCGCGACCTTTTCACTGCGTTATACATAAAAAATTCTAGACTGAGTAAAATTGAAAAACTTTTCCATTTGATACAAAAGACTGAAGGGGATGCTAGAAAAATAGTTTCAAATGCCCCATTGACCAACGAAGGTTTCGACATAGCCTGGAAAAATCTTGTAGCTCAATACGAGAACAAACGGATTCAAGTCAACGAACAATTGAAAATTCTATTTGACCTTCCGAACGTTACCGAAGACTCAGGCTCATCCATTCAAAATCTACAACGAACAGTTAATGGTTGTATTCAGGCGCTAAATGCTTTAGGTGTAGAAACTGGCACATGGGACCCTTTTCTGGTTTATCTTTGCTCAACAAAGCTCCCTCGAACTCTTTTAAAAGAATTTGAAAATTCTCTTCAAGAAATTACAAAAGTTCCAACATGGGAACAATTCAACACTTTCTTGACGCATAATACAAAAACTTTAGAATCCATAGCGGCCATCACACAATCAAATACGAAGTCCAACCAGCACAGAAAAGATAATTCGAAACCATTCACTAAGCCAAAAAGAGTTCACACTTTTCAAACAAATACGACCCAAGAAAACGGGTCTAAGAATAAAAAACATTTTAATTCAAATAGGACACAGAAAAATGACTCAAATTACACATGCCAACAGTGTAAAGAGTCTCACCACTTGTGGTCTTGTCCCAAGTTTCTAGAACAAAATGTTAATGACAGAATTCACACTGTAAGAGTCACAAATTCATGTTACAATTGCCTCTCTGTTGACCACAGTGTCAGGGACTGTAAAAGTAAATACAGTTGTAGATTATGTAATCAAAGACACAACACTTTATTACATAAGGGATCAGAAACTCAATCCACAGTTCAAAATTGTGATGCGACACGTCCAAGTACAAGTTCAGCAGCACAAAACAACAACATACAGTCCACACCCAATTCAAACGTTTCCATCCCAAATCTCACAACCTTGACACTACAAGAGAGCAAACAGTTCAATCAATCTCCCAACGAGCGAGAAACTTTGTTATTCACTGCAATAGTACAGATCGAAACTAGAGGCGAAAGGTATCAGGCAAGAGCAATCATCGACCCTGGTTCACAATCAACCTTTTTGTCGGAAAAGTTGAAAAATCGACTAAATTTACCCACCAAGCGTAATTTAGTTCACGTCACAGGCTTGAGTCAAACAGTTTCAGAGACATCAACAAAAGCCTGTTTATTCAATCTTTGCTCTAAGGTGGATTCACAGTTTAAATTAGAAGTGTGGGCACCAGTCCTGAAGACACTTCCATCTAATTTACCACCCCAGACTTTAGATTTGCATAATTTCAATGAGACTGCTAAATTAGAACTTGCAGATCCTCATTTCAATCAAAGCCGACCCATCGACATGCTTATAGGCCTCGACCTAGGCCCCTCAATATATTGCATGGACACACCGATGCGGTCTATTGGATCCCTTTTGGCACAAAAAACAGTATTTGGCTGGATTGTGGGGGGACCAATATCAACATCAACAAAACCTAGAACTACAGTGTCATTAGTCAACACTTCGTCCCTTGACCGAATCCTCACACGCTTTTGGGAGGTGGAGGAAACCCCAAAACAGGTTTTGAGGTCAGATGAGGACACATTTTGCGAAAACAACTTCATGTCGACGACACGAAGAAACAACTCAGGAAGGTATATAGTTACCCTACCCTTCAAAAATAGCGAAGAAATTGGAACTTCGAGAAACATAGTGATGGCCCAGTTCTTGAGAATGGAGCGCATGCTCAGCCAGAAACCAGAACTCAAAAAACAATACGACCAAGTAATTGTTGAATACATCGAGTTAGGACATATGAGGAAAGTTTCTCCCCTGGAAATCAACACAAATCCAAATTATTACCTGCCGCATCACGCAGTAATAAAGCCCGAAAGGCTGACAACGAAACTTAGAGTAGTTTTCAACGCCTCGAGCCCGTCTTCAAACAAGAAGAGTTTGAACGACATTTTGTACCCAGGACCCATACTTCAACAGGACTTAGTGCTCCTCATATTGAAGTGGAGATTCTTCCGTTTTGTGTACAACGCAGATATCACAAAAATGTATCGACAGATACTCATTGACCCTACTCAAACAAAATATCAAAGGATATTATTTAGAAAATCGGAAAACGATCCTATTGAGGATTTCGAACTCCTGACAGTGACGTTTGGAGTCAACTGCGCACCGTTTCTGGCCATCAGAACCATTCTTCAACTAGCTGAAGATGTAAAATCAACTCACCCTCTCGCATCAAAAATTCTACAACAAAACATGTACGTGGATGACGTTTTAGCAGGTGGACACACATTAAACGAACTTACAACAGTTTTAAAATCAGCTGGATTTGACCTGATGAAATGGACCTCAAATGACCCACGAGTCATACAAGATTTACCGAATGAGACTTTACTACCTCTCGATTGGTTAAATTTGTCCGAAAACACCGGAACAAAAACTCTTGGAATCAAATGGAACATTTCTTCAGATTCATTTACATTCACCGCACCAGATGTCGAATTAAAGGAAAACTACACCAAAAGAGAAGTTTTATCTACAATTGCCAAATTCTTTGACCCTTGTGGATGGATAGCCCCAATAATAGTAGAAGCAAAACTAATTATGTAACAGATTTGGTTAGACAAAGTCGACTGGGATGACATACTAAAATCCTTGACTTGTCTCAAGTGGCAAAAATTCATAAAAAACTGCCCCACAATAAATACATTGAAAATTCCCCGATGGATCCAATTTAGCCCGAATTGTAATGTGGAGATTCACGGCTTCAGTGACGCTTCAGAAAAAGCATATTCAGCGAGCCTTTACGTCCGAATAGAATCAGAAAACTCAGTGTTTACATTTCTACTGGCTTCAAAGACACGCGTAGCTCCCATTAAACAAATATCTTTGCCCCGCTTAGAACTGTGTGGATCCGTATTATTGGCAAATCTGGCATGTGGACTTATACCAAATCTTCAAATTCAAAATGTCAACACATATTATTGGACCGACTCAACAATCGTGCTGTCCTGGTTAAAGAAACCCCCTTGCTCATGGAACACTTTCGTAGGAAATCGTGTCTCAGAAATCCTAGATAAGGTTGGAAATCAAAATTGGCAACATATAGAATCCAAGGAAAACCCAGCAGATGTAGCAAGCCGAGGATGTACTCCCCAAGAATTAGGAAATCACAACCTATGGTGGTTTGGACCCTCGTGGCTAAAGTTACACAAAAATCAATGGCCAAAACAAATTAGAATGGAAGACACCAACTTAGAAGCTAAAACTGTAAAAGCATTTACAACCACAACTAGCGAAGAACTATTAAATCGCTTCTCAAACTTATCACGCGCTTATCGAGTGCTTGCATATGTCATGCGATTCTGGAGAAATACAGGAACCAACCGAACTCATCTTCGCATATCTTCAGCAGAAATCACACGAGAAGAAATAGAATCCGTCAAAAATCGACTCATCAAATGGACTCAACAAAACCATTTTCCAGATGAGCACAAGAATTTGAAACTTAGGCAGAAAATCTCACCAAACAGCAGTCTTTTGACCCTAAATCCATTCATGGATCGTAATGGCGTTATAAGAGCCAATGGTCGACTCGCTCAATCACCAGCGTTAACCTACAATGAACGCTACCCAATATTGCTACCTCATAGTTCAAAGTTGTCACGTCTATTAGTTGCATTTACACATAAAATTACCCTACATGGAGGTAATCAACTTATGATTAGAGTTCTACGCACAGAATATTGGATATTCAGATTGAAACCACTGGTCAAAAGCGTAATTCACAACTGTAAAACTTGTGTTTTGTACAAAAAACACACACAAAATCAAATCATGGCTTCATTACCACAAGAACGCACAACTATAGCAAGACCCTTTACTACAACCGGAGTAGACTACGCAGGACCTTTTGACATCAAAAACTTCACAGGCCGAGCGTGTCTTATCACCAAAGGGTACATTTGCATATTTGTATGCTTCGCCACAAAAGCCGTACATCTTGAAGTAGCAAGTGATTTATCAACACAATCGTTTCTAGCCGCATTTTCCCGCTTCATTGGAAGGCGTGGATGTCCCGCACATATTTACTCAGACAATGGGAAAAATTTCGTCGGAGCAGCAGAACTCATCAGAAAAGAACGTCTAGATTTCATAAAGACTCTTCAAAATCAAGTCACTCAACACTTTAGTCATCAAAACATCGACTGGAAGTTCATTCCCCCAGGAGCCCCACACATGGGCGGGCTTTGGGAAGCCGGTGTAAAATCATTCAAAACTCACCTCAAAAAAATGATACCAAACATGAAATTTACTTTTGAAGAGCTATCAACAATTCTTACTCGTATAGAATCGTGCCTAAATTCTAGACCCTTAAGTCCTGCTAGCGATGACCCAAATGACCTTAACCCATTGACCCCTGGACACTTCCTTATTGGTACTCCATTATTGACCCCAGCCGAACCTGATGTAAGCAGCGAAAATCTGACTCTCATCAACCGCTGGAAACGCCTAAAGGTCATCTACCACTCATTTTGCCAAAGATGGAAGTCCGAGTACCTAGCCGAGCTACATCGCAGATACAAATGGAAGATACAGAGGGACAACGTCAAAGTCAACGATCTGGTTGTCATCAAAAACAACAACTTGCCGCCCAACGAATGGCAAATGGGCCGAATCATCAAAATTTACCTTGGAACTGACCAGAACTGTAGAGTTGTCGACATCAAGACAAAAAATGGGGTCATCACCAGACCAATTACAAAAATTGTGGTTTTATTTACAAATTAATATACAACGTAGCTATACATACACTAATATTGTTCTAACATTTATATTTACAGGTATGGCATCCCAACAACCCCAAAGACCCGAACACTGGCAATTTTCATGCGGCATATGTTTAAAGGACCATCCAATTCGCACCTGCAAAAAGTTTCTAAGCTACAATCCAACCGAGCGATACGAAATCATGGTAGTCAAGAAATATTGCTTAAATTGTCTTGCTCGATCCCACAAAACACCAGAGTGCAAAAGCGATAACGGGTGCCATATCTGCAAGAGAAGTCACAACACATTGCTACATGATGCAAAACAATTAGCACAACCATCAATCCGAGCCGACCCACAGCCATCAAGACGAGCAGACCCACAGCCATCAAGACGAGCAGACCCACAACCATCAAGCCGAGCTGAATTTGATACACCTTTCTTCAATCAGAATCTCGTTTTCATTCCCACTGCCTCTGTAAGGATTTACACGGAAAATATCGACACCTGGATCAGCACTAGAGCCATCATTAATCGTGCATTGACAACGTCCAGAATATCCAAATCATTTGTCACAAAGTACAAAATCAAGACATTCATGAAGTATGCTCATAATTTTGCTGTCTTTGAGATACGATCCCATAGCGACAAAAATAAGTGGTCCACCAAAGTCACAGCGCTTGTAACTGATCAACTTCCACGAAAACCCTATTCTGGACCCATCACCGCTGACCCAACCGAAGATTTTCCACCAAATACACTGGCTGATATAGACCCACAATCGAACACTATCGCAGAAATCGAGATTGGCAGTGATGTGTATCCAACTATGAGACGAGACGGAGCCATTCAAACTGAAGTTGGTCAAGTCGTGGCTGAAAAGTCTGCCTTGGGGTACCTGTTCTCTGGACCGATTCAACAGCTGTGGTAAAACATCACCAAGTCATGGGGGCCGGAATGTTCAGCATTAACATCAATTGATGAAACACCCTCTAATATGTCCTAACGGACCCTTTTTTTTTCTCATACTTATCTCATTTTCTTTATACTTACTTATTCATGTACTAAAATACCCATGATTAGCTTTAAGAAATTATTTACACTCACTTAGTTTCGATCAGTTGCCTCGTCAACATTAACATAGTAGACAAACATTAAAGTGAACATTCAAAGTGTAACAAAAACAAAACATTGTAAAACAAAAACAATTGTAACATAAAACAAAAAGTGAATTTAAATTAAACAAAACACGAATAAAATAAAAACAAAATTGAATTTAAATAAATAAAACAAACAATACAAATTAAAACCAAAACAAACAAAAGGGTTTTTATTTATAACAAAAAACTACATAAAAAGAACCAGCCTACAAGACAAAACATACAACATCAAACAGAATTTTTAAATTGAAAATCTGATATTTTTGGATTCGTAATTGATATTGCTCTGAAATCTTTTGTATATTGTTGGTAATTTAGTTGTCTACCTAACAAAAGAAATTCGAGTCCATTCGGTCCAAAAGTGTGCCCTATATTTTTAAAAAAGCGGACCAAGGTATGGCAAAATTTTAAAATTTCAATTTTAAAATGCCTATAACTAGGAAATTATAAGAGATAAATAGCATACTCACGCAAGTTTTTTCAAGACCTAGCCGAGCGCTTTCCAAAAATATAAAACTCTTTGAAATCGGATGGGAAACAAAAAAATGGCACGTGTTTAAAAATTTTACATGTCGAAGGTACCCTAATTTGAGCCACCATAGCGCCGCCCCTGGATTATTTGTAGGGCCCATTTTAATAACTTAAACTCTAAAACTCCTTGGCTACGTCCAGTTCAAATATTATCCCGATCGTAACAGCCGTTTAGAAATGCCAGATTTATTTCCAAAAAATTTCGATTCTGACCCACTATGTACTGTTTAATTACATTGGAATCAGTTCGACGATAGACCTTTGATTGTTTGGCCAACTTTTTGTAGGACCATGTTGGGTTTTGTTGAAAATATTTAGTAATTTTAGTACGCACATTTTTCTCGTCACTTATTTTAATTAGATTAACAAATTTTTTTAAAAAAAATAATTGACATTAAACTTAAAAAAAATCAAATAATACTTGGGTTAAATGTTTTAAGGAAAAAGGTTTTTGCTAAGGTTTTTTCGATCTCACTCCTTAATAATTAAAAATCACAAGTATTAAAAAATGTTCTGCTTCTATTCTCATATATATCATTAACAAAATCCTAGAAAGCAATTACTAAACATTTAGTAAAGACTTTTTGAAAATAACTTGTTTTAAAAATCCTCTTAAACATTTGCCATCAAATCATATTGTAAAATATTTTAATTTATTTATTCATTAATTTTTCCATAACTAGGCTACAACAAACTATAAAAATGCTGGAAAAACTTATAATAAACATTAATTAATATGAACAACCATTCCATAAATTACCACATAAACATATTGACTGTTTAGTAACCACCTCAATTTTAATGTTTATAATTTATATTGAATGTTTGGGTTTTAAGGCATAAAAGAGCATATGAAATATTTTGATAAATGCCTAAATAAAACCACATCCAAACAAAACCTCAACAAAAAAAGAACAACACACAAATTCATGTTCATCCACCAACTAAGCAACCTTAACATTATAGATAAACAAGTTACAAAAATAAGGATCGGTTGGGCACTAGCGAATTCACGCTATCATTCCAAAATATTTAAATATGCCCTCTTAAGTTGGACATCGCCAATTGATATTTTTGTAAAAAATTCGCAATTTACAGGATTAAGGAACTTTGATTTCAACAAAGTGTGTTTTGAAAGGGCCCAGTTTTATGTTTACAAATATTTAAAAAAGAAACAGTAAAAATATTTTCCTTATGACACACGACATTTGGTAGTTGTATACTCCGATATCTGAGCAATCTAAATCAGTTCGTCAATATGTTGTTACAATGAACACAGTATAGTTGCCGTAACCATGCCGAACCATTATTTTGCTCTGCCTTCATGTGTCAAATCGTATGACAGTTTTAATATTTACTCCAGTTTAGGGTGTAAACCAGTGAAAGTGTATGTCTACATGTTTGTGTATGTTAAATAACAACAAAAAACTATAAAAAAAATCCTTTGCCACCAACAAACTACCATAATGAAAATACTTTCATTATTTTGTTAATTTACATAAAGAGTGCGAGTGGGAGGGGACAAACAAACAAATAAATTGGTGGTTTTGGGGAATACCTCACATTATTACTATTAGAATTTCTGCTAACAACTACATATGTATTGTCGCTGTTGATTTTGTTATTAGTATTGGTATGGTAACACACACAAACACACACATGTTTGCTTTTATAGTAAAAACAATTTTTATATTTTTTTCGGTTAAACTACAATAATAAAATTGTGGTTATATGAAGCATAATGAGTTTCATACGTATTTTTCTCTCTGTAGTTTTCATTATGTTTTATCCAGTGGTTTTCAACAAAAACTAATCATTTGGAATTTACACATTTTTATTTTTTCAGTTTTTTTTCCATTTAGTTTCTTTCTATTGTTTTTCGTCGCCCCGAGAATGTGTTAGTAAACCAAATAATTTTCATTACACACACACAAATGTTGGGACTTGAAGCTAAAAAGTCATTTAGTGGATAACAATGTTATGATTTAAGTTCATTATAAGCTCCATTTTACTTTATTGTTCCGGTAAATTTTTAGCAACACATAAAACAATGCATGCTTGCACAAGAACACTAGACTGCTGCATAGAAATTAATTGGTGACTTTTTAAAGTTATCACCAGAAATGATTGGTATTTTTACTATAGTCAAAAATAAATTGAAAATTTCTGAAATGTTCCATTTTAATGCCAAAGTTTTAGTCTCAAAAAAAACTCAAAATTATATATAACCTATTGAGATCAAATGTTTCCCAAATATTCTCCGTTTATCGGAGTAAAGAGTTTTCCAATAGTGACATCCGAACTTTGACAGTTAATAGCGGTCATATTGTTGAAGCTGCATCTGTCGAATTGGCTGTCATGTGTTATAGCGTTTAACAACACGTGCAAATTATAAAATAGTTTTATCATAATAGGTGTTCTGTTCGGACAAATTTCCGCGAGCTTCGCCCATTTTACGATGAGTCCCATTTCTGGAGGAATGGGTACGTCAACAAACAATATTGTCGAATTTGGACGAAATGCAACGAATGCAATCCGAGGAGATGAATTCGATGGCTCTATAAGCTAAGACTAGTTAATTAATACCATCCGACGAGATATATAATTCGGCTCTCGGTTGGCTAACGACTAATTATGGATAAATATGCGATCCGTGTGGATAAATTCTTCCGCTCTCCTCGGCTAACTATAACTTATTGGCTATGACTAGCTAATGAGAACAATCCGATGAGATAAATGCCTCGGCTCTCGGTCGACTAACGATCAATTATGGGTAAATATAGCTTATGAATACAATCCGAGGAGATCAATTCGTAGGCTCTCGGTTGGCTAAGTATAATTTATTGGCTGTGACTAGCAGTACAATCAGACGTGATAAATTATTTGGCTCTCGGTTGACCAACGTCTAATTATGGGTAAATATAACTTATGTAAGCAATTCGAGGAGATACATTTTTCAGCTCTCGTCGGTTAGTTACTGAGTATAATCAAATGATATAAATTATTCGGCTTTCGGTTGGCTAACTACGGATTTTAACTAAGAAGTAAGCATTTTGGGTTCCAATTCGAGGAGATACATTTTTCAGCTCTCGTCGGTTAGTTACTGAGTATAATCAAATGATATAAATTATTCGGCTTTCGGTTGGCTAACTACGGATTTTAACTAAGAAGTAAGCATTTTGGGTTCGCCTAATCATGCTTTGTATGTAGTATAACTACACGCAGAGAAAAAATATAGTTGGGCATGGTTACTGTAACCATTTCAATATTGTTACAAGTTTTTTAACTATATTATAGTCACAGTAACCATTTACATGATTGTGGTAACCATAGTATGGTTAACTTACGATTCACATGATTGTCTCAACCATATATATGGTTACAGTAAACATATATATGTTTGTGACAACCATTTATATGATGAAGGACTTATCATATTATGGTGCTCTCGGCTTAAGGCTTATCATAATCTGAGAACAACATATTATGATAAAATTATTCATCATAAATATGGTTGCCACAAACATATATATGTTTACTGTAACCATATATATGGTTGAGACAATCATGTGAATCGTAAGTTAACCATATTATGGTTACCACAATCATGTAAATGGTTACTGTGACTATAATATAGTTAAAAAACTTGTAACACTATATAAATGGTTACAGTAACCATGCCCAATTATATTTTTTCTCTGCCTGTAGATTGGGACTTATGTAATAAGTATAACTAGATCGGGACTTGGATTCTTGCTTGCTTTGTTTAGGTTTTTCTCATGTAAGTCTTCCAACATAAATCAATGTAATTTGTTGTTGTGTCAGCCATAACATTTTGGAGGGAGTAATTATTTTTACTCTCAGATTTCTCTCAGTTGCGCCTCTAGTTCTCTGAAGGATCGATGTTCAGGTAACCAATTAATATAAACAAATAGTTTTTTTCGATTTCTTTGCTGTGAGACTTAAAAGAGTAAGCGTTTAAAATCGATATGGCAGAAGACAATGGAATTCGTGGTATCAAAATGTCTTCTCCTTTATACTCTCCTTTAAGTATTTTTGCTTCGATGACGTTATTTATCAGGATTTTTTCGCAAGTCGGGTGCCATTACAAAGACGTGGTTGGTTTATGTTTCGTAACATTATGATTACCGATCCGATTTTTAGTGGGAGATTGTGAGGCGGTAATCCTGGAAATTCCAGCGAGTTGAAAAATTCGGTTGGATAATGGACCGATTACCGAAACCACCGATTTTTACGTTCGCTCAACCAATCATGCTTTTTGTAATTTTGTGCAATGTTTAGAAACACCTTTGGGATGAGTTTGGATTTTGATTCGATGAACTGAAAGAAAGCGATGGAAAATTTAATGCAGGAAATAGGTCGAAATGTCAACCGGGATTTTTCCATTGCCAATGTCCAGCAATTTTTTGAAAAATAATTCTCCAGATTGATCGTTCAGCAGCTCGATACGCATGTTCACAGTCAATTTGTGTTTATTGACGCATTTCCACAAAACGGACGACTTTAAATCTTGTCGTTTTGTATAATGCCTCCAAATCATAGGTGGCCAAACATGCCATTGAGGGCATTGTGTTATTCTCACTAATACACACGCAATACGAATGTTCTCAGCAAAAACTCAAAATAAACACAAAACAAAAACAATTTAATTTAATTTAATTTTCGGTGCAAAGTACACATATCGAGCCCTTAGCGCCAAATTATCGTAAGCGACAAAACACAAATTTTACTGGAGAAGGTTTTTTTTGATTATATTGACATTTATACATAGAATTAAAAATGTTATGATGCGATATAATATAATATCGTTCAGGCTATTTGTCTTTTTTTCAAAAATATTGATTACTTTTGACAATTAAAAATTCATGGAATACTTTATAGAAAAATATGACAAAAAATTAGTTTTTATTGAATTTTTACATAGATAAAAATTTTTCGAATTGAAATTAAATTTTTATTTATGAATAGTTTTTAATGAAATTTCACAGTTATGTAGATTTTTTATTTAAAATGGAAAAATAAAAACGAATTTTGAAATTTATTAACAGCAATCCCGCAATTCTTAAAAAATTATTGAAAAATTCCAAAAATGGTAATTTTTAGTTTTTTGGCTATAATAAACATACCAGCATCGGGGTTATCGGGAACCTTTACAAAATAATTAGAAACATATAGAGCCACCTATAATCGGTTACTATATTTTGATATCGGATAAGCGATTTGAGAATTTTTGCCCTAAAATTTTATTTTACATAAAAAATAGGTGTTTTTTGAAAGGACCTGGTCCTCTCGGTAACAACAATTTTGAAATTGGTTTTCCTTTAAAATATTTTATGAAAACTTAGCTTTTAGAAAGTAGAAATTCATTATACATCCTCTTAGAAAGTTTAACTTAAAAAGAAAAATATCCTTTTTTCCCAAAAAATCAGCGAAAAATCGCCTTTTAAAAATTTTTTAAATTCAAATGCATATAACTTTGAACTTAGTCATTATTTTTAAACAATTCTTTTTCCATTTGACACATACATGTGTTGTTAGTTCAATAAAGGAAAACTGGAGAAAATCGAGAAATGTTTGGATACGCTGTTATCAAAAAACTGGAGTATTGTGGGTAAAAATGTTGAAAATTTCATTTTCAAATACGAATATCTCCTAAGCTATAATTGATAATTGATAGCTACGACAAGGTTTTCTGTAGTGCTCAATGAGGAGATTCCATATGTATATTCGGAACTCAAACCAAGAAATAATATCATTTTAAAAATGTAACATACCCGAGGTGTCATAATTTGAGGACCTTTGGTCGCGCCCCTGGTGGGCCCATGAGGTCCGCGTTCAAAACTTAAACTCGAAAATACTTTTTCTTTCTGCATGTCAAATTTCATTCAAACCAATCTAACCATTTAGAAGTTACAGATTTATTTCCCTCTTTTTTTCTATACCACTGTGTGTCGCTTACGATAAAATTAGTTTACTGTAAAATATAAACATTGACTTACGATAAAATCTTACCCCCTATATTTTTGATGTTATTAACAATTTTGATATTCTGAGAACTCTAAAACATCAGTCGGTCCATAAAATTTTAATTTCTGCAATAAAACAAAAATTTTAAAAATGTCGCTTACGATAATTTGGCGCTAAGGGCTCGATATATTCATTTGTGTTCTCTTTTATATTTTACACTGCACCATATGCATTTTAAACACTCTCTTTCTGGCCACCTCTGCTCCAAATTGATCGTTCAGCAGCTCGATACGCATGTTCACAGTCAATTTGTGTTTTTGACGCATTTCCACAAAACGGACGACTTTAAATCTTGTCGTTTTGTCTAATGCCTCCAAAGACTTTTTATGCACTCATACCAAACGATGCTTTGCTGTAAAATTTTGGATATCGCACTATTCTTAGAAATATTGCATGTTGGACTTTCATTGATTTGAATAGACAATGGCAACTAGAGTGCTAAATGAGCAGTTCGACCGCCTGCCAACAACGTATCTTCAATAACTAATAAAGCAAGTGCAATTGCGGGCGAGTCGTTGCCAAAATCAAAGCAATTAAAAAATTGTTTCCCGTTCCTCCAAGAGAGCCCAAAAAAAAATCCTTCCAGTTCCATCTTTCACAACTTTCATGAGAGTGTCGTACGCATATTTTTGTTGTCACTTCAACAGTGGAACGTTGGTTCCATCACAAAAGACATATTTCAGTAAAAACTTAAATTGGATTACTACGAACATTTACAAAAAAAAATATCCAAATCGGTGCAGCCGTTCTCAACTGATGCAATTACCAACGAACGACATTTGATTTTTATTTATGCATATAGATTATTTCGGAACGTCAGAAAACTGTTTCCAAGTATAAAATTTTAATCGGAAGGGTTTATAAAATATAATTTTGATCCCGAAAGGCTAAGTTTTAATATTGGTTTAAATTACATCTTAAGAAAACGGAAAATATTTCAAGATTGGTTAAAAATTATCTCTAGTATTTGCAAGTTTTACCACAACCTCTGCATTCGAAGTTTTTATACCCCACACCAATGTAGTGGGGAGGGTTATTGCGTTTGTTCTAATGTTTGTAACGCCCACAAATATTAGCCCATCACCCACCTTAAGGTACACTGAATCAGAATCGCTTTCTGAGTCGATTACACGATGTCCGTCCGTCTGACTGGTTTGTTGGGTGGTTAAAGGTTTTTTTCTCAACACAATTTTGTAGCAGTCTAATATGTACGATTTGAAACGCTGCAAAATAAGTGCATTCAAGCAGATTTGTTTCTTTTTTTAACTTACTAGTTGCAGTAACTAGCAATGGTATGGGTAATAGCAGCAAAAGTTATAACCTAATTTTTTTTTAGTCAGTTAATTGTGGCAAACTGAAAAAAGTGAAAACTTTGCATACCGTGAATTAAATCTCATTTCACAGTTTAGTAAGGTATATGAGGTAAAGTGGGTTTTGAAATATCCTACAGCATTTATATTTACAAATATTAAGTCGCCACATAGTTGGACAGTTTACACAACCCAGTTCTTATTAATATATTTGATAAGAAGTCAGTGGAAGAAATACTGAAGATAACCAGTATTGCGTTAATAGAGATCTATTTGATCGAATCATACGATCGTTTTAGACTGCGGTTATATAAAGATCATCGTATTTAAGAATACCAAAGCATGCATCAACTCCGAGTATAAATATTCTGATTATCTTATATTTTTGTTCCACACAGGACCAAATAAACAACAATTTGTGTTATTTAACCTTAGAAAATATAAATATAATAATCGTTATTACCTTATTCGGAGTTATTTTTGTTCAAATCGGACCGAACACATCGGCAAACCTAATACACCACTTTAAAACTATTATACGAAACTCCCATTCAAACATAGCAAAACATTTCCGAGTATCTGCAATGCAATTGCAGACAGTTAACACACAGGATAATTGGATTCTAGTCAACCATATGTTTAATATGAGCAATGGAAAAATGTGCCACATACGCCAGCTAATACCCCAGCTCAGAAATGAGAACAAGTATATCTTTTTTGCAACGTTTAAAATGCACAAAGCCTATTACAATGTCAGCCAGTCTTTACTTAAAAAGTTAGTGTGTTTGTGTGAATTTAGTTTTCATTGTTTTTCTGTGTTGTAATTGTGGTCGTTTAAGCGTTTTAAATAAACCACTACCACTAGTTTTTGGAGAACAACAAACCGCGATCTATTGTAATTAGGTTAACGCCTCTTCATTACCTATTATTGCACAAACAATATACTAACAAACATGTATATTAGGGTGGCCTTTATATTTGACTATTTCGATTTTCGGCGCTCACATGGTCTGAAATGGTTCTCCGGCATCTAAAATGCTGAAACTTTAAGCAAAATCTAATAATATGTAATTTATAAAATTTAATGCTGATAAAAAAAAATTCAATTCTAAATAGCTTTTTTATTTCGATATCGAAAAGCCAAACAAATCATAAATGCATCTCTCAAATCCAAAAATTGTTAAAGAAATTTCAAAAAAAAATGTAAAACAAGTAAGGAAGTATGGTCGGTCAAGCCCGACCATATAATACCTTACACTAAGTAAAAGAGCAAAAACATTTTTCTTTTAAAATTTCAATAATTTATATTTTTGAGTGATTTTCGGAAGTGGGCCTTATATGGGGGATATGACCAATTATGGACCGATCACCATGAAATTAGGTCGTGTGATTTACGTCTATTTAAAGTTAAGTATGTTGAATTTTGTGTGTGTACCAACATTTTTAAGCGATTTATGCACGTTAAAGTGATTTTCGGAAGCGGGTCTATATGGGAGCTATGACTAATTATGGACCGATCGTAACAAAATTTGGTGACATGAATTTTGTGTATAAAAAACTTATTTGAAACTTATTTGTGGAGATACATATATAAATTAAACATTTATGACCGATAAAGTCCAATTTCGGGAGGACCGATTTCAGCCAGTTTCAATAGGCTTGGTCCTTGAGCCGAAATTTCATCGAAATATCTTCAAAATTGCGACCTGTACTCTGCGCACAAGGTTTACATGGACAGACAGCCAGCCAGCCGACCAAACGGACGGATGGACATCGTTTAATCGACTCAGAAAGTGATTCTAAGTCGATCGGTATACTTTAAGGTGGGTGTTAGACTAATATTTTTGGGCGTTACAAACATCTGCACAAACGCATAATACACTCCCCACTATGGTGGTGTAGGGTATAAAAATTACCGACAAGCCAAACCATCACCTTTTAAAATTTCAATCTTTTATTTTATAATTTAATTAATATGAATGGCAAATGTTGCTGGCATCTGCAAAAGAATAGATAGGTTTGGAAGTTTGACGCAGAAGGTAGGAGAATGGAGGGAGCCTTGCAGTACTCCTGAATTTATCCTGAACTCGTTTGATGAGATCCATCTATAACAACTCGTATAGTGCGATCGCTGAGAAAGCTCGATATAAATCGAGAGAATACCGACACCAAAAGCAATAAGTTTTGATAAAAGTGCACTACGCCACATTCTATCGAAAGTCTTGGAAATATCTAGAGCCACCACTTTACTTTCACCAAAACGGTGAATGGAACGATACCATTTTTCCTAAGGAAGCCATACTGGCGGTCGTTAAGTAAATTTTTGGACTCCAAAAATTTAACCAGATGGTACCATACTTGACATAACTTCGGAAAGTGCAGAAAAAATTGCTTTTGGACGGTAATTTTCAGGGTTATTAACCTTCCTTATTATAGGATATACGACGGCACGGTATGAGGACCATCTAAAAACTCGCTCGTTATCGAATGTTTTCAATATTATCGAATGTTTCAAATATCGAATAACTGAATAGCAAAAAAATAAAACTCGCACGTTCGAGTAAGTATTCGCTAAATTCGAGCGAATAAAAAAGAGCCCATTTTGAAAAATAATTCAAAAAAGTCATTGATATCGGCAAAAAAAATATCAAAAATGGTTATCTAAACTATTTGGGACACATTTTGCTAAGAACAATAGGTAATAAGTTATGTGGAGGAGAAAAAGCACATGTTTGACTCAGAAAATTTTTGACCGATCTTGTCGAAAAATTGTGTCTGAATAGGTCTAACCTTGGTGTATTTCATCCCGGAAGACATCGATTTAAAAATTTGGTTCACTTGACATGAAATACCCCATATCATAATATTAATAGGCAAGTCGATTTCTTTAGACCCCTTTTACGCTCACATTATACATTCAATTTGGGCAAGAAATATACCATTTTAAAGGGATTTATTCACAGAAGTGCAGAATATATATTATATTGAAATCTGTTCAGTTTTTTAGGAGTTATAAGCGTTTAAAGATGTTACTAACACATATGCAAAAACGTGTACATGTGAACCTTAAGCTAAAATGTAAACAAAGCAATGCGTGTTTGTCCAATTTGTTGTTGTAAATAAATAAGAGAAACAATTAAACAGTATTGATTTCGCTCTGTTTTAAGTGAGAGTTGTTATAGAAAACAAAGAAGAAGACTTTAGTAATTCAAAGTCACTTAAAAAACTATATTTTGAAGGTGTTTTTTGTTTGTTTTCTAACTCCCATATGCATAAACAATTTTTAAATTTATAAAAGGTTTATAAAACAAAATTTCCATTCAAAATTTGTTTTATAAACCTTTGATAAATTTAAAAACTGTTTATGCATATGGGGGTAAATAATATGTAATTGTACATAAGTAAATAGTTATTTTACAATATGTGCAGAACTATAATTGTGACGGTTTCCAAACTTCATACGAATCAACTACTTATCACTGCATGATGTTTAATCAAAAATGGGATGGGTCGGAAAAACTGGTGAGTCGCCTCCCATACAAAGTAAATAGTTATTTCTAAATATGTATTTTGTGAACTATAATTGCAAGAGTCTTCAAACTTAGTCTAAATGGCTCTTTTATAATTTTGCATAGTTTCGCTGAAATTTTTCGGGATTGGAATAGTGGGCGTGGCACACCCTATACAAAGTATATAATTAATTTCGAATATTAGAACTATAATTGTAAAAGTGTTTAAACTTATACCGAATTAATTTCTTATTACTGTGCGGAGTTTAGCTGAATATAGACGGAATTAGATTAGAGGGCATAGCACCCAAAATGGGAGGGGTCGGAAAAGGAGGTGAGCCACCTCCCATACAACGTAATAATTGCAAGGTTCTTCGAACTTTGTCCGCATAGCTCTCTTATCATTTTACACAGAATTTAAACTCTGTATCAAATAATTTATTACCATTCTACGGAGGTTAGCTAAAAACGAATTTATACCTGTTCCCTGTTCGAAGTTTAGCTAAGCATGATTATCTTAGTAGTAATGACCCCTCCCTTATAAAGGAAAGTTATAGTAAATCTTGATATTTACATAAAAAAATAAAAATGGGTGGGATCAGAGCAGTGGAGTGGTATCTCCCATACAAAATTAGTTAGTTATTTTCGAATATCATGTAAACTGTAATTGAGAGATTCTCAAATTTTGTATGTGTTATTTTCGTATTTCCATTCATATTTTTTTAATTTTACTAGGGTAGGGGTAGCGAAGTGCACCGGGTTATGCTAGTACATATGTATTAGACCGTCTCAGTTTTTACACTTTTTTCGAAATTCCTTCAGGCACATCGATTTTCTGAATCTACTCTAAAAACCAAGAATTTTGGTGTATAACACATAAATATGGACGAACGGGAAGTGGTCTCTCAAATCGCTTTTTCGTTTTTTAGGCAGAATGCATTTTTTCCTAAAAATTAAAATATCATTCTTTAGTAATTTGCTTCTAACTCAAGCACTTCTTAACGGATTTGAACCTAATTACATGCATTAGAAAGCTAATTAATGGTGTTTTCTTTTCTGACACAAAATGTTGCCTATATATTTTGTACCATTTATTAGATGTTACCCATACCCTCATAATGTGTTGCATTTTTAACGATCACAATTCATAGCATTACAAATTCAGATTTTCAAATACAAATTTATCATTTTTTTTAATTTTTGCTTACCTTTTCTTATATAAAAATTGAATGAGGTAAATTTTTTCTATTCTGTAAATGCAGTATGGTAGGAAATTTTAAAATGAAGATTTTGATGTGAATAACAGTAGCATTCTGTTAAGAAAATCTGCAGTTTTAGTTAAAAAAAAACTTTCTTTAAGAACATATAACAATTTTATGACTTTCTCTAAAGTATATTTACGGAGAACATTTTGGTATAAAAAACATGTCCTATTTTTCAAATATGCCGCCCATACGAACTTCGGAATTTGACAAATTTTAAAAAATACTATTTTTGCAATTTTCGCTCCAATTTTTAGGAATTGCGGGATTCCCTTTGACCGTCCTTTAAAAATTTGCATTTTTAAAGCGGATGCCATTTCGTCCAACAAAAGTACTCTTTTAACAAATTTTAAAAAATAAAAAAAACAGCAATCTCTTTTTACTTTATATTAATGTATTTAACTATGAAATTTAAGCAAATTTACAAATAAAAACTTAAGTCATTTCACCATTTAAACTAAAACTGCATTTTTTCTTAACAGAATACTACTCTTATTTACACCAAAATCTTTATTTTAAAATTTCCTACCAAACTGCATTTACAGAATATAAACATTTTGCCTCGTTCAATTTTTATATAAGAAAAGGTAAGCAAAAATTAAAAAAAATGATAAATTTGTATTTGAAAATCTGAATTTGTAATGCTATGAATAAAAAACCATCGAACAAAATGGCAATGTTACTAAAGCAAATTTTTTTAATTGTTTGGAAAAAATGCATTTTGCCTAAAAAAAAGAAAAAACGCTTTGAGAGACCTCTTCCCGTTCACCAATATTTAAGTGTTATACACCAAAATTCTTGGTTTTTAGAGTAGATTAAGAAAGTCGATGTGCCTGAAGGAATTTCGAAAAAAAATTAAAAGTAACACCCACCTTAAAGTATACCGATCGACTTAGAATCACTTTCTGAGTAGATTAAACGATGTCCGTCTGGCTGGTCGGCTGGCTGGCTGTCCATGTACAGATCGCAATTTTGAAGATATTTCGATGAAATCTGATACATATTATTTTTTTGGCCGTGCATAAATCGCTTAAAAATATTGGCATGCACACAAAATTCAACATAAATAACTTTCATATACACATAAATCACACGACCTAATTTCATGATGATCGGTCTATAATTGGTCATAGCTCCCATATAAGGCCCACAAATTGTCTTTCAAGTTCTTTGGGCTCAATTCGTATGGTATCCAATTTCCCATATTTTGGATGAATTCTGCTGCTCACAAACGTTTGAAAATTGCTGCTGGAGTAGCTCCCAATGATCTTGCAAGCTCTTATTGAGTTTGCCAACCATCTTCACAGAGTAATGCCTCCAATTCTTGTTCTTCAAACTGTTTTGGCTGGCTTGGGCGATCTTTGTCTTCCGTATCAAAATCACTATTTCTAAACAGAAATATCTCTCGTTGAAACCGACGGAACACATTTGCCATTAGCTTTGGTGAGCAATCGGTGTGCTGCAGAAGCACTTTAACTAGTATAAATCTCTTAAAAGTTTTGGTATTCCAATAAAATTCAATACAAATAAGTTTCATATATATCGAAGACATGCTACCATTTAAATTTTCAAAGAAAACTGTTTATAATCTCGGTGTAGGGTATCATATGTTTGGGCTTGACCGACTATACTTTCTTACTTGTTTCAAATTAAAGAAGTAAAGCAAAACTTCCCGTATATGACGCTTTGTTGGCACAAATTTCCACATTTTCGAAGCAAAATATCTATCTGAACATTTTAAGGTACACATAGATGATATACAAAGACAAAAAATGTCTATCTACCATAAATTATTGTTTTTAATGATTAATTTTTGTTTGCAGGATTTGGGAGAAGTATTTTTAACTTATTGTGGAGGATGGAATGATTTAATCTTTAATAATCTTTGATGAAAATAAACAATTGTTTGCTCTCTTGAACAATTTGGTTTTTGTAGATAGCCCTTCTTAAATATAAGCCCTTGATATATATTTTTACTATATTCTACACTATTTAAAAATAATGACTTTTGAAGAGTATAATCTTTTTTAATATTATTTTTAAAAAAAAAATATTCATAAAAAAGGGACAGATTTTACAATATTAGGGAACATCTTTTATATCCTATTATATTACAAAAACCAAACAACAATTGTAAAATAAATAATAAAAAAAAATAAATTCATTTAACAAAAATATAATTGCCTGTCAAAATGTTCATTTATATTTCTTAAGATCTTAAAAAAATACAATACAGCTGAGAAAAAAAAATTGCAAACAATACACACATTTATACATAAACAATAAAGTCACTAACACAAACAGAGACAATGACACTTAAACTAACATAAACAAAAGCAAACGAATACAAACACACACACATACACATAGAGACATGCGTAAATATTTTATATCAACTACAATTCAAGTTCTTTACAGTTCTTGAGAAATGTCAGTCATTGCCATTATCAAATGTTGACATAAGAATTTAAGCTTGTACGCAGAGCTTTATGACACGTGTAATACGATACAAAGTATGCAATTAAACAAAAACAAAACAAAAAACACTGAAACACTCGCAATACAAATATGTATAAACAGAAATGACATCAAAATAAACTCTTAACGAAACGCAAACTTTTTTGTCTATTTGATTCTTCAGTTAATGAAATTTTCGTAAGATCTACATCTATGCACCCCTCACTCAAGTGAAAAACTTTTGCCAACCGAAAACTCTTCTTACCTCTCACCCACATAATTTCAATTCACTTTCATGTTCATAAATTTTATCATTAGTCTACTTCAAGGCGCTACAATACAAGTATTAATGTGTGTGTGTTGTAGGAAGACAACAGAAAACAAACACATTTGCACATAAACTTACATACATACAAAACAACAACAGTAATATACATATATAAAATAAACTGCAGAAATATTCAAATCAACTTTTTTGAAATTATGCGAAATTAAACCGGTTCCATAATGGTTAAAGGAGAATTATTGTAAGGATGTGCGTGTGTGTGTCTTAAACAACAAACAATTGAAAATTTGTAGCTGTTTTGTTTTATTTTGATTGTGTTGGTATATTTAAGTATGCGAGCGTGTGTATGACTGCATAAATGTCACTTGACATTTTTAATAGATATTAAAACATGCCAGGGAATGAAATCAAAATTTTACAGGAGGATATAAAAATGTATACTTTAGAAATTATCGTAATAACTAAGATATTTGTCTGTGGAAAATTTAAAATAAAATCTATGAATAACAAAATGTTGCTTACATTTTGTTATAGAACAAAAATCCTTGACTAGCGCAATTTCTCAATATCCAAATTCGAAATTTGTGACTCTGTAAGAAAACTTATTTAAAATGTAACTCGATTATTGCAACTTAAATATATTTTATTCACTTTTTCTCATTGAATATACTTTTACGGGAACGAAAGGAAAAATTCAATTAAAAAAATAATTTTGGAACCAAGGTTAGTAATATTTGATAGTAATTCAGATACAATTTTTCAACGAGATCGGTCGAGAACTCTCTGAGTTAGAGGAGGTCTAAACTGACATTTTTGGCCAAACAGGTGTTTTTTTTCTTATCCATTTAAGTTATTATCTATTGTTCTTAGCAAAATGTGACACCAATAGATTAGATAGCTATTTCGTCAATCTTTCGAAAAAAATTAAAAAAAAAAATAAAAAATGAAATTTTTTTTCCAAAATCAAAAAATTTTTTGACTCTTTTTCAAAATGGAGTCGTTTTTTCGCATCCCACTAAGCGACCAGAAAGCACTTAAAGGAATAGACTTAAGCAAAGTTAGATCTGGCAAGAAAAAGTCAAAAATTGTATGTCTTGAGTAAAAAAACATTAATTTTGATGGATATCCTTTTCAGGAAAAAAAGTCAAACATTTTTTGAATTTTTTTTTATTTCATTTCGATACTAACATATTTCAGAGATTTATGATCATTCAAGCAATCGAATTATCTTTGAAATTGGCGGATGGACGTACATTCCTTAATCAACTCAGAGAGTGATCCTGAGCAGATTGGTATGCTTTAAGGGTGGTGACAGGACAAGATTTTTTCAAGTTATAAACATCAGCACTAACCCAATATACCATTCCCACTATGATGGTGTTGCGTATAAAAATATAAACAGTAGAACTTCATAGCCCAGAATAATATGCACTGTTTACTTGACATATCAGCTTTTATTTTGATACATTTGTACAATATAAATTGATTCGAAGTATTGGCCATTGTTAATTATGGCCTTTTCCATCTCCCTGGGAACATATGTATAACGAATAAAGCCAATATCGGATCCCTGTTCCAAAATTAAGCGTATCCCAGAGAGAGCGTTCTGCATCGATCGAAACAAATAGCAGACGGACGGGCAAAACTTCATTCTAAATACTTTTTAACATGTACTTTGAGTTTTTATATAAAAAATCGATTTTTGTTCAGCAATATGAGTGATCACAGATCGAGCTCCTTTTCTTGATTAAACGCTTATTGTCCAAGTTATTAGCGAATTTATTTATTGTGAGTTTTTATATAAAAAAATCGATTTACAGTCAGAAATATGAGTGATCACAGATCAAGCTCCTTTTGTTGATTAAACGCTTATTGGCCAAGTTATTAGCGAATTTAGATATTTTGAGTTTTTATATAAAAAAAGATTTTTGTTCAAAAATATAAGTGATCACGGATCGAGCTCTTTTTCTTTATTAAAGGCTTATTGGCCAAGTTACTAACGATTTTAGATACTTTGAGTTTTTATATAAAAAATCGGTTTTTGGTCAGAAATGTGAGTGATCACATATCGAGCTCTTTTTCTTGATTAAACGCTTATTGGCCAAGTTATTAGCGAATTTGGATATTTTGATTTTTATATAAAAAACGATTTTTGGTCAGAAATATGAATGATCACAGATCGAGCTCCTTTTCTTGAATAAAGGCTTATTGTCCAAGTTACAAACCATTTTAGATATTTTGAGTTTTGAAATAAAAAATCGGTTTTTGGTCAGAAATATGAGTGATCACATATCGAGCTCTTTTTCTTGATTAAACGCTTATTGGCAAAGTTATTAGCGAATTTATTTATTGTGAGTTTTTATATAAAAAACTGATTTTTGTCAGAAATATGAGTGATCACAGATCGAGCTCCTTTTCTTTATTAAAGGCTTATTGGCCAAGTTACTAACGATTTTAAATATTTTGAGATTTTATATAAAAAATCGGTTTTTGTTCAGAAAAATGAGTGATCACAGATCGAGCTCCTTTTCTTGATTAAAGGCTTATTGACCAAGTTACTAACGATTTTAGATACTTTGAGTTTTTATATAAAAAATCGATTTTTGGTCAGAAATATGAGTGATCACAAATCGAGCTCTTTTTCTTAATTAAACGCTTATTGGCCAAGTTATTAGCGAATTTATTTATTGTGTGTTTTTATATAAAAAATGGATTTTTGGTCAGAAATATGAGTGATCACAAATCGAGCTCCTTTTCTTGGTTAAACGCGTATTGGCCAAGTTACTAACGATTTTAGATATTTTGAGTTTTTAAATAAAAAAATCGATTTTTGGTCAGAAATATGAGTGATCACAGATCGAACTCCTTTTCTTGATTAAACGCTTATTGGCCAAGTTACTAACGATTTTAGATATTTTGAGTTTTCATATAAAAAAATATAAATTTATTTTCCAAAAAATTGTTTAAGTTTTTATAAAAAGTTTCGCTTTATTTTTCTTGCGAATTTCACTACGAACATTTAAAAACAAATTAGCCAATTAGGTGCAGCCGTTTTCCGATTTTAGATGAATCGAAAAAATTGGGCGTGGTCAAAATTTTCCTTCAGTAAAAACTTAAATTGGATAACTACAAATATTTAAGCAAAAAAGTAGCCAAATCGGTGTAGCCGTTTTGCGATTTTAGATAAATCGAAAAAAGATGGCGTAAAAGTTTTTCATTCCGTAAAAACCTAAATTGGATTATGACTAACAGTTTAAATTTTTTTTTTGCTAAATCGGTCTGTCACTTCTCAACTGATGCAATTACCAACGAACGACATTTGATTTTTATTTATATAGATTTTAGTACCCACTTTTTTCACTCATTTTAAAGAGATTAACAATAAATGAACATAATTGACATTAAACATAATAACTGACATGATTTACAAAGGTAACTGACCAAAAAAAATCAAATAATACTTCGGTTAAACATTTTAAGGAAAAACGTGTGTTGAAGTTTTTCTATATCACTCCTTACGATATCTTACGCTTCGGGTTATTGTAATGGATTAATTTTTCATCGCAAGTAATAATTCGGTGCAAAAATGATTTTCATTCATAACGTTCTAGTTTCAGTACGTATGGTACCCAGTTTCGTTGCTTTTGAAACGTTTTGAAATTGCTGCTTGAGTAGCTACCAATGATTTTGCAAGTTTTTGTTGAGTTTTAGAACTATCTTAATGGATTAATGCCTTCATTTTTTGTCTGGAATGGTAGATCTATGTCTTTCATGACAAAATCACCACTGCTCAACCCCACAAACCATCAATCGCACGTTGAAACCGATAAACACATTCACCATAAGCTTTGGTGAGAAATCGATGTCCTTCAGCGATACTTTTTTTCAAATTATAGAAGTAAAGTAAAACTTCCCTCATATGACGATTCGTTGGTGCAAAATTCGACATTTTCGAAGCAAGAAAAAACTTAAAGCTTTGTTGTGTTTAACACTATAGTGTTCAATAACTAATTAAGAATGAATTCAAAATTACATATAAGTCATTAAAAACAAAAACCGCGTTCAAAAAATACGCCATCTATTATAAATCCCGCATTTTTAGGTCATACAAAAAATAATTTTATTTTTGTATGAGAAAGCAGGTGGACTTTTTTATAACAATTTTTAAAAATAATAGATCATCTTGTCCCAGAATGATTTTTATTGCGTTATTCACTAAACATTTTAATATATTAAAAAATTGTAAAAAGTAAAAGGGAAGAAATTTATCAAAAACGAATCACAAAATTGCATTATGAATGCACTTTTAAATTAAAATATAACATTTTAGCTGATAAATGTAAAGAGGTTATAATAAACATTCATAGCGTTCCAGAATCAACAAAATCCGACCACAGCTTTATATGATATAATACGTAAACTTAAACAGTTCGTTGAATTTTGTCACTAACCTTAATTGGTGAATAAAGTCGCGAGTTTTTCAAAATTTTTTAAATTTAAAAATAATAACGCATATAATAAACATTTCCATCAGTAGAACTTCTACTTATCAACACTTCTTATTATTCTTCTGTTATTAACATTATTTAACTGTAAATCAGCTTTAAAAGTTCTAGTTGATCTTTGTGGAAATATAACATTCGAGTTTTTTTTCGTTAGATAATTCATGAAACTACTAGGAGATGGTTTTGTGCATATAAATAGTAACAGTGAGTTGATGAGCTGTTAGTAGGGTATTCATTCGATTAATTATCGTTCGATTAATCGAATAATTTCTTACGAATAATTATTCGAACAATTTAAAAATGGCTATTTTCGAATAACGAATAATTCGAACAATTTTATGTAGAATAATCGAATAAAACGAATAAATTTTCATATATATTTAAATTTATTAAATTGCATAAAATTTTTCATAATTTCAAATTTAAATAAGTAATAATGACTCACAAAAGTTGTATTTTTTCTGAAATTCGACAAATAACTAAAGACAAAGGGACTTTCGATCACTGTAGATGAGTGTTCCGATAGTTCCTTCTATAAATATATAAAAATTACAGCAAGAAGTTACAATTCTAAAAACAAATCTTTCAATGAAAATAAAAGGTACGGAATAAAATATTTGTTATTAGAATAGTCTCAATTAATAATCAAAATATTAACTTAGATTAAAGTGGAGTTGAATGTGATGGAGAATGTGATTTTAAAACGGTCATCGAAAGTGATATTGAGGATGACATTTATAATGATTACATTGAAATAGATGAAGGTCATGATCTTAAAATATATGTATATTAGTGATGTTATTAACCGCGTACGTAAGTGTTGCAAAATATTTAATAAATCGTAATGATAACGTTTTGTTGCAAAAAGCATGGAGTTCGTCTTATACATGATTTTGAACATCGTTGAACATCTTTGTCTATCATGGTAATAAACTTTTTGCGTATTTGTAAATGCGTCAATCGTGCACTGCCTGACTTCAAATTAGCCACGTTCACTGACAATGATATCAAACTTTGGACAGATTCCCTTTATTGTATAATTCCCCAAGACCACTTTATTAAGTAAAGATTTGGCAACGTTGATAGAGCTTGATGTATAATACAATTTGTTATAAATAATTTAGAAATAGTGAATAATTAATTTACTAAAGAATTAGTTTCTCAATTTAAAACCCGAATTAATGAACGACATAAAATAGTTCTTAATACGTTTATAATGTATTTGAATTCAGGATCATGTCCAACTAGCTCAAATTGTTTAAAGCATAGCTCCAAAACGGAAACTAAAGGGTTTGCTAGTCAATTGTTTTGTAGATTGTTCGGGAGTTAATCTGATCAGAATATTTCTGTTGAAAATTTAATGATGGACTTTGTTTTCGAATGTTTTTTAACATATTAATACTTGAATTGTTAACTTTAATGTTATTTTTTTGTTTTTTTTTAACAATAAAATATTAAAAAACCGAAATCTTCATTCTTTACTTTTTAAAAAAAAAAAATAAATTATTCGAATAATTCGATTAATTTTAAACGTGTGATCGAATTATTCGAACAAGTTAAAATCTCTTATTCGAATTATTTGTTTTATTCGAACAATAAAAATATCGAATAATTCGAATACCCTAGCTGTTATTATACATAGCCGCTGTTAGAGTTAACATTAATTATATTGCCAGTGTATTCTTGTAAATTATAAAGTGTGTGTATTATAGTGACTATTTAAATGGTTGTGCAAATTTAAAGAATTGTTACAATATTTAAACTACTGATCACTTTTAATTGCAATTAAAAGAATAAAGCTTATTTAAAAGAAATAAACCACCATTTTTAAAAGGTAAAAACGTAACAATGTATTTGAACATTTTTGATTATTCTTCGGAATATTTAAAATATTTTCCTATTGGATAAGCAGGAAAATTTTAACTTTGAACCTCCATAAAAGAAAAGCCAAAGCGAATATACTATTTTTGAATGTTGTATTACCATAAAGAATTTGTGTACCAAGTTTTAACAAATTTAGAACGGCTAAGGACCGATGCCTTGTAGAAAAATTTCGTTTACGCCTTATAATCAATATAGACACACTTGATTTTAAATTGATTGTCTCTAACATTTCACTAAAAGCTGAATTTTTCACAACTTCAATAAATAATAAAAATATTCAAAGACTCCTAGTTAATGTTGTTTCCACTATGCCCAACTTTTAACCCATATAATTAGATAAAACACACACTTATTCATACAGTTTCATTTACAATAGAAACTCTTAAGAAACAGTTTCGTACTTGTACAAAAAGAAATATGTAGCAGAGTCTGCATGAAACTTGCAGTTAAGACTTGTATTTACTATGATTTTGTTGTACAAAATGATTTTGAGTATTTAGCAAAACGAGTCATTTAGACAAATCCTTGTTGATGTGATAACGCTTGTTGCTACTCCCGCACACTTACATACAAACAGAGCAACAAGCATTTGCTTAGTTTCGTTCATTGTGTGTTGTGTTCCCTTTAAAAATCGTTAGTTGTGGGGAGGATGAAGCGGTTTGGGATTAGTGTAGTGGTGGTTTTTGTTGTGTTTTTAGTTTACAACAAAATCTTATTCATCACCATTACCAAGAGCAAGAGCAAGTGTTGCTCCAACATTATGCTTATTTGTCACTTGTAACTTTTACAGTTGCCCTCTCATACAGACACACTTGAACTTTCTCACCCTTAATCATCATGGTGTTTTCCGTCTTCATCATCATCATCATGAAAAAAAACAAATTATGAAAATCTTCTTTGTCTTTAAACTAGTTAGAAAATCTTTTGTCTTTTCGAAGCTTCCCTTTCCCAGACATTTTCAGCAACCAGCCTGCCATCCATCCATCCATCCATTCATTCAGTCATTCTTAATTCATTTACTTCATTTAAATGTATTTTTAGGTTTTACTTCGTTAGGATTTCGTAGTTGTTGTTGTTATTATTTTTTGTGATTATTCCCTGTTGTCATATTGTGTCAGAATTGTTTTGTTTTTACTTTATTTTACAGTAGTTACCCTATACTAAGTCGCATTATTATTATTATTAAAACTGAAAATGACAGAAGTCTGTATAGATATTTCGATTAGAGAAGAAGCGTTTCTGAAGAAATGTTTCTGCTTTTTAATTCAAAGGATTTCATTCAAATACTACTTCCATAATAATATTTCTAATCACAACCATCGTTGCAAGTATAGGGCGTTTATAGGTTGACTTACACTTATGCTTTCTTTACTTGTTTCATATACCATTATTCCTTCTTACTCATCAACTTTTGGTATGTACAACCCTTTAAGTAACATAAATGCTAGACGTTCTTGCACAGTGTACACCACTTCACTGCTACATAAATACTTATTCACACAGTTTTTGTGTAAATCCCAACCAAACACCAACAGCGGGTGTCAGTTTGTGTGACAAAAAAGATTTTACATGTTTTTCCAAAGTGATTGATCGGTGCGGTGATGACAAGTTTTTGTATACCAAAATATACTTGTTTAAAATCCTAATAGAATTTGTTGTGGGCATATTTTAAAAAGATATTGTGTAAAAACTTACAATCATATATCATTTAGTTAGCCAAATATTCATATTCATTTACATTTGTTTATCAATTACTACTACTATTTTATACCATTCACCTGGAGTGTTTGTCATATTGATGGCAATTTTTACATTTTTCATTTGTATATATTTTGAATCATTATAGATAGCAGATTCGATACAGCCATAGTCCGTCTGTATGTGGAAATCAACTTTCTGTAGTCCCAAATTAACTTACATACCTGATTCATACATCAATATATCCGCTATAGTTCCGGTTCGGTTACTATTTAAAATCGAGAAGAAAGGCCCACGAATGGCTGTGATACATGTAAGCAAAAAAACACGTCTACCTCGATATTTCAAATACCTTTCCAAAAACATATATAACCGTCACACAGTGTGGTAGAACTCAAATCTAACTGGACAAAATTAATAAATCACGTTGGGTTCACTTATGAATCATATAAAAAATGAGTTCAAATATATAAACGATTATAAAAAACCAATTTTTTTTTGCAATGTATTTTGGGAGTTTTTACCCATTCTTCAAAAAAATTTTTACTTGAAAAAAGGAAATATTTTATTGTTTCCAATTTCTGATCTTCTCACAAAAAATAGTTTTTTTTAATAGTTACAATGGAAATAATTAAATGAAAATTGTTGCATATTTCCTTGAAATAGAGCTTAAATTTTCCTAATCGGAGCTAAAAACCAAAAAAACAAAATATGAATTACAGTTCCCTATTGTATTGAGCAGCTCATTAAATGATCAAAAGGCATGTTGCCAGACATTTATTTTTGAATTTTGTCCAGCTAGATTTGTGATTTACCACAGTGTGCGTCATAGCAATTCTCTAATATTTTTTTCAGAAATAAAAAATTTTAACATTTCTTTTTTCAATTTTTAAACAAATTTTTATTTTAAAGGAATCCTTTGGTGAATGCTATATAAGTAAGGGTCTCATTTTGTAAAACGAAACGTTTGGAAGCGTAAGTAATTTGTATGAAGAATACTGGGAAAAGGGTTTGGATCTTGAATATTTTCCATACAAAATTTTGTTAACGTTTGTCGTTTCGTTTTATAAAATTAGATCCTAAGTACTAACATCCAATGTTATAAATACATAACTAAATACATTTTATTTTTTTTTCTTTCTTAGACCAGCACTAAGGTTATGACCCCTACTCATGCAAAGCATTGTGTTGGTACTAGGAAAATAAGTTGTTGGAGGGAGGATAGAGGGAGTAGTGTTTCTGGACATTTGATTTGAATTTTCCTATACTGAAAGTGACAGGAAAGAGTTCAGGAGGAATCTTATTCCACATAGGACAGTACGTCTAAAGAACGAATTTTGCCTATAATGTGTTGTGCCCTTGCCGAAGAACGAACAAGTTACCTAATTTCAGCAGAGCACATACCATCGTAGTATCGGTATCGATATTCCAGTGAGTCAATATAGCTGGATACCCTACCTTCGCCCTCTCCTTTACGCGGTCGAGTAACTCCAAAATACACTTCGAAGCACCGGCCCACACATGAGAGTTGTAATCAATTTAATGTCGTCCAATACTTTGTTTCCAATATCAATGAATAAATGTTGGTCTTGATTATTTTATCATATTTTATCATGCAATACCAAAATATTCATACATTGATGCAAAGCTTTGGTTTATGAAATATTAGGATATCGTAAATTTTGCGAACTGATTATTTATTTTGTATTATTTATTTGGTAACACGTTTGGACATTATCATTTTTATTATTTTAAAATTCGAAAAACTTCTATTTAACTTCCTTACTTAGTTACTTATATACATATGGGGTATTTCATGTCAAGTGACTTTTGAAATCGATGTCTTCCGATGAAATTTGCACCAAGGTTAGTTCTAATGGATAGTAACTCAGACACAATTTTTCAACAAGATCGGTCGAGAACTCTCTGAGTTATAGGGGGTCAAATTTTGACATTTTGGTCAAACTTTAAGATATTTTTAGTCCCTTAGTGGGATGCCCTTTTTTAAGTTTTTTTTTCCTCAAAAGAAAGCCTGGGTCCATTCCTTTAAGATAGGAAGACATCGATTTCAAAAGTTGGTTCACTTGACATGAAATGCCCCATATATGTATGTATATTAATGCATGTTGTTCCTATAAGGAGAATAGGGACGTAACTAATTCGTTCCATTCGGATCTGTTTTATCAGTTTCCCTCCAGCTTTTACGAACTCTCGTCAATTCAACATCAATCTGCCGCTTCCATGTATGAGCAAAACGTTCTCTACGACTGCTTCCCTGGGGATTCCATTCAATTGCCTGCTTGGCAAGATCATTATCATATTTACGAAGTGTGTGGCCTATCCATTTCCATTTGCGTTTATATATTTCTGTTTGTATTGGAATATGTTTAGTTGTGTCCCAAAGACGAGAGTTGGAGATTGTATTTGGCCAATATATTTTAAGAAGTCTGCGATGAGAGTTGTTGGTAAAAACTTACATAGATTGAACATCAGAGCAGGCGACACCCATGGAGTAGAACTGAATTTACATTAGAATTAAAGATTTTGAGCTTCGTTCTTTGTGAATTATTGTACGATTTTCAAAATCTATAAAAAGGAGATATAATGACGATCTCAATTCAACAGACTGCACGACTATTATTCTGAAACTGTTGACATTGTCAACACGTGCAAATCGGCGAAAGCCGGCTTGTTCTCTCCACATATCGGGAGAGATTGAATCACAAAGCCTTTTCTTGATAACTTTTAGCAGCTTATTCTCCTTTTTTTGTATTTTTATGATTACACCATCCAAAAGTGAATCTGGTAAATAAATGGAAAACCAAAATCAATCAATTAGCGGTAGCAGAAGTTTTGAACTTGTCATTGGATCGATCACCAGCAATTCGGGAGGGATGTTGTCTAGGCCTGAAGATTGGTTGTTTTTCAATGGTTGTATAGCTTCACATATTTCGGGAATAGAGGGACATTCCGTGGTAATATTTTGGTTGACCTCATGTGACTTGCTTGAGCACGTGTGTTGGGTATTTGCGCTAGCATTTTCCTGTAAAAATCGGTCCAAAGCTGCATTTGTTTATCCTTGATGTTGTTAGCTCCACATTATTTTCTTTTAAGTGCTTTTAAGGTGTCTTTGTTATTTTACATATAGCTCCATACAAATCTCTGCATTGATTTCTTTCCGCAGCCTTTTGTGCATCTTTGGCTATATTTTCCGCCCATCGACTTTTATCGCGTCTTGCGCTTTTCTTGACAGCTCGTTCTAGATTAGAGTGCTTCTCATTTCATGTCATCCTAGCGAGGCGGGTTTTGGAATCATTATTGTCACTTTTTGCAGCTTTCCTTCCTTCCACCAGCTTCCATGTTTCCTCAGACATCCATAATTTCCGTCCCTTCACTTTGAAGCCTATATTTTTAACGGATTACTAGCTACCTAACTTGTTACTTGATCAGCTACATACATAACTAGTTATTTTATTTTTGGTTCTAATGATCTCAAATATAAAAATTTAAAATTTAAGGCCCCATTTTGTAAAACGAAGCGTTCAGAAACGAAAGCAATTTGTATGAAGAATACTGGGAAAAGGGTTTGAAACTTGAATATTTTCCATACAAAATTTGTTTAACGTTTGTTTAACAATATCTATTTTTATATCTACATATATAAGAAAGGTTTGAATTTGTCATATGATTAAGCTGGATTAATTAGACCCTAAGAGCTTACAATTTAAATACATAAATAAAAAAACAAGTAAGAGAGCTATATTCGGCTGTGCCGAATCTTAGATACCCTTCACCAAATTATACTTAAAAATATTTTTATTTAAATATTTTTGGGTAAACAAAATTAAAATTTTTTTTTTCGAAATTTTTTTATAAAAAAGTTTTTTTTAAATTTTTTCATTTCGAAATTGTTTTTTATTTTTTTTTTAAAACAATTTATGATTTATAATTTATTTTTTTTTAAAAAAGTTTTTCTAAATTTTTTAATTTTTTTAAAAAAATAATTTTTGATGAAAAAAAATTCGGGTTAAAAAATATTTTTCCCGATTTTGACCCATTGTAGGTCCAAGTTACTATAGCTTTATATCCTCCTCGGTCCTGGCGTGCAGCTTACTGGACATTTTTTAAGCGTTTTACGACCATTTATACAGCTAGCTAAAACTTTTTTTATTAATTTTTGTAATCAGTTGTTCGTAGAAAACGTTTCCTTAAGCACTTAACCTTTTCAATTTAAAGTTGTGAAGTATAAAAACTAAAAGAATTTAAAGTTGTGAAGTATAAAAACTAAAAGAAATATATAATTTTATTGTTAACCCTCTAACTGGCCAATTTTATTTCGAGGTAAAATAATATACCAGGTTATTGTTTGAAAAAAAATAAATACGTTGGAATAAAAACAAACAAAAGACAAGTGCACGTTCTTGTTTATCACAATAAGTAAATTGTTTGTCTCTTTACACATATTTACCGTTATAACGGGAAAAATAATCAAATAAAGCAGCATTACATACATTTAACATACCCGCCTAAATGCAGCATTGCCGGTTAGAGGGTTAACAATTGAATAATCCAGGTAAGGTACATAAATTTTTATTAAATTAATAGCTGGACCTTTATTTGAGCATTATTTGCAGCTGACTGCACCTACAATATCTCAGAATCCTTTCGTCCTTTATGTCCTTGAACAAATTTTGTATTCTACTGTTTCTTCCACATATACATATAAAAAAAATAATGTTGAAGACTTCCGACGCTTGGTTTTTCCTTGGGACTGAGGAGGATATACATCGTTGCTGAAGTCCATTGCAACGATGTATATCCTCCTCTATCATAAGATATGCATATTGTCGATATTAATGACTTAGTAATCCAGATATAGATCAAAAATAGGGCAAAAATCGTTTTTCCGATTTTTCCTTATATCTCAGCCATTTGTGGGCCGATTTTAAAGAATTCCCGACATATTTAGGGGCTACGGAAAGTTGATTTCAAATACAGACGGACAGACAGACATGGCTATATCGACTTCGCTATCTATAACAATCCAGAATATATATACTTTGTGGGGTCGCAAATGAAAAATGTAGAAATTACAAACGGAATGACAAACTTATATATACCCTTGCCACTCATGGCGAAGGGTATAATAAATAGTCAGTTAAAAAGACAGTTCAATAACCAATTGCAAAAAACCTTCTTCCGTCAACTATCCAATAGATTTGTTCTGGAGGGTAAAACTTTAGAACTGTACTTTCTAAAATGTATTACAAAATAAACGTTTTAAGTGTATACTTAAAACTTTTATTAAGCTACTTAGAGACACTAAAGTGACAATTGATTTCACGCTGAGTTACATGGAATGTCTGTATAAATAAGCAAAAAGAAAATAAACTGTATGAGAATTATATCTACACAATTTGTATAAGACTAATTTGTACGAATTACTCACAAAAAAGTGCAGCAAAAAACAAACGCTTAAAGTGACTTCACTATAGATTACTTAGAGACACTTAAATGACAATTGTCTCCACGCTAGATTACATCAAAAATTTATTTTTGTTTCCATGAAAATTTTCATTCATAATTTGGCGTTGATTTCATTTTTTATTTGTATGTATTGAAAACAAAAATAAAATTTTGACAGTTTGTTTCTGTTTTCATTGAAACTAATGGCCTCATTTTGTAAAACGAAGCGTTTAGAAACGTAAGCAATTAGTATGAAGAATACTGGAAAAAGGGTTTGAAACTTGAATATTTTCCATATAAAATTTGTTTAACGTTTGTCGTTTCGTTTTATAAAATGATGCCCTAACACTTGAATTCAGGATTTTTTCCTGAAAGTAACTTTTTCTGTAAATACTTCATGATGATATTGGTGACCTCTCGCGGTCTAAAAATTAACTTTGAGTATTTTTTAAGGCCTCATTTCATTAAACGAAACGACAAACATTAAAATAAAATTATATGGACAATCTTCAAGTTCTAAACCCTTTTCCCAGTATTCTTTATACAAATTGCTTGCGCTTCCAAACGTTTCGTTCTATAAAATTAATCCATAATCTTATGTTTGAATGGGCCCTCTAGTGTCGATAAATGTAAAAAGGTAAAGGTTTGTGTCTTTAATATCACACCTTATAAGTACTTACACTACTGCACACTTGGGGTGCTGTCATTTTTATTTAATGTAATATTGTGCACTTTATTACAACAAAGGTAAAATTTCCAACTGCTGTAATATGTATAAAGGTTTTTGGCTTTACTATATTTAAAATTTTTAACCCTTAATACCACCAATACACTTTTAATTTCTTTATTTCCCTGTAGAGGTTTCTTTATTATACTTATCCATCGGTTTGTTCGCTTCTATAATAAATTATCTTAATAACAATACATATATGATTTGTAACATCGTACTAAATTCGTTTTCTCTATTCCTTGGCTTCTATATATTGCTCCTCCTTTAAGTAAGAAATCTGCAATTTTTTTAATTTCTCATCATCTTCATCGAATACCTTAAGATCTTTAACATGATACCAAACGCCCATGTTGCAGAAAATACTAAGGCCAACAAATGAAGCGGCCGCAGTATTGAGTATTAATCTGAAATTTGTTTTAAAATTTTAAATAGTTTCTTTTCACATCATATTCACAAGATATACCTTAAATTCATGGAATCATATGACCAACAGTTACCCTTGTTAGAACAGGTTTTGCCCCATACCAAACAATTTTTATCGAATATCCAGCCAAAAAATATGGGTGCTGGGACAAAACATAGTAAGGAGATTAACATCATGCCAAAGCCCATTATAGCTGACTTATCTTCTGGTGCTACCGAACGCATTGTTATTAGCAGATTAGAGGCTCTTCCTGTTGCTGCAAAGAATTTTATTACACACATTACCGCTAAGAAAGTGTAAAATTGTTGGGTACAATTTACGGGGCAGGCACCATCAACTGCTTGACCGCCGGTACCTAGTGAGAGCTGAAGGGTAAAAATACTTAAATTATAAAATTATAATTTTAACAGTTAACCCTTTCACGACCATAAGACTAATTTATGAACCATTCTAGAACACAGTACCAATAAAACTGTCAATTTTCAAAGACAATAAAAGACAAGTAAGAGAGCTGTGCCGAATCTTATGTACCCTTCACCAAATTATACTTTAAAATAATTTTTTTAAATATTTTTTTTTTTAATTGTTTTCAAAAATTTTTTTTTCCAAATTTCCGAAGACCCCAGATATCATCGGGATGCAAATCTTCAATAATTCTATCAGACATGCTTTCGAGAAGTTTGCTATTTAAAATCAGCAAAATCGGTTCATAAATAACGGAGATATGAGCAAAAAACCGGGACAACCTCGATTTTTGACCTATTTTTGATCTATGTATATCTGGATTACTAAGTCATTAATATAGACAATATGGATATCTAATGATAGATATTTCAAAGTCCATTGCAACGATGTAGATAAGGCTATAGTAAGTTGAACCTACAATGGGTCAAAATCGGGAAAAATATTTTTTAACCCGAATTTTTTTTTTATCAAAAAATTTTTATGTCATAAATTTTTTTAAAAAAAAAAAATTCTAAAAAAAATTTTAAAAGAATTCAAAAAAAATTTTAAAAAAATTTGGAAAAAAAAATAAAATTTTGTTTTCCTAAAAATATTTAAACAAATTTATTTTAAAGTATAATTTGGTGAAGCGTATATAAGATTCGGCACAGCCGAATATAGCTCTCTTACTTGTTAGGTAAATAAAATAATTTTTTTTATCCAAAGTTATGGTTTTAATTTTTGAGAAAAAAATTTTTTTCGAGTTGTTATTTTAATTTTTTTAAATTTAAAATTTTTTTTTTGTTCAAATTTTAAAAAAAATTTATTTTTGTTTTAAATTTAAAAAATTTTTTTTTTGTTTTTTTTTGGTGAAACAAAAATTTTTGGGAAAAAAAATGTGGCACAATTTTTTTTCGATTTTGACCAATTGTAGGTCCACCTTACGTCGTTGCAAAGGTCTTTGAAATATCGAGGTTGTCCTGGTTTTTTCCTCATATCTCAGCCATTTGTGGACCGAGTTTGCTGATTTTAAATAGGAAACTTCTCGAAAGCACGTTTGTCAGGATTATTGACGATTTGGATCTCGAAGATATCTGGGTCTTCAGAAAATTGATTTCAACAGACATACAGACAGACGGACATGGCTTAATCGACTCCGCTATCTATAAGGATCCAGAATATATATACTTTATAGGGTCGGAAAATTATATTGTGGAAATTACAAACGGAATGACAAACTTAGGGTCTCATTTTATAAAACGAAACGTTTGGAAGCGTAAGCAATTTGTATGAAGAATACTGAGAAAAGGGTTTGAAACTTGAATATATTCCATACAAAGGGCCTCATTTTGCAAAACGAAGCGTTCAGTAACGTAAGCAATTTGTATGAAGAATACAGAGAAATTGGTTTGAAATTTGAATATTTTCTATAGAATTTTATGGCCTCATTTTATAAACGAAACGACAAAAGTTATGAATAAATTTTATAAAACGAAACGACAAACGTTAACAAAATTTTGTATGGAAAATATTATAAATTGCTTACGCTTCCAAACGTTTCGTTTTACAAAATGAGACCCTTAAACAAATTTTGTATGGAAAATATTCAAGTTTCAAACCCTTTTTCCCAGTATTCTTCATACAAATTGCTTACGTTTCGGAACGCTTCGTTTTACAAAATGAGGCCCTTATTTTAACGTTTGTCGTTAACCGTATCTTGTTTTAATCTAAACACATTAATAAGTGACACGCTTACGAACTAATTAAAATTAAAATGGAACTCATTCCTTTTTTCGTTATTTAGTTATTCAACATGTTTGTGTTGTGACACCGGCGTCCCCGTACTCGTCAAAGGGTTAAGGTACATGTCGCATAAAGCTAGTGGAAATAAATCTTTAAATCTTCTAAACTACTGGTCCGATTGCAAAATAATGTATTAGAAAATCGTAGAGGAGGACATAGACTTTCAAAAAATTAAATCTGTGGTCATGATCGACCCCACATTTATACACCATGATAAATAGAATTTTTAAATTTTTAACCGAAAACGAGGTCTTTTTATCTCTTCCTAAATTTCTATACTTACACCAGTCGCTGCATTCAAAGTGGAATTACTAATATCTCCCAATGTTAAATGAGTAAAAAGAGGATTATCATTTGAGGTGGAATTGGAGTTAGGTATACAGGAGCAATCATAATAGGACTGAAATAAATATGAAATTAGTAAAGTTTTACAACCACTAAATACTAATTTTACTTTATGGCCACTGGCATCCATATGCTCCTTCTTACAGCCCGCATGACAGGGAGATATATAAGTCATTTGATCTTCGCCACACACCGGCATATAGCGGACATAATCACAGTGGCAAACACTATTGCAACTTAAGGATGAACTCAAAGAACTGCCAAAAATAGAAACAATAATAATGATAATTTTGATGGTAAGCACTCGAACGTGTTACAGATTAAAAAAAATGTCACAGCCGTTACCTATCGTACGAATTATTTATCAGTGAATTGTCATTGGCGGGACAGCCAATAAAAGCATAGGCAAACATACCGCATACCGTCACAACATCGACCAAAACATTCCAGCCGGCCAAATATCGTGCACTTGGTTTGAATTTTGATATGATAATGCCCGATAGCAAGACACCAATAGCTGAAAATACTAATGCCACCGTACCAGTCACCATGCTGAAGGTAAAAATAATAGAAATACATAAATAAAGAAATAAATAAACAAACACAAAAGTGATTATACTAAATTCATTATCGCTTTTTAAGGAAAATAAATAGTCATTATATGAATATTACCTTGAAGTAGCTGCTGACTGGCGATATTGTATTTCAATGTATTTGGCTGTAAAAATCCAATAGGGCAGATAACCGAAAAAGTATAAAATATTGGCTGAGAGATTAAAGGCAATAATCTTATTGTTGAGAAAATTTCTAAACGTTTTCACCATATCCTTTAGAGAAGTTTTCGTTTCAATATGCTCCACCGATTTGCCCATATTTTCTTCTTTATCTCGAATATCCTGCTGTTTACGTCTTGCCGAAGTCATGGGCAATTCCTTGGGGAACATAAACAAGAATATACCACACAGGAATATAAGGCCAGCTATAATTAACCAACCCAACCACCAGGCTCCCAACCATCTTGAATCCGCCTGTGTAATAATGGGCGTTAAATGGGGCGTAATATACATACGCAAACATATTGAAGCCAAAGTGTAGCCCAAGGAGGGACCCAACAAGCCAAAGAAGTAAGATAAACCTATAAATTACAAAATATAAATTCATAATGCTTTCCTTTTTACAATTTAAGGATTATTTACTTACTTAACATAGCCGGTGCTTTAGATTTTTCCGTATTATCATCCATATATGAAATACCCAAAGTGTGATATAATGAACCTCCTACGCCTGCCACAAATTGTGCCAGAAACAATAGTATCTGTGGCAATAGAATACCATCATGTACATCACATTCAACACCTGTTCCATCATTTCTACACAATCTCTTTTGTTGTTGTTCTTGCAAATCCTTCCAGGAAATATTAATGTCCGATATGGCCCCGTATTCTTTGGTCAAACTTAAGGCATCTTCGCCGGGTCCATAAATGAAGTGTGGCGTTACCGTTAGCATGCAAAAACAAATAAGGGTCAATAAGCCTAAAAATAAATTTAATTAGAAATATTTTTCCTTTAACATGTTAATTTTCTTAACATTAAAAAATAAATTAGTCCGGTTATTATTAACACGAAGTCTGGTTATATGTTAACTTATGATTATAATGTCAGTTAAAATAATGTTTGTATGTAAACTGTCACGCAGTGGGGGAACTGAAAAAAAATTAATCATTAAAAACGATTAATAAACAAAACCGTTGTTGCATTTTAAAAATTAAAATTTTCCAAAATAATCAGCTTATATAATTTTTTTTAATTGTTAAAGATTTTGTATATTTTTGAAAATAAAAAAAGTTTCAGTCTTACTTAAACGAAATTTTATTGCGGAATTTCGGTTTTTTGAGTTTATTCAATAAACCATTTTTGAGTTACGAAATAACGGTATAACTCGAAAACAAGAGTTAACCTAAAACAAGTAAGACCATATAATACCCTAAACTAATGCCCTAATTTTGTAATACGTAACGAAACGTTTTTTTCGAATAAATTTGTCATTTTTGAATTTTCATATTTTTCTAAACGTATTTTTTGTTTCTGTATATAAAATTGAATTTTATAAAACAGAACAAAACATTCACAAGCGCATGAAACATCAAAATCAAACGTTGAGAATTTCTTTTCGTTTCAATACATTTTTCATAGATTTTTAAATTTTCAAAGAAAAAAAATTTTTTGAGAATGTGTTTTTTCTTTTTATACATAAAAACTACAACAACAAAAATTTGTTTTCCCAATAAATGTAAAAAACAATCAAAAATTTCAAAATTTTTTCAATAAATTTTATTTGTTGAAAAATGAATAAAAATAATTTAATTTATTTGGCAGAAAGTTGACATAAAAACGATATTTTCAAACTTGGTACCACATCAAAAAATTGACTTGAAACGCAAATATCGTTTCGTTTTATAAAATACCAATTTTTTATTTTTTCGTTCCAAACGGAAACGCAAACGAAAATTCGTTTGAAGATACAAAATGAGGCCATAAGTAAAAGATTAAGGGCCTAATTCAAGTTTCAAACCTTTTTCCCAGTATTCTTCATACTAATTGCTTACGTTTGTGAACGCATCGTTTTATAAAATGAGGCCATAAAAACATTTTTCTTTTAAAATTTCAATAATTTATATTTTTGAGTGATTTTCGGAAGTGGGCCTTATATGGGAGCTATGACCAATTATGGACCGATCACCATGAAATAAGGTCGTGTGATTTATGTCTATATGAAAGTTAACTATGTAGAATTTAACATTTTTAAGCGATTTATGCACGTTAAAGTGATTTTCGAAAGCGGGTCTATATGGGTGCTATGACTAATTATGGACCGATCGTAACAAAATTTGGTGACATGAATTTTGTGTATATAAAACTTATTTGGAGCGGAATTTGTGGAGATACATATATAAATTAGACATTTATGACCGATAAAGTCCAATTTCGGAAGGGCATTTGTATGGGGGCTAGGTGAAATAATGGACCGATTTCAGCCAGTTTCAATAGGCTTGGTCCTTGGGCCAAAAAATAATATGTACCAAACTTGATCGAAATATCTTTAAAATTGCGACCTGTACTCTGCGCACAAGGTTTACATGGACAGCCAACCAGCCGACCAGACAGACGGACGGACATCGTTTAATCGACTCAGAAAGTGATTGTAAGTCGATCGGTATATCTGCAAAATTGCGACTTGTATTTGGTTTACAAGAATGCAATTTCAAATCTGGTGGAAAGGTATATCTACATTCAAATTAAAGCTATGAAACCATTTTAACAAAAACCGTTTATCTTATAAAAATCCCTTTTGAAAATAGAAAGTTATAAGCGATTGAAATTTAAAAATTTATTACAAAATCCTACTTTTCAGTCAGATAATAAAAAGGTGCATATTGAATCACCCTGTTTATTGGGAAAATGTTTACATTCTTTGGCTTCCGAGGTTCTCAGGTGTTAACTTTAAAATTAAATTGGCGGCAAAAAAAAGACTTTTGGCCGCTATTTCCAAATTAGCAACACTGTGCGACAGATTTTTCAACTAACACGGTGTTATTTAATCTATCAGTCGAAAATGTTTGGTATTGAAAATTTACAAAATAGTTCAACAATGGATTCAAACACATACAAATAGTTGGTACTTTCCATATACCCTTTACATTTGCTCCAGTTCTCAAATTATATCTTTAGATTTTTGTCGGAATTTGTTTATTATTTGCAACACTGACTAACTAAAATGCCATGTTGTCTTCTTGCCTGCGACGACATAGAACCTATTTTTCTAGACTATATGAGAGTCATATTCAAAATATTTTCAATAATCTCCATCGATTCCGAAGTTATTACAAACGATTATGTGAACATATCTATGGCTTTCATAGAAAAAATTAAATGTTTAAGGCGATTTTTCGCTATTTTTTTTTTTGGAAAAAATTACGTTTTTCTTTTTATGTTTTCCTAAAAATTTCTAAGCAGATGTATATGGAATTTATACTTTTTGAAAAGCTAACATTACGTCAAGTATTTTAAATGATACTGTGGGGACCAGGTCCATCCAATAAATGCCTATTTTTTGTATACAATTCCACTTTAGGGCAATAATTCTCAAATCGCATAGTAGATATCAATATAGAGGATTTCGGTGTCTTCCGAACGCGATGAAATTTACATCAAGGTTAGACCTATTGGATAGTAATTTTTAGATAGATATTTTTAGCAAGATCGGTCCAGAACTCTCTGAGTTAGAGGCCAAACATATGATTTTTCTCATCCATGTAAGTTATTACCTATTGTTCGTAGCAAAATGTTTTCCAAATAGTTTAGATAGCTATTTTTTCAATCTTTCGAAAAAAAATATTTAAAAAAAAAAAATTTTAATATTTTTTTCCGAAATCAAAAATGTTTAAACTTTTTTTTTTCAAAATTGGCACTTTTTTTCTTCTTAGAAAGCTTAGATATTTTCCTTGAAAACCTATTTGGTCGCTTAGTGGGATACGAGTTTGATATCTATCAAAAAAAATGTTTTTTAACTCAAAACATGCAATTTTTGACTTTTTTTGCAAAATCAAAAACTTTGTTGACGTTTTTTTTTTCAAAATAGACTCTTTTTTTAATTTTTTTTTGCTCAAAAGAAAGCTTGGATATTTTCCTTTCAGACCTATTTGGTGGCTTAGTGGGATGCGAGTGGGATATCTTTCAAAATAAATGTTTTGTAACTAAAAAAAATGCAATTTTTCACTTTTTTTTTTTTTTTTTTTTTTTTTTCAAAATCGAACTTTTTTTCCAAAATGGGCCCTTTTATTAATTTTTTTTTGCTCAAAAGAAAGCTTGGGTCTAGTCCTTTAAGATCTATTTGGTCGCTTAGTGGGATGCGAGTGGGATATATAGCAAAATAAATGTTTTCTAACTCAAGATATACAATTTTTGATTTTTTTTTGGCAAAATCGAACTTTTTTTCAAAAGGGACCCTTTTTTTAATTCTTTTTTTTTGCTCAAAAGAAAGATTTTTGGTCTCGTAGTGGGATGCGAGTGGGATAGCATCAAAATAAATGTTCTAACACAAAAATTTTATGTCTTGACTTACAAAATATTTATTTTGATAGATATTCCACTTGCATCCCACTACGAGACCAAAAATCTCTTAAAAAAGATATGTGAGTTGAACATCATGTACAAATGAGCATTATTTTTTGGAAAATTTTTTTATTTTTCCTTTTTAATGTATATAACTGTAAAATTTAATAAAAATTATTCATAAATAAAAATTTAATTTCAATTTGAAAAATTTGTATCTTTCCAAAACTCAATACAAAACATTTATTGTCATATTTTTTCAAAGCAGACAAAATCTCCTATCCATTGATATATAACATGTCTACCTTATAATTTTACATGGCAAATTAATTAGTGTAAACTTAACTTTTCGCACAGAATTTACCTAACATATAAATTAAAAAACAAGTAATTCAGCTGTGCCGAATCTTATATACCCTTCACCAAATTATAAAATTAATTTTTTTTAATTTTTTCATTTTTTTTCAAAATTGTTTTTTTTAACTTTTTTCCAAATATAATATATATTGATGTATCAATCATCTTTGTAAGTTATTTGTAGAACTTACAAATGTAGAACTAAAATGTAGAAATTGCAAACGCAATGGCAAACTTATATATACCCTTGCCATTCACGGTGAAGGGTATAAAATATAATGTTGCATGTTAGCTAAAAACATTTTTATGAATGAAAATATCAGTGTTAGGTAAATTCTCTGCGTGATATTAAGTTTGAAAAATATGACAATAAATGCTTTTTATTGAGTTTTTGCAAAGATACAAATTTTTCAAATTGAAATTAAATTTTTATTTATGAATAATTTTTATTAAATTTTACAGTTATCGCATGATGGATCCGATCGCAAAAAAAATTTAATAAACAGTATCAAATTTATTATTTATTAATAGAAAACGAGCTCGAGTTTTTATTTGTCTCAAAGTTTTGATATTAAAAAAGTATTTGTTTTATATTTTTAGAGAAAAGGCTTTGAGAATTATTAATATTGAATTCTTAAATCGATTGAGATATATACCCCACGTTTAGCATTTATCGAAAATTGTATGAGTCCAAAAAAAAATCATGACGATTTTTTCCAAACTTGTTAAGCATTACTATAAATAAATATATTTAGATATATGTATTTGTCACAGGAGAGTAGATTATATGAAATACTCCAAACTCAATTTTTTATTTCAAGTAAAAATCTCTTTTACTTAAGCTAATTAATGACAACACTTACCAAAACCCATCCATCTCGGCCTATGCTTTTTGCCAGCATAATAACCCAAAAACGCTGAGCACAACATCTGACTTATGTCATTGCCCACCATTATTATGCCAGTGTTGCGTGTAGGGATTTTAAAACGTTTCTCCAATGTGGTAATTGTGGCATGGAAATACGAATTTGTCATGGCATAAACACAGCCAACCAAACCGTAAACAACCACATATGCCGTTTGATTAGCAAATCTATTTAAACAATAATAAATATTATAACACATTATTATTAAAGCACTTTTGTTTTTCAAAACATAAATAAATAAATAAATGAATTGCTTAATTACTTTTGCAAAAATGAACCTTTGAAACAACCAAAACCGCATGTGGTGTCTTTGGTCAAAGGCATTTCATTATAAATTCTACGCAATTCTTCATTATCGTTGGATTTTTGTGTTGCCAGTAATTTTTTTCTTGTTTCCGGATCATTTTGAGGATCTTTTTCAATTTTAGACATTTTTATTTTTTTAGTTTCTTTTTTTACGTCTTAACACTTAGAAAACCGTTACATTTAAGCAAATATTTGTCGGTGCAAGTTGTTTTAATCTCAACGCTTTTGTTAACAATGAAATATAATCGTTTCTAAAAAATAGTTATAAATAATATTTATTTACTTGGAATTAATTTAGACCTGGCTAGTATTGTATTGTAGTATATATATTTTTTTATACTCATTCTTATCAGTCAATTTTTATTTCTGTTTTCATTTCTTATTGTTGTGTGTACGCTACTGATAGACTGTTGGTCATATACATAAATAAGATAACATGCGTTAAATGACATCCATCAGTTACAGTATTTTATAAATATTAATTTTATGAAAATATTTACTTACTTCATTGTCATATTGCAATTTTTTTTGTATAAAAATAGCTTGGGTTATATACTTAACTTGCGGAAGTGATGGGATCTGATAATGAAGTAAAGCTGTTTAAGATATCAATCATACTAGTACTGAAATGTAGTACCCACATACTTAATCAAACAAACATTATTCAGGTATCTGATGAAAATCGATCGATTTCAAAAGTGGTGATCGAAATGTCGAATCGAGTACGAATAATGTTTGAACCAATGGTTTATTATATTTGATCGATTTGTACAGACCGATAATGCTGAAACTACGATGCCAAAAAATAGATTAAAACAAAAAAATTGTTCAGGTTCAAATACTCGAATAATGCTGAAATTAAAAATATACTTCGAAGAAACTGACCATAAGTGGGCGTTGTATTCTATTTTCGGATATAGATGATGTAAATAGTGTGGAGATCAGATAGAGAGAAGGAATTCCTACACCGCACAGTGGTGTAAAAAAAAATAGAGGGAAATAAATCTGTAACTTCTAAATGCTTAGTCCGATTTGGATGAAATTTGACATGTGGAAAGAGGAAGTGCTATCGAATTTAATTGTTGAATTTATACCTCATGGACCTAACAAGGGCACGGCCAGGGGTCCCTAAAGTAGGACACATCAGGTATGTTTCATATTTAAAATGATCCTATGTTGATGTTATTGTAGTAGCATGAACAATTTTACAATAATCAATCTGGATGTTCTGGGGGTTCTACATATTGTTCAAGTCCAAGAAATTGTGCGACTTCATCAGGATGAGTCCATAAATTCATAGGACTGAGTTAAGTAGGGTTGGCTGAACAGTTAAATATGTGGAGGGTGTCATGAGGACCCTGAACACATGCTGGGCATAAGTTAAGGACGGCACGGTCTATGCGGGACCAAAAGGCGTTAAGTATGTTGCTCCATCCTGATCTAAGTTGTGCCAGAACGACTCTTGTTCCACGCGGCAGAATCCTCTCGGCGTCTGCTATTGGTGGTGGGCGACCTCCAAGTACGACATTCATAAGGTATCCTGCTACCGCGGAATTGATGGCGTCTCCGTGAATGCCGTTCATTAGTAGAAAAAACTATGTGAAAACAAAAACAACACTCGTATGTGTAACTTTTTTGAGTAATTTTTTTGTTTGAGTTTTTTTCGAGTTTCCGCTCTATGTTCTCTATGATTAGGAGATATTCGCATTTGATTTGATTCTCGATTTTCTCCACATTTCTTTTATTAGCTTAACAACAAATAAAATAATTGTTTAAAAATCATGACTGAGTACAAAGTTTGAATTTAAAAAAAATTAAAAAATGTAATTTTTCGCTAGTTTTTGGGGGAATAAGTACTTGTTTTCTTTTTAAGTTATGTTAAAAATTTCTAAGAAGATGTATAAGGAATTTATACTCTTTGGAAAGCTAACTTCACCTCAAATAGTCCACATGAAAAAATTTGTAATACTGAGGAGACCAGGTTCATCCAAAAAACGGATATTTTTTATGCAAAATTCAAATTTAGGGCAAAAATTCTTAAATTGCATAGTAGTTATCAAAAGATAATAACCCATTTAAGATGGCCAAATATATTCTTAATTATTTTGTAAACGGTTCCTATAACCCCGCCCCTGGTACGGATATTATAGCCAAAAATCTAAAAAATTCAATTTTTAGGATTTTTCGACACTTTTTACAAATTTTAGGCCCTCATTTTATAAAACGAAACGACAAACGTTAAATAAATTTTGTATGGAAAATATTCAAGTTTCAAACCCTTTCCCCAGTATTCTTCATACAAATTGCTTACGTTTCTGAACGCTTCGTTTTACAAAATGAGGCCCTTAAAAATTAGTTTTTAGTTTTCAATTTATAATAGAAAAATCTATATAACTGTAAAATATTTAAAAAATATTCATAAATGAAAATTTAATTTCAATTTGAAAAATTTTTATCTTTGCAAAAACTCAATAAAATGTTACTTTTGTCATACTTTTCATAAAAGTATTCCATGAATTTTTTAATTGTCAAAAGTTATATATATTTTTGAAAAATAGACAAAATCTCCTATCCATTGATATATAACATAAACATGATATATGAGCGGACCATTTATCGAAATAAACGAAAATCTAGGCTTACAAAAAGAAACACGAGTGAGGGCCTTCCTATATTAAGGTAAGTTTGATATTATTGCACAATACGAATATTATGAAACTCAAGAAAAGTGTTTTAGTCATAGAGAAACATAGAGCGGAAACTAGAAAAAAAACTCGAACAATAAAATTACTCAAAATAATTGTTTTTGTTTTCACATAGTTTTTTCTACTCATACATTCAATCTCAATACATTCTCACGACTTAGGTTTTTGACAACTGAGTTAGGTCTTCGACAGGAAAGTTTCCGCTCTATATCTATTCTTTATGCTTTTAGTTAAGCCTAATGTTTTCAATAGACGTGAGGATTCCTATTTATATACACAGTACTGAAATAAATCCAGCAAGTAGAAAGATTACTCAGAATTGTTTTGTGAGCGGCGTACCCCTGCACCCTGTCACCTTGTTGCGGGTGTAAAATATAAAATGATTTACTACTCCCTCCCAAGTCGAGACACAAAAGTGTCCATTATAAAAAAAAATAAATATAAACAAAATTTATGACTTCTCAGAATGTTTCAAATTGCAATTAAATCTGATTTCACAATATTTACTCCACCCATTAATACAGATGAAGCGTCAACATTTAACACTGAGACTTGCAAGACCCCATTCAGAGATTTTCACAAGGTCCTGATTAAAGGAATCATTCATGTTTTGTCTCATTGTCACAATCTCCGAGAGGCTTGGTCTATAACTGAATGAATATGAATGGTAAATGTTGCTGTCATCTGCAAAAGCATAGATAGGATTGGAAGCATGAACTAGAAAATCGTTTAGAAAAATAACGAATATAGTAGGAGAAAGAACGGAGCCTTGCGGTACCCCTGAATTTACAACAAAAGCAATAAGTTTTGATAAAAGTGCTGCTGTAACAATATTACTTTCGCAAAAACAATGAATGAAACGACAAATTTTTCTGACAGGAAGGCTATTGTTGGACTCCATATATTTAACATAATCGCCATAACTTTGGAAAATGCAGAACAAATAGCTATTAGACGATAATTTTAAGGGTTATTTGCGGCTCCCTTTTTAGGAATTGAAGTGACATTAGCAACCTTCCAACATAGAGGAAATACGACAGCACGGTATGAAGTGCTGAAAAAGTTAGCTAATGGAAGATCACTGCTTGAATACCAGCTCTGTTGTGCCATCTGGTCCAGGAGACTTATTAAATTATCTACTCTTACTCTTCCTGTGTTTAACAAGAGGTTTATAAATATTTCAAATGAAATATTGATGTAAAAATCATAAAATTTCAAGCATATCTAAAATTTTATATTTTCCAAAAATTTTTTAATCAATATTAAAACAAAAAATATTTTTGATTTCATAAGGTAAAACCTTTATCTCTTTTTATAGCCATATTATCCAATTTAGTATGTTCTTGTTGCAATTCGTGATACGATATTTACTTTTAAAATCCGAGTTTTTAAAAATTTGCCCGGAATATCAAGGAATATCAAGTTTACTTGAGCAAGTCTTGAGTTTATAGAAGAGACAGGAATAAAAAGAGGGAAATATCCTCTCAATCTCCTTCTTTTCCATAAACTCAAGACTTGATCAAGTAAACTTGATGTGAGTGAACCAGCCTAACTCTAACTCTAAAACTAGGACTAGAATTAGTCTCGGAAATCACTTTAACGCTCCAAACTCACAAATAAATATTGGTATCCAGATACAATTCAGTACAGTGAAGTATCATCAAACTAATTATCACTCCTAAGTAATTCACTAAAGATCGGTTTATATTGACTAATATTTTTGTTATAAATTTGGTTTTTAAACATGTGACATAACTTTTTTAATTCGTTTACAAAAATTGAATTTCAAAATTCGTATTTCATTTACATATGGGGGATTTCACGTCAAGTGAACCAACTTTTAAAATCGATGTCTTCCGATCGGGACGAAATTTACACCATCCCACTACGAGACCAAAAAGCTCTTAAAGGAATAGACCTAAGCTTTCTTTTGAGCAAAAAAAAAATTTTAAAAAAAGGGCCCCTTTTGAAAAAAAGTTCAATTTTGCCACAAAAAAAAATCAAAAATTGTATATATTGAGTTACAAAACATTTATTTTGCTATATATCCCACTAGATCTTAAAGGACTAGACCCAAGCTTTCTTTTGAGCAAAAAAAATTTTAAAATAGGGCCCATTTTGGAAAAAAAGTTCGATTTTGAAAAAGAAAGTGAAAAATTGCATGTTTTGAGTTACAAAACATTTATTTTGAAAGATATCCCACTCGCATCCCTCTATGCCACCTAATAGTTCTGAAAGGAAAATATCCAAGCTTTCTTTTGAGCAAAAAAAAAAATTAAAAAGGGTCCATTTTGAAAAAAAAAGTCAACAAAATTTTTGATTTTCCAAAAAAAGTCAAAAATTCCATGTTTTGAGTTACAAAACATTTATTTTGAAAGATATCCCACTCGCATCCCACTAAGCGACCAAATAGGTCATCAAGGAAAATATCTAAGCTTTATTTTAAGAAAAAAAAGCGCCCATTTTGAAAAAAAAAGTTAAAAAAGTTTTTGTTTTCGGAAAAAAATATTAAATTTTTTTTATTTTTTTTTTAAATATTTTTTTTTCGAAAGATTGAAGAAATAGCTATCTAAACTATTTGGAACACATTTTACTAAGAACAATATGTAATAAGTTACATGGATAGAAAAATCGCATGTTTGGCCAAAATGTCAAATTTTGGCCCCCTCTAGCTCAGAGAGTTCTGGACCGATCTTGTTGATATCCAATAGGTCCAACCTTTGTGTAAATTTCATCGATCGGAAGACATCGATTTTAAAAGTTGGTTCACTTGACGTGAAATCCCCCATATATATATATATTTTTTTTTTTTTGAAAGTGAACGAGAAGTGTTAATTTCCTATAACAATGTCCTAGATATTTAAAATTACGACCAAGTAAATTAGCGACCCAAAGAAATTATCTCAAATTAATTACTAGACAATATGCTACGATATGTATTTTTAATAAATTAGACCAAAAACTAAATTTCCTCCAAGTATACCAATTATAAATCTATTCTAATCCCTAATAAGTGCTGCTGTTTAAAATTATATTTTTCATCTTCACATTAGAATAGAAAACAATTTCGTAATTTTTTTAAAATTTCACTTAAATTATTTTTAAATCGTAGCACAAGTTTAAGTCGTTTAATATGAATAATTACCAAATTATTAAACAAAAATAATTTGACTATCTTAACTACTTGCACTAAATTGTGATAACTTATTTTATGGCTAAGGCTATTGATCAGCATAATTTGTTATCAATATCTCATTATTGCCTTGGATTCTCCAAGAAGTTTAATCAAATTAAAAATGACTCTCTAAAAAATAATATAATCTTATGTTTTTTAGTAAATTTTAGTAAGCAGAGTTGTTATCTTGGATAGATATAAAATGTTTTTGATTTAAAAAGAGAGAGAGAGAATATGCATCTCTCTCGGAAACTAGAGTAGATAAACAGTTATAAATTAGAAATCGTAATATTTGATAACGATTTATTACACCAAATAGTCGTAATAATTTGAAATAACATTGAGAGTAGAGAGTATTTTGCTTTAAAACGTGTGAGACCTAATTTAACAAAAAAAGAGATTTTAACTATTGCTGCCAGGTGAAAATTTTAGATTTTAAATTGTTGAAAAGAGTACTTTTGGATCTATAAAGTAGTAAATATCTGTTGATTCAAATGTTAAAATATTATAATAAATTTTACAAAGCCAAAGCAAAAATAAGCTACCATAACCATAGGGTACAATTCTGGCATATAAAGAGTCTTCCAATAGGGGCTTCCGAACTTTAGCAGTTGATAGCGGCCATATTATAAAAGCTACATCTGTCGAAATAGCTGCTATTTATTTAGTTTGTTTTTCCAAATCATGGTGTTCGCCAACCTGTGCAAATTATACAATTGTTTTATGAAAATGGATGTTATATTCGTGCAACGAGCTTCGCCCATTTAATGGTGAGACCTATTTCTGTATGAATAGGTTATTCAATAAACAAAATTGACGAATATTGAACGATATCAATCCACTTGAGATCCAAGAGCGTCAAATACATCCAATGGATTTTAGGCTGTCGGCGTCATCGGTCCATATTTATTTTAGAACCTCGTTGGCTTGGCCATCACTGTCAACGGCAAACGCTATAGGTCGATGATTACCAACTTATTTTGCCCTAAATTGGATGATATGTACACCTACTAAGCAAAGTACCATTGGTACTAAACAAAGTACCATTGGTACTAAACAAAGTATGATTGGTACTAAATAAAGTACCATTGATACTAAACAAAGAACCATTGGTACTAAACAAAGTACCATTGGTACTAAACAAAGTACCATTGGTACTAAACAAAGTACCATTGGTACTAAACAAAGTACCATTGGTACTAAACAAAGTACCATTGGTACTAAACAAAGTACCATTGGTACTAAACAAAGTACCATTGGTACTAAACAAAGTACCATTGGTACTAAACAAAGTACCAATGGTACTAAACAAAGTACCAATGGTACTAAACAAAGTACCAATGGTACTAAACAAAGTACCAATGGTACTAAACAAAGTACCAATGGTACTAAACAAAGTACCAATGGTACTATACAAAGTACCAATGGTACTAAACAAAGTACCAATGGTACCAGTGGTACTAAACAAAGTATCATGTGTACTAAACAATGCGTTCTGAACAAAGTACCATTGGTACTAAACAAAGTAATGGTACATTGGTACTAAACAAAGAACCATTGGTACTAAACAAGGAACCATTGGATGTTAACAAATTACCATTTGTACTAAACAAAGTACCATACTAAACAAATGTACCAAATGTACCATCGGTACTAAACAAAGTACCATTGGTACTAAACAAAGTACAATTGGTACTAAACAAAGTATCAGTTTCACAAAAATAACATGAAATAAATGATGTTTTTTTGAATTTTTATTAAACCTTTATTTATCTTTATTTTATTATGGCCACTTTACAAATGTTCATATTTTAACACTTACAAATATATCAAAATTATTTAATAAACAACAATAGTTATTGGATTTATTACTTCTCGCTTATTATACAAAATGATAAGAAAATTATATTTGTTAACTAAAACAACATACACTCAGTCACACAGATACACCACTCTCTCTATACAAATAAACATACGCACTCACACAACTATAGAGATGATTGAAATAGGAATACAAATCAAATTAAAGGATTAAAATTCAACTAAAAACAGAGATATTTCAGATTTCATTTAATTAAATTTCAGTTTTCATTTCTTCTTCCTCATGTTTAACGATTTCCATTTCCACATCTTGAACTTCTTCATCGAAGATTTTCAAATCCTTAACGTAATACCAAACACCACAATCGAAAATGGCACCAATGGTGACAAAAACAGCGGCAGTCATATTCAGGGTGTATCTATAATTTAAAAAATATCATATTTATATATGGAAAATTGTTTAATAAGTTTAAACAAATTTAGTACCTTAATGATTCTGGATCGTATAACCAACAGTTGCCTTTGTTGGAACATGTTTTGCCCCACACCAAACACAGTCTATCCAATACCCAACCAAAGAATATAGGACTGGGTATGAAGGCCATCATAGACATCATCATCATACCAAAACCCATGGCTGCTGTTTTGTCCTTCTCTGGTACACAACGCACCGATACCAGGAAGTTGGAAGCTCTGCCTGTAGCACCAATGAATTTCAACAAACACATTACCGCCAGGAATGTAACGAATTGTGTGAAGCAATTAACGGAACAGGCACCATACATCGCTTGACCACCACTACCAAATTCTAGCTGAAATTAGGATCGATACATATATAATATTCTTTGTGTTAAATTTTATAGGACAACAGTTTCAAATTAAATATGATTAAAGTTTATGTGGATAATGTTGGACAAGTTTTGACTGTTGACGGTATATAGTTTTGACTACTTATACCGTCTGAATTACAAGTAGTCGAATAATGACTTATTTATTATTTGTTCTAGTAACTTGCATGATAATATTCTGATTTTACTGATAAAAGCTTCTGTGAGACCTAACTATCAATGAGTTATTTAAGTCATTATTTGTAACTAATTTTAGTTATATTAAAGTGAAGTAAGCGGTTGTGGTAAGCACTTGCCTACAACGACATCACCATGCTAAAATAATGAGTTCAAATGCTATTGTGTAAGTATAGGAAGTGTCGGAATTTTGAATTAGATTTCTTTAGTGATTATAATTTTTGCTGGGAATTTATCGATTTGCTTAAATATCTCTTTAAATTTATTGTTTATACTTACATCTGGATAATTGGATAGGGACGTAATCATTGGTTGTGTCGTCGCATCGGTTGTAGTAAAATCATTTTCTATCAAATCCATAGATGTTAAACGCTCGAAGGCGGGATTACCACTTAAGCTGGCATTTACGCTGGGGATACATGAGCAATCATAGAAATACTGAAATGCGGAAAAATTTAATATTAGTAGAATAATAATAAAACCTAGAAAAGATATGAGAAATTTAAAACAATTTCGAGAATTATCTTAGATCCCTTGATACTTCTTCAGTTTTTCGAAGGAGTATTCGATTCTTGTCGGTTTTAAGTTTTTGGTGCATAATTTGCTATTTATACACCATTTCCAATTGGATTTCAGAAATTTCTAATTATATTTCCGAAATTTCCTATTGTATTTCAGAATTTTTCAATTGTTTTTCAGAAATTTCCATTGGTATTGCTATTAGAACTTTCTGAAATACAAATGAAATAAATGGAAAATTTTGAAATTGAATTAGAATATTCTAAAATTAAATTAGAAAATTCTGAAATATAATTGGAAATTTATGAAATTCAATTATAAACTTCTGAAATATAATTTGAAATTAAAAAGGAAGTCTCTGAAATACAATTGGAAATGGTGAAGTACTCATTAAACCTTTAAACTATGGGTTACTTTTTGTTTTGAAATTTCAAGTGGGCGTGGTACCTCCCATAAAGCAAAAGTGCCACCTCCCATATGATGTAAATTAAAATATATACAATATCTACGAAACTAGCTAGAGTATTCAAATATTTTCAAAAGCATCTCTGCCGCTTTTATAAATATTTGAGGAAAAAATTGGCGGAGTATTGATAATGGGCGTGGCACCACCATCAATTTTTTTACGGGTAATTTTACCATCAACATTAATACTTAGGACAAAAATGGGCGGACTATCACATAAATGTAACAAATTATATATAAGGCAAGCTATATGAGCTATCTATATGCATTTGAATTACAGAAATGGGGGACTATTGGGAAAACCGTCCACATATTTATCGCACTGGTTCCTCTAAAGAGCGTCAACTCAAAATTTTAAAATGTTCAGTAGAAGCAAATAACTATTTTTTTTTCAATACATTACAATGAAACAACTGTATTTTTTGCCGAAAGAGTAGAAAAAATGATAGCAGATTTTTACAGTGGCTAGATATGACCATCGATTTCTTGCAAAAAGAGAAATTTGAAAAATTTTGAGTTGACGCTCTTTAGAGGAACCAGTGCGATATACATACATATATATGTATGAGCATTTCATGTCAAGTGAACCAACTTTTGAAATTTATGTCTTCCGATAGCGATGTAATTCAACACAATTGGTCAAGAACTCCCCTGAGTTAGAGGGGGTAAAAATTTGACATTTATGCCAAATCATATGTTTTGGATTGCTAAACATTTGTTTTGATAGATATCCAATACGCATTCCACTAAGTTATCAAATACCTCTTCAAGAATAAGACCTAGGCTTGCTTTTGAAAAAAAAGTTTGCATTTTGAAAAAAAGTCAAAAAAGTTTATGATTTTGGAAAAAAAAGTGAAACAACATTTTTTTCGAAAGATTGAAGAAATAGCTATCTATATTATTTGGGACACATTTTGCTAAGAACAATAGGTTATATCTTACATGGATGAGAAAAAACACCTGCTTGACACCCTCCAACTTAGAGAGTTCTTTACCGATCTTGTCGACTTCAAAAATTCGTTCACATAGCCCATATATAAAAATTAATGTATGTCAATTTATTTATTTTTTTGCTAATTTGTGACTTATAGGAGCCTAAACTGCAGGACCGATCCTCTGGAATTATTTACTGTATGTTTCTCCATAGCTTGAAGGAACAATAGGCTACTTTTTATTTTGAAATTTCAAGTGGGCGTGACACTTCCCATTAAAAGTAAATAGTTTTTATAGACTATCTAGAATGGTGAACAATAACCGTGAAAGCAGCAAAACTTCGCAGAATTTACATCGCTTTCATTGTGCACATCTTGACTGACAATGGGTGGAATTGGCACCATTCATGCAAAGTCAATAGCAAATTTTCGAATATCCGCAGACCTATAATTGAGACAGTGTTTATACGAACAAATTTCTTATCAGTGTATGACGTCTAACTGAAAATGGGACGGATCGAAACAGGGGTGTGTCATCTCCCATACCAAGTTAATATTTATTTTCGAATATCTGAAAACGAGAATTGTAAAAGTATCTAAACTTTGGATAAATCAATTTTTTAGCACTGTAAGGAGTTTGGCAGGAAATGGGTGGGATTGAATTAGTGGGCGTGGAACCTCCCATACAAATTAAATAGTTATTTTTGAATATCTGGAGAACTATAATTGTGAAATTCTTCAAACTTTATTTAAAATTATTTATAGAATGGCGGCATTTACGATTATATCGGGATTTTAGCGGTAAATTACAGCTATTTTGGTTACGTTAGCTTTACGGAAACTTTGCCGTAACTTCATAAGATCCAAGCTAAGTAAACCCCTGTATATAGTAAACTGTAGTATCTAAGACTCTATGACAATAAAATTACTTAAAATGTTGCCATGTTCAACTTACCTTTGCTCCGGTGCTAGTAATATGCTGTTTCCTACATCCTGCATGACAGGGAGAAATATAAGTCATATTATTTTCACCACATACAGGAGAATAACGAACATAATCGCAACCACAGTCTGAATTACAAGTAGGAGTACTATCTAAAGCTCTAGAAAAAAAAATAAATCAAAATATTAAAATAAACCAAAATTTCTATTAAACAAAATAAAAGCTCTTACTTATCATGAATATTCACCACAACCGATTGTTCATTGCCAGGACAGCCAATAAAAGCATAAGTCATAATACCAGCTACAGTAAGAAAGCCCACCACAACATTCCAAGCCGCCATATAGCGGGCACGTGGCTTGTATTTGGATATAACAAATCCAGAAAGTAAGACACCAACAGCTGAGAAAGCTAAGGCCACAGTACCAGTAACCATGCTAAATTTAAATGACACAAATGTTTAGTACAATAAAAATTAGTGGCAGAAACAGTTAGCTTACCTTGATGTTGAGGCCGACTGGCGATATTGAATTTCAATATATTTCGGTGTGAAAATCCAATAAGGCGTATAACCAAAGAAATAGAATACTGATGAGAAATTATTATACATTAAAGTCTTATTGGTGGTCAAACGCTTAAAAGTGATCATCATATCCTTAAATGAGGCCTTATGTTCTACAACTGGTTTCTCTTCTAGCTGTTCATTAAGTAATTCCTTTTCCGTTTTCTCCTTATCCTTAACAGAAGCACGTTGCTTTTTTCTTTCGTCTTCCACCATACGTCGGGCAGCTGCTCTCGGCAATTCACGCGGGAACATGCTCAAACAAGTGCCGGTTATCATAATCATGGTACCAATAATTAACCAACCCATCCACCAGGCACCCAACCAACGGGGATCTTTCATTTTAATGACCGGATGTAACTGGGGCGCTATGTAGACCCTTAGGCACAGGGAGGCCAAAGCATAACCTATGGCTGGACCGAGCATACGCAAGAAATATGAGAGACCTGTAAAATGCATGATTTTATTTAATCTTTTAACCTTCAGACATGATATTAATAAATAGAATTTATCATATGTACAAGTAATTAAAACATTTTATCTGTAATCTGTCTTTATTGCGCCCCAATAAAGTTCTAAGATTGTAAAGATTATATACTTAATTCTAAACTACTACCTGACATTGCTAAACAAAAAAAGACAATAAAATAAAATCAAATGAAATATCTAAGGGCAAACTTACTTAGTAAGACGGGAGTCTTAGATTTTTTAATATTATCATCCATATAAGAGACACCCAAAGTGTAGTACAAAGAACCACCAATGCCTGAGATAAATTGCGCTAAGAATAATACCACCTGGGGGGCAAAATTACCCTCACCCTCCTCACATGCTATACTGTCTCCCCTAAGACGACACAAAGTCTTTGAACGTTGTTCCTCTAAGACCTCCATGGTGGCATTTTCATCTGGCAAAGCACCAAATTCTGCTGTCAGAGCCAAAGCATCCTCTCCTGGTCCATACAGGAAGTGAGGAGCAGCTGTTAGCATACAAAACGCCACTATCGTTAAGAGACCTTAAATTGTATATGAATCAATTAGTTTAATTATATTCAAAGTTTGTGTAAAAAATTTTGTAACTTACCAAATCCTATCCATCTTGGCCGATGTCCTCTACCCGCATAATAACTTAACACAGCCGATACCATCATTTGACTTATATCATTTCCCACCGATATCAGTCCTGTATTCTTGGATGGTATTTTAAATCTTTTCTCAATGGTTGTTATCGTTCCATTGAAGTAGGCATATGTCATTGAGAATATACAGCCCACTAAGCCGTACAGTACAACGTAGGATGTTTGATTTGCGAATCTAGAATGAAATAATTATAAAATTTATTACTGTTTTATTATTCTCAGGAATTAAAATTATAACACACAAGTGCTAATCACATAAATAAGTATATTTGAATGAAGTGATCTTCTGTTACATAAAAAACTTTAATAAAAGCGCAAAAATAATTAGGGGATTCACAAGGTATCCTATCATGTCATAATATTTCACAACAAATATCCTCTGTATGCTATGTTTATTATGCAGTCGCACAGTTTGAGTTTTTTCGTTGCAAAAATCATAACTTTTGAACCAAATGAGATAATCAAACATATTAATAAGCATATGATAGAAAATTGATCAGCCTATTAAATGAGTGTTTGAAAATGATTCTATGCCTTTCAGGTGCCTACTTATGGGTTAGCAAAGTTGAAATTTGTGGAGAAATCAATTTTATGGGAAGTAAAATAAAATATTTAAATTTTTTTAATTTTTTATGTTTCTTTTTAAGTCTTTTATGATTTAAAATTATATTATTGGTTGGTTTTTTCACGGTCATTTTTGGAAGAATGTCTTTTTTCAAAATTTTATCTATAGCAAAACTGGGGCTAGAACGGGCAGCTTGAATAAGAAATTGAATGCAAGTTTTTAAAAGTGTGAGTGTATTAGTAAACAGTTAAGAAAGTATGGTCGGTCAAGCCCGACCATATAATACCCTACACTAAGTAAAAGGGCAAAAACATTTTTCTTTTAAAATTTCAATATTTTATATTTTTGAGTGATTATCGGAAGTGGGCCTTATATGGGGGCTATGACCAATTATGGACCGATCACCATGAAATTAGCTCGTGTGTTTTATCTCTATATGAAAGTTTACTATGTGAATTTTGTGAGTATACCAACATTTTTAAGCGATTTATGCACGTTAAAGTGATTTTCGGATGCGAGTCTATATGGGAGCTATGACTAATTATGGACCGATCGTAAATTGGAGCGAAATTTGTGTAGATACATATATAAATTAAACATTTATGACCGATAAAGTCCAATTTCGAGAGGACATTTGTATGGGGGCTAGGTGAAATAATGGACCGATTTCAGCCAGCTTCAATAAGCTTCGTCCTTGGACCGAAGAAATTATTTGTAGCAAATTTTATAGAAATATCGTCAAAATTACGACCTGTACTCTGCGCACAAGGTTTACATGGACAGCCAGCCAACCAGCCAGGCGGACGGACATCGTTTAATCGACTCAGAAAGTGATTCTAAGTCGATCGGTATACTTTAAGGTGGGTGTTATACCAATATTGGGCGTTACACCCCCCACTATGGTGGTGTAGGGTATAAAAACTGTGAGTGTATTAAAACTTTAAAGGCAAATCTTAATCGTGTAACCCCCAAATTAGGTAAAGGAATAATCAAAGAACTTATTTTGAAGATATGGCAAATATAGAAATTAATAGTTCTTTTTTATTTTACTTCAAAGTTGAGAAATATTGAAAAAATGGATAGTTGGTAAATATCGATTTACCTGGACAAATACAAAGCCAACAGTACAATTTTAATATATATAAATATATCTATTAACAAATTACCTAAAAATGGTCTGTTTTTTTGAAAACTGAAAATCAGTCAACTTTGACGGGCTATATTTTCTGAACCAAAATTCTAATTGTAATAAGAGTAGCATATTTAAAATCGTTGGACAATTTACTGTAAAAAGGTTTATTCAATAGGGCACATGCATTTCTGTTTTTTGCAACCTCTCTTGTTCTATGTGCGCCGAACGCCCAAGAGCAGGATAAGCCGAGCCGCCGAATGGTAAAATATTAGAACATTATGGCAATATGAAGAGAAGTTATATTTATGCCAGTAATTTCAACAAATAGATATCTATCAGTGCTTAGTTACTTATGGAGTAAAAATATTTGGTAATTTTTACCCGTAGATATTGATTTGAAATTAATGTGAAGTTACCTTTTAGGTAACTTTATATGTTTGGTATTTTACACCGTAAATATCTACTTGTTGAAATTACGGGCATTAGTGTGAATACACTAAATATAACTTCACGTAGTAACACTATGCTACACCAAAAAAATGGAGTGGTTCACATATAGGAATTTTGTTTTACTTGAGTCCATAGAGCTCTGAAATTTTTCTCGATCAATTCGTCTAAAACGTTTTATAGTCTTCACCGTTTCTAAATTTTTCATTTGCGACCCCGCAAAGTATATTCAGGATCGTTATAGATAGCGGAGTCGATATAGCCATGACATTAATATAGACAATATGGATATCTAATGATAGATATATCAATAGTAAGTATAATGAGCAAAAATCGGTAAAAATATTTTTTAACCAATATTTTTTTTCACAAATTTTTTTATCATAAGATTTTTTCACTAAATGATTTAAAAAAAATAATTAAAACTGAAATTTTGAAAATAAAAAATGTTTGCTTAAAATTTGTTTCACTAAAAAAATATTTTTTTTTATACCACAAAGTATATATATTCTGGATCGTTATAGATAGCGAAGTCGATATAGCCATGGCCGTCTGTATGTTGAAGTCAACTTTCCAAATAACTTACATACATAGGGAAGTCTTCCGGCTCGGTTGCTATTTAAAATCGACCAAATCGGCCCACAAATACCTGAGATATAAGGAAAAAACCGGGACAACCTAAATTTTTAGCCTATTTTTGATCTATATCTGGATTAATAAGTCATTAATATAAACAATATGGATATCTAATGATAGATAGTCCATTACAACGATGTATATAAGGCTATAGTAAGTTGGAACTACAATGGGTCAAAATCAGAAATATTTGTTAACCCGAATTTTCAACAGTACTTTTATGAGGTAGTCTATTTTTTTTAAACAATGAAATAGTGTTTTTGAAATGGTCTGAAGGTGCAAGCAGCAAAAATAAAGAAACTTAAGAAAAACCCACAAGAAAAAGTCGCACGATCGGTGCCAGTTTATATCACCTCCACAAGTGATGTCCATGTCCGTCTGCCCGTCTGTATGTATTTCCGTAGCCCCCAAATAGCTTACATACATGATTCATATATCAATATATCAGGAATTCTTCCGGCTCGGTTGCTATTTAAAATCGACAATATCGGTCCATAAAAGGCTGAAATATAAGGAAAAAAGGGATAACTTTGATTTTTTGGCCTATTTTTGATCTATATCTGGATTACTAATATGGATATCCAATGATAGATATTTCAAAGTCCATTGCAACGATGTATATAAGGCTATAGTAAGTTGGGTCAAGTAATGGGTCAATATCAAAAAAATTTTTTTGTCATTAATTTTTTTTTAAATCGACTTCAAGATTTTAAGTCCATAAAGTGACTATTATTTTAAATTTCGTACCATAAAACAACTTTCAAATATTATTTAAAATGTAGTTTTATTATTTCAAAAAAAAGCTTTTTGTTTTGAAATCTTATGTACATTTTGTTTTTATACCCTTCAGCTTCGTGAGAAGGGTATATATAAGTTTGTCATTCCGTTTGTAATTTCTACATTTTTCATTTCCGACCCTATAAAGTATATATATTCTGGATCCTTATAGATAGCGGAGTCGATTAAGCCATGTCCGTCTGTCTGTCTGTCTGTCTGTCTGTCTGTCTGTCTGTCTGTCTGTCTGTCTGTCTGTCTGTCTGTCTGTCTGTCTGTCTGTCTGTCTGTCTGTCTGTCTGTCTGTCTGTCTGTCTGTCTGTCTGTCTGTCTGTCTGTCTGTCTGTCTGTCTGTCTGTCTGTCTGTCTGTCTGTCTGTCTGTCTGTCTGTCTGTCTGTCTGTCTGTCTGTCTGTCTGTCTGTCTGTCTGTCTGTCTGTCTGTCTGTCTGTCTGTCTGTCTGTCTGTCTGTCTGTCTGTCTGTCTGTCTGTCTGTCTGTCTGTCTGTCTGTCTGTCTGTCTGTCTGTCTGTCTGTCTGTCTGTCTGTCTGTCTGTCTGTCTGTCTGTCTGTCTGTCTGTCTGTCTGTCTGTCTGTCTGTCTGTCTGTCTGTCTGTCTGTCTGTCTGACTGTCTGTCTGTCTGTCTGTCTGTCTGTCTGTCTGTCTGTCTGTCTGTCTGTCTGTCTGTCTGTCTGTCTGTCTGTCCGTCTGTCTGTCTGTCTGTTGAAATCAATTTTCTGAAGGCCCCAGATATCTCCGGGATCCAAATCTTCAACAATTCTGTCAGACATACTTTCGAGAATTTTGCTATTTAAAATCAGCAAAATCCGTCCATAAATAACGGAGATATGAGCAAAAATCCGAGACAACCTCTGAAAATTTCATCAAAAAACACAATGTATTGCATGCTTTGACAAAAAAACAACAAAACGTATGGTTGGATGTGCAAGCTATGCGTATTTTGTTTTTTTTTGTGTTTTGTTTCTTTTGGCGTTGTTGTTGTTTTTTATACAACTAACCGTTTGTTTGGTTGTGTGGATGTGCAAGCTTTGCGTATTTTGTTTTTTTTTGTGTTTTGTTTCTTTTGGCGTTGTTGTTCTTTTTATACAATTAAACGTATGTTTGGTTGTGTGTTGGATTTTTTGACAAAAAATCAACAAATCGTATGTTTGAATGTGCATGCTTTGCGTATTTTGTTTTTCTTTTGTGTTTTGTTTCTTTTGGCGTTGTTGTTGTTTTTTATACAATTAAACGTATGTTTGGATGTGTGTTGGTTTCATTGCCTTGCGTATTTTGTTTTTGTTTTTTCTTTTGGTGTTCTGTTTCGTTTGGCGTTGTTGTTGTTTTTTGTGTTCTTGATAAATTTAGGATGCTGTACGCTGAAAGTGGGCAATGTACATACATATATGGGGGATTTCATGTCAAGTGAACCAACTTTTGAAATCGATGTCTTCCGATCGGGATGAAATTTGCACCAAGGTTAGCTCTATTGGATAGTAACTCAGACACAATTTTTCAACAACATCGGTCGAGAACTCTCTGAGTTATAGGGGGTAAAATTTTGACAATTTGGTCAAACAGGGGTTTTTTCTTATCCATGTAACTTATTACCTATTGTTCTTAGCATGTCTGTCCCAAATAGTATAGATAGCTATTTCTTCGATCTTTCGAAAAAAAATATTTAAAAAAAAAAATAAAAAATTTTTAATATTTTTTTTCCGAAATCAAAAACTTTTTTGACTTTTTTTTAAAATACGCTATTTTTTTTTATTTTTTTTTTTTTCTTAAAATAAAGTTTAGATATTTTCCTTGAACACCTACTTGGTCGCTTAGTGGGATGCGAGTGGGATATCTATCAAAATAAATATTTTGTAACTCAAAACATAAAATTTTTGACTTTTTTTGCAAAATCAAAAACTTTGTTGACTTTTTTTTTTCAAAATGGACCCTTTTTTAATCTTTTTTTTTAGGTCAAACAAAAGCTTAGATATTATCCTTGAAGACCCTTTTGGTCGCTTAGTGGGATGCGAGTGGGATATCTATCAAAATAAATATTTTTTAACTCAAGACTTACAATTTTTGACTTTTTTTTTTGCAAATACGATTTTTTTTCCAAATGGGCCCTTTTTTTAAAATTTTTTTTGTAGTCAAAAGAAAGCTTAGGTCCATTCCTTTAAGATATTTTTAGTCCCTTAGTGGGATGCGAGTAGGATATCTATCAAAATAAATATTTTGTAACGCAAGACATACAATTTTTTAATTTTTTTTTGCAAAATCAAAATTTTTTTCCAATATGGGCCCTTTTTTAATTTTTTTTTTTGCTCAAAAGAAAGCCTAGGTCCATTCCTTTAAGATATTTTTAGTCCCTTAGTGGGATGCGAGTGGGATATCTATCAAAATAAATGTTTTAACACAAAAATTGTATGTCTTGAGTTACAAAACATTTATTTTGATATATATCCCACTCGCATCCCACTAAGCGATCAAAACCATCTTAAAGGAATAGGCCTAAGCTTTCTTTATAGCAAAAAAAAAAATTACAAAAAGGGCCCATTTTAAAAAAAAGTCAAAAAAGTTTTTGATTTTGCCAAAAAATCAAAAATTGTATATCTTGAGTTACAAAATATTTATTTTGATAGATATCCCACTCGTATCCCACTAAGGGACCTAAAATATCTTAAAGGAATGGACCTAAGCTTTCTTTTGACTAAAAAAAAATTTTTAAAAAAGGGCCCATTTTGAAAAAAAATTCGAATTTGCAAAAAAAAAGTCAATAATTGAATGTCTTGAGTTACAACATTTTTATTTTAATAGATATCCTACTCACATCTTCCTAAGTGACAAAATAGGTCTTAAAGGAAAAGACCTAAGCTTTCTTTTGAGCAAAAAAAATTTTTAAAAAAAAGTCCCATATTGGAAAAAAATTTCGATTTTGCAAAAAAAAATTAAAAAATTGTATGTCTTGCGTTACAAAATATTTATTTTGATAGATATCCCACTCGCATCCCACTAAGGGACTAAAAATATCTTAAAGGAATGGACCTAGGCTTTCTTTTGAGCAAAAAAAAAAAATTAAAAAAGGGCCCATATTGGAAAAAAATTTTGATTTTGCAAAAAAAAATTAAAAAATTGTATGTCTTGCGTTACAAAATATTTATTTTGATAGATATCCTACTCGCATCCCACTAAGGGACTAAAAATATCTTAAAGGAATGGACCTAAGCTTTCTTTTGACTACAAAAAAAATTTTAAAAAAAGGGCCCATTTGGAAAAAAAATCGTATTTGCAAAAAAAAAAGTCAAAAATTGTAAGTCTTGAGTTAAAAAATATTTATTTTGATAGATATCCCACTCGCATCCCACTAAGCGACCAAAAGGGTCTTCAAGGATAATATCTAAGCTTTTGTTTGACCTAAAAAAAAGATTAAAAAAGGGTCCATTTTGAAAAAAAAAGTCAACAAAGTTTTTGATTTTGCAAAAAAAGTCAAAAATTTTATGTTTTGAGTTACAAAATATTTATTTTGATAGATATCCCACTCGCATCCCACTAAGCGACCAAGTAGGTGTTCAAGGAAAATATCTAAACTTTATTTTAAGAAAAAAAAAAAAATAAAAAAAAAAAGCGTATTTTAAAAAAAAGTCAAAAAAGTTTTTGATTTCGGAAAAAAAATATTAAAAATTTTTTATTTTTTTTTTTAAATATTTTTTTTCGAAAGATCGAAGAAATAGCTATCTATACTATTTGGAACACATTTTGCTAAGAACAATAGGTAATAAGTTACATGGATAAGAAAAAACCCCTGTTTGACCAAATTGTCAAAATTTTACCCCCTATAACTCAGAGAGTTCTCGACCGATGTTGTTGAAAAATTGTGTCTGAGTTACTATCCAATAGAGCTAACCTTGGTGCAAATTTCATCCCGATCGGAAGACATCGATTTCAAAAGTTGGTTCACTTGACATGAAATCCCCCATATACTAATTATAAAAAATAATAATGCATCCACAACAAAGGTGAAGGGTATATAAGATTCGGCATAGCCGAATATAGCACTCTTACTTGTTTTTTTTTAATTTTTTGAAATTTCTTCTTTTTATCTACATTCATTGAAAAATATTTTCAATTATTTGAATGTATATGTTGGAAAAAGTTTTGAAGCTTTTTTCAAACAAAAACAAAAGTTATATTTTAAAATAAAGTCGATTTTAACAAAAATTAATTTTAAAATGTTTAAAAAAAATTATAATTTCGAAAATAAAAAATTTAAAAAATTTGGTTAAAACTTTTTTAAAATAAATTGAAAAAAAATTTCAAAAATAAAAAAAAATTAAATAAATTTAAAAAAAAAAAATTGAAAAAACCTTTTTTAAAATAAATTAAAAAACAATTTTAAATTTTGTTTACCTATAAATATATAAAAATTGTATTTTAAAGTTTAATTTGGTGAAGGATATATATGATTCGGCACAGCCGAATATAGCTCTCTTATTGTTTTTCTATACCACTGTGCAGCGGTTCAAAGAAGACAATATTGGAGCAAAGAAGAGAAAATTTCGAATTATTTTACGAATTTGATGTACCTAAGTATAGATGGAAAATGGGTAAAAACCCAATTGGTAAATACCCGGTAAAATGGGTAAATTGGGTATAAACGTTTAAATACCCAGGTGTTTACTAAAAATGTGGGTAAAAACTATCTTGAAGATTATGTGGAGCAGAAAAACATTGGATGGTTCAAGAGAATGATTTTTTTTTAATTTAATTTTATAAAGAAAAATAAAAAATTGTACATAGTAGATGTAAAAAAAAGGCCTGAAGACTTGTGGCTGTTGCTTTCTGTTGATAACCTCCGAACAAAAACAATCATGGGCTTAGAAATTAAAAAAATAATAACACCTTCATTGTGTGTATTGCTACAGCCATTTCACTGCAAATGCAAATACCTCGATGACTTCAATTGTGTATTAATGTCAGTTTGCATTTCCATGTAAAGTTTATTCAAGTATTTATTCGAAATTACTTTTCTACTCGGTAATTTGTATAAGGATTGCAAGTCCTGGAAAATTGTATCCAGAGTGGGTGACTCACAATTGAAAAGGGTGTTCCGGAAACAATAATGGCCTTTGCTAGTTTCTCATTTAGGCTTTCAGTAATTTTTGGGCATGAGGGTGAGAGTGAATTTGGAGAATTTGAAGAATTTGAAGAAATTACACTATCACTGCACTCAAATGAATTCGAAGTTAAAACTGTTTCGGTTGTTTTACCAATTTCCCTTTTGGCCATACTAGGAAATTTTACAAATTTTATTCGACTTTTTGAATGTTTTTTAGTTTCTAATATGAATAAAAATATTTTTAGGTTTCATTGACATTCAGTTTTTGAAAATATTTTGATATTAAAATCATTTTATAAATACCCAAAAAAAGATTAAAAAAAAGAAATATACCTGGTATTTACCCAGTATTTACCCGCACATCGGGTAAATACCGGGTAGAATCCCACCCCTTATGGTCCATAAGGTTATAACCAAAATTATGTCATGGTAGCTAGTAGGACTAATATAACTTCGAGATTTTGGCTTGTACCATTTGATTAAATGTAGATTAGGACTTTTTTTAAAAGTCAACATTTCCATTTTTTTGCCTTTAATCACTTTTTAAATTTTTTGTCTTTTTAACTTTAAAAATCTAAGTAAATCTTCGGCAGTAAATTTTCATTTACAAAGAAATTGATAAACATTTTTTTACTGAAAAGTTTTTTTTAGAAAATTGTGCGACGAGTTTCTTAAACAAATGTTTTGTACCAGTTTTTACTTAAATATTTTTGAATATTCGGTATTTTGCATTAAGTAAAAAGCCATGAATTTCAGTACTACCAATTCGATTTTGGGAAGCCCATCTAACCACGTTTTTATCAAATGTAACTATGGTATTTGTTAAAACAAAAAATAAAAAATAGAAATAATTTGTAAGATTTTATTCAAATTTATAAACAATAGTTTATTTAATAAAAATTTAATGCATTGAACTTCAAACAGATTTATGTGTAAACTTTTAACCATTTGTTAGATATTACGGTACGGACCGTTTTATTATTTTAAATAAATTTTAATAACAAAACTCAGAAACTATAGTTCTACTTACTACCTTGTTGCTTCAACTAAAATATTCGCAAAAATTTTAGCCTTAAATGTTTTTCAAACTCAATTTTAATCCTTAGAAATCAATAACTTACCTTTGAAAAAAAGATCCTTTAAATATCCAAAAACCACATGTCATATCATCTGTCAGTGGCATATCACGTAATAATTTATTTATATCTTCGGTCGTTTTACGATCCTGTTCGGATTTAACACTCTTTTGTTTTTTCAAACCATTTTTGGGAGCACTACCATTACTACTACTATTTAGCAATTTTGATTCGGCATTAATGTCATCAGGATTATTATCACTGCGATCGCTGGTGACAGTTTGTGTTGTTTGTTTATCACTGGCATCCATTGTATTGGATGTTTGTTCTATGATTTCAACCATCTCTATTTATGCGTATATTTTTTATTATAATTAATAATATTTTAAGGACATTTGTTGTGAGAATTTTATATTCGTTTTACTACACTGCACTTTGTTTTTTTGTATTATTTTAATGATGAACTGTTCGGGAGGACAGTCACCAGAAAAATGTTATTTTTTTCCAAATATTAACTTCATTAATAATAAAAACTTGGTAAGTGTTTAAGATTTTGTTGGTACTTTATGGTTTTCACGTATCTGTATTAATTTTATTACAGTTTCAGTTGAATATCTCTGTGTTAGATGGTGTGTTTCTGTTATTTTTTTGCACTTGTCATTTTAGTTCTCAAAATAATCTTGGTTTTTTGCCCATAATTTCTCTGATGATTATTATCAACATTGCAATATTATCATTATGATTGTCAGTCTAGTTGTTGTCTTTTCAATATATATGGAAAAGCAAAGAGGGAAGGAGCTAAAGAGGCGACGTATGACTTCGTATCAGCATCAGTATAAACAATGCTTTGTCTACGATTATCTACATACATGTATCAGTATCTGTATCTATTTATCTGAGTTTTCTATTTTAGAACTGTCATTTGTCTATCTCACACTGAATTCAATTTAGAATTGTCATCCTACACACACATACACTATCTACAAATTATGTTTGTGTATTTTTTTCATTTTATTTTATAATATAATCCAATTCTGTTATTTTATTGAGAGGGAGTCAAAACGCCACACGATATCTTCACCCACTTGTCAGAATAAGAAAAAAAATGTTTTATATTTTGTTTGTTGAATGTACATACTCTATGTTTATCATGGGATTTTGTTTGTTAATTCTGTTCTCAAATAAGTATAAATATTTACAATTTCTTTGTTTAAAGAAATTTTAAACGTGATTGACATTAAACAGAACAAACTCAAACTTAATGTTCTTCAGTTTTGCGTTTTCTACTGTGAATAGTGTTCAAGTATTGGAAGCGATATTTATTTTTCAATTGTAGACAACACAGGTCAGCAGCAAAAAAAAAATGGAATAACCACTATATAGATTTGATATATCAGGGCTACCTAAATACAAAAAAGGGTAAAATTTTTAAATTCTAGAGAGATTTTTTTTAAATTTTGAAGTAAAATTATAAATTTTGTTAGACGATTCTCCACATAATTAATGACAACTAAAAAAGCGTTAGTCCGTTGTTATTAAAATAAACTTAGAAAATTTTAGATTTAGGAGCTATAATAACAAATTGAAGCAAAAACAAATAAGAAAGTATGTATCGGTCAAGCCCGATCATATAATACCCTACACTAAGTAAAAGAACAAAAACATTTTTCTTTTAAAATTTTAATAATTTATATTTTTGAGTGATTTTCGGAAGTGGGCCTTATATGGGGGCTATGACCAATTACACAGTGCAACAGTGAAAAAAACACAAGATCATGACTATATAGGTTCGACTCTACTACCAAAGTGTAGTAAAACCCTGTACTTAGCTTGTCCATTTTGGTGACCGATTTTTTTTTTATGGGCCCCCAAAATTTCTGAAAATCAGTGGGGCCTCTAAAAAATGTGTCATCAGTTTTCGGTTAACAGCTAATTCAGACTTTGTGATACGGTTTAACTTATATGGCAATAATATAGCTAAGAGTCCGCCAAATAAATTTTGTTACATTTTTTTCTCCAAAAAATTGCTTTTTCGTGCACTTATGTTGAAAAAATTTAGGAAGAAAATTTTTTTTTTACTTTTTTTAGAATAACTTCCAGGGTCTCCTAATTTTTCACTAACAATATTTAGCAAAGTTGTAGCTACGGTAAAGCTAAACAACTCTTGAGAACATATCTATGCATTCTGAACGTGTCTAGTCACTCTAAATAGCACTTTGTACATTAACAATTTTCGTTTTTACTATTTTTTGACTCTAAAACAAAGATTTTTTGTTAAAATAGTATGATCAAGTCCACACTTCTATGTTGTGCTGTATTATTTACTCGGCTGAGGTGTTCGGAATGGGGATCAGTGAGTGGACCCTCAATGTCACACATTTAAAAAAAAATCGCCAAAAAGCCATTTGTGATCCGAATGAGCTGAAATTAAAAATGTAGATAGTCCTTGAGAAGGTCTAAAAAACTGTGCTTTTATCTGTAGGTTATCTCTTTTAATCCAAGAGATATTTAGGTTTAAATTTTTTTAAATTTTGCTCGATCTTTTTTTTGTATTTTATATATGATGGGCCTACGAAAGGTCGAAATTTGTTTTTTATATATGACGTATAATTGCGATAAAATTCTAAAGAAAATAAAACAAACCTGAAAACAATTATTTCGTTCCTATAAAAAGTTACACGCATCCAAAGTTGAAGCATCTTTTTATATATTTCGAATTTGTATGCGTGTGTTTTTTAAGTTTTTTCCCAAAAAATCCCCATATTTTTTCTTTTATAAAAAACTAATTTTCTTCGTGGCTATATACACTTTTCTATGATCTGGAAAGAGAACTTAATGCAAAAACATATAAAGTAAAATTTGACTAACTTAAGCAGACATTGTAGCCCCCAGCCCTATCTAAACTTGGCCAATTTTGAAACAAAATTTTAGGTTTGAGTAAAAAATTCTAAAAACGCAAAGCACCGATCCGCAAAAGCTCGTCATATTTGTATAGCCCTATGTATTTTTTATACACATACAAAACGTTTTTACTATCATACTGTAAATAACGTTAAAGTGGGCTATTTTCTAAAAAAAACTCAGTTTTTGGGACACATTTTCCCCGTTTTAGGAATTTCGATGTTTGAGAACAAAGAATGGCAACATTAGTGATGCCATTGACTTAAGAGCATTTAGATCTATATTATTTCCAAATTTTATTGTGATGTCTGTAACTGTTCAAATTTTACATTAATTCAAAGTTTTTATTTTTCTTGATGGAAAATCACCATTTTATAATATTGTTAGTTTTTAAGGTAAAATACGTCCGAAAAAACACAAAATTAATTCATTTCACTAAAATGTCAATCTACAAGTCATAAGGATTCCACCGATATCAAAAACTTATATAAAAAGCTTATATTTGCTCTTCAGAAGCTTCACATATCATGCCCACTTTCAAAAATTTTAATGTTTTTTTCATATCTTGCATCAAGCCGGTCTTGCGTGATCAAGATTGGATAAAGTGACGCGCCCGGATCATACCGATAATGATTTGCCCATTCTTCGTTATTCCAGCACAATAGAGAAGTATACACTCGAACATAAATGGACCGATCACCATGAAATTAGGTCGTGTAATTTATGTCTATATTAAAGTTAACTGTGTTGAATTTTGTATGTATACCAACAAATTTAAGCAATTAATGCACGTTAAAGTGATTTTCGGAAGCGGGTCTATATGGGAGCTTGATTAATTATGTACCGATCGTAACAAAATTTGGTGACATGAATTTTGTATATATAAAACTTATTTGGAGCGGAATTTTTGGAGAGACATATATAAATTAAACATTTATGACCGATAAAGTCCAATTTCGAAAGGACATTTGCATGAGGGCTAGGTGAAATAATAGACCGATTTCAGCCAGTTTCAATAGGCTTGGTCCTTGGTCCGAAAAAATAATATGTACCAAATTTGATCGAAATATTTTCAAAATTGCGTTCTGTACTCTGCGCACAAGGTTTACTTGGACTGCCAGCCGACCAGCCAGACAGACGGACGGACAGCGTTTAATCGATTCAGGAAGTGATTCTAAATCGATCGCTATACTTTAAGTTGGGTGTTAGACTAATATTTTTGGGCGTTACACACATCTGCACAAACGCATTATACCCTCCCGACTATGGTGGTGTAGGATATAAAAAAATATTTTTTAAGTGAAAATAGCTAATTTTTTTCTTTTAAAAAAATCATGAGAAATCGAAATCAGAAGTTGTTCAGAATTATTGCTTTATCGCAAAGCCACATGTAGTAGGAACAAAATGAGATATCGGTCATAATAATCTATGGATTCGTTTCGAATTTATTCACAATTAAGTGAATTCGCTCATTTTCATAAAATTTTAGTTTTTTGTTTGATATACATTAAATTGAGTAGTTAATTTTAATCTTTTGAATAATTGAGTTTTGAAATAATTTTGCCCATTCTATGTAAATTTTTTTATTTATATCTTGCGTTTCAATTTTCTCAGTAGTTTCATAGTTATAATAAAAAAATGAAGCAAAAAATATATTTTTTATATGAAAATAGCAAATGTTTTTGTTAAAAAAATCATGAAAAATCGAAAATGGCTGTAATTGTTCAGGTTTATTGCTTTATCGTAAAGCCACATGTAATTGGAACAAAATGAGTTATTGATTATAAAAATGTATGGATTATTTTCGAATTAATGCACAATTAAGTGAATTTGCTCATTTTCACAAATTTTTAGTTTTTTTGTTTGATATACATAAAATTGAGTAGTTAATGTTAATCGTTTGAATGATTGAGTTTTGAATACATTTTCCCCATGGTAAATACAAACACCAGACTAACCGCTTTTGAGTTATCATTAATTATGTGGAGAAACGTCTAAAAAAAATTATAATTTTACTTAAATTTTTTTAAAAAAAAATCTTTTAATTTAATTTAATTTAATTAAAAACCATATTTGTACCACTGCAACCAATATACATCAAAATTATGTAGTGGTTTAAAAAGAATTTAAAATCTTTTTAATATTGTTGCCTTGTGTAATAATCGGTTTTCCGAATAAAATGATCTGTTAATTAATATATTCGATACCATGGAGCGTCAACAGGTTGGCTTTTTACAATATTGTATTGGAAGCTATAAGTTTTAAGCAAAGACGCCATAACCATGCACATTCAGCTCAAATGTGTTCAAAGTAGAGCTTAATTGAAATGTAAAAATTAAGTTTTTTTTAATAAAAATTATTAAAAAAAATTATAACTTCCTAATCAATAGTGCTGAAATTTGACCATTTGAACACACTTCTTATGATATTAAATTAAAAATTTAATATCTGATTTAATAGCTGGCCACTAGCTGCTTTTGTTAAGCTCATTTATAGATTTATTCTTAAGCAATTACATTTTTTTTTAATTCATACGTAAATGCAATTTTAAAATTTTATAAGTTCTAAGAATTTCATCAAAATAAATGCAATAGAAATGTATTTTTTTATTACACGTTCTAGATAGGCAATTAACTCAAGACTTCTGTTAATTGATGACACCTTTTTTGATTTATATCAACTCGTTTTTTTTTTGTTGTTTAGAATTTAATTTAAAGTAGTAATTGCTAAAACAACAAAAGGCCAGATAAGATAGTGTTAATATCAAACAAAAGGATTATTTAAAGTTCACACAAAAATTAAGATCACAAAGAGAATGAGTTTAAAATCTAGATAAAATTTAGCTACACAACTGATTACTTGTTAAACGACGCGTCGTATATATAAATTAGATGTTCGCTAACGTACTACAAAGTTTTAATATACAAAATATCCCAGCAAAAAATAACATAAGTTATTCTATAGGAATATTTTTAACTGTTTTTCAATTTTCTACAAAGCTCATCTAAAATATCAATTATACCTTTTGGAGGTTAACAACTCATGCATTACACAATGCATATGGGACTAAACTAGGGTTCCTATCCGGAACAAATTTATAGAGAATTCCCGGGAATATTTACTTGCTGCCAATGGAATGATTCTATTATATCCATAGATAGTTTTTTTTTCTCAAAATAATTTTTTTTGAAAATCATGCTACGTTGACCAAAAACTTGAAACTTCAAATAAAATATGCAAACTCTATATATTTAATATGACGTAGAAAAATGTTGGACTTTGGAAGCAACGACAATCGAAAAAGTGCAAAAGAAGGTCCATCCTAATGTCTATACTATTTATGCGATTTTTATTAACGATAATATTTTAATTGAAATTAAATATTTTTTTTTTCGTTTTATACTAGTGCTGTATGTTTTGTTAAGCACACATTGTTTAAGAACCCATTTTCTTAGTAAAAAGATTTCACTGACTTGATTGTTTCTAGAAGATTTCAACCCAAATATAAAAATACAAAAAAAAACAATTTTTTAAAAGATGCGAAAAAGTACCTTTTGTTCTGCGGCTCCTCATATTATGATACGATTTATGACTGTAGTTCAAACATATTATGATAATTATTAGTATCATAAAATATTATAATATGTTCTGAAATAATCATATTATTTTAATAATCATATTTTTGACCCAATTAAATCATATTATGAACCAAAGTAATCATATTATTATTAAAATTTATCATTATTAATGGTTATTGTGTTGAACGTTTATTCCTGATTAATATTATTAATTACACTATACAACACCAACAAAAATTACAAGGTCCGACCAATAAATTTTGATAGAGGAGACAAAAAAAAAGACACGTGTATCGGCGTTTTGAAAATTTACATCTGAATTTCATTTGAGTAGGGGTTAAATTTTCCCAACTCTGGCACATTCTTATTGTTAATCGTCATTAGAAACCATGTGATCCTTACATATTAGGTATAAAATGTGTTCAGAAATGTTATGTAAAATGTTACGGAGAATATTTTTGTAGAATATGTTAACCCTCTAACTCCTCAAGGCATGGGTCGTTTTTGTCCTTCTTTTAAAAAATGAGCAAAAAACACCATTACAACAGGGATTTATGGGGTTAAAATGTTCCGCAAAAATATTATCCGTAAAATTTACTATAAGTCCCTAAATACACCAAAACGAAAAATTCAACCAGAAAGTCAGAAATAAGACATAACAAAAGAGAGCCGAGGGTTAACATCGCATTTATTAAGAATTTAATTTTAAAGAACATTTTAGGTATAAAATGTATTTAGCAAATTTATGCAAAATGTTACGGAGACTATTTTTGTAGAATATGTTAACCCTCCAAATCCTCAAGGCATGGGTCGTTTTTGTCCTTCTTTTAAAAAATGAGCAAAAAACACCATTACAACAGGGATTTAAGGGGTTAAAATGTTCCGCAAAAATATTGTCCGTAAAATTTACTAAAGTCCCTAAATACACCAAAACGGAAAATTCAACCAGAAAGTCAGAAATAAGACACAACAAAAAAGAGCTTAGGGTTAATTTCGCATGTCGATGTAAGTGTCGCTTGTAAACATCATCATCATATTTAACTCACCAGTTTTACAGAAATAGAATAAAGGACTTATATCAAAGCTTTCTTTTAATCTTATTTCTGTTTCTACTTTGATTGAGTTAGACGAAGTTTACGAGCTTTTTCAGAGTTGTATTCTTTATTATTACTACTTGTTTTGTTTTGCTTTAGTCAGCTGTCAGCTAACAATGAAGCAAATTGTTGTTTATGTTTTTTTATCAATGAAAATATTATTGATAAATTCACTGAAATTTACCAATAAAACTATAAAGCGAATGAGAATTGCAGACACTCAAAATGTACTTGTAAAAATAGCCCCCGAGGAAAAAAATGTTGGCCTTCTGAAAGGCATACTTACACATTCTAAAAGATCCAATACTCATTCCACTCTGCCTGCTCTTAGAAGGTGTTCAAGAAGCCCTATTAGGACTTAGGTTGTTGACAACACTGGTTACCTATCTAGTTGTCATCTATGTCTATAACTCTTGTTGTACTCTACCAATTTGGCCATTTCTGATCAATGAAGTATATATGGGGGAAATTTAATCCCTCTATGTTCCCTATCTAGAGGCTCTATCGTACCAACAATAGACAGACGGACGGACATAGCCAGATCACCATAGAGTTTTATAAGGACCTGGAATATTATTTTTTAAATTAAACAAAAACAGTAAACAAATAAACTCGGATTATTTTAGAAGATACAAGAACACTATTTTAGGTAAAATAATCAGTTTCCGGTCAAAAAAGTGTTACTACATCTGTATCTTCTAAACTTCTGGCTTGATTGTAGAATAATGTACAAAGTTTAATTTTAAGTATGTAACCTCCAACTTTTAGATATATACAAATTATTTCGTATTTATAAAAAAAAATAAACATTTTTTTTCAACAAATTTTTAATTTTCTTCACGATATACAGTAAAATATTTTTTTCTTATTTTTAAGAAAAAGCATAGTGCTAAGCATAAGTTCTGCTAATATCCATATTAGCTACATGCGAACCCCGGCATATTTTGTTCGATCACATTTGTATCACTGTATTTTAGATGTTAATACTTTTATGTATAAGGATGATAATTTTACCATTTGTAAAATTTGGTCGAAATAAAAATATGATTTTTCATATTTTATTATACCCTACATCACCATAGTGGGGAGTGTATTATGCGTTTGTGCTGATGTTTGTAACGCACAAAAATATTAGTCTAACACACACCTTAAAGAATACCGATCGACTCAGAGTAACATGCTGAGTCATAAATCTGTTCGCAAAAATAAAAATTGGCTCTTGTATAATTTTCGTCACACAACTTATTCAAAATATTAAAAATCGGTCCATTATTTCACCTATCCCCAGTACAAATGTCCTTCCGAAATTATATAGATATCTACAAAAAATTTTCCGTAAATAAGATCTATATATAAACAAAGCGCACCTACATATTTTGAGCTGATCGATCTATTATTGGTCATAGTCCCCATATAGAGCCCACATTCGAAAATTACTTTAACGAACATAAAACTCTTAAAAATATTGCAATCCAGAAAAAACACCATAGTGGGAAGAGTATTATGCGTTTGTGCTGATGTTTGTAACGCCCAAAAATATTAGTGTAACACCCACCTTAAAGTATACCCATCGACTTAGAATCACTTTCTGAGTCTATTAAACGATGTCCGTCCGTCTGGGTGGCTTGTCGGCTGGCTGGCTGTCCATATAAACATTGTGCGCAGAGTACAGGTCGCAATTTTGAAGATATTTTGATAATTTTGAAGATATCCGAAGATATTTCTTCGGCCCATGGACCAAGCCTATTGAAACTGGCTGAAATCGGTCCATTACTTCACCTAGCCCCCATACAAATGTCCTTCCGAAATTGGACTTTATCGGTCATAAATCTTTAATTTATAAATGCATATCCACAAATTCCGCTCCAAATAAGTTTTATATATATAAAATTCATGTCACCAAATTTCATGGTGATCGGTCCATAATTGGTCATAGCCCCCATATAAGGCCCACTTCCGAAAATCACTCAAAAGTATAAATTATTGAAATTTTAAAAGAAATATGTTTTTGCTCTTTTACTTAGTGTAGGGTATTATATGGTAGGGCTTGACCGACCATACTTTCTTACTTCTTTTATTTTAATAAAAAACACCTAAAAATGTTGATGAATCAATTCATAATTGACCATAGCAGCATGTAAGGTCCAATTCCGAAAGCTAATTTAACACGCATAAATCCAGAAAACATTCAACTCAAATATGTTTAATATAGAAAGAAATCATGCCACCAAATTTCATGGTGATCAGTCCATAATTAGTCATAGGTCCCATATAAGGCCCACATCCGAAAATCTCTCACGGAAAAAAATATTTAAATTTTAATCGATTAATGATTAGTCATACTCAGTGTAGGGTATTATAATTATTTATCAATAAACAAATATTTTATTTCATCCGTGACTTTTTTTAGATACATAAATTTGTGTAATTATTGAATTTGCACAAAAGCAAAAAGCGGACTTTATTATATTAAATTTATATTATTAGTAATAGAGAAAACATACATATGTATTTATATTTTAATTTATTAAATAAAAAACTTTATTAATTTGTTCTTTTTTTCGTTTTAAAGTTTCGTTAAAAATTCACTAAAAGGCAAAACAAAATATTTTTAAAATGTTTGATAAATATTGTTATTTTTGTTTATTTGTCAATGAAAACTAAAAATATATTGAAACAAAGTAAAGAAGTATAGTCGGCCAAGCCAGACCATATCGAGCCCTTAGCGCCAAATTATCGTAAGCGCCAAAACACAAATTTTACAGGAGAAGGTTTTTTTTGATTATTTTGAAATTTATACATAGAATTAAAAATATTGTGATGCTATAATATGATTTCGTGCAAGCTATTTGTCTATTTTTCAAAAATATTTATAACTTTTGACAATTAAATATTCATGGAATACTTTATTGAAAACTATGACAAAAAATATTTTTTATTGAATTTTTGCATAGATACAAATTTTTCGAATTGAAATAAAATTTTTATTTATGAATAGTTTTTAATGAAATTTCACAGTTATGTAGGTTTTTCTATTTAAAATGGAAAAATAAAAACGAATTTTGAAATTTATTATCAGCAATCCCGTATTCCCAAAAAAGTTTTGAAAAATTCCAAAAATGGGAATTTTTAGTTTTTTGGCTATAATATCCATACCAGGGTCGAGGTTATTGGAACCCTTTACAAAATAATTAAGAACATATTGGGCCACCTAAAATCGGTTACTATATTTTGATATCGAATATGCGATTTGAGAATTTTTGCCCTAAAGTTTAATTTTATATAAAAAATAGGGGTTTTTTGAATTGACCTGGTTCCCTCGATAATAACACTTTTTAAATTGTTTTTTATTTAAAATATTTTGTGAAAACTTAAATTTCAGAAAGTATAAATTCCTTATACATTCTCTTAGAAATTTTTTGCGATAACTTAAAAAGAAAAAAAGTTATTTTTTCCAAAAAATTAGCGAAAAATCGCCTTTTTAAATTGTTTAAATTCAAATGCATATAACTTTCATTATTTTTCATTATTTTTAAACAATTATTTTTCTATTTGACACATACATATGTTGTTAGTCCAATAAAGGAGAACTGGAGAAAATCGGGAAATATTTGGATATGCTGTTATCAAAAAACTAGAGTTGGGTGTGTAAAAATTTTGATTTCAAATGCGATTTTTTGTAGTACTCGATGAGAGGAGTAAATAGGATCGTTTTTAAAATGTAACATACCCGAGGTATCCTACTTTGAGGACCTTTGGTCGCGCCTCTGGTAGGACCATGAGTTCCATGTTCAAAGCTTAAACTCGACAACACTTCTACCTTGCGCGTGTGAAATTTCATTCAAAACAATCTAACCATTTAGAAGTTACAGATTTATTTCCCTCTTTTGTTCTATACCACTGTGTGTCGCTTACGATAAAATTCGTTTACGGTAAAATGTAAACATTGACTTACGATAAAATCTTACCCCCTATAATTTTGAAGTTACTACCAATTTTGATATTCTGAGAACGCTAAAACATCAGTCGGTCCATAAAATTTTAATTTTTGCAATAAAAAAAAAATTTAGAATATGTCGCTTACGATAATTTGGCGCTAAAGGCTCGATATAATAACCTACACCGAGTATTTCAATACAAATAGTTTTATTTTAAAATTTATATGGGAACTATGACTAATTATGGACCGATCGTTATAAAATGTTGTGTAGAATTTTATGTGTATATCATTATTTTTAAGAGCTATATGCTCATTTAAGTAATTTTCGGAAGTGGGACTTTTTAAAGAGAGAATTACAAAATTTTTTTTCCCGAATATATGAATGTTGAATTTTTAATGAAATTTTCGATATTGGGCATTATATCGGATCTTTTGAAAATTATGGATCGATCGATACTAAATTTGCTAGTGCAAGTTCAACTTATATAAAACATATTTGTCCTGAAGTTGGTTTGTATATCTAGATAATTAAGGTATTTATGAGAACTTAATTATTTTTAGAAAGGGTAGAATTAGCTTTGAAATTGCGATCAGTAATTTGATTACAAGGTTCATACGGTCACCGCTTAATCGACGCAGACAGTGATCCTGAGCTGATTGGCATACTTTAATGTGGGTGTTGGGACAATATTATTTTTACAAGTTACAAACATCAGCACTAACCCAATATACTCTTCCCACTATGGTGGTGTAGGGTATAATTACGGTTTCCCAGAATTAATCGCCACTTTCGATACATTTGAATCCAATGTGCGTCGTCGAATTCAATTTTTTCATTTGTATCATACCTAAATTATGATAATTGTTCAGATATAATTACACATATAAAACTATTTTCACAACTTCTAAACGTATGATCGATATGCCCCTTCACAATAATTCATCACTTATACGCTCATGCTTAAACATAGTAAAGAAGAAAAAATGCCCAGAAATTGTTTTTTTTTTTTTTTTTGTTATAAATTTATTATATTTAATCACAGTATAACATTACAATGATGTGAGCTTTTAATTTAAGCTTTATTATCACTTGAACTTCAGTTTAATTTTCCTCTACAAACAGACTTGTGGTTATGTATCTATCTATCTATATGTGCGTATTAAGTACTAAATATTTATACATATTTATTTATTTATTGCTGTTTTAAGTATTTAGTCGGTAGTTAATTTTTGTTTTTCTTAAATAAGAGTTATTTTAAAAGAATTTTGTTTGTCGCTACTTCTGTCTTCACATCAATTGCTACATACTTGTACTTTGTATTTATTATGTCAGATACACGCCCATCATTTAGTTATGGAAATGTACAATTATACATATGTACATATGTAGTTTATATTGAAGAATGGCGTGGAATTCTTTTATTTTGAAAATATTGTTATTTATTTTTCTTTTTATATGTAGCTACTACTGTAACTATTTTTTAGTCTCAAGTTACAAATAGTAATTTCTTTGTCAAGTGCAAAATATAAAGAATACAGCAAACGATCTTGATAGATGATGATTTTTTCACAATTTAGCAAAATTGATAATTAAAAATTTCCGTTTATTTTAATAACTACAATACTACGGCTCTACATATTACACACAAATGTATCAACTTTTATACAAATTATTTAAAATTCAACTTGAAATTAATTGTAGACATTAGCTGGGTTTCGATGGTAAAAATATTATATAATACTTTCAAAATTTATATTTTTTTTAATATGTATTTTTAAATATTTCATTTAAATTATTTCCACTTTTTATAACTTGATGATTTTCATTATAATTTTGTTGGTATGTTGTATTTAATTTGATTATTATTTTTATTATAATAATTGTATTATTCATTAAATGATTTATTAGTTATTGTTGCATTTTTTTCCATCTTTGGAATTTTATTTTTTTTCTCTCAATGATCTTACAAATCGTTACTTATTTAAATCGCGTTCACCGCTTGACTAAGTTAAACTAAATCCACATTCTACGTTTGGCTTATTTTACCTACAAATTAAGCGCACAAAAGTAAGTAAGTATGAAGAATGAGAAAAAAATAAATAATAATAAATAAATAATCCAGTGAAATGTGATATTTTCTTCGAAAATTTAGAATATCGCTCATACGAATTTGTATTTATTTATTTTACTTTTGTCATTCATACTTTACACATTCTCTCTTTCTCTTAAGTGATGATGCTGCTCGTAATGATAATGATCATCATTATTGTGTATTTATCATTATCATAGGCAACTTTATTTCACATTTTTCTTTATATTTCAATTGTTATTCGTAAGATGAGCCTTCAACGTAAATTTTTTTTGTGTGTGTTTTCAAACTAACAACTGATTATGAATTTAGTGTACTGACTAAGATTTGTGAAATAACCTGGATAAAAGTAACATTTGTTTAAAATTCTATTAAATTCGACAATTCAACGATATTCTAAAAAAATTAACTAGTTCACAATTTGCACTTTGAACAGCTCTCACAAATTGTTGTATTAAAACCATTTTCAATGAAATCCCTCCGTCAGCTGCTAGTTAGGTAGCAGTGAAATATTCAACTAACTGTTAATTGAGTACGATAGTTCTACATAAAACGATTCATTTCTAGCAACGATATTGGTTAAACCTGTTTGTAGTTAGCATACTCATCTTGGATTCCTACTTGTCAGATAAATACTTAAGCTACGCTTCCTTCCTTCATACACATTAATCGGCACCGAAAACGAAATTCAATACATTTGCACCGAAAAAAAATTCGTTTCAGAAATCTTCAACGAAAATTGGGAACGAAACGGCACACAGTAGCTTAGAAACTTTTTTTTTTGGAAATAATTCGGTATCTCGGGAACTATTGGAGATATTATTACAAAATTTACATGGTTAGAGGTGTTTTTGAGTTGAATTACAACACCTCAGCTCTAACCATGTGAAATTTTGTAATAATATCTCCAATAGTTCCCGAGATACCGAATTATTTCTATTTCTAAACCACTGTGCGGCACCGATCAGTAACAAAATACCTGTCATTTGGGGCCGGAACGAAAACAACTTCAAGTAGGTTGTTTCCGGTGCTGTAGGAACGAAATTATTTTAATTATTTTTTTATTTCAAATTTAAAGAAAATCAAAATGAATAAAAAACAAGTAAGAAAGTATGGTCGGTCAATCCCGACCATATAATACCCTACACTAAGTAAAAAGCAAAATCATTTTTCTTTTAAAATTTCAATAATTTATATTTTTGAGTCGTGTGTTTTATGTCTTAATGAAAGTTATTTATGTTGAATTTTGTGTATATACCAACATTTTTAGGAGATTTATGCACGTTTAAGTGATTTTCGGAAGCGGGTTATATGGGACCTACAACTAATTATGGACCGATCGTAACAAAATTTGGTGACATGAATTTTGTATATATGTAACTTATTTGGAGCGAAATTTATGTAGATACATATACAAATTAAATATTTATGACCGATAAAGTCCAATTTCGAGAGGACATTTGTATGGGGGCTAGGTGAAATAATGGACCGATTTCGTCCAGTTTCGTCCGTGAGCCGAAAAAATTATATGTACCAAATTTAATCGAAATATCTTCAAAATTGCGACCAGTACTCTGCGCACATGGTGGTGTAGGGTATAAAAATAAATTCTCTTTATTGGAAGAGGAAAAAATAATAGATTTTGTCAAAAATTATGAAATTCTATTTAATGGGCGACATCCAAAATTAAAAAATTATTTCGTTTCTGTTTTATGCCGCAACGCACCCAACTGAAACGAAAACAATTCAGAAACGAGACGGTGATGAACACCCACGTTTTTCAGTTTCAGTTTTCGTTGTTGTTGTTGTTGTTGTAGCAGCATGAACAATTTACAATAATCAATCTGGATGTTCTGGTGGTTCTGCATGTTGTTCAAGTCCAAGAAATTGAGCTACTTCAACAGGATGAGTCCATAAATCCATTGGACTGAGTGAAGTAGGGTTGGCTGAACAGTTAAATATGTGGAGGGTGTCATGAGGACCCTGACCACATGCTGGGCATAAGTTAAGGACGGCACGGTCTATGCGAGACCAAAAGGCATTAAGCCTGTTGCTCCATCCTGATCTAAGTTGTGCCAGAACGACTCTTGTTCCACGCGGCAGAACCTTCTCGGCGTCTGCTATCGGTGGTGGGCGACCTCCAAGTACGACATTCATACGGTATCCTGCTACCGCGGAATTGATGGCGTCTCTGTGAATGTCGTTCAAAGCTGTCATATACGAGCGGCGATCAAATGGATCCTGCACATACCTCTGTATGTTCTCCTCGTATTTCCGAAGGTCCTGTCTGACATGCCTCGGGGGAGATTCCAACTGTGTGATGTTGAAGTTTGAATGACTCCTCCGATGACATCCCAGAAGGAACTGTTGCGTCAACATGACGTTGTGTTCCTTGACCGGTAGAACCTTGGTTTCCTCGTGAAGGTGGTGTTCGGAGGTTATTTGAAGGCAGCCTGTGACGGTCCTTAAGGCTGCTTAAGCAACAACAGCAACAACTTTCAGTTTTCGTTATCGGCGCCGATTACGGTGTATGCGGAAACCCAGCTTTACCCCCTTACACAGTACAACATTTTTCAGCTCATTGATTTGGGACTAAATTCTGACAATTGCACGTGAAAGTAGCCCCAAAAATAAGAACTTCTGTATCATTAGTTTTGTCAAGTTGGCTGTGTTAATAATTTAATGGCCATACGAATTTTGTTTGCTCAAGGTGGATTTTTATCACTTTTTCTATATTTTAACACGGTTATATCTCGGTAACCTTACGGAATATTTCTTTTGTGTCTGAAGCAGAGTTGTAGATATTGAATAGGAGAAAAATAAGCGGAACATACGTACGCGAAAAAATTGCATACAGTGTCTTAAAAATAGCAAAAATATCCATTTTACAATTTTTTCCCCTTCAGAGAATAGAATTTTCTCTGAAACATTGAGTCCAAAATAAAAAAAATTTTAATTATTTTTTTTTTAATTATATCGTTGCAATGAACAACCGAGCCGGAATAATTCCCGATATGGAATGTTGATTTCCACATATCGGCTTCGCTATCTATAACGATACAAATGAAAAATGTAGAAATTACAAACGGAAAGACAAATTTATATATACCCTTGGCACTCATGGTGAAGGGTATAATAACATATTACAGAAATGATTACAAATTCAATCAAAACCTTTGTCGACCTTTGGCTGTAAGAAATGTCGGAAATGTCCAGATTAGAACAATTCTTTAAGATGGCATGCCGGCTGGCCACAAATTCCTTTATTCGTAACGAAGATAGGCGAGTTCGTTGAGTAGGTCTTCCTCTAACACCACAATTCCGGACAAAAATCCATAACTTCTTTATTTCTTCATAAAAATGTTTGAAATTTGGTATTTGTATTATTGATGTTCAAATACAGGCCAAAAAAACATGGACGTTCTAAAAGTATCAAAAAAAAAAAAATTGCATGTAAATGGCTGAAATTTAGTACAAAAATAAAGAATAAAATGTGTGGTCGAAAAAAAATTGGTCATTCAAATTTCGGATTACATATACAGGGTTTGGCCAAACAATCGCGGATATTTTAAAAGCATCGAAAAAATTATGTTTTTCAAGTAAATGCCTGAAATTTAGTCTAAAAATGAAGAATAGCATAAGTTATTGAAAAATGGTCGTACAAATTTCGGAATACATATACAGGGTTTGGCCAAACAATCATGGACATTTTGAAATTATCGGAACAGTTAAGTTATTCATGTAAAATTTGAAATTTGGTGTACATTTAAGAAAAACACACTTGTTCAATCAACATTGACTTTATAAAAGTATCGAACAATTTATGTAATTTTTGTAAATGGCTTCAATTACATTTATAATTAAAAATAACATAAATGATTCATTGAAAAAATTTCGACATACAAATACATGGTTTGGCCAATTCAGCATAGACGTAAATAACTCTGAAACTTACATACTTTTTGAAATTGGACAAAAAAATACAAAAAAAAATGTGTAAAATATGAAGGCACTGAAATCGTACTGGTTATTAGAGTGGCAGATAATTGCAACTGGAATTTATAGTACTTACTCTAGATACTGTACAGTATTAGATGTAATTTACATTTAACCTTTTAATAGCCCCTTTTAATTTGTTCTGGCCTTTCAACTTTTTTTTAAATTTAGTTTCTATAGATTTAAAATTAGTTCCTAATTACTTCACTTTTATATAAGAAAAACTCCTTAATAAGTTAACTGCTAACTGTTTTATAAAAACATGTGCTAGTTTGCAAAAAAAAATTTAAAGAAAAAAGCATAGGCTACTTCGATTCAAAAGTAAAAAAATCACATTTTTCTAATATTAAAATGACAAGAAACGTTTAAAATATTAAAATGACAAAAAAAATAACGATATAGTTACTTTATAGCCAAAATAATAATTATACTGTATATTCTGAAGTGTTAGACGAAGTGAAGTGAAATTTACCATCAAAATTTTATAAAAATTAAAAAAAAAAAAAAAAATTTGGCCGGAACTTACCACCGTGCAAACCAGTAAATGTTTTTTTCCAATTTAAACCAATCTCGGATCGTATCATCGTAGCAAGATTTAACTCCCTTTTCCTCAAGATGTCGATAGTACAATATTATGCTGCTACAGAACTGGACGTCGATTCCGTGAAAGGTGAATTCTACTCCCTTCCAGGCGGGGACATTAAAAGTTTGAAGAGATAATATTGACCTAGAGACGGTAATGGGACCAAATGGCTTTTGTAGAATACGAAACAATAACTGAGATAGACTCGTAGATTTCTGTGCACCATACTGTTTGTATATCGGTGGCACCTGATTCATACACAAGGACATACACAAATACATATGGCAATCCCTAGGCGGAAGGACAAGAATCCAAATTGACTACATTGCAGTAATCAAACTGTTCGTATGCTCTTTAATGGATGTTACGTGGTAGTCCACTGCGCGCGAACAGATAAGTAGTGTCGAAAGGACCCCTTTTTGACACTAATGGATGGTAAGGCCCATCGTGGTGAACATATAGACAGCGACCACTAACCCTTATTTGGAATTTTCCGTCTTCGTCCGGCCCAATGAGAAAGGAGGCCAACCACGCAAATATAATATAATAAAAGCACAGGAAACCATGGATAAGTGACAGTAACTTTGCACTTTTAGACAGAGAAATGTACTATAACCAGATCGTAGAAGAAGCTGAGTATGTATCAAATCTTGGAAACAAAAAACTAGGTGGCAAATTTTTAGCAGTAACTAGCTAATTTTTGCAACTAAATCATTTAGTTTTCAGTTCGCGCGCATCACCTATATTACACCAAAACCTTAAGACGCAATCAAAGACGTGGTATATCCACTGATCCCCCAACATGTGATGAAATTAAATCTGAACTTGAAACCCTATGCAACGAGAAATATAGAGACCCAGACGATGTACCAGCAGAACTTCTGAAATATTTTGCACCAATACTGACTTACACCAATTATACGAATGTGGTCCTTCTATGGGAACTATGGTCAAATATGAAATTTGCACCAATGTTAGTCCTATAGGATAGTAATTCAGACACAATTTCTCAACAAGATCGGTCAAGAACTCTCTCCAAACAAGTGATTTTTTCTTATCCATTTAACTTATTATATATTGTTCTTAGCAAAATGTGTCCCAAATAGTTTAGTTAGGTATTTCTTTAATCTTTCTAAAAATAAATTTTTAAAAAAGTAAAAAATTTTTGAAATTTTTTTTTCAAAACCAAAAACTTTTTTTCACTTGACATGAAATATCGAATTTTAACCTGATAATGTTATTATGTGATATACGGTGATGCAGTATTTTTAAAATATCGAAGACAATTTTTCGTCGAATATTCCTAAAATGAACAAATTTCAAATCAATATTTTGTACTAGTTCAAAAATTTGTGATTTTTAAATTGAAATTTAATTTCATTTAATTAATAACAGGCTATAGTTGTATAGTTGAGTTAAATTTTTAAATTTCGACATCATAGGCCAAAGGCGGCCTCTATGTATGCTACCTCGGGTTTATTCCAAATTTAAAACGAAGTGAATGTTAAGTTTTCGTTACAATTTGAAATATTGCATTATATGTATATGGAATATAATCCTCCATAAATTTTTTAGAATAAACTTTTTAATGAACATAATAATGATGAATAAAAAATAACAGAATTTTCATAATAAAACTTAATCTCTTTACAGCTACTTTGATGCATATACGTAGGTTTATTTATGATGTCTTGATATTTTCTATGACTTAATACCTTTAAATTAGTTTGAGCTTTGGTGACGTTTAGCATTATGTTCTTAATACATTCATACATAAGTATCCATGCTTCCAAAAACAAATAGTACTGAAAACCCCCTCATAGAAAAATATAAATAGAAAAAACCAACAGCAGCACTAAGCACACAAACTGCTCTACTATCAATTTGTAGACATTTGATTCATTTAATTTAATCAACCCTCCACATAAGCATTTAACAGTGGTTTTTTGGTTTAGCATTATCTTTTATAGGCATATTAAGTTACATTTTATTTTCTACTGTTTTTGATGGGTATTTTTTATCTTTATTGATAAAAAAAAATATATTAATGAAAACAACTTAATACGTATAAGAAAATTGTTTTTTTTCTTTAAATGATTTTAGAGAGTAAGAGAGAGAGAGCTTTTAATACAAAATTTTTTTAAAATGATAAAAGAAAAATATAGCAATTTTTTGGGGAACTCCTTAAAGTAGGCTAAGGTTTATAAAATATACTATTCGGATATTTAACAGTGGGTACGTTCGTAAATGCAGTGATGGACACCAACGACATGTGGTTTCAACAGGACAGGACAGGATGATGTGAACTGGCCTCGGAACGAATAAAAAATAATCTCCCCAACTCTTTGTTTTATTTAAATTTAAAGACAGAAAGCGCTCGATGAAAGACCCTTTACATATCACAGATCTTAGATCACAAATAAGAAATTATTTAAAAATACATTGTTCACGTTTCTTCTAAGCAAAAAGGTTAGGATTTGAAAAATGTAACCAAACGCACTTGTTGTCTAACACAAAACAGGATTACATTTCCTTCTTTTATAAGAAAATCTTCTTTAACACTTGAACTCTTTTCCGCAAGACCTTATAAAACATTTGTATTAGACTTAATTTTTTGTTCCTTACTTTTGTGAAATCTTAAAATATTTATACATACATCACCTGCGGTTTTTCGTTTACTTTATTCATATAAATCTTAAGTACATTTTATGTTTAATGCCACAAACAGCTTATTGACACCATATTCACACTTTTCCGCCAACAAACACGTACACACATGAACAATTCCATACATATATGCAAAACATCATTGTCGACATCATCATCATCATCATCATTGTGCTCTATATCACTGTTAAACTCTTCAAACGGATGTAACCCTTTTTGATTATAAATATAATACAAATTTCCTCCCATTACATTTACAATGATTTTCCAAACCCTTCCTTTCCCTTTCCGGTATAACACACATACACTACCCATCCATGAGAGAATTTGTGAATGAGTCTGAGTATTTTAAGCTACTTTAACAACAATAAAATTGTTGCTTTTTGCCGTAGGAAAAAACCATCAAACAAAGCGAGAAAATAAAATAAAAAAGAATAAACATTTAAAGGAAATTCATTTGCGGAAAATTTGTTAAATTCTCACATCATGCCAACGTCATATGTGGTAGCCAGTGTTACGAGGCCTCGCGAGGGTCGGAGGAATTGTATACAAAAATTTGTTTTTATTGGGGGTATGACTTAAACAGGATTTACAATTGATGGCGTATCTTTTGTACGAGGTTTTGATTTTATTCTCACTATTCTCATTTATTCTCACTTAGTTATTAAACGTTATAGTGTAAACAACATTTTTTTTCTTCGGAAATGTCGAATTTTGTACAAACGAATCGGCATATTCGGGAAGTTTTGCTTTACTTCTTTAATTTAAAACAAGTAAAAGAGCTATATTTGGCTGTGCCGAATCTTATATACCCTTCATCCAATTATACTTCAAAATACAAATTTAAAACATTTTTAGGTAAACAAAAAACAAACTATTTTAGGCGCTACATCATGGTACATACAAATTATAAAGAAATTGCATTGATTTAGTGATGTACGATGTATGATTTCATTAAATTAAAACAACATTCATTAAAAACATTATATTTGTATATTTTTTAATTTTTTGTTCGAATTGTTTTTTTAATTTTTTTTTAAAATTTTTTTTTTTTTTTAAATTTAAATTTTTTTTTTTGATTTTTCAACATTTTTTTTTTAATTATTAGCGAAAAAAAAATTTATGAAAAAATTCTGATTAAAAAGTACTTTTTCCGATTTTGACCCATTGTAGGTCCAACTTACTATGGTCTTATATACGTAAAGGTCTTCGTAATATTTATCATTAGATATCCATATTGTCTATATTAATTATCCAGATATATTTAGTAATCCAGATATATTTCAAAAATAGGTAAAAAATCGTTGGTTGGCCTGGTTTTTTCCTTATATCTCAGCCATTTGTGTACCGATTTTCTCGATTTTGAATAGCAACCGAGCCGGAAGAATTTCGGAGATATTGGGGCTTCGGAAATTTGATTTCAACAGACACACGGACAGACAGACGGACATGGCTTAATCGACTCCGCTATCTATAAGGTTCCAGAATATATATACTTTATAGGGTCGGAAAATTCTATTGTGGAAATTACAAATGGAATAACAAACTTATATATACCCTTATCACGAAGGTGAAGGGTATAAAATGTGCCGCTGGAGCACACCGACTGTTAACCAAAGCTTTTGGTGAATGTGCTAAATCCATTTCAACGTGTGAGAGGAATGGTGATTTTGACACAGAAGACAAAGAAAGGCCAGAAAAAAAATTTGAAGACCAAGAATTGGAGGCAGATTGTTGTAAAGCAAGCAGCAATTTCAAAACGTTTGCGAGCAGCAGGATTCATCCAAAAGCAGGAAATTGGGTACCATACGAATTGAAGCCGATAGACCTTGAAATACGATTTTGCATGTCCGAAATTATCCTTGAACGCTAAAAGAAGATAATTTGTGCACCGAAGTGTAAGAGATCGTAATTCAAAAGGGTCATATCTATTATAAGCTGCTAAAATCTGATCAGATCATTACAGGGTACCTGTACCGAACACATGTGATAACATCATGATAACTCTCGGCCACATGTTGCAATATATTGTTACGAAATTGTACTTGAATTCAAATATAACGATTTTAAGGGCTGATTTAAAAGTAGCATAATGCTTTCAAATAACAGTGCTGTAATAGCAAACTGTAACATGTCTGTGGGCATTATTAAATAAAAGCTTTCAGTTGATTTGATCGTAAGTTGGCAACGCTGTATTCGAATTGGAATATTCTGTTAAAGAACATTGTAGAAAGTACACCACAGATGGCGTATGTATTAGAAAGGTCTAGAGTGCAGATGGCAGTATTATAAATAGTGGCAGAGGTTGCAGTAGTAAGTCAGTTTATCAGAGACGCTTTTCGAATAAACATCAACTGAGTGCCTTAAAGTGTGTTGTGTTTTTCAAGTAAATTCGTGTACATTATAAATTGTGTCTGTATTTCTGCGAATTTACAAACGTGTATAAAAAAACATTGAGTGACTATTTAATTCTGTTGTTGTTGTACATTTGAATAAATAATGAGTTGTTACCATTTTCAAACTACTAAACGGCTTTTATTTGCAATCAAAAGTATCCGGTTTATTTAAAGGAAATAAACCAGCGTTTTATGTTAAAAAAAATCTAGAATGAAGGTTGAAAAGTATTGCCTCACCCGCTTTATATTCCGACTACTATTTGATTCGATCGATGCAGAACGCTGTCTCTGCGATACGCTTCACTCTGGAACAGAGTATCCGATATTGGCTGGATCTGTTCTTGGCCTCAATAGAGCAGAATTTCTTTTGGCCCGGAATCCATTTGTTTCCAGAAAAACGGGAAAAGGTCATAGCTAACAATGGTCAATATTTTGAATAAATTTATACCGTTTCAAAAAAAAATTAAGATAAAAACACCTCCATATTCCCGGAAGAAATTTTAATGCTAGCCGATGGTAATCTTATCATTTTCAAAAGAGCTTGTCTATTTATAAAAAGAAAAATGTATGCAAAATTTCATAACATTAATAGAAAAAAATAGAACATCTATGCCCATTTTCAATTGTTCTCTCAGTTGAGAATCATATTTACCAAATTAGTCTCAAATTAGATTAGTGGTAAATCAGCTCTACATAGCTTTGATCTGTTTTAAGTTACTGCATGTAGCCTTGAGAGCGGGTTCGGATGATGTTGTAATTCTTACAAATTAGCTTCATGAGTTTTTCTAAATTTATCCTTGACCAAAGGCACATCTAAGTCAATATGGATGTTTTCATTTCCTATGTATCATGGAGCTCCCGTCATCGTTCTGAAAATTTTGGATTGTGCCCTCTGTATGAGATCTATACTGGTATTGCTTACTGTTTTCCATAATTGGATTTCGTATGTCCAAATTGGCTTCAATACCGTCTTATACAGGATGACTTTGCAGTTAAAGCTTAATTTCGATTGATGTTGGATTAGCCAGTGTAAATAAGTAGCTTTTAGTTTTATGTGGAGCCGCTTGGCTTCTTTGTGGTGATGCCTATCTAAATGAATACCAAGTTATGTAACGTGATCAGCCTGTGGGATGTTCACTATGGTTAGTGTCTTTGGTGGACAACTTCCTCTCCTAAGTGAAAATGTTATGTGTTTATTTTTGATTTCATTTACTTGTGTTCTCCATTTTTTTAACCACGCCTCCATGCGACAGAGATAATTATTTAGGTTTCTAGATGGTACATTTAAGTCCATATGAGAACTAAAGATTGGAGTAACATCGGTATAGGTGGAAATGTTTAATTCTTCGGACTCGGACAAACCTGACGTACACCAGCATGAATCGCATATTCGCTTGTAACATAATCGCCGCACTTTATCTTAAAGAAGAGATTTGCCAAACAGTACTTTTTTAGTTCGAAAGATTTCCGTATCTCTCCAGTAACGCGGTTCACGTGCCCAATTGTTTCGTGATGATCAGGGAATCCAAATTGATGATTTGGGATAATGTTTTGACTACTTAATAATGCTAAAAATGTTTCCCTGGGTTATTTTCTCATATAGTTTAGACAATCGGTCTGTAAGATGATGCCAATGACAAATCCTTTACAGGCTTAGGTATCATAATAATTTGGAAGATTTTCCAATCATTCGGAAAAAGTCCTCATTGAATAATACTGTGAGCACGACAATTCCCACATCTGGTAGGTTTCCAATCATGGAAGGTGTAATTAAATAAAAGCCTGGAGATTTTTATTTAGTTTAACATTATCTTTTATGATTTTCGAAACATCTTCTAGACTAACATTAATTAGTTCAGAGTCTGTTTCTATGCGAACAGGTGTCCCCCCTAATACAAAAATTATTTATTTGGTTTGGTTGGAACAGATTACTTAAATGTTCTGCGAAAACTAAAAGTGCTCGGTTACCATCAGATTTTCGTATCTTACTTTGGACCTCTACCGGTGGCTTAATGTTTTTAGCGGACTTCTAAAGGGAGTAGTTTGAATGCTTGATACACTTTCAATATACATAGTTTCGATTTCTGCAATCCTCTTCCGAATGAAGAGCGTTTTTTCGTACTTGCAGTGGACAGACTCTGCTTAGCAGTAGGAGATTTATGATTAACGAAGAATATTTGCCGATATTTTCATCTCAGGAAAGAACGTACTTTTCTCGAGGCCCTATTGTGTCAATAATAGACGAATGGACATAGCTAGATCGCCTTAGAATTCTATATAGTTTTGGTTCTATGACCAGTATTTCTATACGTTACAAGCAGAATGATATACTCAATATACCCCCCATTTTTTGTGTTGGGTATAAAAATATTTTTGAAGGCTGTCTCAATTTTTCCTTAACTCTGTTTGTACTCTACCGATTTTGACCATTTTCAATATCAAACATTCCTGAGCAACAAAGAATATTTTGAAAAAATATCATCTCCCTAAATCCTTCCGTCGAGGCTGTCGAGTACGGACAGACTAGGGTTGCTACGCAGGAAAAATGTCCCGGGAAATTTTTTTTGTTAATTTTCGGGAAATGTTTGTCTGGAATTTTCGGGAATTTCATTATAAGTTTTCTTCTAAAAGTTACTATATTCAGATACGTTTCGATAGCCAAATTTGTTGCTAATTGAATTATTCTATTATATCCATAGATTTTTCGGTTCTAACAACAGATAATCAGTTGGCAAAGAAGTATTACTATTGAACAAACCGAATTTTTTTCACTCAACTCAAGTCACAGCAGAAAAATTTGGTTATTAAGAATGAATCAAATTTAAAGTTTATGCTCTTAAACGAATTATTAAGATGCCTAACATTACATCTTTTAGGGATATTCAATGATCATTATTCATATTTAGAGAAAATAATAACAATAATAGTGGTTCAAATTTGTTTATCTACAATCAGATTTAAAAAATGTCTCTAACTACGCACAATTTTGATAATTAAATAATGAATTTGTTGATTTCATACTGATTTCATCAAATGACACTATTAAATCAGAGACCATTATAAAGGATGGACCAACAACCAAATACCGTTTATATGGTATGGTATTCAGGCAGCCGTCCAAAACCTTAGGTATTGTTCAGCTCACTTGGGTCCAATAAACGTTCCCTTTGTGATACCTGAAAGGAGAGTAAAAACAGAAAGGAAGAAAAAAGAAAATAGAAGTTAAAGAAAAGGGAAATCTATAGTTTGAGACATAGTGAAGTTAACAAGAGTAGAGTGTAAAGAAAAAGAGGAGGAGGAGAGGAGTTAAGAATTCAAAGAATTCGAAAAACGCAGACCATCATGGGATGCTTGCTGGATCCCTAGGAGGTAAAGTTTGCGTGACCGGTCTTATCAACCATCCGCTTTCCCTGATAACCCGGAAAGGGTACTGACGAATCTCTCACCTAAGAGCCTAGCACGTATATCACCCAGTGCCGGGCAGTTACAAAAGAAGTGTACGATGGTTTCTTCCTCTTCCGGCATGAGTCCCGAAAGTGCAGTGACCGGTGATCATCGCCACCAAGTTGCTCAGACGTATTCGTTGTAATCGAAGTAGATACGACGTGCGTTTACAGTCCAACGCAGGCCATATCATCCTCGTAGTGGTACAAGTGGGTTCATTACCCCACCTTGCTTGGGCAAGTTCGTAATACGCGTTTTGTATTAATTCCTTGCAGGTTGATAACGGGATTCCACAGAGGAAGTCTATTTCGTCGTCTGACATCAAGGCTCCTCTTTCCGCCAAGTAATCGGCAATACAATTGACCTCATTGTCCCTGTGGCCACGTACCCATGTGAGTACAACTGTCGAATGTCTCGCCATCTCATTTAAGGATGTCCGGCATTCCTGGACCATATTCGATGTTGTGTAAACACATACCAGGGGTTTAATTGCGGATTTACTGTCAGTATACATATATACGGATATCTCGACCAGATACACTGTAATATCTGAGCCAGTTTGCCGCTCTTCTAATGGCCGATATTTCAGCCTGAAGGATGCTGCATCCATTTGGGAGCCTAAAGGATATTCTTATTCCGAATTCAGGAATGTATATGCCCCCGCTCACTCTATCCCCTTTTTTGGACCCATCCGTATAGATCGATAGCCTCATTTCATCGACAGGGAGACCATCAACAAGCTCCATACTGGATGGGATTGAGAAACCGAAATTCCTCAGGAAGAAGGGTTTGGGGGTACAGTAATCAATAAGATCAGGAAGATTTTGTAAGTTTCCTATTATGCAAGCATGTCCACAGGACCTGAATTTCCATGCGTTGCAAACCTTGAGCCTAAAGGCCGTGTTTAATGCCAGTTGCCTCGCCATTAGATCTACTGGAATCCAATTGAGTAGAGTAAAAAGCGATTTTGTCGCGGTAGTTCACAATGCCCCTGTTATCAGGATTGCCATACGTCTCTATACCCTTTCAAAGAGTATGCGATTGGAGCCCTTATCCATTGCCTTCCACCAGACAGAGACCCCATAAAATAGTATTGGTTTAGTAACCGTATCGACTAGTCAATTCATGTTCCAGGGTCTAATACCAAATACCGTTATTTTATACTTCTTCACGAAAACATTTTTCTGGTTTTTGGTTTAATTTAGTATTAAAAAAATTCCCGGGAATGAAACGATTTTTTAATTTCCTACCGGGAATGAAAAAAGTCCGGGAAATTAGGAACCCTAGGACAGACGCACGGACATACCTAGATCGTCTCATGTTTAGTGTGATGCATATAATTCCGAAATATTTTTGTAAATAATTTGGCATCAATCGTTGTCGAATAATTTGCCAAAAGGTTATAAAGATGATATTAAATAAACACTTTGTTGAATTTACATTCGTAGAGAATACTGAAACCAAACAAAAAATTAAATTAAACCGCTTTGACATGGTTAATGTTAAATTTTTATGGCTACGAAAGGACATCGATGTGCTATTGAAAAAAATCAAAAACTTGTTCATACCCCAAATATTAAAACAATTCTAGGATTTTAGATTATATTGAAAAATATTTCCAAAAATAAAGGTTTTTATGGCTTTTTACACCGATTTTACTGATTTTTAATACAATTTTGTTCTCTAATATATGTCTGATATACATACTAATAAAATACTTGGGTTCTTTAGGAAGCTGTGGCATTGGCAAATTTAATTTCAACAAACATACTTATGCTATCCACTATTTTTTACACAGCCCTCGTATGAATGAATTTTTCACATACGAGCCATATCGTCGTTATTGGTAAGTAAGTTTGCACACACATTTCCGTTGATAACTCTTCCTTGTTACACACTTCAAACACATACGTTGAAACACATTAAAATGTTTTTACAGTTATTCGCAAACATGTCAACACTTTGTATGTGATTTCCGTTTCCGTTACACTTGGTTTTAGTTTTCTTTCTATAAACACATCCATACATATATCAATTTCAAACTTATTCATGTGTGTGTCTATTCGAATACGCGTTAAATCAGCGTTACAAATTTTATGTTTAGGTTACTATTATGAAGATGTTGTCTAACAAATGTTTTGCTAATATCTTTATTATCTAACAAAAACTCTTTCTTACTCCCTTCGATTTGTAATGGCATTTTACATATGCATGATAATTGTACATTTGTATAGGAAATTCATATATTTTATTGCTGTAAATATATCAGCGGGGAAACATGCTAGGTCTTCACTTTGTAGGCCTTCTATAATATATGTTTACACATTCCAAAACATGCGATAGTCATTCTACTCTGCCTTCTCGCAGAGGATGTTCTAGAAGGGCTTTGCTTCTCCTTCTAAGAAATTGCATTGCAAAACAAGTTCTAACAAATCTGTATTTTAAATTCAAACATTATTGGTTTTGCAATTATTCCTATAACACAATCTCGTTATCTTCCCCTTTAAAGGCTGGCTTCAGCAGACCATCAATAAGGCTTTTAATTTCAAGTTTTTTAACAGAAGTTCCTATTTAGATATACTTCAACGAAAGACCTTCCTTGTACTATACCTTCTTAAGTAGGCATTCTATCAGCACTCTTAAAGAAGGAGTATGCAAAGACTTGGCTCCCAATGACACGTATTAAGTTAGGTTAGGTTATAAAGGCAGCTAGTACCAACCAGCTTACTTGGGTCCATGAATTTGTCCATTTGCGATACCCTAAGGATCATGCTTAGGTCCTCAAGAGGTCCTTCATATGTCAGAAATGGGTTCAGTGTCGAACCAACCTGACGCGCAAATGAACGAATCCATCTTGCGGACATCCAGAGTAGATATATCAGCTATTGTCGCAGTCCGAGCCCCTGATAGAGCAGGGCACCTGCTAGGTGCACCTATCATGTGCACCATTCAGGTAGTGCCCGGTAGGCACTGATATCAGTGCTCGTAGTTTAGCCCGCGATAGCTCCGTGAGGAACATTGACCTATGATGGTCAGAAACGGTCCATGTGAGCCTCGATATCGAGCAATTTATCAGATTAGACCATCTGATCTGAGTAGACTCAAAAAAAGATCGATCTCATCAATGACACGGCTTGGTGTCCTTGTGTCTGCAAAAATACGGCCTTTAGGAAGGCCTTTTTCCTGCATATTTTTTCCGCTGGGTAGTAAATAAATATTATTGTTTGAGATTGTGCGGAAATATTTGATATTTATTTTATAGCCCGTTGTGATTTGATTGAGTAAATATTTTTAACCCTTAAAATAAATCCTTTTTCCCCAATTTTCTTCAACCTTTTTTATTTGTTTATTTGTATACCAAACAGTTAATTTATTTTATACAAACAAATTAGGGTTAATCACATATTTTTGTGTGTTTATTGCTTAAATCAAAACTAAACCGATTAAATCAAGAAATAAGTTATTTAAGGGTGGGATAAATTAAAACTTAAGGCAAAAATTATCAATTGAGTTGTTATAGAAAACATCTTTAAATGAAATCCAGGTGCCTCGTTAGGTAGGCTGATAAATTGGGATCTGAATTGTCGGCAGATATTACTCTGCTTAGTAAATCAAGTAAAAATATGTAAAATATGGAAATTATTTAATTGACAAACAGGTTTCGAATAAAATTTAAGTAATACACAAAAATCTTGTGACTGCTAAACATATAGGAAAAGCTAGCAAATAATTTGTTCTAAATACATATCAGACATACTTTTCAAAATAGAAGAGTTTCTACCATATTTTAAAACTTGTATTTAAATTTAAAAAACCACCATTTTCAATAAATGCTGTATGTAGGGTATATGACAAAATTAATTTTAAATTAGAATATCGTTAGTTGTTAAGAACGATAGTATCTAAGCTAATTTGTGATTTTAACCAATATTTGCAATTCATACATTTTTTGCAAATACAATAAAACAATTAAATTAATCAAAAAAGTTCAAAGTTAGTAAAAATAATTACTTATTTAATGAATGTATTTAAATTTAGCCAAAGATTTTAAACAATTTCCGCAATGTAGTTTTCATTCAACAATATTGTATTTTTGGGTTTTTATAGCGGTAAAATAAGTAAGTAAAAATTAACTAAATAGATTAGGTGCCATACGAATTGAATCCGAGAGACCTAGAAAAATGATTTTGCATTTCCGAAATGCTGCTTGAAAATCATTTTAGCACCGTGTAATTACTTGCGATGAAAAATGGATCCATTACGATAAACCGAAGCGTAAGAGATCGTATGTGCAGCCTGACCACCAAATATATATATAATTAAGAATGGGCCATATAGGATTCTCGAGATAATTAAAATTTAGGGATGTACACTAGGGCGGATCAATTTATTCGGGTGAGAAAAAACGTGACAGGCGTATAGCACAATCGGAATCTACATAAAATTCTAAGAAAATTACCAAGAGAAACTATGGGTCTAAAATTATATCTTAGCTCCCGCCGAGATTAAAGATTTGTTTTTAAAAATTCATTTAATGTGTATTTTGAAATCTCTCAGCGGGAGCTAGGATTTGATTTTAGACAAATAGTTTCTTGGTGAAATTTTCTTAGAATTGTTCGTAGATTACGTTACAAAATTGACCCACCCTAATTAAAAAATTAACTTCTGAAGCTGTGTCTACTTCATAAGTTAATTTTTTGATTTTTTTATCATCATGATCATGAAAATTAATTAAATCTTTTTTCAAGTAAAAATTTAGTTTTTTTAAAGAAAATCATAATACAAACATTTAAAGATATGAGAATACAAGACTATATAAAATATTTATAAGGTGAAAGGTTGATACAACCTAACTATAATATTTTCGACCATGAAATAATGACGCCAAACCTGTTTTATACTGATGATGATTACCACAATTATCTTATGTTGAGAAAAATTGTAGTTATATGTGTAGGGTTTTTTAGACCCCACAGTGGTGGCAGACCGAAACTAGCAATGTAATCTACTTTCAGGTTACCAATAGCCACAGAATTAGTAGGCTTGTCCTAGGAGGAAGTCAATTGACTCTTTGGAGACAGTAGCTATATTTTGTCGATTGCAAATGGACAATTTACTCTGCATTCGATTTATTATGACAGGTTAAATTACTGCTTTCTGATGTACAATACAAAACAACAAGTATCAAATTTCCCCACCTCCAGATTTCTTAGCATTAGTAAAATGACGACTGCCTCCGCCATGCAATACCAGGGAATGTTTAAGTAACAACTGTCTTCACTTTGCATTACATCTAGTACATTCTTGACGAATGACCCAATACATACAAGTTAGAGTCAACCAGGTGTTTAGACAATAGTGAAAATTAGTGTATTATACAGGTGTATTGAGTCCTGATCGAACTGCTAGGTAGCGTTAGAGAGTTACATTCCTCCTCAATTTGTTATCCATTTATGAAAACTTTACCAGAACCACTATTAAGTTACCATTTTACCATGGTTTTAATAATAGTCATAGAAAAGTTGAATAGGATTATTAGTGATGTAGAAATTCCCAATAACCCCATATATATATTTTCCATGTAATGTTTCCTAGACTTTCTCTTCATTAACAAAAATATGGTTCTATATTATGGATACCAATATTTTCATTATTTTCAACGTCAAGATACAACTTTAGATCTTATAAATACACTCCATCTCAGACTTACCAGTCTTTTTTTTATTAGTTATTTGAATTTCATCAGGCATTATAATATTTTCTAAAAGTATCAATCTTATCTGATGGAAAATATCTGTGGTTTGCGTTGCCAATTGTTAGCCAACAACTATTAAAACTTTAAGATGTTGATGAATTTTAGATAAATTTTACAACTTTGTAAATTTTTACCGACATTTTTTTGGTTTGTTAGTTTTGGAATTTAAAATTTGTTCCACATTTTTATTATTTTTATATGAACAATTTTCGGTTTTTTTTTGGGGGGGGGAATTCCTATTACCCCCCTCTGGATCCGCTCCTGTAGCTAGGTATTTATAAATCTACAACGTAATCATCAAAACATCGAAAAAAATGCGTTAAGGGCTTCCTTTTTCTAAGTTGCCGATTAAAAAAAAAAACATACATTTTAGAACCCATGCCGAATACCCATACCCTGCAGGCTCAGGTATGGCAGATAAAAAAAATTAAAAATATCCACGGCAATATAAATGCCATAAGTACTGTCTGCATAAAATTTCATCAAAATCGGACAACGGATTCGGGGGTCAGGCATTAATGGGTTAACACTGTTAATTTTTATTTGTTTGTTTAAATTTTATTGTTATTTTTAGTATTTTCTTTCTTAATAAAAATCTCTAAACTTTTCTGGAATTTTTTCAATATTTTTCATGTAGTTTGAACGATAACCTTTTAAACTAATGTTATTTTTCTGAACGTATTTAGTTTTTATACCATGAGTGGCAAATATATATGTAAGCTTGCGACCCCAAAAAGTATATATATTTTGTGTCGTTGTAGATAGCGGAGTCGCTATAGCCCTCTGTATATTGAAATCATCTTTCCGAAGCCACCAAAATAACATTCATTTCTGATTGATATCTCAATGTATCCGCTATAATCTAACTTATGTTGCTATTTTAAATCGAGAAAATCGACATACAAATGACAATGATTTAAGCAAAAAATCACTACTACCTCGATTTTTAACTTATTTTTTGTATCTATATCTGGATTAATAAAGACAATATGGATAATTCACAGTTAAGTGAATTCGCTTATTTTCACAACATTTTATGTGCTTATTTTCTTATTGTAACAAAAACAAAAAACACATGTAAACAATTTTCACACAAAGTACACACTTGTAACCACATACAATTTTGTGAAAATGGGCGAATTCACTTAATTGTGAATAAATTCGAAAAGAATCAATCGATTTTTATGGCCGATATCTCATTTTGTTCCTATTACATGGCTTTATCGCAAAGCAAAAAAAAAAGCTATTTTACGTCAAAAATATATTTTTTGCTTAAATTTGTTACTATAACTCCGAAACTACTGGGCCGATTGAAACGCAATATACACACAGCCTCAAAAGTGAGTAAACACCAGCGAATTTTTTGATTTTTCTAAGATCATGAAAATCATTATAGTCTGACTTGAATCTTTTTTTTTTTGACAACAGAATCTATTATTCCACCTATTCTCCAACAAACCAAAACTTTTAAATTTTAATCGATAGATAAATTTTAGGATTTTCATTATCTTAAAAAAAATCATATAATTTTTGGTGTTTACTCTCTTTTGAGGCTCACTGCATATGTGAATATTTTTACATAGCATGGGAAAAATGTTTTCAAAATTCAATCAATCGAAAGAAGAACATTAACTACTCAATTTTATGTATATCAAACTAAAAACTAAAATTTTATGAAAATGAGCGAATTCACTTAATTGTGAATAAATTCGAAAAGAATGCATCGATGTTTATCATCGATATCTCATTTTGTTGCTATTATATGTGGCTTTGTGATAAAGTAATTAACCTGTAAAATTTCTGCACTTTTCGATTTTTCATGAGCTTTTTAAAACAAACAAAATTAGATATTTTCACGTAAAAAATATATTTTTTGCTTCAAAATGTTATTATAACTCCTAAACTACATAGCCATTTCGCTGATTGTTGCATGTAAAGTGCCAAAAATGGGGTTCCGGGTTCCAGGGTTTGTGCCACTAGCATGGATGGGTCGGCCCTCCAAAGTTAGTGGGGCTCGGTCATATATTAAAAATATCTGCCAAAACTTTTCAATATTGTAGAAACTCGTTATAAAGTACTTGCAATTTCGTTTCAAATTAAACATTTTAATCTATGCTGCTGCTGACATTGGTTGCAGGTTTAAATTACTTGTTGCTTAAAATGTACCAGATTTTAACAATGATTGTATCTAATCAATTTTTTAATAGCGCTTATTTTTAGAAATTATACTTTTTTGTATAACAAATTTAGCTTATATTTAAACTAATTACATAATAAATGTGTATAAACCAGTGATTTCGCATTATTTGAAATATTAGCAAAACATTTTCGTTATGGCATTGACTTCAAAAGCATTTTGTCGCTTAGTTCTTGCTTTGGTTTTGATGTTTTTTATCACGGTAATTGTTTTTACTAATTTATTAATTTTAGACAACAATTGCTTTTTATTTCTAATTTTATTCTAGTCCGTTTATAGCAATCAGCATATGAAAACTGTTAAACTAGAATGTTCGTCTAATTCAAAATATTTTTACGACAACCACTCATGTCGCCTGAAAGCAGTAAATCGTTTTAAGTCGGTTGGTATGATGCATTTTTATCCACGTGATCCACTGCATTCTATATCGGTAAGTATGAAAGGAAATAAATCAGTATTATTAGCTAAACTTCTTACAAGAAATCATAACTAACTAGCTGAATTTTTTTATTGTCTACTTTCAGTTTAATATGGCCTTATACATGCGTAATGATGCCAATATTTTTAAGCCACATATTGTTAATATAACAGTGAACTTGTGTAACAATTACGATAGTAGATCATCAGGAATATATAAAGCTGTAGTAATGAAAGTTTTGAAGCAGTTTACTAACCTCAATCATTCGTGTCCCTATGAGGTGGGTGCTTAATTTGTTATCGTTAACTATATTTTTTTATATGTTTTAATTTCAGGGTGCTTTAGTAGCAAAAAATCTTTACTTGGACGCAAATTTAATACCGATACGGATGGCCAAAAAGTCCTATATGGCTAAACTACTTTTTTACAAAGGCATTCGCAAAGTAGTCGATCCACTAATGACTGTGAAATTGTATATGGATTTAATTGAATCTAATCACTGATATTTCTCAAAAGTGTAAATATTCAAAACGTTTTATTGGTGGTTAATAGTTTAACGTTTTACGATTTTAATAAAATCTTACGGACTAACTTATTGTATTCTAAATTTGATTTATAAAAGCAGAAACACAGAGTTAAACTGAATGGTATATTACTATGTTAAAAGTATCGACAGTTTTATTTTGGAGTTTTTTTTTCGAATTTCTTAAAATTTAAATCGCTAGTACGGCAAATACATGAGAGCCATTAATTAACCTTATGCTTTTGAATTTTTAGAACTGTTTGATAAAAAATTAGTAAATTTATACCCTACACCACAATAGTGGTGTCCGACCGTCTGGCTGTACATAAAAACTTTGTGCACAAAGTAAAGGTCGCAATTTGGAAGGTATTTGTATAAAATTTGGCATATACATTTCTTTCGAACCCAGGACGATGCCTATTAAAATCGGTCCATTATTTCACAAACCCCTATACAAATGTTCTTCCTAAATAAGACTTTTTAGTCAAAAATGTCTAATTTATTTAGGTATTCCTAAATAAGTTTTATATAAAAGGCAATCATATTTAATATTTTTTTCAGATTAATCCATATAAAGCGCCCTTCAGAAAATAACTTTAACGATCATAAGTCTCCTTAAACTATTGGAGTCCAAATAAAATTACACAAATAAGTTTCATGGCGATTGGTCCATAATTGGAGCACGATCCTTTAAAAATTTCGAAATCCAAAAGAAATTTAAACAAAAAAATTGCATATAGAAATAAATCACTCGTCGTAATTTCGTGGCGATCGATCCATAATTGCTCATAGGTCCCATATAAGGCCCACTTCAGAAGATCACTTTGGCGAGCATTAATATCTCAAAATCGATGTCTTTCGATCGGAATGAAATTCGCATGAAATTTCCGATTGTTCTTGGAAAAATGAGTCCCAAACAGTTTAGACAGCAAATTCTTTAATCTTTCGAAAAAAAAAATTAAAAAAAAATTGAATTTTTTTTTTCTGAAATCAAAAACTTTTTTTTTGGCTTTTTTCAAAATGGGCCCTTTTTTCAAAAGAAAGCTTAGATATTTTCCTTGAAAACCTATTTGGTCGCTTAGTGGAATGCGAGTTGGCAATCTATCAAAATAAATGTTTTGTAACTCAAGACATAAATTTTCCTTTAGAAGGTATTATCATCCTTTGGTACATATATTTTGATGCACAACTTCTACTGATTTTCTACATTTTTGAACTCATAAGATAGCAATAACTATTAGCGACACATGTTGATCATTTGAAATACCAAAATTTTCTGATCATCAGAGTTTTTTAGAACAATTTCTAGCAGGCGGACAGACAAACATAGATCGTCTTTAAATTTTATAGGATCGATAATGTATATAAAGGGTCTTTCATTAAGCACTTCCCATATTTAAATTTAAATAAAACAAAGTGGGAGTGGGAAGTATAACAGAAGCCCCAAATACATCTCAAAATTTAACCCCGAAAAGGCTACATATTTGTCCATTATGGCTAAATCGTTAATTTCAAAAACCAGTCAAGCAACAAATTATTGATTTTGAGTAAATCAAAGAAAACTGCCTATCAATCTAAAAAATACTTTTTCAATGACAGTTAGTTATCCGTTTGTGTAACTGTTTGATAAACATAAAAAATTGTTTACTATGTTAACATATATTTAAAAAATAATATAAAGTTTACACTTGACTGGTTTCTGAAAAAAACATCCAGCACTATTGTAAATTTTATTCAAAATATTCTAATTTTATTAGGAACTTCAAAAGTAAAATGACAAATGAACTTCTTAAAGAGTTTGACATCATATATATACATATGTACAATAGGGATATAACTGATTTTGGCAAAATTTTTGGCATACCACCACGTGATGGCCAATGTTGTATAAGTAATTAAAATCATATTTTTAGGTCATTTCGAATCAAAAACATCACGCACCAACAACAATTTCTAAAATAATCCAAATTTTTTTTTCACTGAAAAATTATATAAATAATTTCGTATTTTTTTTTGCAAGTGTGAGGGATACTTCCCTTATTTAAAAATTATCTTTTGTAGTATGTCCGTAGTTGTTATTAAAATAAAATATATTGTATTTCGAAATAATTGAAAATATTCGATAAAAACTTTATTGCGTTTGGTGCGTGAACTTTTTTAACAACCGCGAAAAAAGAATACTGTGGTTTTTCATATTTTTTAATGCTCTATCCGACTATGCTATGCCAATTTGCATATTTGCAAAAATTGTCAATAGTTATATCCCTAATGTATAAGGTGGCGCAAAAGTAATCCTCCTATCAGAAAATGATATAAGTTTTGCGATTGGCCCCTAATGTCAGTTCTGTTTTGACATTTGTGTAGTAAACACATGCGAAATACACGTTAATAAACAATGTTACGCTATACTGCTCCAGAACGCGGAATATTGCTGACTATTTATTTGACCAATAATCGGTCGGTTTTTTCATCAAAAATAATCATGAGTGATGAGGCCCATTTCCATCTTAGCGGGTACGTAAATAAGCAAAATTTACGCTTCTGGGGCACTGAAAATCCGCGTGTTACCCACGAAAAGCCATTAAACCCGCTCAAAGTCACTGTATGGTGTGCTGTTTTCACTGGAGGAGTCATCGGATCATTTCTCTTCGAAGACGTCGAATCAAAGTTTTTTTATTTTGTTTTTTTAATTACAGCCAAAAAACATCGGAAGTTTACTTTTGCGCCACCTTGTATATTAGTGTGTCCAAAAAAAGTTCTTTTTCTTATTTTCATGGGTGCTCAAGCATAATTTGAAAGCTTATAGGGTAGAGTATTTTTGAGATTTCTCGGAAGTGGTTTAGAGGTCGCTCGAATCGAGTTTTAGCCAAAAATCGGGTTTGTCGGCCTTTTTCATAACTTTGTCAAGATCCACGATTTTCATTACTTTTGAGGACACAGTTTAAAAGAAAAATGTCCGAGCATTATTCTTGTGTGCAATTTTCTTGTGTGCAATTTTTAGTTTTTGTAATGAATTGACTCATTAAGGTGCCCTACATTACAATTTTTAGAAATTTGATACAAGCTTTTCTATTGCCAATTGGACGAAGTATATAGAATTTGGTTGGAATCAGTCCATTATTTCTAATAGCCCCGATTGACATATCTAAAAATAGATAAAATCTCATAAATATCTTAGTTATAAAATTATCTAAACCAAATTGAGCACAAATAAGTTTTATATAAGCTAAAATCGCGCTTACCAAATTTTGTGGCGATCGGTCCATAATTAGTCATAGCTTCCATATAAAGCCCACTTCCGAAAATCTTTTTAACGAGAACAAATCTCTTAAAAATGTTGGTACATTTTAAATTAAAACTGCTAAAAGAAAATGTTTGTCCCTAAGTTATTAAGAATTAATTGATCTTTCAAACTGCATTGTTAGTTTTTTTCATTTTCATAAAAATTTTAAAAGTTATAAAGAAACAAAATGTATGGACAAATTACGAAAAATTTTAATATAGGGCACCTTAGTAAGCCAATTCTTTGCAAAAACTAAAAATGTTTGCACAGAGAAATAAAGCATGGACATTTTTCTTTTAAACTGTGTCCTCAAAAGTAATGAAAATCGTGGGTTTTGACAAAGTTATGAAGAAAACTCCAAAAAAGGCCGACAAAAAAAATCTCAAAAATACTTTACTCTATAAGCTTTCAAATTATGATTAAGCCCCAACACGCTAATGTATATATACACATATTTGTTCTTAAATAACTATTCGTTATCATACACTCCTTCTACAGTAAATTCCGCTTCCGTTGTGGCCATTGAAAAATATTCCCATAAAATGCTTCATATCCAACAAGATTTATGAAAAAACAAGTAAGAAAGTACGGTCGGTCTAGCCCGACCTGATATAATACTATAAACTAATTTTGAAATTTCAATAATTTGTATTCGTGCGTGATTTTCGGATGTGGGCCTTATATGGGAGCTATATTGAAGTTATTTATGTTGAATATTATGTGTATACCAACATTTTCGGAAGATTTATGCACGTTAATGTGATTTTCGGAAGCGGGTTTGATAGTATTCGCCCAATAATTCTATTTTGGAATTTTTGTTGCTTGACTGGTTTTTGAAATAAACGAAGCAATTGAGATCAACTACATTTTATATTTAGTTATAATATGTCAATATTTATTGCAAGGCCTAGGAATTAAAGGCAATATCAATAAATAAAACTTTAAAAAATTAATTTAGTTTTGATCCTAAAATGAGCGTGAGTACAGTTAAAAATGTAAACATATTATTTTACCCTACACCACAATAGTATGGAGGGTTGTAAGCGTTTGTGCTGAAGTTTATAACGCTCGACATATTATACCAACATTAACATCTTAAGCGAACACCATATTATAAATTTCGACTAAGAATCATTTTCTGAGTCGATTTTGCGATGTCCGTCCGTCTGGCTGGCTGTCTATGTAAACTGCGCAAAGTGCAGGTCTCAATTTTGAAGATATTTCGATAAAATTTGTTACTTGTATAACTTTTGGCCTAAGAACAAAACCTATTCAAAATCGTAAAAATCTGTCTACATGAAATATGATTTTATCCATCACACAAATCATACTTAAACATTTTGTACGGATCGATCCATAATTAGTCATAACTCCCATATATGGCCCATTTCCGGAAATTACTTCAATGAGCATACAACTTTTAATAATGTTGGTATCATGAAAAAATTCAACACAAATAAGCTGCATATAGAAAGAAATCTCGCATCCTAATTTCAAAAATAATTTCGAAAATAACTTACGAAATAAATTATTGAAATTTTAGAATTTAAAAATGTTTTGCTCATTTACTCCATGAAGGGTATTATATGGTCGGGCTAGACCGACTATCATACTTGTTTTTTATTTTACCAGTTGCCCCCTCCCCTTCCTCCTTAAATACATATTAAGACCCATTAGTGCAACTATTGAAGCAGAACAGCTTAAATATTGAATTAGTATGAGTAACATTAAAATAATTGTTATTTCTTTGAAATCTATTATTTTAGAGTCAAAATAAACATATGTATATAAATATATAATCCTACTTAATATCAACATGTTCTAGTATATAAATACATATTTAAATAATAATTTTCCAAAACAAATAAATGTACAAAAAAAATTTACAAAAAATAGGTCTTTATGTGGAAACTATATATGAGCATCATATGTTCATAAACAGCAATAAAAATCAAAAAGCCTAATTTTATGATCTACTTCAAGAACACAACTGCAAAGAAACTGTAAAATAAACCACCCCTCTAACTTAGGGTTCAACTGAATTGTATTGAATTCAATAGAAAACCAATAGATTTTTAAATGTGCATGTAATTTTTATTTTATTTATTTATTTGTTTTGTGTTTTGCTAACCAAGAGCTTAAAAAACCATACAAATAAAAGACTCATACGTATTACAAACAATAAAAAACAATAATGTTTTCTAAAAAAAAAAAATAGAAAATCAGGGGGAAATGTATCGTACAGGAAAGGAAAAACTGACATACATACTTATCGCAAATAAAGTTACTTGTTTTCTTTTTTTTTTAAAAAAAAAAAAGAATTGTCTACACACATGTACTGTATATAGAGAGAAAGAGCTTAGCATAAATAACCACAAATACCAGTTAAAATAAAATTACATTGTTGGAGAAAAAAAAATAAAGATATAAGGAAGTCCAGAAAGGGCTGTAGTTAAGGGTTGTTAATTAAGGGGCTCTGAAAACAGAGCCTTATATTAATATAATTGTGCCTTAAATATCATGTATTTGTACTAGGGTGGAACTTATTTTATACTTTTTCCAATTCCAATTCTTCCAAGGTAATCTGTCATCTTAAAACCAAATGCTGAACAGTTTAGTAAAATCGGATAATGTTTAAAGACTTTGAACAATTTATTCCATCACATTATTACGTTTTTACCTTTTAAAAACGGTGGTTTATTTCCTTTAAATAAACCGGATACTTTTTATTACACTATGCAAAACATATCTAGGCACTCTAAATTTTTTTTTTTTTTAACGTTTTATTTATTTATTGAATCTGTCTATTTTGACCTTACAATAAGTATTTAAATCTTATAACTAAAATTAAAACTATTTGCTCTTCAGCAAGAGAGCCATTATGGTAAACTGTCACTCATCTTAGCGGGGTGGTAGATCTGCTCTACGGAGCCTGGATCGGGTTTGGGTCTGCACAAGTTGTCTTGCAAGCGTATTGGGATGGTTTCGCAGCTTCACAATATATTTCTCACGGACTTTCTCGAACTCTTCCTTTACCAATGTCACTTCTAAGTCTCTGTGGATGTTTTCATTTCTTATGTACCATGGTGCTCCCGTCATGGTCCTAAGAATTTTAGATTGGGCCCTCTGTATAAGATCAATACTGGTGTTGCTAGCCATTCCCCATAATTGAATTCCATATGTCCAAATTGGTTTTAAAACGGTCTTATACAGGATGACTTTATATTCAAGGCTTAATTTTGATTGGTCACTGATTAACCAATGAAAGCTAGAGGCTTTTAACTTCATGTGAAGTCTCTTGGTTTCTATGTGTCGGCGCCAAGTAAGCCGTCTATCTAGATGAATACCAAGGTAGGTGACATAATCAGACTGCGGTATATTAACGTTGTTGAGTGTGACAGGTGGGCAATTTCCTCTCCTTAGAGCGAACGTAACATGTTTACTTTTCAGCTCATTTACCTTTATTCGCCAGTTTTTCAACCATGACTCCACACGTACGAGGTAATTCTGTAGTTGACTAGATGCCATGAGTGGGTTTTCGTCTGAGCTAATAATGGCGGTATCATCAGCAAATGTTGAAATTGTTAGTTTATCGCACGTAGGGAGGTCGGAGGTGTAAATCAAATATAGCGTAGGTCCTAGTACACTTCCCTGTGGAACGCCAGCTCCAATCTTGCATTCTCTCGTCACATAATCATTGTACTTAACTCTGAAAAGTCTATTCGATAAATAAGACTCCAGCAATTTATGAGTACATAGTGGTAGTAAACATTTGATTTTATGTATTAGACCCTTATGCCATACCTTGTCAAAAGCCTGAGCAACGTCTAAAAAGATGGCAGAACAATATTTCTTTAATTCAAAAGATTTTCGAATCTCTCCAGTTAAACGATTGACCTGTTCAATGGTGCCATGATGTTCACGGAAACCAAATTGGTGTACTGGGATAATGTTTCCATCATTCAAAAAAGGTATTATCTTTTCCTGGAATATTTTTTCGAATAACTTCGACAAACAAGGGAGTAGGCTAATAGGTCTATAAGAAGATGGCAGGGTTAAATCTTTACCCGGTTTAGGTATCATTATTATTTGAGAAATTTTCAAATTTTTTGGATAAATTCCTAGTTTCAAGATCGCATTAAACAATATAGATAGCACAATTATTGCCACATTTGGTAGGTTCTTAATCATTGATGGCGTTATTAAATCATATCCCGGTGATTTTTTCAAGTCTAATTTATTTTTAATTACTCTATTAACATCCTCAGGACTAATATCGAATTGGGCTGCATTAGCCATTGTTGAAGATGGCAGTTCTTCTAGTTCAAACTCATTTGCCGTGGAGTTGGGTTGAAATACTTCACTTAAATGTTCAGCAAATACTGAGGCTTTTTCTATAGCACTTCGTGTCCAGGTTCCGTCAGCTTTTCTTAAAGCGCTTTGTGCCTCTACCGGTGGCTTAATGTTCCTCGTTGCCTTCCAAAGAGAGAAATTTGTGTATTTTGTACTCGTCAAACTTTTAATATATTTTTCGTTTATGCGATCCTCCTCTAAATGAAGGGCTCTTTTCAGTTTTCGTACTGCTGCGGACAGCCTCTGCTTTGCAGCAGGTGATCTATTATGTTGCCATTCTCTTCTGAGTCTTCTCTTTTCGAGAAGAAGTCTTTCAATATCCGAACTTGAAATAGGCGTATTAGTTTTTGGAGGGATCTGGCACCTAGAGTGTTCCAGAGCCGAAACAATCAATGACGTGAAGTCATTAACGGTCCTATCTATGTCTTCCTCACACTGTAAATTAGGATTTGTGTGGATATGACTGCTGATATATTTCCTATATTTTAGCCAATTTGTCTTAAAATACAAAGAGTCCTTAGGAAATCTTGGGGTGTTGGGTCTCTCACAATAATTAATAATTACAGGAGAGTGGTCAGAAGATAGATCATAGGATATTTCTGTGGATATTGCATTCCGAATAATATTTCTGCATATGGCGAAGTCTATTGGATCAGGAATTTTTCTAGGATCAGTTGGCCAATAAGTTGGGTGTCCAGGAGACACAAAATCTAAGCAATTTTTGCGATCAACTAGAGCTTTATACAGCTGTCTACCTCTGGGATTTACCAATCGCGAACCCCAATATGTATGTTTGGCATTGTAGTCTCCACATGCCAGAAACCGATCTCCTAGTGTTATAAAGAATTCTTCAAATTTTTCCTTGGTCATCGAAAAACGTGGTGGGCAATATATAGAGCTCAGAGTTAGGTCTCCAGCTGGGTATTCAAGGCGAATAGATGTTGCTTGCATATAATCCTTTGAAAACGCTTCTAGGGCATAGTGTCTCAATCGGTTTCTAATTATGATACCGGTACCGCCATGTGCCTTACCATCCGGATGGTTTGTGTAATAAAATGAGTATCCTGATATATTAAAGTTATATCTATTTGTAAGATGTGTCTCCGAAATTAACATCACATCGATGCTTTTATTTAACATAAAATGGGAAATTTCCGATTTGTGCTGGTTTAAACCATTTGCATTCCAGAAACATATCTTCAAAAAATTCATTTTCTTGTTAATAGAATTTGAATCATTTGGTTCTGTGCTCTCAGAAGCTCACAAAAATCTAAATAGCTCACAAAAATCAATTTGTAGCTTAAACATTTTAGTTTTTTACTATTTTTAGACGCTAAAACAAAGATTTTTTGTTAAAAAAAAGTATGACCGAGTGTATACTTATCTATTGTGCTGCAATAACGAGGAATGGGTAAATCGTTATCCAATCTTGATCACGCAAGAAAATTTTTGAAAGTAGGCGGTTTGTGGAGCTTCTGAAGAGTAAATATAAGCCTTTTATATAAGTTTTTGATATCGGTGGAAACCTTATGTCTAGAAGATTGACAGTTTAGTGAAATGAAATAAATTTGTGTTTTTTCGGACGTTATTTACCTTAAAAACTAAAAAGATTTTAATATGGTGATTTTCCATCAAGAAAAATATAAACTTTGAATTAATGTAAAATTTTACCGGTTATAGACATCATAATAAAATTTGGAAGAAATATAGATCTAAATATTCTTAAATCAATGGCATCACTAGTGTTGCCATTCCTTATTATTAAACACCGAAATTTCTAAAACGGGGAAAATTTGTTCCAAAAATTGAGTTTTTATAGAAAAGTGCACACTTTGACGTTATTTACAGTGTGATAGTAAAAAAGTTTTGTATGTATATAAACAACATATGGGGCTATAAAAATACGAAGAGTTTTTGAGGATCGCTGCTTTTAGGTTTTCCAATTTTTTACTCAAACCAAAAATTTTTTTTTAAATTGGCCAAGTTTGGATAGGGCTGATGGGAACACTCCCCGCTTAAGTCAAATTTTACTTTATATGTTTTTGCATTAAGTTCCTTATCCATATCATAAAAAAAATGTATATAGTGCCGAAGAAAATTTGTTTTCTATAAAAGAAAAAATAGGAGGACTTTTTTGGGAAAAAATTTAAAAAACACATGCATACAAAGTTGAAATATATAAAAAGATGCTTATACTTTGGATGCGTGTAACTTTTTATAGGGACGAGATAATTGTAATCAGGTTTGTTTTAATTTCTTTAGTATTTTATCGCAACTCTACGTCATATTTAAAAAACAAATCTGTGGACATTTGACAAAACGACTTCTCTCGAGATAAGACAATTTTACAGGATTTTTGTAGTAAATATAAAATTTGAATGCGCTTCGTTTTGTCTTATCGCCGTATTTCTATGACTTTTAGAACATAAGATACGCAATCGAAAAAACGACCTCTTTCAGGTTTTTCCCCAATATCAATTTGACAAAACAACTTCTCTCATAGAATTCAAAACATTTAAAAAAAACTAGTAATTGCCTTTTGACAGAACAGCCTATCTCTATTTAGTTCTAGCACATTTTTAACAATTATTTTTTGATAAAACAGCTTCTTTCGAAAGAAGTCGTTTTGTCGAAAGCAAAGATTGAAAAACCTAGCACTTGTCTGAGACAAGTAGATTTTTAAATCAGTTGATGGCGAGTTTTCGTTTTGACAAAACGTCTTGTATCGACAGAGGTTCTTTTACAAAAACGAAAATTTAAAAAAGTTAAGTCTTATCTTAATTATGCACTTATGGTGCTTTTAAAAATGGAAAAAAGAAGAAAAGAAGCTGTTTTGCTACTTAATACTAGAATAAATAAAAATAAATTAAAATTCGTGTAAATGAATGAAGTAAAAAACTTGAGGCTATGGCCAATAAAGTGAAAAAAGAAAATAGAAAAATCTTTGGCTAAAATGTATGGTTCAAATGATGGAAATACTTTGATTGCCAAAAATTTCGATCATGTGAATGGATTAACCATACATTTCTAGTTGTGGGTCATATGCATCTTGAGTTTAACACAGTGCATGACAAAATTGAAAAAAAAATTAAGAAAAAATCATCCTTTTCAATATACCATACACACGACTGGGTAAATTTAATAACGGCTACAAATCGTTCACGAATTAAACCAAAACTATTTTTTAGATTTTATTGGTCTGATGAAAGATAAATACACATGGAGGAAATGCAACATTTCAGGTATTTATAAAGATAATTTTATTTATAAGCTACATTATTTATTAATTTTGTACTACTTACATACATATATCTTTTTCAGGTGAAAAATTTGAGTGAAAATAGGTTCGATGGATGCGGTACTAGTAAAGTAAACCTGGAGTTTTGCAGTACACATCATCACTAGACCCAGGATAGGCTATTAAGCTGCTAGACATCAATCCTCGTCGTCTAAAGATGCCGATTTCATAATTGGTCGATCTTACATGTTTCCATTAGTAGTATCATATAACAAAAAACTCGATTTGATGGATATGCTGCCACTGATAAATACCCATCTACACATTTTTTTAAGCATAAAGATCGTTTAAAATCTATCTGGATCTTGACGAAGAAGAAACTCAATAAAGTTTTACAAAGTAAATCGCAAAATATGATTTTTTACTGTTTTCTTTTATTTAAAAGTTAATTTTTATATTAAAATTCAACCTAATCAAATATTTACAGTTTTTAAAGAAACATTTTTGTATTTGATTAATTATTTGGCTATTGTACCGAAAAAGTTGAATAATTTTTTTTAATAATACCGAAATATATTTTGTCAAATCAACTTCTTTCGACTTTTTTTATATTTCAATTTCACAAAACAACTTATTTTTACATAAGCCGATTCTAATTTAATTAAAACAATTTTGACAAAACGACTTATATGATACAAGCTAATTTGTTTGCTAAAAATACATTTGACAAAAAAGCTTACAATTTTTTGTTGCTTTTTTAAAGAAAACTATTGATCTTTCAAACAAAATAAAAAGCGCTAATTGTTTATTGGATATTTGTCTATAATGTTTATATATAAGATTTCTTTAATTTTCTACACAAAAACTTTTGTTAGTAGTTTTTACAGTTTTTTCACTCTCCTGAAAAGTTGACGTTTTAGAAAGAAGCTGTTTTGTCAAATGTCCACAGAAATTACGACCTTCATATATAAAATAAGAAAAAAAAGATCGAAAAAAAATTAAACCCAAAATATATCTTGAACTAAAAGAGATAACATATTTGTATGCATATTTTTTGTAGACCATCTCAAGGACTATCCATATTTTAAATTTCAGCTCATTCGGATCATAAATGGCTATTTGGCGATTTTTTTAAATGTGAGACTTTGATCGTCCACCCACTGATCCGCATTCCGAACACCTCAGCCTAGTAAATAATACAGCACAAAATAGAAGTATGGACTTGATCGTACTATTTTAACAAAAAATCTTTGTTTTAGCTTCAAAAAATAGTAAAAACGAAAATTGTTAAGGTACAAAGTGATCTTTATGTCCTATTTAGAGTGACTAGACACGTTCAGAATGCATATGATATGTTCACAAGAGTTATTCAGCTTTACCGTAGCTACAACTTTGCTAAATATTGTTAGTGAAAAATTAAGAGTCCCTGGAAGTTATTCTAAAAAAAGTAAAAAACAAATTTTTTCTTCCTATATTTAAAAAAAAAAAAATGCACGAAAAAGCAATTTTTTGGGAAAAAATTTTAAAAAAATTAGTTTGGTGGACTCTTTGCTATATTATTGCCATATAACGTTAAGCGCTATCAGTAAGTCTGAATTAGCTGTTGGTCAAAAACTGATGACACCATTTTTTTCTAGGCCCACTGATTTTCAGAATCTTAGGGGCCCATAAAAAAATGGTCACAAACTGAGTATAGGGTATAGGTACACTATCATGGTCGTGTGTTTTTTGCCCTCTTGCACTGTGTTACAAATAAATGAATCGTAGGTGTTCTCACGGCCAATTTATATACACTGCATTACCATCTAGATGCTTCTTGAAAGCTCTATTTCTACAATGATTTTAACGGACAAAACTAGTTTATTCGAATTCTAGAGCTTTCAATGTTACTGTTAGCAGCTTAAACATTTAGTGTTGCCATACTTATAAACAATGCTAATAACTGCGTACTTATCAACATTGTTGATGAGTAGAAGCTCTAACTGATGGACATGTTTATAAACATGACGAATGTTGCAAGCAGTCGTCACAGACCGTTGAATTCATCTTTAATGCAAATTCGTAACAATATCAACTTAAAATGTTAAATGTTTCCAACATTATCTTTAAAACTGTTTACCAGCTAAAGCTCTGATATCAGACCACCAGCTTTATAAGAATTATTTAAATTATCTTAAAAATTCTTTTTTGAGGGTATTGAAAATATAGGCCTTAAAACCTTAAACTAAGTTTCACCCTGCTTGTGTAGCTACTTTCAAGACAATTGTTACCGAATAGGACGAACGGAAAACAGAAGCACACAATTCACTTACACACACAATGGAAAAACATTAAGCGTAAAAGCCACAGGAAATGCCACCATGATACAATTTCTTATCACTAAACAATAACGGTAAACGGGTGCGAGTATGAGGGTGTTACACACACAACTTGAATGGTGAAAAAGGGAGATCTAGAATGGTTAAGAAAGACTTTACTTTTTGGCACGCTTTTTTCCGCCTCCATTGAAATTGATACATACACATATGCAAATAATAATTTCGGAAATAAAACAGTAACGCTCTTAAACAACAATACAAATTTGTTTTGTATGAGTGAACTTTAAGAAAACAATAAAAATAATAAGAAGCAAAAAAACAATACCACCATTTAGCAAATGTTTAAAAAAAAGTTTAATGTATGTATTTTGTTTTATCGTCAACCTTACACCAAAAGACTTAAATAAGATTTTGAGAGAGGGGTGGGAGACTACAGGAGGTTTTTCTTTAACATTTGTATTTACTGCTGGTGGTATTTTGTTTGTGTCTGTATGTTTGTACATATGCCTAAAAGTAGGCCATAAATAATATTTTTGCAAATCTCTGTAAATGAAAAAGTATATGAATAATAATCATAAATTAGTGAACATTTGTGTAGACAGTGATTTGTTTTCATTTCTTTTAGCTGCTTCGTTTTTTATTGCATTCGTTTTCCTGTTTTTTATTTGTTAGCTTATCAATAAAGGACTTTTGAAGCTTATCTAAATTGTCATAAAAGAAAATTTACATACATTCATAAAAAAAATAATAAGTACTTTTTACAAATTGTGGTATAGTAAGCAGTTTTGTATTATTTATAATGAAATTGTTTCGTTTTTAAAGGTTTATTTGTTTAAACTTTCAAAATATCTTCTTTAGAAATACTTTATCAATAATAAGTTGAATTGAACCGTACTTAACCTTCACAATTGCTAGGGATTTTAAACATACGTAGGCGGTAGCAATTAAATATTGTTTGGAAATCCCGTTTCAAAATATGAAAAAAAACTTTCACGTAGTCTGTTACACGCCTTAGCTTATTTATTTCAAAAGTACGTCAAACTTAATAAAACACAATTTCAGTTAATTAACTAGGATTTTTATAAATGCTTATATGATTGAATATTTGTTTTTTTTTCCATTCACGCAATGTACATTAAGTACAAAATTCAACTTATTAAGAGAATTTTCGTAAAATTTTTGAAAACGAAATCCATTAAACAGATAGAAAAATATTTTTCAACTTTATAAAATTGTTACCAAATTATATTATTTTCCATCTAAATACGCAGAAAGACATGTAAAATAAAAATCTATGGTCACACATAATTCAAAGTTCTCCCGAATTTCGAAATTGAGCTATTCAAAAATTATTTACAATTTTACTTATATCTATTAAAAAATATGAATTTCAAACCTATATAAAAAACAAACTAAAGCGAATTTCGAAATTTTGGAGATCTTTAAATTTTGTGTTGGCATGAAAAATATATATACCAAATGTTATCGAGATTAGAAGGTTAAAAAAAACTTTTATTGAAATTTTTCCACTATTCTGTATAAAGGCCCAACTATAATATGCATAAGCTAGCTTAAGGTAATGTCAAAACCGAACGAAAAGTCTGTCAAATGCTTAAGGAAATTCAAAGAAACTTTTAGGTGGCTATAATGTACTTACGTGCATTCAAAACTATTTAGCCCCATTTGAACATATATGTGCAACTTGCAATTAAAAAAATACGTATTTCTTATTATTTTATCAAAATATATAAATTTTCATCATCCTTTTCATTTATTTCTTTATTTTCTTTGTATAAAATAAATAAACAGCTGATTCCGTACGGAATGTGCGACCAGCTTCGCACTTTGCTTAAGCAAATAAAATTTGACGAAACTTGACGAAACTTGACGAAACTCTCTTAAGTACATTATAGTTTGTCACATACATTTTATATGTATTCGCACAGTTGCTTAAGCTGACTTAAGCTAGTTTATGCATATTATAGTTGGGCCTTAAGTTTTATTTAAAATTCATAGCAGTAAGGAAATTTTGTATTTCTCGAAAAATGCAAAATATAAATCGCAGGCACGGAAAAACTATAGTAGGCATTGTCATACTTTTTTCATATTTGTATGCCCTATTGTATTCTCTATAAATCCCAATGTGATGATTAAAAAATTCTGAAATTTGTTTAACAAAATTTTTGAAATTTGAAACTGCTGTTAAAAAATAAAATTTTTTTTGTTCATACCTGCGAATAGGTTAATGGAGACTAAAACTCATATACAAGTAAATATGGATATATTTTAAGTAAAAATGAGCTTTTATTTTAATATTTCTCAAAATATGTTAACTATACCCTTCACCTTCGTGAGAAGGGTATATATACAGTATTGGCCAATGAATTTTTTTCATATGGTATTTTTTTGTATAAAATCAAAGTTTTAAATATATATTATGTATTATTTTCATTTGTTAATACGTTTAGTATTGATAAACAAATACTTTCAAAGTTAACCTTTCTATAAGAGGTAACTTAAAATCAAAAAATATTTTAAGGTAGAAAATGAAACGGACAAAACTAAAGCACCCCTTCAAGGATATACTATAAAAAAAAATTTAGTTAATTTTTTGTTGCAAATCCTTTGTTTTGGATGGCACAAGAACATCTCTTGGCATAGAAGATAATATGTTTTTATGGCGTTTTTCGATATTCCTTCCCAGGCAATTTTAACGGCATAAAATTTCCGATCCTTATTTCAAAAATTTTCACGATTTATTTTCATATTAACAATGTGCCACAAGTTCTCAACGGGATTGAAATCGGGAGATTGACCAGGCCAATGAAGAACTTGAATGTTATTGCTGTGTAGCCAAGTCTTACAAACTTTGGAGGGGTGCTTAGAATCGTTATCCTGTTGGTAGCTCCCTATAATTGGCATCTCTTCACTGGCATAAGGCAACGTTACAGCTTTCAATACATCACAGTACATGAACCGATCCATAATCCCATAAATTTTATGATTTGGCCCAAATCCTTGACCAGAAAAGCAACCCCAGACCATTACATTGCCTCCTCCATGTTTAATTGTTCCTTTGCAATACTTAGGATTCAGTCTTCCTCCTTTTGGTCTGCGTACACGCCTTATTCCAGCGGAACTTTTGAAGTTGTATTTGGATTCGGCAGGGAACAGAACTGTCTTTAATTTTTGGACACTCCAGTCGATGTAGGCTTTGGCAAATTTCAGTCTAGCTTTCTTGTTCTTAGCTGATAGAAATGTTTTTTTTTTGCTGGTCGTCAGCTGAATAATCGGGCTTCTACTACTCTTCTAGGGATTGTTCTTTCGCTAACGCATAATCTTAAACTTGTTCGTACTTGAATAGCTGATGCTGTAGGATCTTTTTGTATTGCTCTTTTGATCAAGGAATCATAATATCGTGTTTTTTTTCGCGAACGACCTCCAGAATGCACCGACCAGTCTTAAAAAATTTTGAAACGAGCCTGGAAATAACTGATCTGTTAATTGAATATTTTTTACTAAATTCATGTAGTGATAAGCCCGTCTTCCAGTCTTCAATAACTTTAATTTTAAATTTACTGGAGTACTTGTTCCTTGTCATTGTTTTTTTTCACAATAAACTGTATAAAACTTAAATTTTGCACACTACGTCTTCCTATATTTTTATCATTTGGAATTTTTAAGTCCATTCATTGTGATTCCCGATAACTCACATTGCAAATATGCAGTACCGAGTCAAATTTTTAAACATCTTATAAGAGGGTGCTTTTGTTTTGTCCAATGCGTTTTAAGTTTTTATATGATTTATCATTTTAAATTAATTTTTAATAAAATTATCTTTTACTAAATGAATATTAAATGAACATTAACAATATTAGTTAATAAAATATATACAAAATACATCCCAAAAAAACAGTTTTTATCAAAAAAATTATGATTTGAAAAAATCCATTGAGGGGGTGCTTTAGTTATGGCCAATACTGTAAGTTTGTCATTCCGTTTGTAATTTCAACATTTTTCATTTCCGACCCCATAAAGTGTATATATTCTAGATCCTTATAGATAGCGGAGTCGATGTCAGTCTGTCTGTCAAAAAAAAATTGTTTTGGAAATTTTGTTTACCTAAAAATATTTAAAAACATTTATTTTAAAGTATAATTTTAATATATGTCTTGTTTCTACATTTCTTGTTCTAGTGGTCTGAGACACGTTAATGGCCTGGGGAATTTTTAATAACTTTAACATTTTTTAACCAATTTTTGTCTTTTATAACTTATTAGAACGATAATTACGTACACATTTCTATTCTTTCAAATTAAATGGCAAAAGTTATGTTTTAATTGCAAAATTTTTACAAAAACTAAAAAAAATTATTTTCGTGAATGATTTTTGAAAAACTTATTAGGAGCGAAATTAATGTACCTATATAAATTAAACAGTTATGAAAGATAATGTCCAATTTCGGGAGGACATTTGTTTCGTCATTACGCTGAATCAAATGTATGTATAAAATTTGGTCGAAATATCTTAAAAATTTGCATATATTTTTGCGCACAAGGTTTACATGGCCAGCTATTTAGACAGACGGACGGACGGACATACGAAGATCGTTTAATCGACATAGAAAGTGATCCTGAACGGTGTTTCCGTCGGCTTTCGCTTGTCAATAATCAACTCAATCTTTTTTAGAAGCTGCTTGTATATAGGATGATTTTTCTTCTTCTGTATAAATGTAGTAAAAATTCAAAACATCGAATCCAGCAATTTAAAGTTGTACAATTATTAAATATGCAGCTACGTGCAGCTGAATTTTATTTATTTGTTACACAATACTATTAGTTACTACCTTCCATAGCTTAGAGAACAGGAATTAGCATGAAAAAAAGAATTCACTCAATCATATCCATTATGTTTTAAAAAATAAAAAAAATAGTCCTTACATATCCTGTTCTGGTAATTTACTATTTAGCAATTTACATTAAGATTCAAATTTTACACATTGTACTGACATTCAGCTGTAGTTGTTTCGTTTGATTTGCTTGATTACAAAAACTTTGACACGTGTTTAACGGAATCTCCTACTATTCAATCTTTCCTACAGTAGTGTGCCATTCGTGTGAAGGCATCATTCAAACTGAAATTATGAAGGGCATTTGAAGCAAGGGGCCTTACCGTGAACACATTTCAACTCCTAACACAATGACAAAAAACTCCCAACTAAAAACTTGTTTTTGCGACTTATTGCCGCACTGTGTATTTATTAGGGTATTCGAATTGTGCGATTTTTTCCTTGTTCGAATAAAACGAATAATTCGAATAAAAGATCTTAACTTGTTCGAATAATTCGATCACATGTTTAAAATTAATCGAATTATTCGAATATTTTTTTTTTTTTTAAAAAAAAGTAAATAATGAAGTTTTGATGTCTGTTTTATAATTTTCAACACAAATATTCTGATCAGATTAACTCCCGAACAATCTACAAAATAATTGACTAGCAAACCCTTTAGTTTCCGTTTTGGAGCTATGCTTTTTGAGCTAGTTGGATATGGTCCTGAATTCAAATACAATATAAACGTATTAAGAACTTTTTTATGTCGTAAATTAATTCGGGTTTTAAATTGAGTAACTAATTCTTTAGTAGATTGTATTAAACATCAAGCTCTATCAACGTTGCCGAATCTTTGCTTAATAAAGTGGTCTTGGGGAATTACAGAATAAAGGGAATCTGTCCAAAGTTTGATATCATTGTCAGTGAACGTGGTTAATTTGAAGTCAGGCAGTGCATGATTGACGCATTTACAAATACGCAAAAGTTTATTACCATGTTCGACAAAGATGTTCAACGATATTCAAAATCATGTATAAGACGAACTCCATGATTTTCTTGCAACAAAACGTTATCATTACGATTTATTAAATATTTTGCAACACTTACGTACGCGGTTAATAACATCACTTATATACATATATTTTAAGATCATGGCCTTCATCTATTTCAATGTAATCATTATAAATGTCATCCTCAATATCACTTTCGACGGCCGTTTCAAAATCAAATTCTCCATCACATTCAACTCCACTTTAATCGAAGTTAATATTTTGATTATTAATTGCAATTCTTCTTATATTGGACTGCTAAATAACAAATATTTTATTCCGTACCTTTCATTTTCATTGGTTCAAGTCCTAAGTTAAAAATTTTTAAAGATTTGTTTTTAGAATTGTATCTACAGTGATCGAAAGTCCCTTTGTCTTTAGTTATTTCTCGAATTTCAGAAACAATGCAATTTTTGTGAGTTATTATTACTTATTTGAATTTGAAATTATGAAAAATTTTAAGCAATTTAATATATTTAAATATATATGAACAGTTATTCGTTTTATTCGATTATTCTATATAAAATTGTTCGAATTATTCATTATTCGAAAATGGCCATTTTTAAATTGTTCGAATAATTATTCGTAAGAAATTATTCGATTAATCGAACGATCATTAGTCGAATGAATACCCTAGTATCTATATAAATTAAAATTAATGTGCCTTATAGGAGCCTAAACCACTTCTACTACTTGTCTGCATTATAATAATGAAACACGCATAACTTTTACATACATAGTTTGGATGAAAATGGTCGAGATTGCAATAATATCTGACTTCAAAAGTTCGAGCGCTACAGTAACTGTCTTAGTTTTCTTCAGATTAGTGATTGAAATCTTAAAATCATTGAATGTTGGTGGTGTAGAGGAATTTACTAATATGTTTACTTAATAAAATTCTCACAATTTTCTTAATACAGAATTAAGAAACATAATTTTGTGTCCTTTTCCCCAAATCTTCTTACAATTATCATTTCACTCATTTAACATCAGAATGCCAACAATAAAAGTCATTCATAAATTACGAATCATTTCACAATGATATAAAATACTTAAAGCAAATAATACACAAAAAGCAATAAAGTTTATCATACAATTAAGAACGTATTACGCTGCTAATAGAATAATTAATGCAATTTCCCACAACATTAGACACATGAGGGCACACACGCACTCACTCACATTTAGCCAAGGGGTAAAACAAATAAACAAACACTAGTAGCAACAAGGACATAATACCAAAATATAAAATCAAGATTGCAAAATTAACCCCCGAAAAATAAACATACACACTCTTATGGTTGAGTAATAAAAGGACTTGCATAGACAAACATTGAGGAATAAATCTAAACTACTAAAAAAGGACTTAAATACAATTGTATTTAAGGAGTTTATAATACATTTAGAAATAAAGATGCCAAGGGCGGGTTTTCGCACAAGCTGCATTTAGTCCTTTGAAAAATAATACAAAAATATTCATAGAACTAGCTGGCAAAACCACATTCAAAGAATGTTACATTTTGTTATACATTTATACATTATGTAGACAAAATATAACAACGCCACCCCTTTTTAATACTCGAAAAAAAAGTAAATAGAAAAACAACATCCTGTAATGGGACAGCACTGCTGTGTGTGCGGGTTTGTATATCTGTGTTTCAATTGCTGGCTTTCAAGCTCAAAAGTTTGTTTTGTGTTGTTTTGCTGTTGCTGCTATTTGAGTTGAAACTGTAGTTGATGATTGTTTTGGTTTTGATGACGATGATGTCCTTTTTATGATACTTAATGAAAATGTCAAGGAAATTCCTGCTTTTTGGACGGAAACTGCATTTTTAGATATCGTCTTAACTATTTTACACCATAATGTGGTTTTCTCCAACATTCAGGGCTGACGATTGCTGTGGGTTTTTGGGTGAATTCCTGTAGCGACGTTAGAAGACAAACAAAGACAACATTTTGTTGTCTGTTTTTGATTGCATAAATGGATGAATAAGCAAAGTAATGAAGGAAAATTAAATAGAAAGTTTTATTATGAAAAGAGGATGATTTTGTCTTATTATTTGTATTTATTTATATATTTATTTAAGTAGCCGTGTGGCCATTTATTTTGGGAGTTTGTAGCAGTTAATTCAATTAAATTAAGACTTCAAAAAAAGTTTTGATTTTCTAAGAATAAGTATTTTTTTCTAATCTCTCGAGTTTTCAAAATAAAAGCAATTTAAGTTTTAATGAGTTGTTTATATATGGGAGGAAACAAAATGTTCGACAAAGTATCGGACTTTAACCATACCAAATTTGGTACACAGGTTCTCTATGGTCATGGAAACCTTAAAATTTCTCAAAAACTTTATATTCGCTTTTGGTTGTCTTTTATCGAGGTTTAAAGTCGGCGTCGATTTTAAAATACCTAAATTGATAAGAGAGCTATTCGGACATAGTTTGAAGAATCTTGCAATAATAGTTCTCAAGATATTTAGAAACAATTATTTTCATTGAATAGAAGGCGACTCACCACCTTTTCCGACTCCTCCAATTTTTGGTTAAGCCTCATGCAGTGATAAGAAACTGAATCGTATAAAGTATGAAGACTATCACAATTACAGTTCCACAGATATTCGAAATTAACTATTTACTTTGTATGTGGTTTGCCTCGCCTACTAATTCAATTCAGACCATTTGCAGGCAAATTATGTAAAATGATACGAGAGCTATTCGGACAAAGATGGAAGAATACCCCAATTATAGTTCTCATGATATTTAGAAATACCTATGTATTTACTTTGTATGGGAGGTGACTCACCCCCTGTTCCGATCCTTAAAATTTGTGGCAAAATTTTATGCCGTGATATGAAATTGATTCATCTAAAGTTTGAAGACATTCACGATTATAGTAGTCCAGATATTCGAAAATAACTATTTACTTTGTATGATAGGTCGTACGCCCAATTCCACACATTTTCAGACAAACTCCGTATAGTGATAAGAATTTGATTCATACGAAGTTTAGATACTTTTACGATTATACTTCTCCAAATATTCGAATATAACAATATCCATTGTATGGGAAGTGCCACGCCCACTTGAAATTTCAATATAAAAATTAGCTTATTGTTCCTTCCAGATATAGGGAAACATACAGTAAAAATGTTAAGGAGATCGGTCTAGTGGTTTGGGCTCCAATAAGTAACAGAATAACAAACAAATAAACATCCTTTTTTGGTGGTGTAAAATCGCTTAACTTCAATTATATATGCATAACTTTATCACATCTTATTAAATTTTTCACAATATTGATCTCATAGTAATGCTTATGTACCACTAGTTTTAACCTATTTTAGTCAAAATTCTTTTCTTTTGAACACTGGATATTGAAAAAAAATTTAGTTCCAAAGAATAAATGTCAACAATATCCTTCAAGCAAGGATATTTTAAAAGACGTATATAGAGTATCCAAAATTTAAACCAAAAATCGGTCAACCAGTTTTTTAATTTTTGTAAATTCGACCTGTTTTTTTATTCATAGTATTGGCATTGACAATATGACATTTTCCTATCTTTCTGTCAACATATGGATTCCGAACTAAAATAACTGCTCATCTTTTGAGGCCAAGAACGAATCAAAGCAATATCGGATACTGTGTTCCAAAGTGTGTGTACCAGAGAAAACATTCTGCATCGACCGAAACAAATAGCAATCGGACGGGGCACGGTCTTGACTATAAACGGTGTGGGGCAAAACTTCCCACTCACTTCATTCTAAATTTGTCATGATGGAATAATACGGTTTCTTGTCTGGCCGCATATTCTGGGCGTTTTTCGCCAAATGCTCGCTTCATACGAATCAGTTGAGTGCGGCATAGGTTCCCTGTGTTGGTCTGGCCAGATTTCAGCTGCTTGGCGCCACGAATATTTTACTATGGTGTCGAGTCGGCTGGCTAACCGGGCTTCATATACGATCTCTTACGCTTCAGATCATCGAAAGTAGTGATTCCGTACAAAAATTATATTCTGTTGTCATGGTGGAATACTACAGTTTCATGTTTTGTCGCATATTCTGGACATTTTTGGTCAATTCCCGCTTCAAACGATTCAGTAGCGTTCGGTACGTGTTTCCTGTGATGGTCTGGTCAGATTTCTTCACATACTATATCTTACTGGATCCATTTTTAATCGGTGCAAAAATAATTTTCTTTTATAGAGTTCATTTCGCATATGCAAAATCGTATTTCAAGGACTATCGGCTTCAATACGTATGGTACCCAATTTAACTGTTTTTGGAAACCTGCTACTTGCGTAGCTGCCAATGATTTTGCAGGCTCTTGTTGAGCTCTACAACAATCTACATTAAGTAATGCCTCCAATTCATGGGCTTCAAAAATTTTTGGCTGGTTCATGATGGAACACATTCATATACGATCTCATACCTTTCGGATTATCTTAATGGATCAATTTTTTATCGTAAGTAATGATTCCGTACAAAAATGATTTTCTGTTGACATGATTAAATATTACGGTTTCATGTCTGGCCGCATATTCTGGGCGTTTTTCGGTCAATGCTCGCTCAAACGAATCAATTGTGTTCGGTATAGGTTCCCTGTGTTGGTCTGGCCAGATGTCAGCAGCTCATAATAGATCTTTTTAGTCACACCTAATACAGAGCACTATCTTAGCGCATAGGATATTTGGCTTTGTTGTCGATTCGGCTGGTTGGCCGGGCTTCAAATACAATCTCTTATACTTCGGGTTATCTTAATGGATCCATTTTTCATTGCAAGAAATGATTCGGTGCAAATTGTTTTTTTTATAGCGTTCAAGCTGCATTTCTGACAAACAAAATCGTCTTTCCCAGTCCCTCAGCTTCAATTCGTATGACACCCAATTTCTCTATATTTGTATGAATCGCGCTGCTCGCAAAGGTATGGAAATTGCTGCTTGAGTAGATCCCAATGATTTTGCAAGGTCTTGTTGAGTTTGATAACAATCTTCATGGAGTAGTGCCACCAATTATTGTTCTTCGAACTTTTTTTGGCTGGAATGGGTGTTTGCCAGACTTGGGCGTTGCCAATTACCAATTACATTACATGTAATTGGTAATTGAAAAATACAAATTACCAATTACTAGCAGTTAGTAATTGAAATTTGCCAATTACAAATCCAATTACATTTTGTAATTGGCAACCAACAAATACCAATTACAATTACAAGTAATTGATAATTGGCTTTTATCAATTACCAATTATTGTAATTAGTAATTGGTAAATGGCAATTACCAATTACATATAATTGGTAATTGGTAAAGTAATTGCAAGTAATTGATAAAAAAGTAATTCTAATTACATAAAAGGTAATTACATTTAAATTTTTTTCTAAATTTCTAAACAACATTAAATAATAACACTCTGCTACAAAATAACACTTTTTATCAGAACTTGAAAATCGGCCTAATGGGGGTTGTTAGGGCTAAGTTAGGACATACTAAAACCGTTTTAAACGATTTTGAAACACCCTCAAAATTTTGAGTTATTTTGAAAAAAACTGTTTAGGTTAGATCCTAGTACTTTAGTACCTAAAGGCAAAGAATTAAGCTTTCATAAATTGTATATTTTATATAACACAGGCAACAAAATCGAAAAAAATTAGAGGCTTTTAAAACCACTACACAATTTTGATGTATTGTGGTTCCAGTAGTTATGGTCCAAACTTTAAATTCTATGGAAAAGTTTTTTTTGTAAAATCGTGAATTTTTTTAGACGTTTCTCCACATAATTCATGATAACTCAAAAAGTATTAGTCCGATATTATAAAAATAAACTTAGAAACGTTTAAAGTTACATAACCTTTAATCCGCTATTTATTGCGTTTTAATCGGCTCAGTAGTTTAGGAGTTATAATAACAAATTTAGCAAATTAGTTTGTTTTAAAAAAAATCGAAAACGGCAGAAATTGTTCAGATTTATTACCTTATCGCAAAGCCTCAATTAAGAGAATACAATTATTTTCAGAAAATTGTATTTTAAAATCGTCAATATTTTGATCGAGCTGAAAGTAATAACCCAGCAGTTAAGAAAGTAGTAAATCTATCCCTTATAGACTAATGTTTGATGACTTGATTGACTCCAATTAATATATTTTGGGTCATTTGACACGTATGTGCTATTTGTATTGCAGAGAGATGTCAATTAGTTACTTTATGCATCCCATGTAATCTAGCGTAAAGACAATTGTCACTTAAGTGCATCTAAGTAATCTAAGTATTGCATTCATCTCTATGTAATACAAAGGATCAATTAACCCTCTGCTAGTTATGTAACTAGTTGTCACCCTAAATGATAGGTAAAATTACTAGTCTCATAAAACTGCTGGGAAATGATTGCGGTAAAACTTTGTATCTATGCGAAGTTACAAAATCGTTCAATAACGAAATCTTTTAAAAATTGAAATTGCAAATTGTAATGAAACAATATAACTCTATTTCTATAACAAATTCGACAAATATGTTGCCCATTGACGAAAAAAAATTCTATTTTTATTAAAAACTTGGATAATATGCACATAAATATGCAGTTTGAAATTAAATATAACTAAATATGCAAAAATATGCACTAACAAATCAATGCCATTTTACAGCAAAATATGCGATTCTAATAGATAATTAGTCTACATTTTATTTGGACGTTCTAGAAAAAACAAGCATTTACATATTAATCCGCACCCTAATAATAATATGTTTGGATTCTATTATTTTGTTTTTTATTTTTTGTATATTGTGTAATGTACGAGTTATTTAATAATTACATTTTTGGTAATAAATACTTTAAAAGTAATCATTACACATTTTTTATCAATTACTTTCTATTTCAATTAATTTTTACCCATTACATGTAATTTGTAATTGACAATAACCAAATACCAATTACATGTAATTAGTAATTGGCAATAACCAACTACCAATTATATGTAATTACATTTAATTGGCAATTGGCATTTGCCAATTACAAATTACTTATAATTGGTAATTGGTTATTGCCAATTACCAATTACACGTAATTGGTAATTGGTCCTGTAATTAATTACAAAATGTAATTGGTAGTGCCCAAGTCTGGTGTTTGCCGTGTCAAAATCACCACTTCTAAACCGCACAAACCATCTCTCGCACATTGAGGCCGATGGAACACATTCACTATTAGCATTCGTGAGCAAAGGAAGTGCTTCAGTGGCATTTTTTTTTAATTATAGAAGTAAAGTAAAACTTCCCTCTTATAACGATTCATTTTTTGTTATTTAGTTTTGGTATTTTGCACGCTTCTATTAAAAAAATTTAAATTGTGTATGGCCACGGAAAACATCTATACCAAATGTTATCGAATTCAGAAGAGTAAATGCTCAAAATCCATTTTTTCTGATCAAAATTTTTCGTTTCGTTCCAGCAATCTTTTAAGATTACGATACCTTAAACGGTAAGTGGCAAGGTTACATATAAGTTTGCCAAGCCTTTTTTAATGTCCACATTTTTTATTTGGGACCCCATAAAGTGTATAAATTGTGGATCGTTATAAATAGCGGAGTCAATATAGCCTTGTATGTCGATTATAATAAAGTCTATCTGCCAAATGTTAAAAAGTTTCTGGTAATTCCTCTTTTACCGGAATAAATATATAAAACTCCTTAATTCTTATAGATATGAGTATGTCAGAATAATTCATCCCAAAAAAGCTTTATGTCCCCAAACCAAAAAAGAAGAATATTAAACATAGTTTTTTTAAAAAAAAATTGCCCAATCTTTTCCTACATTTGTTATTGATGATCTTTGACAACTGTTTTTAAATCTCTGTTCCCAAATAAGTACAAGTATTATTATTTATTTCACCAATACTTACTTTTCTTTGTAGTCTATTTTCATTTCTTTAACTATCCCACATTAGTGTCTTTCTAAATAAATATTTTCCATTTCCATTTTATTTCACAGTTCATGAGATTTTCTTGTATGTAGTTTTTGTAACCAAAACAAAGTACATAGAAAACACATACAAAGACAGCATTTATCTTTATGTGAAAATTACATGTCAACCGGAAAGTAGTTGTCAAGATTGCTAAGTCCTTATTTTCTTGGGTTTCAACTTAGTCGTTGTATAACTACTTACTCCACACTTACTCATGCCAGTGCACATGGAATGATGATTTTAAAATGCATAGAAAATAAAAGAAAATATATGTGAGTGTAGGAATAGTATGTGTTTTTAAATTTGTTAAAAACTTTTATTTTCGTGCACTGAAATGAGTTGCACAAAAAAATACCCAAAAGGAAATCAAAAGCACATTTTTAGCGTTTTTGGCAAAATTGTTTTATGAAGTCTAAATCATTCCTACTGGGTTTTGTATATTCATTCATAGTCACAGACATTTATATATTCTTTATACATTTCTGCTACATATTGTACTTATTTGCGGTTGCCTTCGTATTTACTTAAGAAAACGTTTTAGTAAAGGTTTTTTTACATTTTACTTAGGTTGTTTTTTACCGTCATTACCTTTTCTATTTAAAATCGCAAAAATAAGTAAAAGAAAATCTTTGAATTTTAAAATGTAGTTTTCATGTTACAAAACTTATAAGTTGTAGTGTTGCCACATAATATTTTTACGAAAGGAATCACTCACACCAGGATGACAACATTGGAAGCAGTATATTAGACAAATATTTGTATATTTTATGTAGTGAAAAAGGGCCTATAGGGAACATTAAATATTTAGAACACCTACAGCATACATCCCGTATTTGGAGGGATTATCCCGAATTTTGAAGGCTAATCCCGCTTGAATTGTTTGTCCCACTTTGCAAATCGCGAAAAATTACAACTAATATTTCTAATAATATTACTCATACCACCTGGTGCTAATTCTCTCATTCGTAATCGAAATAAATATCGAATAATTCATAACTTTTGAGTAAAAACTCGCTCGACAATATACATTTTATTCGATATCGAATAAATGAAATACAAAAAAAATGTTACAGGTTCAAATAAGTATTCGGTCATAAACGAATGCTAGAATATGCACCTTTTAGTCGATATACTTAATAAGAATATTTAATAAATTTAATATTTGTTTAAAATATGTACCTTAACTCTTTTTTCCCATCAGCTTTGATTCAATCCCACCAGATGCTGCAACTTTCTACTCATTTCATTTAAAATTTTCAAAAAAGGATTTGTGTCTTTTCTCAGGAAACTTGTGGTTTCTTATAAATAAAATTTTCTTAGAATTTTTAAATGGCAACTTCTTCTATTTTTCTTAGTTCTTGTATGTTGTGGCTGAGAAAAACTAATGTGAATCTTTAGAAACGTTCTAATGAGAATGTAAGGTGAAGCTAAAAAATAGAATCACAACAAAAAAAAAGTTAAAGAAACTAATTTTATATGAAGTTGTATAAAGGATTTACATTTTAGAAAAGATTGTCAAAAGAACAGAAGAAACTAATTAAAGGCTAAATTAAAAGGTATTAGTGGTGAATACAGAAATTTATAAAGGTAAACGTAAAAATATGGAAACCAATAAATTTATATTACTTATTCTAGTTATGTAGGAAAAATGTACATAAAGATGTATGTATGGAAATGTTTATAATAAATTTTTGAAAACATTAGCCTAAAAGTAGGCTTTATTTATGTGTTTAGACATAATTAAAGGTATAACTTGAAGGTATTAATTTAAATTTAGCCCACATGTGCTAGAAGTGGCACACTGAATGATAAGAAAATCAATAATTAAATAACGTGCGATTTCTCTTTGCACGAAACTTAGTTGTGCTGAATTTTGAATGGATACTGTAATTATATGGTCATTTATATACCATAGCACCATATTACGGAAAGTATTTGTATGGGAACTAGGAGAAATTATGGACCGATTCTTACCATTTTCAGCAGAATTTGCCATTTTATCATAAAAAAAGTGATTGAAAAATTTCATGGCATCCTCTGCAATGAATTTAACCAATGCCACAAAAAAACATGTGAAAATTATCAATATTTTTGGAGGTTGTCTTACATTTTGATATATAACCCTGGTTCTACCAATTCGATTTTGCTGATTTTCAATACCAACTGCCAAAATTATTAATATTTTGGTATAAATTTCATTAATTTCGCTTATGTATTTTGAACGTGAGAGTGTTTTACTTAGACAGACAGACCGACATAGAATTTCATAAGGATTAATAATATATATACTTTGTTGGGTCTCAGATGAATATGTCTCATCATTCACCGCATATGTTGGTGGAGTGTATAAAATACATTTTTAGTAAAAAATAAATTTTGTCATAAAAAATAAATTTTCTAATGAAAAATCAATGTTTTAGTAAAAAAATCAAATTACATTTCATTACCTCTCCATTGATATATAAAACATTATATCTAATTATTTATTATACTTTAAAATAATGCATGCAAATTACACACCTTGTAAAAAAATCTCTATTATATTATTCATGTCAAAGACAGCTTACTATGCGCTTCTCATTTTTTCATGTACCATACGTATTTTGGTTTATTGTTGTTTTTTCACTTGCTCGTGATTTTTCGTTGCTTGTAGCATTTGCGAAAGTTTAAAGCAGGGAAGCACAAAAAGAGAAATTGTAGTTTGTGTGCATGTATGGGTTAAAAAATCCGCAACAACATCAGCAACGGAATGAAATATTTGTCTTTTTACGCTCTATTGCTTGCAACTAAATGAGTTATTGTATTTTTTACGCTCTTGCTGTGTGTTTTGTTTACTTTCGGGTTGTGTACGTGTAAATTCACGAAAATGTTCGTAATCTTAATAATATGAACGCCTACCAATGGTTTAAAGTGAGCTTAAGTAAACTTTTATTAACCAAACATTCAACTAATATTAATGACTTTGTGCGCGTTCATAAATTAGAAACTATTGTTTTCATAGAGTTCATGATAGAGATTTTTCATGACAAAAAATTTGTTTTGCAAAATAAAAAAATTTACTAAAAAAAAAGATTTTTTCCTAAAAAAATAGATTTTTTCCTTAAAAATAGATTTTTTCCTAAAAAAACAGATTTTTTCCTAAAAAAAAATTTAAAATTTTCCTAAAAAATACATTTTTTACAAAAAAATTGATTTTTTCCTAAAAAATAGATTTTTTACAAAAAAATTTATTTTTTACTGAAAAATTAATTTTTCATCCAAAAACAGATTTTTTACTAAAAAAATAGATTTATTACTCAAAAACAGATTTATTACTAATAAATAGATTGAATTTATACTAAAAATGTTTGAGTAAAAAATAGATTTTTTACTACAAAATTTTGAGTAAAAAATATCGTTTTTAGTAAAAAATAAATTTTTTAGTAAAAAGTAGGGTATTCAATCGATTAACCGATTAATTTTGGACGGTCAACTGTTCGAATGATTTGAAATTGCCGATTTTCAAATAACAAATAAACCGATTAATTTGTGTCGATTAAACGAAATTCCTTTTTTTTGCACTTTAAAAAATATTTTTGTATTCATTTTTCCGTTTCAATTCAAATACAAATTAAAATCAGATAATCAGACATATATAATTTACACGTATTTGAAACTTTGTTTGTATTTACATGTATAGACGAAACTTTTTTTGAAATGAGTCTTTTATCATAACTAAACGAAACTATTAAATTAATCAAAATCTAAAACAATCCAAAAAGGAATATTCTTTATCATGTTTTTGATTTCTCAAACATATACAATCAGAGAGAGAGTTTTTTTCCAAAAAATCCAAAGAAAAAAATCGTTTAAATTATATTCTTTTTATAAAATATTATTTCAGAACCTTAAAAAACTCACACATTGCTCATTTACTGCAACAACTTCATAATTCAAAAAAAGTCCTTTCGACATTTTACTATTTCTTAAATAAATTTTCAACAAATTAGGCGATTTGAGAAATATAAATAGTAGACGTTAATATCTTTCTAGTCTGTATTTAACCCAAATTTTTACTTATCAAATATACGAGAAAACATGGAATTTAATTTTGATGTTTACAACAAAAAAACACTATATGAAAGATTATAGAACAGCGCATTTTGTATTACTCATTTCATAAAACTTGGATTTTGAATTCTGACGTTTTTGCAGCAAATAGGCGATATGTTTACAAAAATGATCTCAAATATCTTATTTACTGTTTTTTATGTTTTTGTACACAAAATGCGTTGTTGTATTTTCAATTTAAAATAAAAAAAAAAATTATTCGGTTAATCGAATAATTTAAAATTAACCGATTATTAACCGAATAAATCTAAACCTCGATTAATTATTTGCTCGATTAACCGATTAAACCAGAAACCCGATTAATTTAATATCCTAGTAAAAAGTCTATTTTTGAGTAAAAAATATATTTTTAAGTAAAAAAATCAATTTATGAGTAAAAAAACTATTTTTGAGTAAAAAAAATTATTTTTGAAAAAATCTGTTTTTGATTAAAAAATCTATTTTTTTGAAAAGTCTATTGTTTACAAAATTTTTTTTTTTTTGCAAAATAAATTTTTATCATGTAAAATCTCTATCATGGACTCTGTGAACGCAATAGTTTCTAATTTATGAAAGCGCAAAAAGTAATTCAAATTAGTTGAATGTTTGGTTAATGAAAGTTTACTTAAGCTCACTTTAACATTCTCAAATGCTGGAACCTATGAAAAAGCACGACAAAAACAACACCAAATCATAATACATTTGGTACATGAAAAAATGAGAAGTGCATACATAGTAAGCTGCCTTTGACTTGAATAACATAATAGAGATTTTTTACGAGGTGTGTGATTTGCATGCATTATTTTAAAGTATAATAAAGAATTAGCTATAATGTTTTATATATCAGTGGAAAGGTAATGAAATGTAGTTTCCAAAACATTTAATATATTGAAAACTTCTTAATTATTTTGGTATGAAAATTAATAAAATGTAAAATAAATATTTTTGAGAGATATTGGAAATATTTTAAAATTTCGATAACTCATCAGCAACTTCCAGTGATTTTCAAACATTAAATGAATTAGTTCGTTTTAATTGAACAATGTTCATTAGAGAATAACCTTAAATATCTTCCAGTTTTCTAAATGTAATATTTTGTAGGAAAAAAAATATTCTTGGGAGAATATTTAAATATGTAGCAGATGAATATTTCTCAATGTTACACACGGAATGACATACCTTTATATACCCTTATTCACCACTTGTGGTGGGAGAGGATATAAAAATATTATTATGAATACATGGAATATTCTGAACTTCAAATATACATCAAAAATAGTTTTTTCTCTATTTGAATTGTGTTTTGTCTAATTAAAGATTCTGTCCAAGAGTTTAAGAGAAAAAATATGGAGTATTTACTCACTGTTAGGTATTTCTTACAATCTATTTGCTTTTGACCAACAGATTGTGATTCCAACGTTGCACAGTGGCGCCATTTGAATTTTTTCGTTGCAAAAATCATAACTTTTGAACCAATTGAGATAATCAAAAAATTTAAAAGGCATATGATAGATGATGATTCTACGCCTTTCAGGTGCCTACTTATGGGTTAGCAAAGTTGAAATTTGTGGAAAAATCAATATTATGGGTAGTAAAAAAAAATATTTTTTAAAATTTTGTATGTTTCTTTGAAAAGATTAAAATTTTTTTTTTATTTTCCTACAAATTTGAGAAATATTGAAAAAGTGGATAGTTGGTAAATATCGATTTACCTGGACAAATACAAAGCAGACAATACAATTTTGGTTCATTCTTTTCCTAATAAATGTATCTATCAAAAGAATAAAAAACAATGACGATCAGTTACATAGTTTTCGATATATTGTATCTGAAAGCGGAACAAATTACCTAAAAATTGTCTGTTTTTTGGAAAACTGAAAATCAGTCAACTTTGAAGGGTTATATCTTCTGAACCAAATCTGATTGTAATAAGAGTAGCATTTTTGAAATCGTTGGACAATTTACTGTAAAAGAGGTTTTAGGGGCAAATGAAATTTTGATTTTTGCAACCTCACTTGTTCTACGGGCGCCACTGTGCGTTGATAAAATACAAGTCATATTGGAATCATATTTAAATTTAAAAAGTTTAATAAATAATACAGTTACGAAATTGTACTTGAATTAAAATATAACGATTTTAAGGGCTGACTTAAAAGTAGCATAATGCTTTCAAATAACATTGCTGTAATAGAAAACTGTAACATATCTGTGCGCATTATTAAATAAAAGCTTTCAGTTGACCATTGATCGTAAGTTGGCAACGCTGTTTGAATTCGAATATTCAGTTAAAGAACATTGTAGAAAGTACACCACAGATGGCGTATGATCTAGAATATTCGAACTTTGACAGTTAAAGAGCAATCTAGAGTGCAGATGGAAGTGTTATAAATAGTGGCAGAGGTTGCAGTCGTTAGTGAGTTTATCAGAGACGCTTTTCGAATAAACATCAACTTAGTGCCTTAAAGTGTGTTGTGTTTTTCAAGTAAATTCGTGTACATTATAAATTGTGTCTGTATTTCAGAGAATTTATAAACGTCTATAAAAAACATTGAGTGGCTATTTAATTTTGTGGTTGTTGTACATTTTGAATAAATAAAGAGTTGTTACAATTTTTATACTACTAAACGGCTTTTATTTGCAATCAAAAGTATCCGGTTTATTTAAAGGAAATAAACCAAACGTTTTGAAAAGGTTAAAACGTAACAATACGTTTTAATTCAAAATTTTAAACCCTCATGAACAATGTTCGGAAATAGTTATTATACTCTAACTTATATTCAACTGTCCGCATATTATTAAAAGCAAATAATTTCCGTCACAGTATTATAGGAATTTAAAATATTTAGAGACTTTATTTTTCTGCCATTCTTCTTTTTACTTTCTAAAATAATTCATCTTTATATTATCACAGTTACTTTTTAAAGGCCTTAATTTATTATATCATCAGCCTAAAAGTATGTTACAAAATTTTTAAAATAGATTAAATACTTTTAAGAAGAAAATGTATTAAAAAAGCCCCTTTGATTTTTCTTTTCAACTATAAATATTGACTTAAATATCAATTAATATGCCGTTGCTTTTAATAACTTACATTTTACAGTGTAATTTTCTTACGCTTTTCTTAAATAATTATGTTTAAAACATCTCACAAAAAATGCTTTAAAAAACATAATTCCTTTTAACCCTTTTAAATATTGGCATAAAAACAGTAGAGGTAATCACTATGCTGGAGTAAGCAAGGGTTTAAAAGTGAGTGATTTTTTGGAGCACTATAATTTCGGAAATATTGTTTGTTAATTAAATATTATTATTTGGTTGTACTTTTATTGATAAGATAAATGAATACCCTAAATGTGGCTGTGTGTGGTGTTGCATATTTCCAAGCTACTTTATATTTTCTTTTGTTTTATTTTATTTTGTTCTGCAAGTCTTCTTCATCTTTAATGTTATGAAAATTTGATTAATCTTATCAAGATACGAGTCAATAAGAGCGTACAAAAGTAAAACACACGCTCTTAATATAAAGTAACAATCCTTTCTACACCTCTTGCTTTCAAAGCAAGCAACATCCTTTACTAGTTCTTCCTTTGAGTCCTGTAGTTGTTGTTGTTGTTATTTTCTTTAGTAGAACACATCATCATCATCCCGTCTTGTTATGCAGGATGATGATACAAATTTGATGGAAGTGAAAAAGAGATGGCAAACAAATGAAAAGGGTTGCATGGTATTTAGCATCAGTTAACAGCTGTCAACGTGCCTGACATCTTGTGTCACATTTTTATGTTCAGATTTCTAAATAAATGAATGAAAGCAAGCATGTACTTTACAACGATAATGGGGAGTTTGGTTTATTGTTATTGCTCCTTGAGATCCTTGTGCCGTTGAGTGCGTATGTTAGAGTTTAATTTTTATATACCTAAACATAGTATACGACATTGTGTAAGTAGGTTGTAATAATTGAGTTAATGGTTAAAAGGCGTTTTAAAGGAAAATTTATTTAATAAATACATATTCTTCCTCTTCGTTGTCGTCATATTTATTTTTTTTATTGTTATTATTTAAACTAAGTGGCTGTGGAACATGGTACGTGGTAGAATGATTGCACAGAGTGATTGTGGGTGACGGAAGTTGTTTAAGGGTTAAAGACAAGTGTTACAATATTCAAGGAGTATGTTAAACATGGGTACTTGATTTACAGAAATTATGACAGTGATGATTTACTTATCTTAATGATTATATCAAGTTTCCTTAAAACGAAACGGAAATAGTTGAATATGTATTTGGTTTTGTTAATTAGGGAGCTTCTAGTTAATTTGGTTGTAATATACAGGAAGTAAAATAAATATTAAAGACTACCTTTGCTTAGTTGCAATTGACAGTGTTGATTTTATTTAAAAGAAGCAAAAACTGCCCAGTATGTAAAATGATTCGAAGTTATATCGAAAATGAATCATTTTTTCGTAAAATTTTATCGATATCGACTTCGATATAATGTCGAGAATGTGCATGTTTTCCTAAGTAGAGTGCAGAGCGATAAAGAGTCGAAAATCGTTTATTATTCTAATTCTAATTTTTATCGATATACTATACCTTTTTCGGTATTAAAAATGTTCTAAAATGATTCGATTTCGATTAAATATATGAACAATTTCGTATACTTTATACCATCGAGCAATTTCTTCTTGAAATAATGCATATTCAATACCTTTATTATTATCCAATAATGTTGCGTTATATGTGTTTTCATTTACAAATGCAATAAACTCTGCACATATTTCTGATGTTTGCTGATTTTGGAGATTTGAATTGTCAAAAACAACATCAATAATTGGCTGCGCTTTTCTTTTAAGACCTCTTCGATCCATTTTTCGTGTTAAAATATATTTTTATGAATATGTTATTGATAGGATAAGAAATAAAATTTTATTTTCTCACAAATTGACAAAAGAATAATATGTATGTATATGAATTTGTCAATTTGTGAAAAAATTAAATTTGACATTAAAAAAAAAATCGAACTTTATTCGCCATTTCTATAAAATATTATAATACAATATTCTAAAAAATGTAGTTTGGATAGAGCATCATAATAAATTCATATTTTCGATTTGAATTCGAAATAAGTTCGATAAAAAGAACGGACTCGAAATGTTGCATACTGGGCGGATTTTCTACTAAAGCTTAATGTCCTGGTTTTTTCATAATTTTTAAGATTAAAAAATATTTTTCAAATTCGATCCATATAACAAAATTTGAAATACTTTATTTGATATATAAATTCAGTGGTACTTTTGTTGTGAATCCAATAAAAGAAAAATGGAGAAAATCGGGAGATATTTGAACACGCTGTTATAAAAAAACTGGAGTGGTGTAACCTACCCACTCTATTCCATAACAGGTTATAAAGTTCTCTTGGGTCCATGAATCAGGCCCTCAAGATGTCCTTCACATGTCAGAAATGGGTTCAGTGCCGAACCAACCTGACTCACGAATGAACGAATCCATCTTCCTGACATCCAGATTTGATAGATCCGCTAGGCAGTGCAAAAATGGACTACCTATTGTCACAGTCCGAGTCCATGATAGAGCAGGGCAAAGACAGATGAGAAGTTCAACCGTCTAATCCTCGTCTTCAACATGGAAACTTCTACAGAATTCATTATACGGAGTAATCAGTCTCCTAGCAGAGCTCGTAGCCTAGCTCGTGGTAGCCCCGTGAGGGAAATTGACCTATAATGGTCAAAAATGGCCATGTGAGCCTCGATATCTAGCAATTTGTCAGATTAGACCATCTGAGCTGAGCAGACTCAAATAATTTACGCTGTATGATTGACTTACAGCAAGATAGCGGTTAACCGACCAAAAGATCGATCTCATCAACTTATAGATATGAGCCTCTATTGGCCAGTTCATCCGCAATAGCATTGCCAGGTACACCAGAGTGACCACGCACTCGCCAGATACACCATCTCATTAGGAGATACCCGGCATTCATGTACCAATCTGGATGTCGAGTAGACGCCAGTTAGGGATTTGATAGCAGGCTTACTGTCAGTACAGACTCGGATATTCATCATCCAGTGTACCGCACTTTTACTCGCTAAATTCTCAGCTGGAATTACACTACATTGATCTTGTAGCCTGAAACACACGCCCTTCTGAAAATGGGGAATATAGAAGCCACCACTCACCCCAACCGCAGACTTGGACTCAAAGAAGGTGACTCGCCCACCAACAATACAGAGAAGCGTCTGTCAACCTACTACAGTAGGTGGATTTAATTAGAGCCTTCCACCATACTAGTGCTCCATACATTAGTATGGGCTTTACCACCATATCGCATTCATAGGGCTTATTCCCGAGGTCGTACCAATTGCCCTTCTGCTGACATAAATAGCGTAAATAGGATTGATTAGAGTCTAGAATGATTCCTAGATACTTCACACTATACGAGAGCATAAGTTCCACTCCGGCGCGGAAGTTGGAACAAGGGATTTTTTACCTTCTTAAAAAAGCACATGCTCCGTTTTCCCAGGATTCACACCAAGTCCACTAGCAGTGCTAAACAGGATAAGGGCCGTTTTCTCATTAGGTGATTATCTTTTTTCCCAACGAAAAACTGTAGATTAAAGAAATTTGGTTTTCTCAATGTCTCATTTGCTTCACAAAGCTAACCCGACCTCATCTGCCAATTATTTATTTATCGTACATATAAATTCAATCAGCTGACTGCTGTTCATAGCTTTTATGTGTTTGTGTTTTTCTAAACGATATTAAATAGTTTTTTTTAAAAAAAAAGTTTAATAGAGGAATTAACATTAATTTGATGGAGGATGAACATGAATAATCATGCCAGGTCTAACTACCAGGCAGACATGCAGAATAATGAATTTTTCAAAATATTCCGGCTGACGATGGCCACACTAAACAACTGATTTATATAAACATGTTGTCACTTGAAGGCAGGGTTCCCAACTTTCACATCTATACTGAAAATAATATTTTTGTCGTTATATTGAGAAAACCAAAATTGTTAACGGACAGTTTATCGACCTAATAAATGTATGTCGACATTTAGAAAGAGGCAGTTTGTCAATACATTGAGAAAACGTGCCTAAGTGTACTAAGTGAAGTTTGTAGGCATTGTGATAATGTGTCAATGTGTCTCCCAGAAACGGCTACAGCAACATCTTCAGCATATGCGACAGTTTTGCACTTCATGGAGTCTAATTTCTTGAGTAGTAAATAAATAACAAGGTTCCCCAAGAGTGGCGATAGAACACCTCCCTGTGGAGTGCCTCGGTTCGCTAATCTAATAATAGTAGCCGTTCCCATAGAAGAGATAATGACGCTATTGGTCAGAAGTCTGCCTATGAAGCAGATAATAGACTGATCTATATCCAGACCGACTAAATCCGAAAGAATCGTCTCTGGCGTCACATTGTTAAAGGCCCCTTCAATGTCCAAGAAGGCCACCAATGCATATTCTTTATGCTCGAGTAATTTTTCCATAAATCCCCCTAGCTAATGTTAAGCCGTCTCAAGAGATCTGCCCTTTATGTAGGCATGCTGAGACAAAGGATGTCGGTCAGGGTCAATCGACGAACGAAGGTGTAAATCAATTAACCCTTCCATAGTTTTCAAGAGGAAGGACGATAGACTACTAGGATGTAGATCAGGGCAGCGGTAGAAGATGACACGATCCTGCGCATGCGACTCGTCTCGGAGGATCCTTCCGCCCTCCAGGATTTGTGCTTTGTCTTCCTGTGGGTAAAAATTTTGAAAATTTAATGCTCAAATGCGAATATCAGATAAGCTGTAAGAGATAATTGACAGCAACGACGAGGTTTTTTTGACGAGGAGATTCTGTATATGTAAATTGTACGAAATCGGATCACAAACGAAGAAATAGGATTTTCTAACCAATGCACGATGGGGCCAATGACAGGTTTTGAGGCAAAAAGTCCTTTTTTCAAGTCAACCATTTAAAAATAATAATAACGGAATTTTATATTTAACACTTTGAAACACTCAAATATTAAAAAATTAAAGTCAGGTGCAAACTCATGGCGACATGCCGAGCTGCCAAAGTTGCCAAGTTTTGCTTTGCTACATTTTCCGACATTCAATCATAATGAAACAACAAAGGAATTTTAGTCGTCAAACATAAACTTTTAAGATTATAAAAATTTTGTAAAATGGAAAACACTTGTAAAGGTGTGTAAATTAAAATGATATTCAACATTTCAAAAAAAAGTTAGATGTAGTAAATAATTTTTTGTGTCAACTTGTGTTGTCTTTTTTGTGAAGTTTTTGCTGTCTTCCATATATTCTTTGGAATAGAACTTTGTTTATCCGAGCGTATCCGTGAAAAAATATATGTGCGGGGAAAGGTAATAATGTGTACTATAATTTTTTGGAAAAACTATCTGCCGCCATTTGCCGCTGTTTATAAAAATTTATTTCCAGATACCGTATAACTTAAAAATTTGGATATTTATACCCTAAACCTCCATAGTGGGGAGGATATATTGGGTTAGTGCTGACGTTTATAACGAGCAAAACTATTGTTCCAACACCCACCTTATGGTGTACTAATCTGCTCAGGATTACTTTCTGAGTCGATTAAGCGATGTCCGCCCGTCCGCCTGTCTTTCCGTCAATTTAAACCTTGTAATTAAACTACAGGTTGCAGTTTTAAAGATAATACGACAAAATTTGGTACAAGCATTTCTCTTGTCCTAGGGACAAAGCCCATTGTATTTGGTTAGACTCGGTCCAGTATTTCTCCTAGCCCACATACGATTGCCCTATCTGAAAATAATTAAGCTATCATAAAAATCTTAGTTATATAGATATCCAAACCAAATTCACCACAAATAATTTTTATATAAGCCGAAATCGCACCACCAAATTTTGTGACGATCGGTCCTTAATTAGTCATAGCTCCCATATTAGACCCACTTCCGAAAATCACTTTAACCAGCGTATATCTCTTAAAAATGTGGGTATTCCATTAAAATTAAATACAAATAAGTTCTATGGATACAAAATTCATATCACCAAATTTTATAACGATCGGTCCATAATTAGTCATAGCTCCCATATAAGGCCCACTTCCAAAAATCATTTTAACGAGCATAGATTTCTTACAGATGTTCGTATTAAAATAAAATTCAACACAGATAAGTTTCATATACACAGAAAACATGCCACCTAATTTTAGGGCGATTTGTCTATAACTAATGATAGATCCTCGCTTAATTTCCGCCTATCGCCATGCATATATTTCCTGTCACTAGAGGTGGGTGTGGCAGTAGGCGGATTGACTTGAAATGATTACTAAAGTCTTTGGTGAACATTTATGCGACCTAATTGAAAGTCAGAAACTTATTATTTGCCAGTGATCTTCATCCGCAGTTGCACTTTAATCCACCTACTGGAAATAGGCGTGGCACTGCCCGATAGACTTCAATTTTTTACTGAAGATTTAAAAGCTTATTATTATCATCTGTACGAAGTTTTAAAGATCTAGCTGTTTCCTGTGATTTATTGCCTCAAAACTGGTCGTTGGCCCCATCGTGCAATGTATTCCGCTGAAGCTCACCGAAGATTATGGCGAACGTGTTTCAGCGGTTTCAACATGCGAGAGACGGTTTGTGTGGTGCTGAAGTGGTGATTTTGACACGGAAGACAAAGACCGCCCAGACCATCCAAAAAAGTTTAAAGACCTGGAATTGGAGGTCTTACTCCATGAAGATTGTTGTTAAACTTAACAAGAGCTTGCAAAAGCATTGGGAGCTACTCAATCAGTAATTTAAAAATATTTACCAGCAGCAGGATTCATTCAAAAGCATGGAAATTGGATACCATACGAATTGAAGCTGAGAGACGTTGAAAGACGAAATGCTACTTGAATGCTATAAAAGAACAATATCTTTGCACCGAATCATATTTTGCAATGAAAAATGGATCATTACGAAAACCAGAAGCGTAAGAGACCGTATTTGAAGTCCGGCCAATCATCCGAATCGATACCAAAACCAAATATCCATGAAGCTAGGGTAATGCTGTCCATAGCTTATATGCATTGGCATTAGGCCTACTTTCAAAAATACAAAAAAATACAGAAATTTGAAAAACGATCATTGTTGGGTATTAAATGATGTGTCTATACCGACTATACTTTCTTATTCGTTATTTTTTTAAAATTTTTATCTTTAGATCCAAATGACAGCCTTATACAATAATTTGCCTACATCTACTTATTCTCTACTTGTTTATTATTGATAACAAACCAAAAAAAAAAAACTTAAGCTTGTGACCACTTTGGACAATTGACTAGTTTTATTATGTGCCTTGCATAAAAACAAAATCACTCAACCACCAGTTTGCACATCCCCTCACATGCCAATAAAAAACATAAAATACTAAGAACCATCATAAGTCTAGTACAAATAATAAGTTCAATAAAGCTACTTTCAATTCAAAGAACAACAAACAACAAAAAAAAAACTAAATATTATCCTGTTTAAAAACAAACTCTTCACATATGATATGATGATAACCTGCTTACAAGTCAGCGATAAATCATATTCTTGTTTTTTTTTTTCTTTTCAAACTTTAAGTATATGAAGAAATATACGATTATGTGTGGACGTAGATGTGAGTATGTTCGTACAAATAATTTACAAAGGGAAAATAAATAGAGAAAATCCTATGTACGAATATAATCGAATTTTTATTGATACAAGCAGCTTATATAAAACATAAATACATACACACTCACTCACTCACTCCTTTCTACATACTAGCAGAAAACTATTAAGGAAAACACAGTAAGACTAGCTGGAAAAATCACCCACATTACAAATACATCGTCCTTTTTTATCCTGTTCCTGTGTAGCATGTAACAAATTAACCTATGACTTTGAAGGCAGGTATTTAAGTTAAGAGTGATGTTTGTAACGATCCTGCAACTGAGATATGGAAAATTTAAACAAGGAAATATCTTTAAGAAGAATTCAATAGGACATAATTCCTTTTAGAGCGAATTTTCAGACCCCAGTCCACCCATTTACAGGTCACAAACCACTATTATGTAATCAATTGTGTGCCGATCTTTATAAAATTAGGTGATTGATGTCTTTATAAAATTAGGTGAATGTTGTAGACCTGTTTTCAAAGATTTTGAAACACCCTTATAATTTTGAGTTATTCTGAAAAAACTGTTTTAGGGTAGGTCGTAGTACTTTAATACCTCTAACTCGAACATTTTTAGACCGATTTAAAAAATTTATATAATTATGGATATACAAAGAATTAAGCTTTCATAAAATGTATGCATAAAATGTATTTATACCCTACACCACCATAGTGGGGTGGGTATAATGCGTTTTGTAGATGTTTGTAACGCCCAAAAATATTAATCTAACACCCACCTAAAGTATACAGATCGACTTGTAATCACTTTCTGATGTCCGTCCGTTGCTGGTTGTCTGTTCATGTAAACTTTGTGCGCAAAGTATAGGTCGCAATTTTGAAGCTATTCCAATAAAATTTGGTACATATAATCACCTAGCCCGCATACAAATGTCCTCCCGAATTTGGACTTTATCGGTCATAAATTTTTAATTTCTATAGGTATCTGCACAAATTTCGCTCCAAATAATAAATATAGACCCGCTTCCGAAAATCACTTTAACGTGTATAAATCTCTTATATAGACTTAAATCACACGACCTAATTTCATGGTGATCGGTCCATAACTGATCATAGCTCCCATATAAGGCCCACTTCCGAAAATCAGTATTTTAAAAGAAAAATGTTTTTGCATATTTATTTGGTGTAGGGTCGGGCTTGTAAAAAAATATTTATTTATTAAAACATTAATTTTTTAGTAAAACATTATTTTTTTTGTAAAAATCATTTTTTTGTAAAAAATTAATTTTTTTGTAAAAATCATTTTTTAGTAAAAAATTCATTTAGTGTAAAAAATTAATTTTTTTGTACAAAATTCATTTTAAATATAATTTTGAGTAAAAAAATATAATTTTGAGTAAAAAAATATAATTTCGAGTAAACAAGTCATGAAAAATCTCTATTATGGACTCATTTTTAAATTTTTTTGTAAAAAATTCTTTTTTAGTAAAAAATAAATTTTTAGTAAAAAATTCATTTTTAGTAAAAAATTCATTTTTAGTAAAAAATTCATTTTTAGTAAAAAATTCCTTTTTTAGTAAAAAATTCCTTTTTTAGTAAAAAATCTATTTTTGAGTGAAAAATCTATTTTTGAGTAAAAAATCTATTTTTGAGTAAAAAATCTATTTTTGAGTAAAAAAACTATTTTTGAGTAAAAAATATATTTTTAGAAAAAAATATAATTTTGAGTAAAAAAATCTCTATCATGGACTCTATGAACGCAATAGTTTCTAATTTATGAACGCGCACAAAGTCATTCAAATTTGTTGAATGTTTGGTTAATAAAAGTTTACTTAAGCACACTTTAAACATTCACAAACGAAAAAAACAATAAACCAAAGTACATATGGTACATGAAACAATGAGAAGCGCATAGTAAGCTGTCTTTGATTTGAATAATAGAATAGAGATTTTTTTACAAGGTGTGTGATTTGCAAGCATTATTTTAAAGTATAAAAATAATTAGATATAATGTTTTATATATCAATGGAAAGGTAATGAAATGTAGTTTTCAAAACATTTAATATTTTGAAAACTGCTTAATTAGTTTTAGATGAAAATTAATAAAATATAAAATAAATATTTTTGAGAGATTTTAAACTTTCGATAACTCATCAGGAACCTTCAGTGACTTTCAAACGTTAAATGAATTAGTTCGTTTTAATTGAACAATATTTATTAGAGAATAACCTTAAGTAACTTCCTGTCTTCTATATGTAACATTTTTTAGAGAAAAAAAAAACAATTTTGTACTCAAAAATAGATTTTTTATTACAAAATTAATTTTTCACTAAAAAGTTATTTTTATACCCTCCACCACCATAAGTGGTGAATAATGAGAAATATTTATCTGAGACCCAACAAAGTATATATATTATTAATCCTTATGAACTTGTATGTCGGTTGAACTATATCCGTCTGTCTGTCTGTCTAAGTAAAACACACTCACGTTCAAAATACATAAGCGAAATTAATGAAATGTATACCAAAATGTTTATAATTTTGTCAGTTTGGTATTGAAAATCAACCTCCAAAAATTTTGATAATTTTCACATGTTTTTTGTGGCTTTGGTTAAATTCATTGCAGAGAATACCATGACATTTTTAAATATCTATTTGTATGATAAGATAGCAAATTCTGCTGAAAATGATAAGAATCGGTCCATAATTTTTCCTAGCTCCCATACAATTTTCTTTCCGAACTATGATGCTATTGTATATAAATGACCATAGAATTGCAGTATCCATTCAAAATTCAGCACAACTAAGTTTCGTGCATAGAGAAATCGTGAGACAAATTTTTTTTTTTTGGATCGGACACTATTTGACCATAGCCTTCATATAAAGTTCATTTCCGAAAATCACTTAAATACTCTAAAATATTTTATATATCCCTATCGGGTTGAAATTCGACATGCATAATTCTCAAGTACATAAAAATCGCTGTAGAGAAGATCGAATTGTATACAAATTAATATATTGTATCCAAAAGTCATACTACTGGATTTTGTGAATATCGGTCCATATTTGACCACAGCACCCATTTTAGGTCCATTTCCTATAATCACGTTAATATCCAACAACTCTTGTGAATAACATTATTGAGATAAATGACGGTCGGTCCGGTCCATTAAAGGTTATATCTCCCATATAAGTCCCACATCCGAAAAAAACATTAAATCATGTAAACATTCATATGGGTAAACAATTTAACAGAAATAAGACTCAAATAGATTTGGTGACTATGGGTTCATAATTATTTAAAGTTGGATTTGTACACATTTAAGTGATTTTTGGAAGTGGGCCTAATATGGAGGATATGGACCGAAAAATTTGTAAATTTGCCCTCCATGATTTTGGTGGTTGGTATAAAAATAAAATGTCTTTTGTAAGTTCAATGGTATAATGTCTTTTCAAGTCGACCAAAACATATAATTTATTTTTATACATAAACCTCCATGCATAGCAAGAAAAAATTGCTAAAAAAAATGTGTCCAACAAAAAGCTACAAGATGCTGTGTACTAAAAATGTCAAATCAATTGATATTACACATTGCTGCTGCTGTAATATGATGTGACTCTTACTCTCTGCCCAGTTTGACTGCTTTCCCCAGCAACATCTTAAGTATATTTGAGTATGTTCCGGTCACTCTATGATTGTCTTGGCAATTTAGGATTTAAGCAGCATATACAAATTGTTATCAGATTTGTTCTTATTCTTATTTGTGTATTATTTTTTTTTTTTCATATTTTTTAGCAAGTGGTCAGCGTTTAATTTTTTTCTTCTAGGGGTCATGGAAAACTTTTGACTTGGCAAATGCAGTAATAAAATTGATATTACATTTAAGATATTTGGCCATAAATATGTTAAGCCTTTTATTTATCTAAATATATATATTTTTATATAATATTCCCCTTCTATCGAACAGAAACAAATACAAATTGGCTACTTATTTAAGTGGGTTATTTGTTATTAAATAGACAATTTGGAAAATTTCATGTTTTATTTTAAAGCGGTTTAAAGGTAATAAATCATGAGTAGTTTAGAGCAAAGGAAAGAAAGGTATAAAAATATATTTTATTTATAGTTAAGAATATTAGTACGAGTATTATTAAGAAAATACAATAGTGACCTTCATATATTTTACTATTAAATTCATAGAAATTTCAAATATTGAATATGGAAAATAAAGATAAAGAAATTTCAAACTTAATTCGATGTATCTTGGCTCATTATTATAGAAAATTCTAAAAGTGCAAAAAGTCTCCCTTTGTGCATTCTCAGTTCATTCTGAATCATATGAGCATAATTTTTTGAAAATGCAAAAAGTATACTTTGAAGAAAAAAATTTTCACTTTCTTCTGAAAAAAAAAAAAATTAAAAAAATGGCCCATTTTGAAAAAAAAGTCAAAAATTTTATGTCTTTAGTTACAAAATATTTATTTTCATAGATATCCCACTAAGCTACCAAAAATATCTTCCAGGAAAAGATCTAATCTTTCTTTTGAACAAAAAAAAAATTAAAAAAGGGTCCATTTTGAAAAAAAAGTCAAACAAATTTTTGATTTTAACAAAAAAGTAAAAAATTTTATGTTTTGTGTTACAAAACATTTATTTTGATAGATATCCAACTCGCATCCCACTAAGCGACCAAATATATCTTCAAGGAAAATATCTAAGCTTTTGTTTGAAAAAAAATGGGACCATTTTAAAAAAAAAGTAAGAACAAAATTTGATTTCGGACAAAAAAATTCCAAAAATTTAGATATTTTTTATTATTTTTTTTCGAAAGATTGAAGAAATAAATAGCTAAACTATTTGGGATATATTTTGCTAAGAACAATAGTTAATAAGTTATTGTCCAAAATGTAAATTTTTCAACCCCTCTAACTCAGAGAGCTCTCGACAGATCTTGTTGAAAAATTGTATTTGAATTACTATGATATATAACTAACCTTGGTGCAAACCACCGTACTTTTATGTTGGTAAGTTCAATCATTTTAAATTTTACCAGTTGAATACCCGACAAGATTGACTTCTCAAAATACTCCAGTTTGTCGAAGGTTTTGTGATACAGATATATCTCAAACGATTCAGATTTTTGTGCACTTTGTTACATTTTGAGTAATGTTTAAAATTTTATCAAAACTGCCATAAAATTTTGAAAATAAGGCATTTTCCCGTTTCCATCCCTTTTTCAAAAAATGGCTTTTTTGTACTAATTCCTCCAATTTAAATGATACCACTCTATTCAAATGAGCTTCAATATTGTAATGGAAGATCCAATTTTAGTTGGAATTCATGCACTGATATGAAATAGTGTCGTATAAAGTTTGAAGACTGTCACAATTATAGTTCTGCATATATTCGAAAATAACTATTTACGTTGTATGGGTGGTGCCACGCCCATTTATCCAATCATGCCCATTTTCTGCCAAGCTGCATACTATAGATCACCAGCTATTCTATAATGACTGTTTATTTGTATGGAATGAGCCACGCCCACTTCAAATTTCATAATAAAAAGTAGACTGTATGTTCCTTACAGATATATAGGAACTTACAATAAAAATTTAAAGAGGATCCGTCCAGTGGATTAGGCTCCTAAAAGTCACAGACAAACAAATAAATAAACAGACATTTTCATTTTTATATATTTTCACCTAAAATGCAAAAGGGCATATGACACAGGTCTACAGCAGAAAAAGGCTTGACTTACCATTATATAGATTAGATGCATCATGGCTACCTAAGTATAAAAATGGTAAAATTTTTCCATTCTATGGATAGATCTTTTTTTTGAAAAAATGTTTAAGTAAAATTATAAATTTTGTTAGACAATTCTCCACATAATTAATGATACCTCAAAAATCGTTAGTCCGATGTTATTAAAATAAATTTAGAAAAGATTAGATCTAGTTAGCCTTTAATACGTTTGTATAATGCGTTTCAATTGGCTCAGTAGTTTCAGAGTTATAATAACAAATTAACCCTCTGCGACTGACGTTACTTTAGCATAACAATTCTAATGACGTAGTAGTACTCTAGACACCATTTCGATGGCTAATATTTTCAAAGTTCTTTTTTGAGAACAAAACGAAAATTCATTTTAAACAATATTTATTGGAATGACATAAATTGGCCCTAACAAAATCAGATCTATATAAAAAATAAAAAAAAATATTCCATTTTTGATTTTTTTTAACAATTTTTAAACTGATTTTAGTTCACATCTAAGTTAACCAGTCTAGAAAAAATTAGATAATTTCAATGGTTTAAAAAAAAGTTACACCTAATTTTAGATAGCACAAAAAAACACATCTGTACAATAAATATTTATACCCTACACCATCATAGTGGGAAGGGTATTATGCGTTTGTGCAGATGTCTGTAACGCCCAAAAGTATTAGTCTAACACCACCTCAAAGTATACCGATCGACTTAGAATCGCTTCCTGAGTCGATTAAACGATGTCCGTACGTCCGTCTGGTTGGCTGGCTGGCTGGCTGTCCATATAAACTTTGTGCGCAGAGTACAGGTCGAAATTTTGAAGATATTTCGATCAAACTTGGTGCATGTTACTTTTTCGGTGCAAGGACCAAGCCTATTGAAACTCGCTCCAAATAAGTTTCATATATACTAAATTCATGTCACCAAATTTTGTTACGATCGGTCCATAATTGGTCATAGCCCCCATATAAGGCCCACTTCCGAAAATCACTCAAAAATATAAATTATTGAAATTTTAAAAGAAAAATGTTTTTGCTTTTTTAAGGTACTGAAAACGTGAAATACGATGATTGCAAAATAACGGTGGAAATCCCTTATTTTGTTTTGTTTGTGTCTGTTAAACTACACGTCAGTCGCAGAGGGTTAAAACAAAAAATATATTTTTTACTTGAAAATATAAAATTTGTTGCATTAAAAAATCATGAAAAATCGATTATTACTTCATCACAAAGCCACTTATAATAGGAACAAAATGAGATATCGTTCATGAAACTCCATTGATTCTTTTCGAATTTATTCACAATTAAGTGAATTCGCTCATTTTCAGAAAATTGTGTTTACAAGCGTGTTATTTGAGTGTAAATTTTACATGTGTTTTGTTACAATTTTTGTTATTCAAAATCGAATATTTATTCTAAATCGAACCTTTATTCGATTATTCGAATAATTTTTATTCTAATGACAACGCTAATAATTATCTTTTAAATAAATCTTAAAGCAGCTAAAGCCCACTACATCTTCATAAAATACACATAGTTAAATTTATACACTATGTAAATTTTCTGGTTTTTAAACATAATTTAAATCGTGAATAAAATCGCGAGCTTATGGAAATGGAAAAGAATAAAAATGTAAATGTCCCAAAGGACTTAAAATTATGGAATATGGTCAATATAGGAAGACCCAAGGTAAAAATTTTGTGTTTTTCAGTGTTCTTTAATGAAATTTTATTTAAAATAAAGAAAATTAATTTACTGTTTATAAGAAACAGAATGCAGGACTTATTTGTTTATTTATTTAGTTGGATTCATAAATATCCATAATGACATGATCTATTACAAACAGCACAATGAACAACAATGATTTTCCTTAAATAATGGAACTAAAATTTAGAAATTAATGATTACAAAACATTAATAAATTATTAAAAAATACTACTTATCAATTCAGCAGCATAAATAAATAGCTCCATTTTTGTTAAGGAAATCCTTTTAATCTCCAAACTTAAATATGAATGCAAATATACTACTGTACTGCTTCCAAAACATTGAACTCAAAACTTAAGAATCTAATTACAATTAAAAGCTTACAATAGAGAAATTCGAAATAAATAAACACAAATTAATCCCTTATTACTGAGAACCATTCAATAGCATTTTTCGAAGAACTAAGAAAAACCATACACATAATAATAACCCATTCACTTCGCTGAATAAATTATGCCTTTAATACCAGTGACTCCTTTATTTCACGCTACTTAAACGGTAGAAGGTGGGAAACCAGCAAAGAAAACTACAGGCAAAACAAAAAACATTTAAATTAAAGAGTCAGCGAAGCAACCAAACAATAGACATTTGCGACTTAAGACTATAAATGAAATGACCGTCACGAAAAATATTTAAATGTACCACGAGTCTAATAATGTATTTTCTACGAGTATTAATGTGAAATGCTGATGAAGATGCTCTGCTCGAGGAAAAGCAAGAAAATCTGCGAACGTATGCCAAACGCGTAAAAAACGCGGAGGATTGAAAACAAAAAACGATTACTTATAAACATTTGTTCAGAGGCGGCTGAGGAATTAAAATTAAGAAAACTAAACAAAATGAAAAAAAAATTAAAATAAACAGCATGACTTTGTTTAGTGTAACTGGTATGAAAGGATTTTTTCCCAAAAAGGATTTACTAACCAGTCAAGTGGTGCTTTTTTTAAATTATTTTTCTTTTGATTTTCTATGATATTTTTATTTTTGAAATAATTGTCCTTTTTACTGTCTTCGATTTTTAAGGAATTATTTAAATTTGAAGAAAGAACATTTATTAATAGTGGTGGTTTTTATGTATTTTTTATATTTTTGTTTTCTTTGTACTACTGGTCTATGGGGATTATAGATATTTTTTCAATCTTCTGTGCATATTTTATTTATTTAAATAGGACTAATTAAATATATTTAATGGACATTATGACAGTGGAGCATCAAAAGAAGATATTGTTGAAAATATATAGAATTTGAGAACTACATAAAACAGTAAAATTAACACCTCTAGTAGATCGACATAACACAAATTAATATTTTATTGGGTTGCGGGATTTTTTTAAAATTTTTAGCTTTTATTTAGAAACAATTGTACAATATAAATTTACTCAAAGTATTGGCCATTGTTATCTATAAACTTTTCCCATCTTTCTGGCAACATATGGATTCCTAGCTAAAGTAACTGCTCATCTTTTGAGGCCAAGAACGATTCAAGCCAATATCGGATGCTCTGTTCCAAGGTCTAGCGTATCCCAGAGAGAGCGTTTTGCATTGATCGAAACAAGTAGTAGTAGGCCGGGGCACGATCTGAACTATAAAGCGGGTGAGGCAAAACTTCACAAACACTTCATTCTAAATACTTTTAACAGGTATTGCAACATGTGGCCGAGAGTTGTCATGCTAGAATATTACGGTTTTATGCCTGGCTTCAAACGAATCAGCTGAGTTCGGTACACGTTCTCTGTGATGGTCTGGTCAGATTTCATAATATAGAGGACCATTTTGCTCCCATCAAATACGGACAATTACCTTACCGTCATGGATATTTGGCTTTGTTGCTGTTGTTTTAGCATCTTTAACAATTTTACAATATTTAATCTGGGGGTTCTGCATGATCAAGTTCAAGTAATTGTGCTACTTCTGCTGGGTGGGTCCATAAATCTACTGGACGTAGTGAAGTAGGGCTGGCTGGACAGTTGAAAATGTGGAGGGTATCATGGGGACCCTGACCACATGCTGGGCATAAGTTGAGGATGGCACGGTCTATGCGGGACCAGAAGGCATTAAGCCTGTTGCTCCATCCTGATCTTAGTTGTGCCAGAACGACTCTTGTTTTACGCGATAGAACTTTTTCGGCGTCTGCTGTCGGTGGTGGGCGACCACCAAGTACGACATTCATACGGTATCCTACTACCGTGGAATTTATAGCGTCTCCATGAAAGTCGTTCAAAGCTGTCAAATACAAGCTGCTATCAAATGGATCCTGCACATACCTCTGTATGCTCTCCTCGTATTTTATAAGGTCCTGTCTGACATGCCTCGGGGGAGACTACAACTGTATGATGTCGAAGTTTGGATGACTCCTCCGGAGACATTCCCTGACCGGTAGAACCTCAGTTTCCTCGTGAAGGTGGTGTTCGTAAGTAATTTGGAGGCAGGCTGTGATGGCCCTTAAGGCTGCATTTTGACAGCTTTGAATATTTCTCTACTGAGTATCACTTAACGAAGGCGACCACACTGGAGCAGCATAGTTCCACTGACCGGCAAATCGTCTTGTAGGTTGCTAGCAAGGATTCTTTGTCCATACCCCAAGTTCTACCGCACAGTGCTTTGTAATGGACAAAAATTGAAGGAGTTATTGCAGACGAATAAAAATTAGTGAAATATTACCTTTTGGTAAGATTAAGAAAATATATATATTTCTTGAAAAAATCCGTGAAAGGACACGGGTACCTCCCATATATCCTGAACATATAATTTTGAATAAAATTCACAGTTATACCATTTTAAAATTTGGTTATAATCATTTTTATAAAGTTATTGATGTTTGTGAAAATTTTTATTACAATCGCAGCACGGATTCGGATAGCTGCCGTACATCCTTTTCCTTAAAAAACCTATAAACCTGTATAAAATTATTAATTTTCAGAAATTATTGTTCTCTTATAATATTAGATGCAAAATTATGAAAATTCTATCGGAAGGATATTCATAATTCCAAGACATCAAGATTTCAATATCCTGTATAACATCTAATTTTTTTTAAAAAATTCGTAAAAATCGTTTCTTATTTTGGATCCAATTTGGTTATAATCCTTTTAATAAAGTCATTGTTGTTTGTGAAAATTTTTATTACAATCGCAGCAAGGATTCGGTTGGCTGCCATACATCCTTTTCCTTAAAAAAACCTATAAACCTGAATAAAATTATTAATTTTCAGAAATTATTTTTCTCTTATAATATCAGATTAATTTAGTTATTAACATTTCAATTCTAGCAAGGATTTACATCCTTTTTTTAAAAAAATACTGAAATATTGTATATATTTTCTAAATTCGGAAGGACGGATGGACGGACATTTTCAAATGTTGATAGCCTTTTGGTTCAGCTGTAATATTAGAAACCGGATGTTAGAGTATACTTTAGGTGTTCCCAATATCAGCAGAAGCTAATATTACTGTCTCAACCTAAGGATATGTAGGTTATATTCAATTATTGAGTTACTTACATTTACGGTAAAAATGTATTATCTATGGGTGCCATCAAAAACAAATTTTGTTTAAAGTTCTAGTCAAAACGGACAAATAATGATTTCACATTATAATAAATAAGAGATAGACATTAGATAAAATTAAAGAAAAATTAAAATTGATTAACATGTTTTTTTTCAAAATTAAATCAAACTTTGGAATTTTTTTTTGATTTCAGCAAAAAAAACATACAACATCAAGAACCAAATAAAGACCTATTAATACACTTTATGTCATTAAACTACCTTTGTGAAATAACGCAATATTTCTTAGTTATTTAAAAGAAAAAACGGTATTATTTTATAAAAAGCCAAAAATCTGGAGCTATTTCAGCAAACCATCAAATTGAAAATTTACGAAATGGTAATTTATACATTTAAACAAAAACAAAATTTTAATAGTTTTCATACGAAAGGACAACTAATGATTACATTTTCTTATAGATAATACTTAAAGCTATTCTATAGTAAAACATAATCAAAATAGATTAACATATATTTTACTAATATTCCAACAAAGTTTTAGAGCTTATATTTGACTATAATTTTTAGAATCTTAATTCGATTGGAACAGTTTTCAGGTGGTGTTTTACTACAAGCGTTAGGTTTACATCCATAAAAGAAAAAATGTTTTTTAAGTTCAAGTTTCAGAGAAATTTGGGAAAAAGAGAAAACACCCATAAACAAGCCATTGAAAAAATTGGCGGGTAAAGTGGTACGCCATGTTCTTTTAATATTGTACACCAAACCGCATAACCGATACATAGTATTTTAATTTGTAAATGAGTTGCGTTTTATTTAAATCATCTTTAATGGATGCGGTTAAATTTGGCGGCTGACCAAGCTTACCAGAAGCTCCTCAATACATTCTTCGCTTCGTAGGAGACATTGAATGACTGATGCGAAAAAGATTTCCATTTGTTGTTTCTAATAGCTCAGATAGCGTTCTTCAAATCTTCCGCTGCCCATTTTCATACTTAACATTTCTTTGGCATATTATTTGCTTGAAATTCTTTAGCTATACCACATTAGCCGACCACGTGGTTTAATGAAATTATTATAAAATTAAACATATAAACTAAATATACTATATTGTTACATATGTTCTTCAATAGCAAAATATTTCCATTTGACTTTAATATTAAATTAATAAAGTTTAAAACTCGTGATTGTAGAAAAAAATTAATTTTTAACAGATCACAAAAAAAGTCTATTTCCATGACCTGTAAAAATTAAGTGCACTCACCCAACTCACTAAACTCTTAAGCTTGGTACCGCTACTCCTATGCTCTTAGTTTTAAAGAAAAGCAGCTATACCACATTACCCGCCTATACCACATTACCCGAACTTACTCTACAGTAAAAAAATGTAAATTATTAAAAATTGCGCAGATTAAACTGTTAAACCTTTTTTGACAAAAACAGTAATTTTCCATAATTCCACATTCATATTCTTTCATTTGCAGCCAATCGCGAGTTTATATCTTTTAAAACGAACTTTTAACAATGATTTTAGTTAACCATAAAAAAATATATTTTTCTCCACAAAATTTATGTTGAAAATATACTAACTTTAGCGACCTCTAGTGACGACAAAAAGAGATATAAAAAGTCTTTTTAACACGAATGAGTTATTTAGTTGTCTATTGAAAAATATAAATTTCATTAACATCAAAAATATGATCTTGTTTTTGATTTTTGTCCATTGAACAAAGCACTGTGTGCCGGCTAGTGCCTTGAGGACCTTGTTCATATTTCTTTGTTTATGGCTTTGTATACAGGGCTTCATATACGATTTCATATGCTTCAGGTTATTGTAGGGGTTCAATTTTTCATCGCAGTAGTGATTCGGTGCAAAAATGATTTTTTTTTATAGCATTCAAGCATAATTTCAAACTTCAAATTTTTTTGGCTGGCCTGGGCGATCTCTGTCTTGGCTGGCCTGGGCGATCTCTGTCTTCCGTGTCAAAATTACCACTTCTGAATTGCACAAACCATCTTTCGCACGTTGAAACCGGTGGCAATTTTATACCCTACACCACCATAGTGGGGATGGTTAAATGCGTTTGTGCTGGTGTTTATAACGCCCAAAAATATTAGTCTAGCACCCACCTTAAAATATTCCAATCTGCTCAGGATCTCTTTCTGAGTCGATTAGTGTAGCTTCAATTCGAAATTGGATATCATGTAAAATTTGAACTATGGAGACGGATTGAGTCCGATGTCTTTTCGAAAATGTTTGTTTCCATCGTACATTGTCCCATTTTAAAATAAAATTAGCCCTAGAAGATTTCTTATACTATTTAACTTCTTCATTTCTTTTACTGTATGGTAAATACAAAAAACAATTTAAAAAAACAAAATTTTCTTTCATTTCTCAAAATTAGCACTGTATCTTCTTATTTCATATAATTACGGCCATTATTGCAAGATATTAAGAAAGTTATTCTATTTTTTTGGTTTTTCTTTGTATGTGTTTTTTTTTATTTGCCTCAACTTTTATTAATCTTTACTTTTAATATGCTTAATTTTTACTTTGATGTTCGATTTTTCTTTTCATTACCATTTCTTTTTTTAATTCTTGCAAACAAAGTTTATTTATTTAAAAAATTAAATGACACGAGTATCACAAAAAAAAAATCGGAAATTTTATCAACTAGAAAAAAAGGAAGAATAAAAAGAAAATTGTCATAATTAGTCATTAGTCATAATATAGAAAGAAATAAAGGCAAAATACAAATTTTCCATTGGGATTTTTTGTCCCAACACCTCCATACAGAAATAGTACTCTTACCATACAGTAATGCTTTGTCTCTATATTATGTAAATGTGCATACAAACCAAAACCCTTTAGACTTCCAAACTATAGAGTATTTTCTAAAAGTATAATGCCACTTATAGCAAGCAGTAAGACAAAAAGAAAAATAGTAAAGTGGCATAAGGAATAGTTATGGTAATTGCCACCAGCATCATCAATGTCATCATCATCGACATCAAATATCTTCTTGTCTTAATAATATCAGTAAAAGTTGCATCAATAGCCCAAGTATTGAATGAATAAAGTAGTAACTATGTATATTAGGGTGGCTATTCTTTTGCAGTTTTTGGGTTTTCTATGCTCTCAAGAATCAAAATTGTACTTCGTCATCTAAAAAGCAAATGCTGAAAATTTGCGGAAAATTGAATATTGTTCTGGGTTTTATTTCAAGTTGCTAGAAGACAATTTTAGTCCTTGGAATCATCGAAAGAGTTCAAAATAAGTGCCACCCTAATGTTCATATGTATTACTTGAGTATGTGGTTCGGTGGTAGGTTGATTCTCTGTTTGCCAGTTGAAGTAGTTTTTAAGGTTCATTTTAGTTTTACTAAAGAATTTGTATTTTAATGCATTTACCATTCAGACTTCTATAATCACATTGTTTTAATATTGAACATCAAACGGTTTTTTTTTTCTGCCAAACATTTACAATATCATACTGCTTGAAAATGACTTGATAACTTTTCATAAAGTTTTATTGTTGGAGTTTATTTTTGCCCCAAGTGTGTGTGTGTGATAAACTTTTGTTAGATTTTAGCTTTTATTTTTTTTTATGTTTTTTTTACAGTCTGTATTTAATATTAATTTAGCAGTTACAATTTATGCTATACGAAGTAAAATAGAGTGAACAAAGTTGATCGAATTTAATGAATCTACCAATAATTAACAGCCCCCTACGAATCACCAAAGCTGTAATAGGGATTCTTGTTTATGTGAAATATCATAGTTTAAGCTACCAAAAAATAGTAATGAACAAAACTATAAAATAGCAAAAAGTATCGAGGAGCAAAGGAGATTTTGATTAACTCTTGGGATAAAAATTACCAGAAAATATGTTTTGACAAATTTTAACTCCAAGTTTATAAAATGGTTAATTTCGAGCCTCATTTTATATGTATAGACAATTTTCAAGTTTTAAACCTTTTGGTTGTAAAGCTTATCTTTCAAACATTTTAATCAGACAGTGCGGAGATTTTATTTTACTTTTTTCAAGGTCAAATTGTTCACCAAAAAGCTGACAAAATTTGAATACTTTGTCAATTCTTTGCACGATCTGTCAAGAAGTCTCTGAGTTCGAGGGGTAAAATTTTGACATTTTGGTCAAACAAGTATTTATACCCTACACCACCACAGTGGGGAGGGTATTATGCGTTTGTGCAGATCTTTGTAATGCCCAAAAATATTGGTCTAACACCCACCTTAAAGTATACCTATCGACTTACAATCACTTTCTGAGTCGATTAAACGATGTCCGTCCGTCTGGTCGGCTGGCTGGCTGGCTGTCCATGTAAACCTTGTGCGCAGAGTACAGTTCGCAATTTTGAAGATGTTTCGATGAAATTTGAAACATATTATTTTTTCGGCTCAAGGACCAAGCCTATTGAAACTGGCTGAAATCGGACCATTATTTCACCTAGCCCCCATACAAATGTCCTCTCGAAATTGGACTTTATCGGTCATAAATGTTTAATTTATAAATGTATCTCCACAAATTGCGCACCAAATAAGTTTTATATATACAAAATTCGTGTCACCAAATTTGTTACGATCGGTCCATAATTAGTCATAGCTCCCATATAGACCCGCTTCCGAAAATCACTTTAACGTGCACAAATCGCTGTTGGTATACTCACAAAATTCAACTTAGTAAACTTTCATAGAGACATAAATCACACGACCTAATTTCATTGTGATCGGTCTATAATTGGTCATAGCCCCCATATAAGGCCCACTTCCGAAAATCACTCAAAAATATAAATTATTGAAATTTTAAAAGAAAAATGTTTTTGCTCTTTTACTTAGTGTAGGGTATTATGTATGAATTTTTCCAATTTTTAGCTTTTATTTTGAAACATTGCACAGTGGAAAATTTCGGATCAAAAATCTGTAACATTTGAATGGATGAGGATTTTTGTATGATTTTTTGTTGAACAGGTGGGACTTTAAGCTTTAATATGTATTTTTAATCATAAAAATCGTATTATTAAAAAAAAGTTATGAACGGTTAAAAATAATTTTTTGATTTTTTTTTGTGTGTTTTTGTATAAAAATAATAGTGCTATAGTACCTCTAACTCACATATTTTTAGACCGATTTCAAAAACCGATTTATAAAAAGTTTAGCATTTTTTATTTTTTTTTTTGTAATTTTTCAAATTATTTAACCTATTTTTTGCACAATGTTTTAAAGATAATTTTTTATAGACACAAATGAGACATTACTTGTTAAAAACGGTTTATATTTGCAAGAAAATACTATACAAGGTGTTAATGAAAAGTTGAATAACTTTTAAAATTTTCATCCTGTTAAAAAAATTAAAACACTGTTTTGTTAAGAACTAGATTTACTTCATATATAGTTATACATTTTTATAACCTATCATAGCAAAATAAGCTATGAAAAGCAACTTAAATCAAATAAAGTTGATGATTTTTTTCTTAAAATTCTGAGTTGCTCAACAGTTTTGCATGTCATTTGTTTATAGGCACCAAAATGCAGCTAATTTTGATATATCTTTTAGACAATAAGTTAAACTTTTATTCTATGTTAAAACTAGATCGGCGGCAGACGGCGCCAATAGTTAAAATTCTAGTCAAAGTTGCGAAGGTAAGTTGAAAAACATTATATCCAAACTCATTAACAAGGTAGAATCTGGACGAGATACCCTTTCCAACAAGGTATAACAATTCTGAAAGAAAATAATTATAAATATTAAAAATACGCCCTTGAATGTGGTATAATTTTAACTCCCCAAATATTTAAAGTCGGATGTAGTGTGTTCTGTCGCCATTTTCGAATACTTCTGTTGACATAATAACTATAATTTCTGCAAATAATTATTGCTTGACATCATAACTTTACGATACAAGTTGTTTTATGGTTAATTTAAATTAACCATAAAACAACTTGTGCATTGGTGCAATATAAATTTATTCAAAGTATTGGCCATGGCAACATATATATTCCGAGCCAAAAGAACTGCTCATCTTTTGATGTTTTAAAGTAAGGCGTATCCCAAATTTATATTTATTATCGATATCTTACTTTGTTCCTATTACATGTGGCTATGCGATAAAGTGATAAATCTAAACAATTTTTGCCGTCTTCGATTTTTAATTTTTTTTTAAAAAACAATAAAATTTACTATTTTCACGTATCCAATTGTGAAATAAATTTCAAAACAAATTTCAGCACTTTTAAGTTTCATATAAAAATATTTACACCGAACACATCAAACGAAGCAATTGAGTTGCCACCTGTTGCACCCTATTTTGGAGCAGCCATACCCCCACGTTTTGAGATTCGAGAGATCGAAAATGCTATTGCTGATTTAAATCCCAAGAAAGCGCCTGGTATGGATAAGATCAGCAACAAGATGCTTATGGAGCTACCCCGGATAGCAATAAAAATAATTCTTTTTATTTTTAATGCTATATTACGACATGAATATTATCCTCCAGAATGGAAGGTTTCACTGGTTACCATGATACCCAAGCCGGGAAAAGATCACACAAAAGTAGAATCATACAGACCCATCAGCCTATTGTCTAATATATCAAAGCTATTTGAGAAGATACTTATGAACAAGTTGTACGATGTTAACTGAAAACAATTGTATTCCGAATCATCAATTTGGATTTAGAAGAAAACACAGTACTATCGAACAAACCCATAGACTTGTAAATATGGTGAGAAAAGCGTTTGAAGAAAAGAAATACTGTTCTGCACACTTCATCGACATCTCTCAAGCGTTTGATAAGGTATGGCATGCTGGATTAATATACAAATTGAGTCAAAATTTACCGGCAAACACACATAAGCTGTTGGAAAGCTATTTAACTGGTCGAACATTTAAGGTTAAAGAGGGAAACTTTTTAAGTACTGCACAACCCATTGAAGCTGGAGTCCCCCAAGGCAGTATCCTGGGACCTTTTTTATACTTGATGTATTCGTCTGATATGCCAACTAACAATCGCACTCATACATCAACATTTGCTGATGATACTGCTATTCTAAGCATTCATGAAAACCCTCAAGAAGCGTCTCGTTACTTACAAAACCACATATTTGAATTAGAAAAATGGTTAAAACAATGGAAAATTAAAGTCAACGAGCAAAAATGTACACACATTACATTTACATTGCGTAGAGAATAATGCCCCCCTATTCATATCAATAACCAAACAATAATTCAACAATCGGAAGTGAAAATCCTCGGAATACATCTCGATCGTCGCCTTACATGGAAAAGTCATATAGATGCAAAGTTGACTCAAATGAAATTGAAATCAATTCAAATTAATTGGCTTATTGGCAGAAACTCCACGCTTAGTTTAGATTGTAAACTTCTACTTTATAACATGATCATAAAACCGATATGGTGTTATGGCATACAGTTATGGGGCACGGCCGGCCGTGCCCCATATATATCTTCATATATATATCTTCAACTAATAGAGATAACCTACATGTGTAAACGTATTTTTAGTAGATCTTCTCAAGGACTATTTATATTTTAAATTTTAGCTCATTCGGATCATAAATGGATTTTTGGCGATTTTTTTAAAAATTTAAGACCCGAGGTGACCAACTTTGAGGGGCCACGTACTGGCCCCCATTACCCCTAGGAAGCTGAACAACTGCAAATCAACTCGAAAACACCTCAGCTCCAATCGTGTGAAATTTCGTAATAATATCTCTAATAGTTCCCGAGATACCGAATTATTGCCAAAAAAAATACGTTTCTGAACCACTGTGCGCGGCCTCAGCGTCAAATGTAGAAAAGATCCAAAGACGCCAAAACAAGTTTCTAAGAATGATCACAGTTGCCCCCTGGTATATCAAAAACGCGAATATACACAAAGATCTAAACGTGCCCATTGTAAAAACTGAAATCTCGAAAAACGTACAAAAATATTTAAAAAAAACTTGAAGTTCACCCAAACCCGCTGGCCCGCAACATATTAGATAACCGTGGCCACACTCGATTAAGAAGGAGGGACACAGCAGACCTAATCTAGAAGGAAGAATGCCAATTTAACCAAAACAACTATGAACACAAAATTTTTTCGTCCGGCACTGGCTGGACTAATTAAATAATAATATTAGATATAAGATTTGAACCACTTATTATTAGTTCATTAAATAATGAAGATACAATAAATAAATGATGAAAAAAATAAATATATAAAAATATATTACTTGACCAAACTGCGAGGGCGGATCAATATTTTCGAACTTCCCTCATAGCTATATGAAATGCAACACTGTTCCCATCAAGTACCATCTGCTAATAGACTATTGTCAAACATACAACCTCGTGTATTTTAAGTGTGTTTCATTCAAAAAGTCAGAGACGAGGGGAACCGCCCTCGTATATGTGGATCAATTAAAATTTTAGCTGAGATTCCAGATATGAAAATATGGATTTTTTTGTAATTTTCATATTAAACCCACTAGATTATCCAAAACTGAAACCAGTCAGCCGGTTTTTCCATCTTTGTAAACTCGACCGGTTTCAATTTTCTTTAATATTTCGGCTAACCGGTTTTAATGTATATATATAAAAATGAAATGGTCCATGTATGTAATGTCATCACGTGAGAACGGCCTGAGAGATTTGGATGATTTTTATACCCTACACCACCATAGTGGTGTAGGGTATATTTGCAAATAAATAAGAACAGGCAGGTGTATGTGGGTTGGAGAAACTTGAAGAACTAACATTAGTAAATACGTACCGGGCGAAGCCGGGGCGGTCAACTAGTGAAATATATTTTCAAAAGCTCATTTAAACATATTTTTGGAAAACTTTGATACCATTTTTAAAAACACTGATTAAATTTATACAAAATTGTAGTATTTGACAATATTTGTTAAAATTTATAAATAATTGCCTTAAGAATTAAAAAATTTGATATTAGCGTATTTTGCATATTGAATAAAAATTTAATATAAACCGGTTTTTTTGAAGACAAAAACCGAAATCGGATAATCGGTTTTTTTAAAGATAAAAATCAAAACCGGTTTTTTTCAAAAACACAACCGGTTTTTTAAATAAGTGTATATATTCTGGGCCCTCATAAGATTCTATGATGATATAGCTATGACCGTCCGTCCGTCTGTCTGTTGAAAACACGATAGCTGGCGGAAATTTTACAGACATATACTCTGTTGATAGTTTGTTTGGTATTAAAAATGAGCTTCTTGAGCAGTCACAAATATGCGGATTATGCAACAATCCTGATAAAATTTTGCACAAATTAGTTCTAAGTACTCTGAAATTATACTGTAATGTATGGCGGTTTTTGTGAACTAAGTATTTGAATTAAAAGTCTTAATTTTGTTTTTACAACATTGTGGTGGTAAACAATGTTTGGGAAGAGTCATAATTTCTGTATGGTTAGTTATTCTTAAAAAGAAATGTATTTGTTTAGAAAAAATACTCTTCTTATCTATGACACATTACAATCTTAAACTGTCATCTGTTTTGTTACGAATTGTAATCTAAATCATTACAGTTGTTGTAACACAAACCAATACAAATCAAAATCAAAACACAATAAGCGTGTTAAATCGCAAAAATATCTATGAATAAATTAAATTATCCACAACGAAATAGACACAAAAACTTACAATGGATTTCTATAAAAACAAAACCAAAAAAAAAATACCACTTAAAAGGGTCACTCACTATACAAGGACTTAATATTTCAACAAAAAATTATTCATATTTTATAACAACAGCGGAAAATATTACAAAAACAATAGAAAAAAATATTTAAAAGGAAATTTCATGATTCTGTATAAATGACTTGTTTACACACATAATCGCTAAAAAATTAAGTTTTTTTAAACAAAAAATACTACAGACTCTATTAAATTAGCTGCTTATAAAAGGATACGAACGTCAGGATACAAACACTAGCAACGTGCTGTGTTTGTAAGGGTTTAAGGGTGGTGGTCCAGCTATGGAACAAACTTAGAAAACAAACAAAAAATGTATTTAATTTAAGGGAGAATGTGAAAAAAATAAAGAAAAATTATGATTTGTGTTTTTTTATTTTTGCTTTCTAAAAATCAAAAGCAAGAAAAACAAGCGAATCTTTTGTGGAAATAAAGAAATATATATTTTAACGTAATGGGAGGGATTAAGTAACACGCTTAGAATATTAAAGTGGGCGTGAAATATTTAGCACTAAAATCACAAGCGTCTAACAGAAAACAAACAAAAACAAAAAACTGAATGAATAAATAAATTGGCCAAAGCAAACGGAAAAGAAATTATATAAAGTTGGTATATGAGAAAAAAAACACACTTAAAATAACCAAAGGATTTTTAATATTAAATGAAAAAGTCTTAGGAGACGAAGCAAAAGAAAACAAATGAGGAAAAAAATGCGGGAATTACAAATGTAATCAAGTACGTGACCCCAAGTATTAAATGGTATTAAAGGATTCTTTTATTTTCATTATTCCTGCAACCAACAAAATCAAAATTCAAAAAATTACCCTTTTTTTATATAAAACTGAAAGACATTTAACAAAAACAGGAAGTGATATTAAAAATGCCAAATTAAGGCAACATATTTTGTAAAACTCATTTAGAGCTTCTTATGGCGAAGTAATGAACAAATGCTTAATCATTCGTTTTTGGTTTTGTAGAGCCAACACAATAAAATTCACCACATTGACTAACTAATTTAAATAATATGCTACTCTCAAATAACCTTTATAAATCTTTCATTCATTTTTTTAAATTCATATGAAATTTTCCTTATATTCCAGCCACTACAATAATTTAATGCTTTTTCATATTTCAAAAATAATGATTTTAATTCCCATTTTTAAGTAGGTTTATATTTGGATGCTTAGAAAAGAAAAATCAACGAAGAAGAACAAATAAGCGTCAAATAAACAATGGACTTTTTTCTTCCTAAAAAAAATAGAAGAAAGAAAAAATCAGGAATTAAAAATATAAATATAATAGAAAGAAAGAAAAAATATAAAACCGCGATGGAAAAAAACATATTTTTATTTGTCTAAAAAAGAAGATACTTATAATTTAACATAAATCCTTTTTAGCAATGGTTCAATGATGATGGTTTTAATGACAATGAGAGGGTATGATTCAAATATGCATAATTAAATAGATAAGACAATTCAAATGCAGAGGATAATGAACGAATTTTGAATGCACTGCATTCATAGAGTTTTAAACTTGATATATATAGACTCGATTAAAAAAAAAAATTAAAAAAATTAAAAAATTCTAAAACAAGTAAGAAACTATAGTCGGTCTAGCCCGAACATATGATACCCTACACTGAGTATATAAGCAAAAACCTTTTGCTCTTAAAATTTCAACCGTTTATTTTCGTGAGTGATTTTCCGAAGTAGGCTTTACATGGGAGCTATGAACAATTACGGACCGATCAACATGTAATTAAGTAGCTTGATTTCTTTCTATACGAAACTTTTATCTGCTAAATTTTATTTGGGTAGCAATGAGATTTTTATAAGATTTATGCTCGTTGAAATGATTTTCGGGATTTGGCCCGGAAACTATGACCTGACATGAAATTAGGTCGCTTAATTTCTATTTGAAATTAATTCAACATTTATATGAGGTTTATGCTCTTTAAAGCAATAGTTGAAGTATTCATTTGGAAGCCAAATTTATTGTCCTTAAAATGGTGTTAATAAAATAGTTTACTTCAAAAAGGTTAAAGGTCAATTTTCGGAGTATATTATAATATATTTCAATGTAAAAAATATCAAAGACCTCGGTATTAATAACACTGTGACACAAAATCTAACTTTTCGAATCGGAATGGGATGAAACCAAAAGCAAATGAGAGCTTTAGTTTTCCACGACAAAACCCTCAAGGCTTTTTATACCCTACACCACCATAGTGGGGAGGGTATAATGCGTTTGTGCAGATGTTTGTAATTCCCAAAAATATTAGTCTAACACCCACCTTAAGGTATACCGATCGACTTAGAATCACTTTCTGAGTCGATTAAACGATGTCCGTCCGTTCGTCTGGTCGGCTGGCTGGCTTGCTGTCCATGTAAACATTGTGCGCAGAGTACAGTTCGCAATTTTGAAGATATTTCAATGAAATTTGGTACATGTTATTTTATCGGCTCAAGGACCAAGCCAATTGAAACTGGCTGACATCGGTCCATTATTTCAAATAGCCCGAAATTGGACTTTATCGGTCATAAATCTTTAATTTATATATGTATCTCCACAAATTCCGCTCCAAATAAGTTTTATATACACAAAATTCGTGTCACCAAATTTTGTTACGATCTGTCCATAATTAGTCATAGCTCCCATATAGACCCGCTTCCGAAAATCACTTTAACGTGCATAAATCGCTTAAAAATGTTGGTATACACACAAAATTGAACATAGTTAACTTTAATATAAACATAAATCACACGACCTAATTTCATGGTGATCGGTCCACAATTGGTCATAGCTCCCATATAAGGCCCACTTCCGAAAATTACTCACGAATATAAATTATTGATATTTTAAAAGAAAAATATTTTTACTCATTTACTTGGTGTAGGGTATTATATGGTCGGGCTTGACCGACCATACTTTCTTACTTGTTTTAGTTAGTTAGTGATTTTGGAACGCTGGCTAACAAGAAAAAATCATTATATTTGTGGTATCTTACTATTTTTGGGGTCGGGAATCCATTTTTCATATTTATTTTTCCTAAAAATCACGCTAGAGGGCGCTGCACAGTGGTGTAGAAAAATAAACAGGGAAATAAATCTGTAACTTCTAAACGGTTGGTCCAATTTTAATGAAATTTCACAAGCGAAAAGAGGAAGTGTTGTCGAATTAAAGCTTTGAATTAGGACCTCATGATTTTTTCGTTTGCTCTCTGATTTAAAAGAAAAATACATGTATAGAATTTCCTCGTCGAACACTACAAAAAACCTTGTCTTAGCTTTCAATTAAATCTTATAGCTTAGGAGATATTAGCATTTCAAAATTAAATTTTCAACATTTTTACCCATTCTACTCCAGTTTTTTAATAACAGCGGGTCCAAATATTTCCCGATTTTCGCTATTTTTCTTTTATTAAACTAGAAACAAATGTGTATGTAAAATAGAAAAAGAATTGTTTAAAAACCATAACTGAGTCCAAAGTTATATGCATTATATGAATTTTAAAAATAGAAAAAATGTAATTTTTCGCTAGTTTTTTGGGATAAAAGTACTCTTTATCTTTTTAATTTATCTAAAACATTTCTTAAAAGATGTATAACAAGTTTATACTTTTTGAAAATCTAACTTTACATCAAATATCATAAATGAAAAAAAAAATTGATAATTTTTCTATACCGAGGGAACCAGGTCCATCCAAAATACGTCTATTTGTTATATAAAAATTTTAAATATTTTTTGTTATTTTTAATGAAATATTAATTTTAAGTTTTAAAGTAGTACACAGAAATAAACTTAAACCATTTTGAACTTAAAAATTTAGTGCACAATTTGAAGTTGCACTCAAATTAGTGCATACAAAAAAGTTTCAATAAACTGATGATTGAATTTTTTTAAATCAACTAATTTAATTTTGAGTGCAAAATTTTTCACTAATGTTTAGTGAGGCTGCTAATTTTCAACTCATCACTAAATATGAACAAAATGATTGCACTAATTTTGCACTATCACTAAGTATTAGTGCAAACTGCAAAATTAGTGCACTACCCCCATCTATGATGGATATTATAGCCAAAAAACGAAAAAATGCCATTTTTGGGATTTTTCAAGACTTTTTTTTGAGAATTTCGGGATTTGTGGTGTTTACTTAATTTTGAGGATATAGTTATATAGTTAAATTATCAGCCTCATGTCCGATGATATATCATAGGTATATTTAGCAGATTGCTCTTAAATTTAGCAATAGTTAGTTTTAGCTAATAAGGAACAAAATAAGATCTATCTAAAGCTAATCCATTTTTTAAGGGCATGTCTAATGTACATAAAAATAGACATCTGATCTGGACTAGAAATTCCGAAAGATATGAACTTTCCTAAGAGTTGCAAAATCACTATCCATTCCAGTGCACAAAGCTGCAGTAGAGTGTACTCACAAAGTACAATAAAAAAGGTTAAAATGTTTAAGTTTAATTTTTTTCTAAAATATGAGAAAAACATCTAAATTATAAAAATCATTATTCTGAAACAAAATACTTAATATATTCCCAAACATAATACAAAAAAAGCAATCCTGTGTTTATTTTACAAGTGTGCTGCTGTTGAGAATAAAGGTGGTCGTACTCATTATCCTTGGTGGTTGGTTAGACACACAAATTCCACGTTATAATAAGGTATGTTATTTATACAATAAAAACATTATTTTCTAAAACGTTTACAAGTTTTAATGATTTTTTTTTTCTGCTTTAGATTTTTCGTACTTATTAAAAGGATAATGATAAATGATGTGCGGAGAAGTAAAAAAAATATAACAACTTTTTTGTAGGAAAAACCATAGAAAACATATTTTTTTAAAATAAATATTTGTATTGTCTTGATAATCAGTAATCCCGGTATTGTTTACTTTTTTTTTGACATTCATAATAATTGCCCAACGTCAAGTGGGTGGTTGGCGTAATGTAGCGGTGGTGATTTTATAGACATTCGCTTAGGGTTTTCTTATTTCTTCTTGCTTATTTCGAGGGGCTTTACTATTTAAGGATTTATTCCATAATTAATGATAATAAGGCTATTATAGGTACATATACAATATTTCCAAGTAAATAACCTTTCATAAGCAAAAGCAAATTTTCATCATAAATTTTAATTTTTTTTCAAGGATTTTCGGTATTTCTTTTTTGGTTGAGAATTTCAAAGTCTTTTATTATTCCTAGAAAATGAAGCTTTCATACGCTTAATTTATCACAAGGTTTAATGAGTCTACGTGCAATGCATATCGATTTAAATTGATAGAAAAATATCTTAGTTTTTGGTGCTGAAAACCTTTAAAAATAAGCAGATTTTTTTGTTCTGCATATAACATCACGTATTGTTAGATGAAGCTTAAAAATTACCACAAACATGTTAATTACATGGTCAAGTTGTCAGGAAAAAAAGGTGGGTTTTTTAAATTTGAAAAGCCATTTTTTAAATGGATGATATTTAAGTATAGTTACTCGTCTAGAACGTATGTTTTAGAAAACTTTTAAAATTTGTGTGCTTTTCCAGGATATGAATGTTACTGCTTGTTCCACGGTCTGGCTTTAATCCTGCTACATATTGAACCAACAGATAGTATCACATAGTTTTTAAATTACATAAATATCGTGCTAATTCAAGATGGATTTGACATGATTTAAGGCGACTATATTCAAAGTCCATTATTAAAAATTCAACGATTTTTCTTCTATTTTATAACCATCCAAAGATGGCCTTAAAAATCATAGATTAGTTCTAGAAATATATGTTTGCATAACTTAAATAGAGCAAATTGTCTATTGATTAAATATTTCCATTAGGTCGCACCCAAAAAAAACTATAAATACAAGTTTCTAAATTGTAAAAAAAAACAACAAATACAAATTATTATTACTAAGAAACTTCATTTAGCACTTGAAATAATTAACAATAGTTAAATAAGAAATGAAAGAACAAAGTTTTAACACAATTTCATACCGAGTTAATTGATTTATCTGATAGTGTTTTTTGTGTAAATTGATATATAATGACAGGCGTACATTCAGACATACATACATACATATATTTGATACAAGTATAAACATTTATACACTTGAAAATCAATATGTATTTATCAGGTGAGTTATCAGCAAATCATTTCACTTCTATTCAGCTATTAAATTATTTATTTTTTCGGATTGCACTATAGATGAACACGATGGTGATGACAATGATAATGGCAAATGTTACAGGTGTGGAAATGACAATGAAATTGATCGGCGAGATAAAGATGTTTAGGTGAGAGACAGTGTCAGGTAATTATTATAATGTTGGGTGAGCGTTTTGGGTCTGATAATGAATTTTAATTTGCTGTATAAATAACATAGTACAACACGAAAAAATATAACCATATTCGGACCAAAAAAATAGACCCGTGTCTCCCAGTTTTGCCCAAAGTCATGCACCTTTTTACGGGCCCCAAAGTTTTGGGGCATCAGTGTCATTTTTCAAAAAAAGTGATAATTTTCTCAGGCTCATATCTTGGAAACAGTTCGAAATTTTGATTTACTCAATGATGCAAAGTTATAACCCTTGTCATAAAGAACTTAAAAAATCGATTTTTTACAGTTTTTTCCCTGTTCAGGTTCATAGGTAGCAAACTGGTCAAAATTCAAGGAAACAATCAACTACAAAAATATACCTAAGATCTCAATAAATAACTTTCTAGAACATATGAACGTCCTAGGAATGATTCTTAACACCGTTTCTTTAAGTCTAAAGGAATTAAGTGTTTTGGGCCAGAAACTATTAAATTATTATAAACTAAAGCATACTTTTAGGCAGCTTTAAAAATTTATTTCTAAATTTATTTCGATTTTTTAAAATTCTTTGCGATTTTGATCTTGATGAAGTTTCCTGATATTATATGTTTATATTTTTGTTATTTATAACAAGTGCTACAACTTTGCCTTAGAGAGTAAATCAAAATTTCGAACTGTTTGAGCCTGAGAAAATTATCGCTTTTTTGCAAAAATGACACCGAGGCCTTAAATCTTTGGGGGCCCATTAAAAAAATTGCAACGTCGTTATGTTTTCGATATTGTCTTATGTTGTTATAATACAAAAAACTACTCGCATTATACTTTTGGCATCACCGTCGGGAAGCTTGACTTTATTTTATGGTATATTTTAGTCAATAGTCAAGGTCATAAGTGATTTTTGTATAGATCAGCAAATAACGAACTCTGCGAAAAGTATTCAGAAAAGCAAGAACACAAATTGTAGTTTGAGCATGGGTTAAACAAGAAAAGTTGTGACAAGATGCACACTGCAAGAGAAGTAATATCTAGACTTAAAGCTCAAAATGACATGATAAGTGACCTGCTGAAATCAGCATGGCACAAACACAACGGCATATGTTAAACACGTTGAAAACTAAATTGATACTTTTACAACAAATAAATTGCCATAGATTTACACTCCAAGCTTTCACATGGATTACAGATGAGGCACTCCTTATCTTGTACATATATTGGATTATTATATCTGTAAGGAGGTTATTACATATATTCTGAGCAACGATGATTTTTTACGGTAGAGAGCAGCTGTCATAGCTCTCCTGTCAGCTATTTTAGGAAATTTTTTCTGATGAACTTGGCCTCTTGGTACCTTTCAGGTTTGCCAATGCCTGTTCCGTTTTTCATGCTGAAATGTACGCCATAGATAGAGTCGGTGTAAGAATTTGCCCGACGTCGAAGCATTTAATTCCAACATAATAGAGACGAAATGTTGGAGCCCGACTTAAACATCAACTTGTCAAGTAGGTAAGTATCCAAGGACACGTAGACATCCAGCATAAAAAAATTACCAATTAATTCCAAATGAAGGGATTGTCCTGTAAATTGCGATGCATAGGATGTTTGTAGTTGCGATACCAAATATTATCGATGAATGAGCATTCAAATCTAAAGAACGTATGTAGTCCACGAGTTCTTAAGATTTTTTAGAACGGCAGAAGGGTATCGGAATAAGCGTCTCTGTTATTGCACAGAAATTTTGAAGTTATAATAACTGAAAGGGATTACGGTTCGGATCTGGTTTCACCGATAGTTCTTAATAGGTAAATGATAAAACCAATACCGGAACCTATCCGCAAATTTTAGGGGGAGATTTAATCCATTATAATTTGTGTCGCTAAGTGTTTGAGAATAAGATTAAGGTGATTCAGGATATGTGTGATATCGAATCGATAGGTTATACTGGGAAGTATCCTAATTAGAGATCATTACATATTAGAAGAAACTCGGTGCACATAATTGGTTGACCTTGATGCGGCGAGTTCATAAAAGGTTCCATACTGGGGACGAAGGAGAAATTTTTTTGGTCAGAAAACGAGCCTGGAACGCAGCCTTTCTTTGGCAACACACGAGTTATGCTAGAGAGTGGATTTATTTACCAGTTAAGGGATAAATCCCAAAAGCTCGAATCAAGCGATCATAGAGTACTAACGGGATTATTTACAGGATATCTTCTTTTTAGATGCCATAATATTGCTTTGGTAAAATGGAATGAGCCATTCTCCCAAGCTCACCTGTTTGGTATGAGCTTGGGACTACAAAGCCAATGAGCTTTGCTGGTTTTATTGTGAAGCTTAGGGCCTAGTGATTGTTTAATATGGAAATGATTGTTTAATATGGAAAACACAATGAAAATATCAAAAATTTCAAAAAATTGTTTTCATAAAAATTTTATTGTTTTCGAAAGTCAAATCAACATCTACAAATGCTGGTGTTCATATTGTTCAGATTACGAAGATTATCGTAAATTTACATGTACACAACCCAAATGTAAACAATAGAACCTAATAGAGCGTAAAAATACTGCCAAAGGAAATGTTATGGTCAGTTTTTGACATTTATGATCGGTATACTCTGGCAAATAATAATTAATAGATTGACGCTTCAACAACGCTACGATCCATAGTAGAAAAATAGAAGGTAGTTTCATTCTCTCTTTATTTTTTAAAATTCTACGTCTGACATGCTTAAGGATTTTGACGTTTTCGTTAAAATAGTAATACCATATTAATTAAAAATTTTCCCATATATTCTTTGAAGTTTGTGAAAAAATTAATACATCATTTTCATTAATTTGAAAAATATTAAAAAAATATAAAAAATATTTACTATCAAATTGGGATCAAAGGTAAGATTTTCATTTTCAAATATTTCAAAGCTAATTTGTGAACATTATTTTAAGATTTAACAAACATGAGTTGCATTTTCCCCAACTGCGAAAATACTAAATATTTTTGCAAAAATTCAAATGTATATTTTTTTGAAGTCCCTACATTACCTAACAAACGACAACAGTGGCTGGATGTATGTAAAACTTGCGAAGAAGATTTGCCAAAAGAGCCAATGGTGTGCTCCGACCATTTCCTTAAAAGCAATATTTCAGTTAATACAAAACGTGTGAGATTGGATAGAAAATTATACATATACAAATTTATTGTCAGAGGGTTTTTTTTTAAATTTAATGAAAATTCTTTGCCAGGTAGCCCAAATTATATGTTAAATTTGTTAAATTTAACTAATGTAAATTTGGATAAAAAAATTGCTAAAAGGTTTTATCTTGGGAGAACATATTTTCGAATTCGGTTTTTAAACCGCCATTTAAAAGATACAAAATATGTTCATAGTAATAAAAAAATGAAAAAAATTCTTACTTAATATACCTATAAAAATGTTAGGAATTGAGTCATTAACTTTCAACACAACATACTTAATACATTTTTATTTAAATACTAAATTATAAATTACACATTTTTTGTAAAAAATTTCTCTAAAACAAAAATCATTTTTAGGAATGTGGCAACGCTTTTTATAATGCTCACAAAATAAGGAAACTTCAAAAAACCTTATTTGAAAAAAAAAAAATTGATTGAAACTACCTTCTATATTTTTATCATGCTACGATCTAATTATAGATGACAGTTTTATTGCAAACGTGTTTTCATCGATGAGGCTCATTTTTGTGTTAACAAAAAAACAAAAAGACTCCATTACATCCAAAATATTGACACCTTGGTGTAACAATTGACGCCAAAATTATTAGTGTTATTCGTGACATACATGCTCAAAAAATTGCCCAAAATTAGACGCCCAGAATGCGTTATTTTTTTACAATTTGCAAATCTATCGGGCTTATAAATATGCCTTTACTAAACTTTTAGGTTCATAATGATAGATTTTTGCAACAAATATATAAATTGAGGTACTTTTACAATGAGGTACCTTTACCTTTACAAACAGGGCCAACCTAATCAGCATAATAAGTTATAATAGACAACTTAGGGACATGAAAATGATTTATAAAAGTATGTTCACATTGTTGAAACAATTGACGAACAAAGCGTAACCACTGAAAAAACAATATTTTTTTTTTCCATTGGTCCAATATTTATTTCAATAAACATTCTTTAGTTTAGAAAACATCACAATATAAGATCATTATTATATAGTTTGGCATTCTATAGTATAGAATCTATACTCTTACAAAAGTCATCTAATATCAAATAAACCTGTGTTGAATATATTTCTTAGGTTTTCTTCGTCAATGTGAACGTATCTTATATGTATGAGTTGATAAAAATAAACTTAAATAAAACGTTTCAATTATTCCTGTTTTTATTTGAGATACATTTAAGACGAAAAATGAAAACATGATATCGATTTGTAAATTTTGTATGTGATAAACAATAAACAGATATATAGATACAAACACAGAAACCCACCTACATGTTCTTACCTGTACTTATTTAATGTATTTATATTTGTATAACATTCTCGATTCCATTGATGAAATGTCATTGGCTGAACAGGTGATAAGCACAGAATCATAAGTACAAATATAAAAGAAGAAAAAATATGATAAACATAAAGAAAAGGAAACTTGTGTTAGGAAATACATTGCTTTTTTTTTGTATAGATTTTAGGATGATTAAAAAAAGATGCCGCCAAACATTGTCAATCTTCTTGTTAGCACTTTTTTGTTTTTATACCCTCCACCACCATAAGTGGTGAATGAGGGTATATATAAGTTTGTCATTCCGTGTGTAACATTGAGAAATATTCATCTGAGACCTAAAAAAGTATATATATTATTGATCCTTATGAAATTCTAAGTCGATTGAGCCATGTCCGTCTGTCTGTCCGTCTGTCCGTCTGTGTAAAACACGCTCACGTCCAAAATACGCAAACAAACTTAGTAGAGTTGCAAGAAAAATGTTTATTATTGTCCTAAGCAGTTTGGTATTGAAAATCAGCGAAATCGGTACAGTGGAACCAAAGTTATGAATGAAAATGTGGGACAACCTCAAAAAAAAATTGATAATTTTCACATATTTTTGGACATTTTTTGTAAATATATTGCAGCTAAAATCATAAAATTTTGCACTCGTTACTTTTATGATAAAAGGAGAAACTCTGGTGAAAATTATAAGAATCGGTCCATGATTTCTCCTAGCCCCCATACAAATTTTTTCCCGAAATATGGTTCTATGGTCTATAAATGCCTACAAAATAGGAATATCCACATGAAATTCAGCAAAAATAAGTTTCGTGGTAAAAGAAATTATATTACAAAATTTTTCGTGGATCGGCCCATATTTGACCATAGCCCCCATATAAAGTACACTTCCGAAAATCTCTTAAATAAGCATAAATGTCTTATAAATATCGCTATCAAGTTGAAATTCGACATAAATAATCCCCATATACACCAAAATCGCTGTTCCTAATTCTATGAAGATCGGCCGATAATTGGTTATAGCTCCCATATAAGGACCACTTCCGAAAAACACAATAACCTACATAAATATCTAAAAAATATCAATATAAAAACAAAATTTCACACAGATCCGTAATTTATATTTAGGAATCATACTACAGGATTTTGTGAATGTCGGTGCATATTTGACCATAGCTCCCATATAAGGTCCACTTCCAAAAATCAGTTAAGTACTCATAAATCTCTTATATATACCTTTATCATGCTAAAATTCGACAAAAATTATACTCATATATATAGATATCACTGTACCAAATTTTATGCAGATTGGCCGATAATTGATCATAGCTCCCCTATAAGGCCCATTTCCGAAAAAAGATATTAACCTTAAAAAATATTTAAAACATATCGATATCAAAATTAAATTACGCACAGATCAGTAATTTGTATCCAGTAATAATCTGGATTTTGTGAATATCGGTCCATATTTAACCGTAGCTCTCATATAAGGTCCATTCCCGAAAATCACTAAAATCCTCATAAATTTCTTACAAATATAGTTATCAGATTGAAATTCGAAACAAATTTATTCAATATATACAAAAATCGATATACCAAATTTTATGATGATAGGCCCATAATTGGTCATAGCCTCCATATAAGAACTACTTCAGGAAACACATTAACCTGCACAAATATCCAAAAAAAATCTATACTGAACCAGATCATTAATTTGTATCCTAGAATCGTACTACAAGATTTTTTAAATATTGGTCCATAATTCGGCGTAGCTCCCATATATGGTCCACTCTTGTTAATATCGTTATTTATATGAAATTCTACAAAAATAGCCCTCAAATACTTAGGACCATAATAGGTCATAGTATCCATATATTAAACGAAAATAGTACACAGTTCAGTAATTTGTATTCAAAAATTATAATACTGAATTTTGTGAATATTGGTCCATAACTGGCCACAACTGTCATATAAATACATAAAAATCACGTTAAAATATTTTATGACAATCGAATCATAATAGGTCATAGCTCCCACATAAGTCCCACAACCAAATATTTTGAAATTTGTCTAAATGTATTTGTATACTTTTTTTATACTCTGTTTCTTCACTTGAAGTTAAAAGGGAAAAATGTTGATCCAAACGTATTAACTAATTATTAAGTATATAAATTGTTAAATTTCATACGTTCTACTAGGGATTTCAGTTATAAATTGCTGAGTTAGATACAATTTTTTGTACATTTGAAATAAAATATCTTCTTCGTAAACTAGTCTTTCTAACAATTGTTATATTATTTCAGTTGTTATACCATCATATTTAGGTGAAGGGTATTTAAGATTCGGCACGGCCGAATATAGTACTCTTACTTGTTTTTCTATTGTGTTGCCTTATCAGTTGCGGCATTTAATATAAAGTTTATTGATTATGTTGTCATGAAATGTGTTTAACAAACTTTATATCACAGAATATTATCTATTTCTATTATTGGAAGAAGAAACCTAGTATAAATGTTGAATAGTATAATACATATTGCCCTAATATGTGATTTTAATGATACTAGAAGGAATTGGATATAAAATTGTTTGACATATCATGATTTAGCATGGGACCGATTATTTTTTAAAAATACATTTTGTAGACTATTTTCTAATATTTAATTTCAGATAATTTATATGGGTTGCTTATTTAAGTGTTCATAATTAGAATTTTTTTAGTATATTGCTAACCCTGGGATCAAAACTGTCTAGTACAGTAATATTAGACATCTACACTAAAAATTACTGAAAATATAACAAGTAAGACTTTTATATTCGGCTGTGCCGAATCTTTTATACCCACCATCAATATGTGACAATAAAATATTTTTCTGATATAGGGATTATATGGGGGTTAGAGTCAATTATGGACCGATCCTCACAAAAGTTGGTAGAAAGATTAAGGATCATATAAAACTAGTTTAAATCCAATTTCATCATGATATTAATTATAAATGTTCAATCATGTTCTGTTATTTGCAGAGGGGGACCTTGTATGGGGACTAGGGACAAATGTTTCCCAATTTTCGCCATACTGTACAGTATAATTTCAGAGTAATTATAACTAATTTGTGCAAATTTTTATAAGGATTTTCGCATAAGCAACATATTTATATAAATGGATTTTTTAAAATGTTTGGATTTTGTTTCGAAAATATTAGTACACTATAAATTTAGTCAAAGTATTGGCCATTGTTAGCTATGATATTTTCCCATCTTTGTGGCAACATATGGATTCCGAGCCAAAAGACTTGCTCATATTTTGAGGCCAAGAACGAATCATGCCAATTTCGGATACTCTGTTCTGAAGTGCATCGTATTCCAGATCGAAACAAATAGTAGTCGGACGGTGGAAGTTCTGGACTATAAGACGGCTGAGGTAAAACTTTCCAACCACTTCTTTCTAAGTAGTTTTCAACAGGTATTGTAACGTGTCAAAATCACCACATCGGAACCTCACAAATCATCTCTCTCACGTTGACACCGATGGAACACATTCACCATAAGCTTTGGTGAGCAATAAGTGTGCTTTAGCGTCACTTTTTTACCAATTAAAGAAGTAGAGGGAAACTTTCCGCATATGGCGATCAGCAAAAAACCCTAAAAAACTAAAATTGTCAACATCATTTGTTGTTTACACTATATTGTTCAATAACTAAATAAGAATATATGAGAGATATGTACCTTTAAAAATTATATAAAAGATACGCCTTCTATTGTAAACCCCGCACTTTTAAGTCATGTATATCTACATAAAAAACATATTTTTGAGAGTTTAACTGTATACAGATAGGGCAGTTGTATGGGGGCTATGATAAATAATGGACTTAAATTCTATGAGTCATTACTTAGTATCTAGTCTCAAAATTCCATATAAATCTTATATTTTATTGCAATGATATAAAATTAAAACGCTACTCTACAGCTTAACTATTTCAAAACTCAATTATAAGAAATAATAATTTCTCCATTAATATAGAGTCTTAGTCAAAGTCCACTTGAGTGTTGTTTAATTTTAAGGATTACTTTTTTTTGGTGGGGTGGGGGTAATAAACTGTATAAATATACTCGTAAAAGGACATACACATACATATACTTGAAGTATATAAAATATCTTTATATAAAAGCAGAATTTATACACCAAAGTACATTTATTTTAAGGATGCGCAAGCGCTGGAAAAATCTTTAAAAACGAAAACTTTTGGGGTAAAAAAAAACTTAATATTTTTAAGATCCTTTTTTTTAATAAACAAACACTATAATATATATTTTTATCTACAGCTTATAATGGAAATATGGCCTTCTAAACAGAAATGCATTTCATCAAAAATCTTTATGGTTATTAGCACATAAAAAAGGTATAATCAACTAAAGTAACATCAATGGAAGAAAATTGACATGAAACGTTAAACGGAAACATCAACTTGACATTTTTTACCGGATGTAAGGTAAGCAACCCAAACTGACAGTTAAAGAAATCTTATTGTAACTTAATGTAAACCAAATTGTATAGAATCTAAATGTTGGTGGTACAATAATGACGTAGAGGATATTTTATTCTTTATTATTATCAGCAGACTACCGTTCTCGTCATCAACAAATTCAATTGCATAATCAGCAATGTGAAGTTACAGGGAGTGTGCTGAGTGTGGTGCTAATGTTGAAGTGTAAAATCAGAAATCAAAAACTTAATGAATGGCCTTTTGTTGTTACTGCTGACAATAACGATGATTATACTTTTGATACTGAGGAACAACATGACGATGATGATGGTGATGTTGAGGACAACGACACATCCTACCTACCAATCCATATTAAGGAGTCTTTTAAATAGCATCATACACTTTTCTGTCGCCTTTTTTTTAATACAATATAAAAATAATAACAATAAAAATAGTGCTAGTGATTATTTTGTTTGTGATACTGCTGAAACTAAACACTTTGGTGACCAAAATACTGCCAGCCGCTGATGTTGATGATGTCACTTTATATACAGAAATAATGAGAAAATATATTGTATATGTACCACCAGTAAACGTTTGAGATTTTTTAATGTTTCCTGTTTCTCGTACGTACATTTTATGCAGGAGTATATAGGGAGTAAAAATGAATAAATAAAAAAAACTTTTTTGCATATTTCGACGCATGTCGCTATTTGTTTTATAAATATGTATTTACGAACAAATATCATAAAAATAAGTTTCATTTTTACATTTTTTTCCATGGAGAGTATAAAATGATAACTTTAAACAACATTTATTGATTTTTTTATAAAAATTTTGTATTGAATTATGAAAATGTCCTTTCGACTGAGTATGCTTTAAAACTACAGTACAAAAATCTTTAATAATTTTTAAATTATAAATTTAAAGCTATTTTTCTATATATTTTTTTCTATATCTTTTAAACTACTGGTTCGATTGCAAAATAATGTAGCAACGAATCGTAGAGGATGAGATTTTAATGTTTCAAGTTTTTCTGTTTATTTCAATATTGAAATTTTCGTTTTTCACCTTAAATTTATTTTGTTTTTCGTAAAAAAAAATTGTTCTAAAAATATGAGAGGATATTTCTAACAAATAAGCTCCAAATGAATATGTAAAAAGTTTTCTTAATCCGCGTAGTCGTGAAAAATAATCAAATGGAGCTCAATTTTTTTACAAGTTTTATTAATTTTAGGTATTTAATAGAACAAGTTGCAAAAAAACACAATTTTTCAATAGAATTTTATTCAATTGCTTAGAAATTATACTAAAATTTATTTTTTCAAAATAATTGTTTGACTTATTTTTCGGATTGTAGGATTGTAGGGGCAATGACTCTGAAGATTAGATATGGATTTACTAGGGGAAAATTAGGGTTCGTAAATTCCCGGACTTTTTCTTTAAAAAAGCTGAATTCACAACAGATGGCATATCTATTGATCTCGGCTTTTGTCTTTAATACTTTATGTGTCATTTTGAAGAGTACATATCTTTGAACATTATAGTGTAAACAACAAAGTTATTTTTTTTTTGCTTCGAAAATGTCGAATTTTGTGCCAACAAAGCGTTATATGCGGTAAGTTTAGCTTTACTTATTTAATTTGAAAAACAGTGCCTACAAACCTACACCTACAAAAGTTTGAAGGCCAAGAATCCATGAAGGCTGTTGTAAAACTCAACAAGAGCTAACAAAATCATTGGAGCTACTCAATCAGTAATTTCAAAACATTTGGAAGCAGCAGGATTCATCCAAAAGCAGGGAAATTGAGTACCATACGAACCGAAACCGAAAGCAAGTCAACCGGTTTTTTCATCTTTGTAAATTCCACCGATTTCGGTTTTTTTAACTTTTAGGTTTTTTGACAAACCGGTTTGTGTAAGACGGTTAGCCGGTTTTAATGAAATATATTTTCTAAAGCTGACTCAAACATATTTATGAAAAACTTTTCCATATTAAATAAAAATTTAATATAAACCGGTTAACGGGCTTTTTTGAAGACAAAAACCGAAACCGTTTAACCGGCTTTTTTAAAAGGCAATAATCAAAGCCGGTTTTTTCAAAAACACACTTTTCGGTTAAACCGGTTTTTCAAATTTGCCGGTTTTTGGACACTCTAGTTTGAACGCTATAAAAGAAAATACATATGTGCGATGAAAAATGGATTCATTATGATAACCCGAAGTGTAAGATATCGTATGTGATGCCCGGTCAATTAGCCGAATTGACATCAGAGAGAAATGTCCATGGTGCTAAGGTAATGCTGCATATTTGGTGGGATCAAAAGGGTCGTATCTATAATAAGCTGCTGAGATCTAGCCACACCATCACAGGGAACCTGTACCGAACGCAACATATTCGTTTGAAGCGAGCAAAGATATGAAACCGTAATGTTCCATCATGACAACACTCGGCAATACCTGTTAAAAAATATTTAGAATAAAATGGAAACTAGAAAAAAACTTAATCAAATACGAGTGTTGTTTATATTTTCACATAGTTTTTTCTACTAATATATTCTCACAACTTAGGTTTCTTACAACTGAGTTAGGTCTTTGACAGGAGAGTTTCCGCTCCATGTCTATTCTCTATGGTTACATCCCACTGTGGTTCCAAATCAAAATCTAGGTGGACAAAATTATAAAAATCGGTATCTTCAGAATTTGGAAAAACGAAGTTTCTGTTCTCATCCAATACAAATGGATTTTTCAATTGGACATTTCGTTTTCTCGACAGAAGCGCCAGAAGTTCAAAAAATTTTGAATCATATTTTCGTTAATTTTTTTTAATATTTTACTGCTTGACTACATTACATATATCTCAATTGTTTTACCATATAGGAATTTACACTTGAAAACATAGATAAATATTGATATAGGCTTTTATTAAGTGTATATCTTATACTTATGGGCCTCTCCATTTGCCTGTTATAGTCCTTTAAACTCGGGTCTCCAATATACTGATATTTTTTTTTCTAAAAATATTATATAGCTTGTCCAATGACAAGCATTTAAAGAAACTTCTGGGGAATGTCTTCGTAATACTTTATTTTATTTTTACGGAATGGAATTTTTAGAAATATTTTTTTTGTATTATTGATTTTTATATATCTAGACCCTACAGTAACTTGAAATATAGTAAATACATTTCTTTTTACCTACAGTAAGTTGAAAAAAAGTTTATATTGATCTTTTAAACATTTTTTTTTGGAATCGGAGACACCAATTCTATATAAAAAGAGCGCCAAATAATTTTGTCCAACTAGATTTTGATTTGGAACCACAGTGCATCCATTTGAATTAATTAAATTATTATAGCCGAAAAACTAAAACGTCCAATGTTTGGGATTTTTCAAAAATTGTTTGGGAATTGCGGGATTCCTGATAACAAATTTCAAAGTTTGTTTTTACGTTTGCATTTCCAGTAGAAAAATCTAAAAATCTAAAATCTAAAAGAGGGAGCATTTCGTGGGAGGGATCACTTGTTTGCCCTGGAAACTTCACATGTGTGTACCCTTTTGTGCACCCGATTGTGAGCAAACGATGCCTTCTCATACTAGGGTATGATAAGGCATCGTCATTCAGTGTAGTGAAACCACTAAGCAATTTCAATCTTCGATCGGCCAACACCATATCGTGATTTTTTTTCAATTGTTTCAGGTTTAGAGACCTCAATTAGCCGTCCAGAACCGTCGGCATCTTCCGTGAATGTACGGCCACAACGAAATTCAGTGAACCACTTTTCACCATTGAAATTTATGGTGCAGAGTTCCCATAGTATTTATAAAGCTTAGCCTTGGTTTTAGTGATGTTTTTTTTTTGGGGAAAATAATGCAAAATTCACTTTTTTCCAATTTTTCCTCATTGGGTTTCAAACACAAACTAAATGACACAGCTTATTCAAATTTTGACAGGAGTCAACTGACAGATGCCTGTTGACAGGAGCAATGTGGCCCTTTCAGAGTTAAGAGCCGCGAAATTCAAAAAGTTGAGGACTTATTGACACATACACTAGAAAATAATACACTTTTGCCAAAATTTACACGAGATATCTGGGTTTTTGCAATTTTATTTATTATGTGAAATGGATTATATAGAAATACTGTATATTGATGGACCTTTTTATATTTTATTAAAATTTAAGTCCGAAATTATTTTGTTTATTATAAAGAGTGACCTTTTCTCATCTTTATGGCAGACATATGGATCGCGAGCCGAAAGAACTGTTCATATTTTAAGGCCAAGAACAAATTAAGCCAATTTCGAATACTCTGTTCCAAAAAAAAGCGTATCACAAAAAGAGCATTCAGCATCGATCGAAACAAATAGTAGTCATAATAGATATGTCTCTTTTGCTCCCACTAAGTACAGAGAATTATCTAACTTTGCATTAACTGCTTCTCTATCATAAGAAAATCTCTCTTATTTTTAATAAAAATTATGTATAAAAAATATTCTTAAATTTGAGAGCTTTTTAAATGCCAATAGACTCATCTTAAAATCTCTTGTTTTTGCGGCATACTATAATTGATGTTATAATTAGCAACCTAAATATCTAAAGAAGTCCATAAACAAAATCGTTGGTATATTTTTGACTAAACCAATTCAAAAATAATCTTACACTTAACTACTATTCGGCTCTTTTCAAACAATAAAAGTCAACATATTAACAACACAGGTTTCAATCAATAACTCCTTACATGCAATAGTATAAATATTTCCACGTACGAGTATCTACACGAATATTTAACATTTTAATTGATTGTAGGTATTGCAAACAAGCTGGTATGGTATAAAATGCCATATTGTTAAATGTTATTTAACATAAATATAACTATTAATTTAATTTACGGAATAATTTTAATAGACAGTAATAAAAATCATATGTTGCAAATAGAATTTAATTACTTTAATTCATTCATTTTATAAAATGCAATTCCAAAACAAACTCATGCATACTATATTTACAGATACATATAACTTCAATAGAATGTATCTATCGTAAATGTATGACATGCGGCATCATGTGAAAAAGCCAAAGTGAAGAGAAAATTTATGTTGTTCTAGAGTAAAACAACGTTAATTATTAGAAATAAACAATATTATTATTAATTACAATAACAATATTAAATGTTTCTATCTGCAACACACACATGCCTAAGCACAAAAAGATAGAAATATCAAACAACATTTATCTAAACATTCATAAATTCTCGTATGTGAAGAATAAAACAAAATTAAGCTTTTAGTGTAATGAAATTGTATAATGCATACATCCACACACACATACTCTTAAACTTTTATATTAAATTAAGATATCAATGACTAATTAATTATGAAATAAGTAAGTTTACTCTTATGTATAAGTAAGTATGTAAATGTGTTAATAGCTAAGTTAGAATGTATCTTAAATAGTTTTAATATAAATTTTATATCTTAGTTATAATTAAACTTATGTGGATTGCTATTAAACTGTTAACATTATAAAAGGGTGTTTTTTAAGACCGATATATCTTGAAATTGTAAAAATAAAAAAAAACAATTTTATAAAACTTTTTTTATTAACATTTTAAAATGATTTCTAAACGTATAGTCCGATTTTAATAAAATATCCCATTGCTATAGAGGAGGATAAGTTTAAGTTTTGAATTGGAGCTTAAAACACCAAGGGTGTGCCGAGCCACAATGCCCCAAAGTGGGGCATCTATCAAAAATTAAAAATGATGGCAAATTTTTGTTCTCGATACAATTTAAAAGATTTTTATATATGGGGCATTTCATGTTAAGTGAACCAACTTTTAAAATCGATGTTTCCGATCGGGATGAAATTTTCACCCTGAGTTAGAGTGGGTCAAAATTATACATTTTGGCCAAGCAGGTATTTTTTTCTCATCTATATAACTTATTACCTATTGTTCTTAACAAAATGTGTCGTCAAGGGTGTGTGATGTCCCCACTGCTATTCAATACAGTGCTGGATAGTGTGATGCACCAGGCAATGATGGGAAACCGCGGGATCGCATGGGGCTGAATGAAAGGTTGGAGGACCTCGAATATGCAGACGATATATGACTTCTCTCATAGCTATACTGATATGGCCGCACAACTAAGGCGTCTCACCTACATATCACAGAAAGCCGGGCTGAAAATGAATCTAAAAAAGACCAAAGTTATGAGAATAAACTCTGGAAACTGGAATCCCTTTCTAATAAATAATGAAATATTAGAAGAAGTTGAAACATTCAGTTACCTCGGAGCTGTTATAAACCGAACGGGGGATCTAGTGAAGACGCAGAAGAGGCCGACCAGCACATACATGGCGAAGGCAAATTGAAATGGAAGCTAGAAAAATATATAAAAGCTGGAGTTAAGTAAAAACTATTGCGATGAACAGATCTGACTGGAAGAACTTTGTTGAGGCCCTATGCTCCTTATAGGATCGAGGGGAATATATGTATATAACAAAATGTGTCACAAACAGTTTAGATAGCTACTTCTACAATGTTTCGAAAAAAAATTTAAAAAAAAAATTTTAATTTTTTTATTTTCGAAATCAAAAAATTGTTAGACTTTTTTTCAAAATTGGCCTTTTTTTCCTCAAAAGATAGCTTAGATATTTTCCTTAAAGACCTATATGATCGCTTAGTGGGATGCGAGTTGGATATCCATGAAAATAAATGTTTTGTAATACATAACATACAATTGTTGACTTTTTTCGAAATCAAAAATATTTTTAACTTTTTTTCAAAATGGACCATTTTCAGAATTTTTTTTTTTTGATCAAAAGAAAGCTTAGGTCTTTTAATTGAAATCTTATTGGTCAAGACATACAATTTTTGATTTTGCAAAATCGAACTTTTTTTTCCAAAATGGTCCCTTTTTGTATTTTTTTTCTCAAAAGAAAGCTTAGACATTTTCCTTGAAGACCAATTTGGTCGCTAAGTGGGATGAATATCTATCAAAATAAATGATTTGTAACTCAAGACATACAATTTTTATTTTTTTACAAAATCAAAAATTTTTTTTAATTTTTTTTACAAAATGGCCTCTATTTTGATTTTTTTTTGCTTAAAAGAAAGCTTAGGTATTGTCCTTGAAGACGTGTTTGGTCAAGACATAAAATTTTTGACTTTTTTTCTGCAAAATTGAACTTTTTTTTACAAAATGGGCCATTTTTAAATTTGTTTTGCTTAAAAGAAAGCTTAGGAAGGCATCTTGACAGAAATTCTCCATTTATAGGATATACTAGAAGAGATCTACAAAAAACATTTATAGATTAAGAGTTATTCGCATTTGAAAATTAAAATTTTAGTTTTTTTTACCTATCTTAGTCTGCTTTTTTTCTAATAACAAATACAATTTTTAGGTAAACCAAATTTATTTTCCTTTCCAAAGTAGTTTTTTTGGAAATTTTTGTTTCGAATTGTATTTTTTAAAATATTTTAAATTTAAATTTTTTTTTAAAATTAAAAAATTTTTTTTTGTTTCTTAAATTTTTTAAAAAATATTTTTTCCGATTTTGACCCATTGTAGGTCCACCTTACTATGGTCTTATATAAGTCGTTGCATAGGTCAAAACTAGGTAAAAAATCGAGGTTGTCGTTGTTTTTTCCTCATATCTCAGGCTTTTGTGGACCGATTTTGTTGATTTTAAATGGGAAACTTCTCGAAAGCATGTCTGACAGAATTATTGAAGATTTGGATCCCGAAGATATCTGGGGTATTCAGAAAATTGATTTCAACAGACAGACGGACATAAGGTGATGGCTTAATCGACTCCGCTATCTATATGGATACAGAATATACGTACACGCAGAGAGAAAATATAATTGGGCATGGTTACTGTAACCATTAAAATAGTGTTACAAGATTTTTAACAATATTATAGTCACAGTAACCATTTACATGATTGTGGTAACCATAATAAGGTTAATTTACGATTCACATGATTGTATCAACCATATATGTGGTTACAGTAAACAAATATATGTTTGTGGCAACCATATTTATGATGAATAATTTTATCATAATATGTTGTTCTCAGATTATGTGAAGCCTTAAGCCGAGAGCACCATAATATGATAAGTCCTTCATCATATGAATGGTTGTCACAAACATATATTTGTTTACTGTAACCACATATATGGTTGATACAATCATGTGAATCGTAAATTAACCATATTATGGTTACCACAATCATGTAAATGGTTACTGTGACTATAATATAGTTAAAAAACTTGTAACAATATTGAAATGGTTACAGTAAACATGACCAATTATATTTTTTCTTTGCGTGTATATTAGAGTGACAGCCGATTTTTTTTTCTTAGATTTCAAAGAGTGCCGGGTGGAATATTGTGACACTAGGCCCAAATGTTAAGTGCTGAAAATTTGAGCCAAATCGGGCAACGATTTCTGGACGCGCATCGAGGTCAAATTTCAGATATATGCAAAATTTTACTGTTAATATGGAATAAATAGGTGAAACTCGTTAGCTTTCTGCATTGTTTTCTAGAAATATGTAGATTTATTTATATTAATGAATATTACATTAAAAAAAAGTTTTGGAAATTAACCCTGTATCTCCTTTGGTTCAAAATGACCCAAAAACTGTATTATCGCCAAAATTAGAGAAAAATGCAAATTTTTCAGTTTTTGAAAAAATTTTGCTACTAAATAAATACTTTTGCAATTGAATGCAAAAGAATCGAAATATGTACGTAATTATCGTTGTAATGAGATATAAATGACAAAATTTGATTAAAAAATGTTAAAGTTATTACAAATTCGCCAGACCATTAACGTGTTTCAGGCCACTTGAACAAAAAATTTAGGAAAAAAATTAAGATATTTCGAGAAAAATTAAAATAAAAGCTCAATTTTACTTAAAATATGTCCATATTTACTTGTATATGAGTTTTTGTCTTCGTAGGGTACCGTTAACCTATTTGGAGGGATGGCCAAAAAAATAATTTTTTTTAACGGCAGTTTCAAAACTCCATTTTCAAATTTTTAAAAATTTTGTTAAACAAATTTCAGATTTTTTCGATCATCACATTGGGGTTTATTGAGATCAAAATAGGGAATAAAAATATGAAAAAATTATGTCAATACCTCTTACAGTTTTTCCGTACCTGCGATTTAAATTTTGCGTTTTTCAAGAAAAACTAATTATTTGTCCATATTTAGGCGAATGAGCCCAATTTCCTTACTGTTATAAATTTTAAGTAAAACTTATTCATAGTATTATAATCCTGGTAATTTTAAATATGGTCTGAAAGTTTTATTAAAATCGGAAAACGTTAACCTTTGAATCTTGAAGGTCAAAGGTCAAATTTTTCAATATTTGGAATTTCTAATGAAAATATAGCGAAATGTTATATATTTTTGGGCCGATTTTCATGAAACTTGAGGAAAATATAACATTAAGTCCAGAATTTAAAATCACAGCACAAAAATGGAAATTAACCCTTAGCAGCACTTGGGGTCCAAATTACCCTCAACTTTTAAAATCACGAAAAACACAACAATTTTGACCCCAAGTACTCTTAAAGGTTAAAATTCATTTTTGTACTGTTGTTGTAAATGCTAGACACCATTATATATTTTCCTCAAGTTTCATGAAAATCTGCCCAAAAATATATAACATTTCGCTATATTTTCATTAGTTGAAAAATTTGACCTTTGACCTTCACGATTCAAAGGTTATCGTTTTCCGATTTTAGTAAAACTCTCAGAACATATTTAAAATTACAAGGACTATAATATTATGAATTGGTTTTACTTAAAATTTATAACAGTAAGGAAATTGGACTCATTCGCCTAAATATGGACAAAAAATTAGTTTTTCTTGAAAAACGCAAAATTTAAATCGCAGGTACGGAAAAACTGTAAGAGGTATTGACATAATTTTTTCATATTTTTATTCCCTATTTTGATCTCAATAAACCCCAATGTGATGATCGAAAAAATCTGAAATTTGTTTAACAAAATTTTTAAAAATTTTAAAATGGAGTTTTGAAACAGCCGTTAAAAAAAATAATTTTTTTTGGCCATCCCTCCAAATAGGTTAACGGTACCCTACGAAGACAAAAACTCATATACAAGTAAATATGGACATATTTTAAGTAAAAATGAGCTTTTATTTTAATTTTTCTCGAAATATCTTAATTTTTTTCCTAAATTTTTTGTTCAAGTGGCCTGAAACACGTTAATGGTCTGGCGAATTTGTAATAACTTTAAAATTTTTTAATCAAATTTTGTCATTTATATCTCATTACAACGATAATTACATACGTATTTCGATTCTTTTGCATTCAATTGCAAAAGTATTTATTTAGTAGCAAAATTTTTTCAAAAACTGAAAAATTTGCATTTTTCTCTAATTTTGGCGATAATACAGTTTTTGGGTCATTTTGAACCAAAGGAGATACAGGGTTAATTTCCAAAAATTTTTTTTTAATGTAATATTCATTAATATAAATAAATCTACACATTTCTAGAAAACAATGCAGAAAGTTAACGAGTTTCACCTATTTATTCCATATTAACAGTAAAATTTTGCATATATCTGAACTTTGACCTCGATGCGCGTCCAGAAATCGTTGCCCGATTTGGCTCAAATTTTCAGCACTTAACATTTAGGCCTAGTGTCACAATATTCCACCCGGCACTCTTTAAAATTTTAACAAAAATTTTTTTCCATATAACTGATTGTCACTCTAGTGTATATACTTTATAGGGTCGGAAAATTATATTGTGGAAATTACAGACGGAATGACAAACTTATATATACCCTTCTCACGAGGGTGAAGGGTATAAAAAGAGGGAAATAAATATATAACTTCTTCGACCATATGGGCCCAGCAGGGGTCCCCAAACTAGGACAAAGTATATTCAATTTTTAAAACGATATTATTTCTTCGTTTGTGTTCTGATTGAATCTCCTTGTTAAGCACTACAAAAACCCTTGTCGTACCTATCAATTATCGAACATTTACAATAATAGTTCAATAATATAAATTAACCCTTAAGCGCACTTGGGGTCAAAATGAAAAATTCAACATTTAATTTTTTATGGAGCACAGCCGGTCTGGCTCTAAATTGATTTAGAGTCTATCGGTATACTTTAATGTGGCTGTTGGACTGATATTTTTGGATGTTACAAACATTAGCACAAACGCATAATAACCTCCCCAGTATGGTTGTATATGATATAAAAATCTGACTGCATTAGAATTTTGGAGCTTTAGAAACACTTGAAATTATTCTAAGGTTTTTTTTTATATTTTACAAAAATACATTTGTTCATGCAATATTACACACAAAAAAATTTGCCATTTAATTAAAATTATTATTTTCAAGATCATTTTTTTTTTTCTAAATCAAACAACAAACAACTAAAAACTTCTTATCACAACAGATTTTAATTATCTTTGAGTGTGTAATACGTCTTGAGTTGTTTTCTATATCGTTAGTATTTCTAAATCAAATTTACACGTTTATAAACAATAGCTTATCACTGTGATTCGAATGGATCTAATTAGATCTTAACAAGTCTACACAATGGCTAAACAAATAAAGTTTTATTAAAAAAGTCAATACTAATCGAAAATATTGTAAGTTGTCATTTAGACAAGCAAGACGGAATGTTAGAAATCTTATCGATAAAACCGAATCTAGTGTATTTACGCTTTTAAGTGAATCACCAACAAAGACAGAATTGCCGTCAATCGTATGAACAAACAATGGAAATTATTAACAACAAAAATACAAAAATAAAAACGTCTTTATTTTAAGTATTAGTACATGAAACCACAAAGCAGATAAGTAGGTGAACTCATGTACTTGAACTAAATGAGCGAAGGAAATTAAATTAGAAATTTAATCGTAAGTGCTGTTATGAACGCTAATTGCAAGAGATCTAAGTAATCAATATCGAAATTAAATCGTAACTGTTTTAATATACATAGAGACATGTCAAATCAAATTATTGTACCTTAAATTGAATTGAATTTTCAAAATACTACAATACAATTCTAAATCACTGAAAGCAATGTCTTCCGATCGGGATGAAATTTTCATGAAAAATTTAAAAACAAAATAATTTTTTTTTTCCAAAATCAAAAATTTCTTTGACTTTTTTTTTCAAAATGAGCCCATAAAGGAATAAACATAAGATTTTGCAAAAAAAATTAAAAAAAAATGTTTTTTCGAAAGATTGAAGAATTGGCAATCTACACCATTTCCAATTGTATTTCAGAAATTTCTAATTGTATATCATATATTTGGGACACATTTAGCTACGAACATTAGGTAATAAGTTACATTGATGAGAGAAAACACATGTCATATTTTCACCCCCTCTAACTCAGAGAGTTCATGACCGATCTTATTAAAAAATTGTGTCTAAATTAGCAACCAGTCCTAGCGTTGGTGCAAGTATCGATTTTAAAAGTTGGTTCACTTGACATGAAATCCCCCATAAATAGATTTTAGGATTTTCATTATCTTAAAAAACATCTAATAATTTGTGGTGTTTACTCATTTTTGAGGCTGTGTGTATATAAAATGAAGGTTAATAGGCGGGAAGTTTTATTTTACTTTATTAATTTGATAAAGAGTTCAGCTGAAGCACACCGATTGCTCACGCAATCTTATGGTGAATGTGTACCATCGGTTTCCACGCGAGAGAGATGGTTTGTGCGTTTCAGAACTGGTGATTTGGACACGGAAGACAAAGATCGCACCGGCCAGCCAAAAAAGTTGGAAGACTAAGAATTAGAGGCTTTGCTCCAATTCTCTTGTTGTCAAATTTAACAAGAGATTTCAAAATGATTGGAATCTAATCAAACAGAAATTTCAAAACATTTGCGAGCAGCAGCTTCATCCAAAAGCAAGGAAATTGGGACGAAAAAAGACGATTTTGAATGTCCGAAATAATGATTGAAAGCTATAAAAGCAAATCATTTTTTCACCAATTCATTACATGTGATGAAAAAGGAATCCATTACGATTGTAACGTGGATAACTATCTACCTACTTGTATTATACCTTAAGTATATAAAATATTACAGTTTTAGTTATCACCCGATCCTGTACTAACGTACACATCACCAGAACCGTCTACATCCGAACGTAGAAGCATCACCAGAAACCCGTAGTTACCGCTTGTGACAAACTGACCAGTTAATGAGTCGAATCAATACATCGTACCGCCGTCGACTATTGAAATCTCGAAGAATCCGAAATACACATCACCAGAACCGGCTACATCCAAACATAAATCATCACCTGAAATCCGACAACATCCGAACGTATTATCGAAGCTGTTATATATAAACACTAGAGTGTCCCAAAAAATTTTGGAATTTCGGAACGCATACCCTCTAATTTGTTTATATATATAAAACTATAGTTAAATATCAACTTTTGTCTTTATATCATGATTGTAACACGTACCGACTTGCGATTTAGTTTTGTGGTGCATTTACAAGGGGAAAAAATGCATTTTTTTTTTCAGTTTTTGTAAAAATTTTGCCATTAAATAATTACTTTTGCAATTTAATTTAAAAGAATCGATATGTGTACGTAATTGTCGTTCTAATAAGATATAAAACACAAAAAGTGGTTAAAAATTTTAAAGGCCATTAACGTGTCTCAGGCCACTAGAACAAGAAACGTAGGAACAAAATTAACATATTTTGAGAAATATTAAAATAAGAGCTTATTTTTACTTAACATATATACATATTTACTTGTATATGAGTTTTTGTCTTCGTAGGATACCGTTAACCTATTTGCAGGTATGACCAAAAAAAATATTTTTTTTAACGGCAGTTTCAAAACTCAAATTTCAAATTTTTAAAAATTTTGTTAAACAAATTTTTGAAGTTTTTGATTATCACATGGAGATATGTTGTCAACATAATAGGGAATAAAAATGTGAAAAAAGTATGACAATACCTCCTATAGTTTTTCCGTACCTTTGATTTAAATTTAGCGATTTTCGAGAAAAACAAATTTTTTGGCCATATTTTGGCGAATGAGCCGAATTTCCTTACTACTATGATTTTTAAGTAAAATCTATTCAGAAAGTTTTACTAAAATCGGAAAACGTCAACCCTTAAATCGAGAAGGTCAAAAGTCAAATTTTTCAATATTTGGAATTTCTTATGGAAAAATAGCGAAATGTTATATATTTTTGTTCCGATTTGGATGAAACTCAAGAAAAGTATAACATGATGTCTAGTATTTATAATAACAGCACAAAAATTAAAATTAACCCTTAATAGCACTTGGGGTTTTATATATATAAAAAAATTAGAGGGTATACGTTCCGAAATTCCAAAAAAAAAATTTTGGGACACTCTAATAAACACTTATTATATATTAACTGTATTAAATATTAAAAAATAAAAAAATATATTATTGACCCTAGAAATGGTAAATCAACTGTGTTATCCCTTAAGGTTTGTGGATACGTAAGTCTACCCTTGGCTCGACTGCACTATCTCAACCGACGACAAAACCACGTTATACGATAACCCGAAGCGTAAGAGATCGTACGTGATGCCCGGTCAACCAGCCGAACCCACACCTAAGCCAAATGTCCATGACGCAAAGGTAATTCTCTGTATTTGGTGTGAGCAAAAGTGTCCTATCTATTATGAGCTGCTGATAACTGACCAGATCATTACACGGAACCTGTACCGAACGCAGCTCATTCGTTTGAAGAGAGCATTGCCCAAAAAACGCTCAGAATATGCAGCCAGACATGAAACAGTTATATTCCATTAAGACAAAACTCGACTACATGTTACAATACCTGCTAAAAAGTATTTACAAATAAGTTTTGCCTCACCCGCTTTATTGTCCAGACCTTGCCCGTCCGACTACTATTCGTTACTTTCGATGGAGAACTCTCTCTCTGAGATACGCTCACTTTAGAACAGAGTAGCCGAAATTGGATTGAATCCATATGTTGCCAGAAAAGGTCACATCTAACAATCCAATACTTTGAATTAATTTATATTGCACAAATGTTTCAAAATAAATGCTAAAAATTTGGAAACATCTCTAATTTCTCGTTCACATATCTATATTTTGCTGGAAAGATAACTACATTTCAAAGTTAATGCTACTCTTTTTACACATCAAATCGTAACCTAAAATTTACTTAGGACATGCAATTATGTTATTAATTTGTTTATCATTGGCGACACTCAAAGAAGAAATATTTGTTTATTTTTCCAGCTAACAAACAACTAATCACTCGTAAACCTATTTGAGAATATCTCTGACTTTTACCATAAATCTATGCAAACAAAAGATAAAATACATGTTCACATAAAATCAAAGGAAAATCTATGTCAATATTTACACTTTTGGTTAGTTAATTTAAGGCTAAAAGAAAGAAAAAAAACCCAAATGCCTTTCAACAGGTATAGCCATATTCATAATTCTATGCACACGGTGTTACGCGCTGGTTTCATTTATAATAATAAAAAAATTGAAAAGTTATGAAAGAAGAAAGGTTCAGTGGCATGAAAGTCTGTGTCCGGCTAACTCTAAACATAGTAGTGGTGGTTCTCAACCCATTTCATTCTGCGCGTAAGCATATAACCTTCTCCCCATGCCAATAAGTAAAAACTACCAAAGAGAAGGCAAAAAAATAAAATATAATGCAAGGTATCAAATAAATAAGTCATGGCAAGATCTGCACCATGTAGGGTATACGTGTTCCCTCCCTTGTCTTACACCTTGACAACTAAAATACCCTGAGTTTGCTGAAGTTGTCCCTAAAAATACATGACCTAATACATTACGCAAAATAACTCATTGTAGTTGTTATTTCCCAAAAATTAAACTAGTGAGATTTCATATTTACAAATTAAACTCAATGAGAAATTTATTGATCAAAACAAATAAAGTAATAAGAGAAAATAAAAATAAGGAGAAAAAAAAAAATGCATTTAATTCAAAAATGTTTACATATTTAAGTATAGAGTGCCGAAAGCTTACTAAAATAGATAATGAACAAAATTAAACAACTAGTAATTAAAATATTTTGTATAGGCAAATGAGAAAATGGAAAGGGGACAAAATAGAATCGGACAGGACTGGACTGAATTAGAATACCTACATATGTATATAAATTAAATTATGAATGATATTACTTACAAAATTTTATGTTTTTGTATACTGATGTTTCGTTTTATATTGTTCCGATTGGTGGGCCCATCAATGCTGGAATATATGTGACGTGATGACTGTGTTGTTGAAGTTTTAGAAATTTTGTAAATAATTCATATTGTAGTGTAGACTAGATACTAATTAAACTCATAAAAATAATTTAGTTAAAATGTAACAATATATACGTATTTATAACTAACCTTTGTTCAGTATAATATTTTACATCATTTTTTTATTTTAAATATAATAGATAATTGAATAGTAACAAATGAATTAAAGGTAATAGGAATGATATATATAAATTTAAGTAATAATATATAAGAAAATAGTAAATACGAACAACTTTGAGTATATTTGAATATTTCTTGCAATTTTTTTTTTAAAAAAAAAAGTTTAAGTATTTTACAAATTTAAATTACTTTTTCTTCAAAAAAAAATGAATATTAGCATTATTATCAAAATTATGTAAAAAAAAAATTGATTTTGTAGTAAAATTCAGATAATATAATTCAATTTTAATTAAAATATTTGTATTACATTGTAAAGAAATATACATAATAAGGATATAATTTTAAATAACAAGAAATTAATATAATTCTTTTCAAAAAAAAACAATTTATCATAAAATTCAAATTTATTAATTAATCAGTTGACAGAAATTATATGTTAACTGTTAAAAGAAATATAATTTTAAGCAAAATCTGACTTAATAGCTGTGTAATATACTTAGTCTTATATAAGTAGTATGAATTATAACTCGAGTGTTGTAAATTTTGAGGTTAGACTCAAAACGTGCTCCGATATTACAATGTTATCTGAAGACGACTAGATTACGTGATTTTACCACGAATGGTGTAAAATTTGAGGTTAGGCCCAAAACGTGCTCCGATATTACTGAGTTATCTGAAGACCACTAGATTATGTGATTTTGCCAATAATTCCACTTATTTGATGTAAGCGTTAGACTCTTCTAACCAGCGAAACCAAAAATTTATAGTCTCAAATCCAGGTCAGAGACAAACAAGCCTTTGCTTGTATAAATGAATATTGATGTCTTTTTTTTGTTGTTTAAAGAAGATTTGCAAAATTAAAGAAGCAACTTTTATTTGAATTTAATTTAATTTTAAATGAAATAATTTTGGGTTTTTTCCACTATTAACCACAATTAATATTTAATATTAAAATATTGACGATTATCTTTACTTCACAACTGCCTAATTGCAAGTGATCGTTTTAAGATTATCAAATAGAAAGCGTTAGGTTATTCAGAAAAGCTTGTTATAATTATGTAGCAAAAATTAATGAATGTAAAAGAAATAGACTAATTATTCTTTCACATAATTACAAGATAAATTGTTTGTCTATTTGCAAAAGGGAGACAAAAGATATTAATAAACACGAGATTGACAATGATATCAAAAGCTGAGAGCATGAAAGGTTATTGTATGTACAATCAAACATACTAATACACAGTGTATATGGATAAGGTTATCTAAACAAAATATATCGCACGCTATATGTTTGGGAATGTATACTAATAATAATTGATACTTTAATAAATAAAAATTTAATTAAGTAAAATAAATCATTACAACGGTCACATGTATCTGTTTTTTTTTGTTTAATCACTTTGTTTCGCATTTCATTACTATAATGACATTTTGCTGTAGTAGTCTAAGCGATAACTAAAGTCACTTTAAAATAAAATAGATACAAAAATAAAGCAAAACGATTTTTAATTAATTTTAAAACATTTCAAGTGCTGTATAAACTTTTAAACCGTCATTTCGTTTTAACAAGTCAAGGGAGAGTATATTTTAACGTGAATAAATCAAAAAATTGCTTTACTCGAATATAAACATGCATACATGTGTTTGTATATAAAAAAAGGTTTTTAATCAGCAAAATATGTTTAATATCCAGCCATTCAAGAGCCACACTCTGTACTAACAGTTGTTGGCTGTGGAAAATGTGGCTGATTTTATTACCAACTGCTGTGGAGGAGTGCGGACCATCAGTTGGTTGTATTATATGTTGAATTTTTGTGTAACAGGGTGTTTTTTTAGCCAAAGTCAAACACTGGTCACAGGGGACAAACATTTTCAATAACACTGACCCACTTGATGTTTGTATTCGTTACGGCTTGTTTGCTTAAACTGTTGACAGCCAAACAACTTTTGTTTTTGGAATGAAATAAAGTTTAGTCATAAATATATTTTTTTAGTTTAATCTTTGATGTTGTTGGGCAGAGGTTTTTAAATGAACAGTTTGTAAATAAGAAGGTCCTTGAAAATAAATTTAGATTTTTGTACTTAAATTAAAAAGATTTATTACACAACTAGAAGACATTATTAATAATAATAAGAATTAGAGAACAAGACCCATCAGTTCAGGGTGAATCTCCCGAGCTAGTGATTTCAGCTATTATTTAGGGCCACCATGAAAGAAAACAATTACGGAGACTAGAATCCAGATTACAACTTACTTCACGCTCGATTGGCCAATTGGCTTCTCACATTTATCTCAAAAGACCAAAAAATACAAAAATTGGAGTCAGCCAAGTAACACAAGTGAAAATGACTGTCTAAAATGGATACTTTGATTATTTTATCAAATAATATAACATACTTTCAGAAACCGAAAGGAACTAATTGGTTCGAGTATATGGGGATACTTATGCCAGAAATTGAAGGCTCGATCGCTGGTCCTATACCGATAGAAGAAAACTTCAGTAAAGTTGTTGCCAAAGCTTTCGAAATTTCCTGTCATAATACAAAAACTAAGAAAAGCTTTCCTCAGCATTTAAAATGAGCTATAACAAACAGTGACAGCCCTATAAGTTAAAAGCTTTCAAAAAGTCTTAGTGGTTATAAAAAGAAGCTCATTGGGGAACTACTCTGAATTTATAAAAATCACTAAGGACTATGATAGGCTTGGCAGAATTATAGCCAAATATATCTAGACAAAAGCTTTTATGAAAGCATAGTAGTCACAAAAATAAGCTCATTGAGGAACTACTTTGAATCTATAGAAGGTACTAAAGACTCTGCTAGACTTGGCAGAATTCTAGCCATACCTGTCTAATCAAATCAATATTAAAAGGAAGGATGACTGTAGGTCTGAATCCTCATCAGAATCACTTGATATCCTATTGAACACTCAATTCCCAGACTGCAAAAATTTTTCTACGAAGATTGTTAGTGAAAGTAGTAATCTATCCAGAATCGAAGAAAACATTGTCTCCTATGATAGAACATCATGGCCAATAAATAGGTTTTCCTCATTCAAGTCACCTGGATCTGATGGTATTTTACCGATAATGCTGCAAAGCGCCACGAGGAATACAATAACCTGACTTCACAGAATATTTGCGCTTTGCCGCTTTCCTGCCAACTGAGGATTTATTTTTATTACCAAAATCGATAAAAGATATCACGAGAATGCGAAAGGATTTCGTCACTTAAATCTTCCAAGATTCAGAATTGCGAAATTTTCTTTCTCGGATAATATCTAGGTATTATTCTGGACTTTAAACTATCATATAAACTAAATATTGAAAACAGGAATTCGCAAGACTTTCCGCTTAAAATGAGTACTTAGTACTCTAGTACCCTAACAAGTGCCTTCCTGCTTCAGAATATGGTGCAAAGACTCTGGGATAATAATGAACTTTCCGACGAACTGAAAGAGGATTTGATCATCAGCATTCCTAAGCATGATGAACAAAGTAATCCCAAACATTATCAACATGAGACTTGTTGACTCCCTTGACAAAGAGTTTGGTTACGAACAGGCAGGATTCAGATCTCAAAAATCCTGGTTAGATCATATAACCAGCCTCCGCATAATAATTGAACTGGTCTTCATCGATTTTGAGAAAGATTTCGACACACTTGTCCACACTACCATTTGGAAGGCACTAACATATAAAGGTCTAGCAAAATTAGAGGGATTATCCAAGAGCTATACAGAAACGAAAATTGTCGTATACTTTACCGGAACTCAGTTAGCGATAAGATTTCTGTTAATGCTGGTTTACGACAAAGGTGCATCTCGTCGCCGTTACTCTTTAACATAGTGCTGGACATTGTCATGCGAAATGCAACGAGCAAGAACAGAGACATATGCCGATCTTGACTATACCGACGACATATGCTTTCTAATACACAGTCAATCCGATATGATGTAAAGCCTTCAAATGGTAGAGACAGAAGCTGCAAAAGCAGGACTCAGAACAAATATAAATAAGACGAAGTTAATGTGAGTAAGAACAATATCCAACCGGCCATTCTCTGTCCAAAATATCCAACTACAGCACGTGCACCATTTTTGCTACATGGGTAGCATCATAACATCGACCGGAGGCTCTTCTGATGATGTCTTAAATAGCACCATGCTCGGCTAGCTTTCGGCCAACTAAATACAATGTGGAATTCACCATCAATCTCCACCCGTACTAAGATACCAATTTTCACTCTGGGCACTCACACATAAAAGTCAAATACATTCCGAAGTTTTGAGAAGGAAATGGCGATAGATTGGCCTCGCATTACGAAGACCATCGGGAGATGTTACCGCAATGCCATTGACTGGAAACCTGAAGAAAGTAGAAGGAGAGGACGGCCTGCCCATACTTGGCGAAGACAGTTAGACATTTACATACTAACTAACCTTAGTAAGTTCTCTGGGTTCAGACTTCATGACCTACTGAAATATCTCAATACTACAGGTTGCATTTAGTACCTTCTCATTTAGCATATATTTATGATCTAAAATACAATACACCTGGCGAGTGGTGTGATATTGTTAATACGGAGACCTTTCCATTCTACTTGACTTTCAAATTTTAAATATTCAAGATATAAAAATAGGTTTTGGTCCTTAAAATTGAACAAATTTTGAGCTCTAATCACTTTTAGTCACTAATGATGCAAATTACTTATTATATAAGTTTGCTTTGGTCGTTTCCAAACATCAAATTATATCAAATTACAGAAACGGTGATTTAATATTTCCGCGACTTTTTGAATTTCCCGGCTATTAATTGAAAAGGCAATACTGCTCCTGTCAACAGGCATCAGCGAAAAAAAATACCAAAAAAAGCTTGATAAATACTGTGTTAACTCACTCTTCATTTTAAATGGTTAAAGAGTTCCTTACAAGTACGGAAGATGCCGAAAGTTCCGGACGGCAGTTGTGGTCATTACATCCGAAAAAATTGATCAGAGATTGAAAGTGCGAGAATTTGTGGAAGCCATAGGCATCTCACATGGTACAGTGATCTCAATTTTGATTGATTATTTGGGTATATGAAAGCTTTCCGCAAGATAGCTGCCGCGTTTGCTCACATTCGGGCGCACAAAAAAGTACACACAAGTGCAGTTCCCAATGCAAAAATCCATGAATTAGGCTACAAAATGCTCCATCTTCCTCTCTATTTTCTGGATTTAGCACAGAGTGACTATTTTTTGTTCCAAACCTGCAGAAATGTATCGACGATATAATCATCTCACAAAAAATACCTATTTTGATGACCTCGACAAATCTTATTTTTTAGGAAGGATAAAAAATTGGAGAAACGTTGCACAAAGTGCATAGAGCTAAAACGAGAAAATTATCTTGATTTTGTAAGCACACACTATAAAAATTATATATAGGACATCAAATGAAAGCTACTTTCAATACCTTTCAAACAAACTATTATCTATCCTCCTTATATATTCAAATTATTAATAAAGGATATAAAATATAAAGCATACTTCATAGGGCATCATTAAAATGTATGTATACTTTTCTAATTCATATTTTAGTTGCACTAAATTCTTCCATTTTCATTTAAATACCCTTAATTAAAACTTGCCTTGAACACAAATCTTTTAAAATTTTTAATTACAGAAAAATGAATACTACAATTCTATTTTATAACCACCATAATGAGCTAAACTTTTTTTTTGTATTTTGAGAACAAAATCTTCTTAATATAGTGGTTCGTTGTTGGTTTCGTTCATTTGGTAACCAAAATGTGGAAAAACTTTTGCTGTTTTGCCAAATAAAAATGTTAAATAAAAGAGAAAAGCACTTAAAAAGATAAACAAAATAAATAGTGGAATATGCACAAGTATAATTCCACCTAAATAGGAGCTTACCCCAACTATTCCCAAATATGTGTTTACTCCACTTTTCTTCAATTTAATTTTCAAATGTTTTTTTGGGGCAATATGAAAATATATATATATATTTATTTTGGAAAAATCCTTAGATATAAACATATACTTGCATATGTACCTTCATATACATACATATATACACGAAATACAAATAAATGTGTTTACTTACACCCTCACCCAATTGAGCTGTATAAAACAGTGATGAAAATGTTGGTACAATGGTACCTTTTTGTTAAAGTTAAATTTAAAAAAATATAATTACTTGGTACAATATCAAAATATGTGTACTGCCGCTAACATTTGGAAGAAGGATCAAACGACATAACGTATACATTTGTTAGCAAATAAACATTTCTTTAAATCACTGACTTTTTGACTGAAGAATAAGGTTGTCTTTTATTCTTGAACCTAATCTTTCTTTTGATCAAAAAAAATTAAAAAAGGGCGCATTTTGAAAAAACGTAAGAATTTTCAAAAAAAAAAGTCAAAAATTGTATGTCTTGAGTTACAAAATATTTATTTTCATAGATATCCCACTTGCGTCCTACTAAGCTACCAAAAGGGTCTTCAAGGAAAATATCTAAGCTTTCTTTTGAGAAAAAAAGGTCCCATTTTGAAAAAAAAGTCAAAAACTATTGATTTCGGAAAAAAATGTCAAACAGTTTTTATTTTTTTAATTTTTTTTTCGAAAGATAGAAGATTGAAGAAACTATTTGGGACAAATTTTGCTAAAGGTAGGGTCACACAAGACAAATATTTGACGAAAAAGACGTAACCACTAAATAAAATACATTTGAATTCTTTTATTTATTTCAAAAACATATTTTACTTAGGATGATTCAAACCAAAAAAATTAGTTTTATTTTATGTATTTGATGCTGTTTGATCTTACAAAACACTTGTAAGAGTAAACACGTCAAACAACTTTGTGCAAAAAAAAGTGGTTACGCGTTTTTGAGCAAATATTTGCTATGCGTGACCCTAACTTAAGGGTAATAACTTATGAGAAAAAGCACCTGCTTGGCCAAAATGTCAAATTTTGACCCTCTCTAAATCAGAGAGTTCTCCACCGATCTTGTTGAAAAATTGTGTCTGAATTATTATCCAATAGAACTAACATTGTTGCAAATTTTATAATTTCATCCCGATCGAAAGACATCGATTTCAATAGTTGGTTGACTTGACATGAAATGCCCCATATATTTTATATTATTAATTTCAAAATCATTCTAACTCTATGGCAGATACTTCAACCTTTCCTAGACTTTTAGTACTTGCAAGATTCCGATTGGAAAATTAATGAAGAAAGTAGTTTGTAATAAAATTTGCAATGTAACCAACTTGTAATAAAATTAAAAGCTATTGGTCTTGTTTCATTGAGATATTTTTGTCCAAGTTTTTGTTTACGTAAATAATGCGCTATTCGAATTATCGGCAATTATTGATCGAATAACTTTTTTATCATAAATTGAAAAATGTTATACATTCCAATAAAAATAATATTTTTTCCTCGATTATTAGAATAATTTTTATTCGGATGACAATCCTACTGGAGACCCATTCTGATTGGTTGATTTACGTGGTAATTATCTGAGCAAGTAGAGTCGAAAGGACAGCGTTTTACAAGACCATGCCACACGTCAGATGTATTGTCATTTACATCGTAATGTGTACTAACATGGGGGGGGTTATTTCATGCTGCCGATTAGATTCATTCAATAAGTCTACTTTGACTACATCCTCGATATCAAAGCTCGGCTCTACGAACAAAATCCCCAAACCGAAAATGAAAAATTTAAATTTTTTTTTCAAAATTATTCCAACACTTTTTCCTCGATGTTTTTTTAAATTTATTTAAAAATTTTTTTTTTACTTTTTATTTTTTTAAAAATTTTTTATTAGGGAAAAAAAATTTATGAAAAAAAAATCGGGTTATAAAATATTTTTCCCGATTTTGACCCATTGTAGGTCCACATTACTATAGAGTTATATACATCGTTGCAATGAACTTTGAAATATCTATCATTAGATATCCATTGTCTATATTAATGACTTAGTAATCCAGATATAGATCAAAAATAGTTCAAAAATCGAGGTTGTCAAGGTTTTTTCCTTATATCTCAGGCATTTGTGGGCCGATTTTCTCAATTTTAAATAGCGACCGAGCCGGAAGAATTCTCGATATATTGATGTATCAATCATGTTTGAAAGTTATTTGGGGGCTACGGAAAGTTGATTTCAACATACAGACGGACATGGTTATATCGACTTCGCTATATGAAGATGAATTCGTTTTTACGTGCATAAAGTTGGTTCGTCACCGAATTGCAAACCGACATGTGAAGGACCTGATTTGAGAAACCTGAACATGTTCTTTTATGGTATCACAAAAGGACCAATTCAAGGACCCAAGTGAGCTGGTCTAACCGGCTACTTTATAAAATTGCCTGATGCACAGTGGTATGAGAAAAAAAAGAGGGAAATAAATCTGTAACTTCTTAACACGCACAAAGAAGAAGTGTTGTCGATGTGCGGCCAGGGTTCCTCAAAGTAGGACATATCGGGTATGTTCAATTTTTAAAACGATCCAATTTCTTCGGCTGTGTTCCGATTACATTTATAGAATCTCCTCTTCGTGCACTACAAAAAATCTGGACGTAGCTATCAATTGTCTTTTATTACTTAGGAGATATTCGCTTTTGAAAAATAAATTTTAAACATTTTTACACATCCTATTCCAGTTTTTTGATAACAGAGGGTCCAACTATTTCCCGATTCTCCATTTTTCCTTTGTTTGACAAACAACAAATGTATGTATCAAATAAAATAGTATTGTTTAAAAATCGTGATTGACTCCATAGTTATATACATTTGAATTTAAAAATTTTAAAAAATGCGATTTTTCGCTAGTTTTTGGGGAAAAAAGTACTTTTTTTTCTTTTTAAGTTGTCTAAAAAATTTCTAAAAAGGTATGTTAGGAATTTATACTTTTTGTAAAGCTAACTTTACACTTAATATTTTAAAAGAAAACAAATTTGAACATTTTTGATACCGAGTGGACCAGGTCCATCCAAAAAACGCCTATTTTTTTATCTAAAATTTAACTTTAGAGCAAAAATTCTCAAATCGCATACTCGATATCAAAATATAGTAACCCATTTTAGATGGCCAAATATGTTCTTAATTGTTTTATTAAGGATTCTGATAACCCCGTCCTTGGTATGGATATTATAGCCAAAAAAACTAAAAAAACCTATTTTTGGGATTTTTTAACACTTTTTGGGAATTGCGGGAATCCTGATTACAAATTTAAAATTTTTCAAACAAATATCCTAATATATTGCGAAAAACAAATTTTTTTTAGAATAGCTGAAATTGAATTCAGATGTTTTTTTTTCAAAATTAAGTTTTTGTGCTAAATTTTAATTTACTATTTCTTTTCAAAGTTAACACATTTTTTTCATTAATTTTATATCTATACTCACAGTTTCTTACTCACAGATTACATTGTACATAAAACAGAACCGCATGATTTTTGACATTTTTAGAGCATTTAACCCTGCTGTTAGGTTAAAAAAACTTACGAATCCTAGAGAAATTTTACATAAAACTCTTTGACCAGACATTTTAAATATTTATAATAAAAAATTAAAAAATCGAAAAAGTATTATCAGTGCTATTGCAGAAATTCTAAATGAAAGTGACTCAGATATTTCAATTTCGTCCATACTAGATGAAAATATTAAAAGTGCGAAGTCATATTGGTGAATGTGAAATGAACAATGGTGAAGAAAATTGCAGATTAACTAAATGCAATGAATTGCAATTCCTTTACCACATCAAATTGGAGCTTCAACAGAGAATATTATATCATTACCACCAGTTCCAAAACGCTTTGCGGTGTGAAAATCATCATTCAAAATACTAATAAATATGGTAGACTTAAATTTAAAGCAAATGGAAAAATTTAGAAAATTCCACTTTTCCAGCATATATTTTAAAATTAGTTATAATAATAATTTTATATTGTAGTGGCAAAAACGAATAATTGCATGGTTTGACTGATGCAGGTTTTGGCCTGTTTTCCGGTATAGTAAGAGCAAGGATAATTTTCAAATGATAACAAGTTCTCTCCGCTTGAATGATGTTGTCAACAAAAGAAAAAGTAGTGACAAGTTTGAGTTATGGGACAATTGGGAAACTCTTCTTTCAATGTTTTTTCACTTTATTTCTTTTGAGTTAGGGAAACAAATATTACAAAGGAAACGGACATATATGGGAACAATTAGGGAAAACAAAACTTCCACCGAAATTGCTTATGTCCAAAAAAGTTCCACATTTGCTTTCCGTGAAATCGCAACACTTGTTTCCTATATCGGCCATAAAAATAGAGATACTATATTGATCGATTTCAATAATTATAAGAAGATACCTGCAATCGTTTCTTATTATAACTCTACTATAGTTTAGTGATTTTTTGTCAATATATATCATTTCTGTGAAAACACTTTCCTTTATCTATCTTAGGAGGCGTTGATTCTGCTGATCAAATGATTAGATACACTAGATGAAAATCAAATAGATGGTAAAATGTTGTATTTTCAAATATAGATAATACATCCGAGTTTTTACGTCAGTTAGCTATGTGCTACCAGAAGAATACGTGCTGAAATGGACAGTGAAATTATTGCAATATCCATTTGCAGCAAAGCTATTGACTCAACAACAAGCTTTGTCATCAAATAGTGTACCATCACAAGAGTTGATATAAAAATTTCAGCTATTAGAAAATGGGGAATTTGCAATTGATGTAAGTCCAAATGTGATGCCAAATGCATTATGTGCAATAGATTTGAATGCAAATCGAATCGAAAAACAATTTGTTCATCTTGCTGCGAAAATAACAATAAGCCATAGTAGTTATACCCTGCACCACCATAGTGGGTAGGGTATTATGCGTTTGTGCAGATGTTTGTAACGCCCAAAAATATTAGTCAAACACCCACCTTAAAGTATACCGATCGACTTAGAATCACTTTCTGAGTCGATTAAACGATGTCCGTCCGTCTGGTCGGCTGGCTGGCTGTCCATGTAAACCTTGTGCGCAGAGTACAGGTCGCAATTTTGAAGATATTTCTATGAAATTTGGTACATATTATTCGGCTCAAGGACCAAGCCTATTGAAACTGGCTGAAATCGGTGCATTATTTCACCTAGCCCCCATACAAATGTCCCTCCGAAATTGGACTTTATCGATCATAAATGTTTAATTTATATATGTATCTCCACAAATTCCGCTCCAAATAAGTTTTATATACACAAAATTCATGTCACTAAATTTTGTTATGATCGGTCCATAATTAGTCATAGCTCCCATATAGACCCGCTTCCGAAAATCACTTTTACGTGCATAAATCACTTAAAAATGTTGGTATACTCACAAAATTCAACATAGTAAACTTTCATGTAGACATAAATCACACGACCTAATTTCATGTCCATAATTGGTCATAGCCCCCATATAAGGCCCACTTCCGAAAATCACTCAAAAATATAAATTATTGAAATTTTAAAAGAAAAATGTTTTTGCTCTTTTACTTAGTGTAGGGTATTATATGGTCGGGCTTGACCGACCATACTTTCTTACTTGTTTTTTCTTACTTTTACTCATATAAACAATAAAATATAATGCATGGACCAAAATGGTCCATAACCTAAGATTTGTAACTTTTGATTTTTTTCTGTTCGATTCTATTCTACAAAGCTAAACACTAACTAAAAACATTTAAATAGAAAAAACCTGAACTGACGTTTTCAGTTGATACGATAAACCATTGCAAATTTAAATAAAAAATAAAAAAAAATTTTACCAAAATGGTCCAAACCTAACAGCAGGGTTAAATAAATAATTGAGTTAAAACTTTTTGCCAGAACGTTTGTGGTGCTAAAAAAACAAAATACATGAATTTGGAGATATTCTTCTTCAAAGGATACTAATTATCCTATTTCTGATTAAAGTGTTTTTTTGAATACTTTAGAATAATAAACTTTCAAGGAAAATTGTGGAATTGAGTCCAAGATAAATTTTTATATGTCAAATAGTAATAAAGTGGCTGGATATACAAAATCTAATCTCACATAATGTCTATAAGAGTCCTTGTTTTGTATACGAAAAAGTACATTTTTCAACTTCATTGGTACAAAATATAATTTTCATTTTGTATCCTGAAAATATAACAAATTCGTATTGTGTATATTCTACATATAAAGAGATAAACTCTACCCCACACTTGAGTATATAGAATGAGTATGTATAAACCTTGGTATCCTACCAAATACCAACAACAGCTACAACATCGTGTTTAAGTTTAACACTGCAGTAATACAGCTAGTATATGTATGTTAGCAGTTGTATGTATCTGATAGAATGAATATAAATATAATACAGAAATCTTTAAACCAATCAAAAACAAGCAAAGGCGGAGCTAAAGTAAAGCAGGTTTTTATACATGTTGTTTTTTTTCTTCTTCTGTTTATTTATTTTTTTTCATTTCAATTCTTTTTGTTGTTGTCTTAAAATTACACTTGTATTTTTTATGCTTATTCTTGTATTTTTGTTCGGTTTTGTTTTTCTTTTTTTTCTGTTTTGTTTATTTTTGTGTGTGTTCGTGTGTGTATTTGTATATTTTCCGGTGTTTTTTTTTCATCTATGTGTGGGTTTATCTCACTCTGACGCTCTTTAAGCACCGTTAAGCAAGTAGTAAACATACTCTCTCTCACGGGAGTACAAAAAGTATCTGTGTGTCTGTTTGTTAACTGAGACAACAACAACCACACAAATATACATTTTCTTTGTGTTTATGTGTGCATCTGTGTGTGTGTATTAACACGTTTTTGTATCTGCCATGTGATAAGTTTTTATTGTAGCATTTTTCTGTTGTTGTTGTTGCTGCTTTAGCTGGTTTTCAAATAAATACCAAGATTGTATGAGTGTGTGTGTGTGTGTTGGTATCATCATCGTCGTTGTTGTTCGTAGTGGGAGGAGGGATAATTTTAAAAATAAACTTGTGTGATAATCTGCGCCAATACAAAAACAGCTACAGCGCACTAAACCTCTCGTATTTAGAGTATGAGTTTAATTTAATACATTTTTTTTACTAATTTTTCATTCTTTTTTTTTTGTTTGTTGTTGTTGGCGTTATTTTTGTATTTTGTTTTAAGAGAGCCAGCATTTTGTTTGAGTATCTAAGGCTATAATATGGATTTAATTAATAAATTGTTGAAATGTAAAAACTTGAGAATAAGAATCAAATGTGCTAAGGAATTTTTCAGAAGATCTCTATTTCCAAATTTAATTTCTTTAAGAAGTCTTACACAGTATCTTTTTTGAATATATTTAACCATTATTAAAACAATTCCATTAACTATAGTGTGTTTTGTCCTCTGGGTGAGACACCAATAATACCGCATATTTTCATTCTTTAGAGATCTACGATTTCTCGAGCCCTTCCAGATAGCTTGATATCATTTTCAATGTTTAAAATATGGAGTGTTTTTAAAACTCAAATTTTGGACTATTTGTAATTTTTCGTAAGAAGGCATCGAGTTAGTTTGAAATTATTAATAAATTTTGATAGAGCTAATAAAAAATATTTCATGATGTTGGAAGATTTAATTGTTGGCCAAATTATCCATTTGATGTGCTTGTCCAATATTTTAAAAAGCTGAAAAATACAATACAATTGAAATGTTTGAAAAACAAACTTTAAAATTTGTATTTGTGACATTTATGGCCCTCCAATCGCATTTCTAAATCTTGAGAAACACTTTTCTAAAGTTTAAAAAGCTTTTAAACGATTTTTGACTTTTATATCTTTTTAAAAAGATTATTTTGTATAGATTGCCATGTACCAAATGATTATTAAATTAATATTTAATAAAAAATTTTCTTTGCAAAAAGGAAACAAAAACTAATGTTTCCTTTGTATTCGTATTGTTACGAAATTGTACTTGAATTCAAATATAACGATTTTAACGGCTGATTTAAAGTTGCATAATGCTTTCAAATAGCAGTGCCCAAACTTTAACATATCTGTGGGCATTATTAACATTGAATAAAAGCTTTCAGTCGACCATTGATCGTAAGTATGGCAACGCTGTTTGCTGCGACCGTATATTCGAATTCGAATATTCAGTTAAAGAACATTGTAGAAATAGAGCTTTCGAGATGGTAATGCAGTGTTATAAATAGTGGCAGAGGTTGCAGTCGTGAGTCAGTTTATCAGAGACGCTTTTCGAATACACATCAACTGAGTGCCTTAAAGTGTGCTGTATTTTTCAAGTGAATGCGTGTACATTTTCTGAGAATTTATAAACGTGTATAAAAAAACATTGAGTGACTATTTAATTCTGTTGTTGTACATTTTTTAAATAAATAAAGAGTTGTTACAATTTTTAAACTACTAAATGGCTTTTATTTGCAATCAAAAGTATCCGGTTTATTTAAAGGAAATAAACCAACGTTTTGAAAAGGTTAAAACGTAACAGTATCTACAAGCTACAGGAATAATGCGGTTAGCATTACCCGATTTGATAAAAAATTTCAGGGTTAAACGATTGTGAACTTGACTAAGAGTGCAATACTTGTCTGTGTGCAATCTTATGAACCCTTCTCCAAAGTATATGAGCAAAATCACTATTCCTTTAAAATTTAAAAAACCAATATTTATTGTACATTATTTCTTAAGTGTTTATGTTTTTGACAATATATTGTAGCTAATAATTTTGTGTCTAGCAACAAAACTGCAAAATTTTAGAATTCGAGGTCTATATTTTTATTGCTACTAGCTTGACCCGGTGCGCCTCGCTGCCCCTGTCGTTACTACGCTACTACTACGACATGTCGTAGTAAAATAAAAAATGTGAAAGGATTTTATAATAAGACAAGTAAGAAAGTATAGTCGGGCAAGTCCGATCATATGATACCCTACACTGAGTGTATGATTATAAACAGTTTTCTATTGCCACGAAAATTATTTATATTGAATGGTCAAAATGCATGAACAATTCAAATCGATATATCTGGATTCCTAGACCTGACCCAGCGAAACGCCGGGTCACGTATAACTTTTTTTTACCGATCTAACATTTCATGGTGGGCAGAACTCCCGCCGATCACTGTCCCTACTATTTGTCGCATGGTGTATTTGAATTGAATTAATACCGGAATTTCTTGAGTAGTGAAAAGGAGTGTTGTTAGCTCTTCAAGTTTCTCCAAAAACTGTCTCTTATTAAGAAAAATTAAAAGCGAAAATGAGGTAATTTTTGAATTTTTTATCTTTACAGACCATCTGCAGCCGTTGTCACGTGATGCGATTACATTCATGCACCATGTCATTTTTATGCCCTACACCACAATAGTGAGTATACTGATTGACTTAGAATAACTTTCTGAGTCGATTAAACGATGTCCGTCCATCTGGGTGGTTGGCTGTCTTTCCATGTAAACCGTGTGCACAAAGTACATGTCGCAATTTTGAAGATATTTCGATTGAATTTGGTATTTCGAATAATTCAACATAGATATAGACATAAATCACACGACCTAATTTCATGGTGATCGGTCCATAATTGGCCCACTTCCGAAAATCATTCACGAAAATAAATTACTGAAATTTTAAAAGAAAAATGTTTTTGCTCATTTACTTGGTGTACGGTATTATATGGTTGGGCTTGACCGACCATACTTTCTTAATTGTTATACATATAGATAGACAGCTTACTAAAATTGAAAAATATAAAATAAATTATTGAATCAAATGTGGTAATAGATCTTATTCTGCTTCTATTCCCATTGCAAAATATTGCGTATAAAAGAATCGTAGTAGAGGACTTAACTTTTAAGAAAGTGGAATCCTTAACCACCCTATTAGAATACAAGGTGAGATACGGGGTATCAAAGTTGAACAACTCGGTTTAGGAAAACGTTGTACAGCTTGTAACTTGTCCAAATATAATACTTATTGAGCGCACGAAATTCACGAATGTCATCAATGGCTGTCAAACACAAACTAAATGGCGTAGCTTGTTCAAATTTTGACAGGAGCCAACTGATGCCTGTTGACAGGAGCATTGTTGCCCTTTTAGTTAAGAGGCGGGAAATTCAAAAAGTGACGGACTAATTAACATGCCCTTGTACTATGGAAGAGCAACTTACTTAAGTGATAGAGTTTAAAAAATTATTTAAATACTTTGTTGTAGGCGGAAAATAAGATACTTTTATCCCAACAAATTTTGCTGAGGCTATTTTAAGCTTTTAACAAACCCTTAAAATATTCTAAATTTCCATATTTAATTGACAAAAGTCAAAATCGTTGTAAGAAAAGAATATTTGTATAACTTATTTTAAAATTAAAATTAGGAAATTTTTGTGTTTTAGCTTATACAGGGTGGCGCAGAATGAGCTATACATATAGTTTAAATGGTTTATAACTTTTTTATTTATGAGATTATTATTATTGTTTATTAAATACTGTATATTATTGGGGATTATTTTTCAATTAGCTTTGAAAAATGATATCCCGAAAGTGGTGGCAATTTACTTTTTCGCATATACGTTCTCTTTTTAATATATTTTCATTACTTTTCGTACAATTGTAATGGCCATGATTTAATTTATTAATTATTAATTCTCCGAGTTATCTTTACAAAATGCTGAAAAAAAAAACAAAGAAAACTATTTAAAAAAGTTATAAAGAATGGCTAATATTTATATATTTATTTGATTAATTTTTTTAAAATGTAAGTAATATATATAATAAATACATTTATTGAATTTAATTCTTAAAACTAAAAAATATTTTTTTTCACTTAAATTTACTTACAATATTAAATTAAAAAAAATTCACCAAAGTTGTTCACATCAATGGATTTTTCACGTTGAAGTACTCGTTTTTTTATACAAAGAAAAACATATCATGAACAAAACTTACTTGAATTTAAACAAATTTATAGATATCTTTTAGACAGATATTAAAAACTATTTTTTGTTAAAGTTATTTTCTTTTAATTTTTGGTGAAAAAAATATTAAAAAAATATTTTCCCGATTTTTACCCATGTTATATATGTTTTTGGAAAGGTTTCTGAATCTGAAGTGATAAGATAGTAATCGAGATTTATTTAAAAAAAACTGAACACTAAAATTTTAACCCAAGTATTAATTGATTTTTTTCATCAAGTTACCTTTGAAAAGCATGTCAGTTATTATATTCAATTTCAATTATATTAAAGAAAAAAGTGCGTACAAAAATCAATAAATATTTTCACAAAACCCAAGTTGGTGCTACAAAAAGTTGACCAAACAATGAATAGTCGGCCGTCAAAGTGATTCCAATGTTATTAAACAGTATCCGGAGAACTTTTCTGTTGATAGAAAACCTGGTTCAGTTAGAAGGAATGGTCCACATGATGTTTCTAAAGCCAATAAATATAAAGCATTTTGAAAAGAGCTACAAACACATCCGGTAGGAAAGCAATCCGTTTAGGTAAGTACTCGGACTATTTGGTACGAAAAGTTAAAGCCAATGCAGGTTTAAAAACATACAAGGCTCAAAAAGTTCCGGACAGTAAGTCTGCTAAAAATTTAAAGACCAAAGACAGAGCACGGAAATTGAAGTCAATTTTTATTCAAAAAATATTCCTGCTGCATAATGGATGAGGACACGTTAGTATGGAACATTTTTCGCAGCTTCCCGGTCAATATGTTGAAGAAAAGTTTAGGATCCAAAAGCAGAAAATTTTGCCAAAAAGTTCATGGTATGGCAAGCAATATGCAATTGCGGCAAAAGAAAACAATCATTTGTTACAAAAGGCTCTATAAATACGAGGATGCTTCCTTTCATAAGACCTCTTAATGTGTCCAGTTATTTTTAGCATGATAGTAAGCAAGGCCTTGATTGGTACAAGAACAATAATGAGGTATTCGTACCAAGAGAGGGAAATCCTCCAAACTGTCTGGAGCTAAGGTAAGTGGAGAGATATTGTGCTCTTATTAAGAGAGAACGGAAGAGCATAACAAAGGTGTCGAAAAGTGTGGTTGATATACGGAGATGGACTAACTTTTCGAACAAAGTGACAGAAAGCTTTCCTTAAAATGTTCATAAATTCATCACTGTTGATTAGAACTATAAAAATAATATTTTTTGTAAGTTGTAATAATAATTTCAATCAAATAAAAAATGAAAAAAATCAATACTGTAGGTTTAGCGGTTTCTTTTTTATTAACATTTATGTATGTTACGATTTTTTCAATCTCACTCCTTATGGACCAATTTGCCCGATTTATCAATCGAACCAAAACAATAGGCGATATATTGGGTACCGTGAAATAGCTCCCAAATGAAATAACTCCCATCAAAAAAGAACTAATTCCCAAAGTTGAAAAATGAAATAACTACCAAAGGGTAAAATTAAATTACTCCCAGTAATCGGCGGTTTCATAATTTTAAAATTAGTAATCCCAAAAAATGCGAAATAAATCCAATTAAAAGGAAATAATTCCTAATCCAATCAGCTCAGAAAAGTTCTTAGCAGGCCGGGCGCTAAGGTTTTCTCATATGTGGTTTTATAATATTTCAGAAAACAGATTTTCAAGGCCGACAATACACAAATAATCTTTTCTGAGCGAAGCCAGTTTTTGATACACCCCAGAGGAGAAAACCTTATATACACTATTCCAGCCAAAACTAATCCTTTGCCAAATAAATTATTATTTTTATAGCCTTCACCTTCGTGAGAAGGGTATGTTTGTCATATGTATATGTTTGTCATTCCGTTTGTAATTTCCACAATACAATTTTCCGACCCTATAAAGTATATATATTCTGGGTCCTTATAGATAGCGGAGTCGATTAAGCCATGTCCGTATGTCTGTCTGTTGAAATCAATTTTGTGAAGACCCCAGATATCTTCGGGATCCAAATCTTCAATAATTCTGTCAAAACATGCCTTCTAGAAGTTTCCAATTTAAAAAAAAATAAAATCGTTCCACAAATGGCTGAGATATGAGGAAAAAACCAGGACTACCTCGATTTTTGCCCTATATATGGATTACTAAGTCATTAATATAGACAATATGGATATCTAATGATAGATATTTCAATTACCTTTGCAACGACTTATGTATATAAGACCATAGTAAGTTGGAACTAAAAAGGGTAAAAATCGGAAAAAATATTTTTTGACCCGAATTTTTTTGTTCACCAAAAAAAATTAAAAAACCAAAAAAATTTTAAAATTTAAAAATTAAATTAACAATTCGAAAACTTTTTTTTCCACAAAATTAAAAAAACAACTTTGGAAATAAAAATAATTTTGTTTACCTAAAAATATTTAATTTTTGTATTTTGTAGTATAATTTGGTGAAGGGTATAGAAGATCTGAAGGTTCATCGTCACACTATTTCCAAAGCCATTTAACATTATAAGAAAGAGTTGAACATTAAAAGGAAATATGGATTAGCAGGGAAAAAAGTCTAACATATATTGGTAAGGCAAACGAAATCGAACAACTCTTTCGAAGAGCACCGAACATTTCTAAAACTAAATGCTCTGATTCTTTTGTGTGCAGAGCCAAATCTAATGGTCGGTTGAAGTCGTATAAAGTTCAGAAAGTTCCAGATCGAAATTCGACAAAGAACTTAGAAGCAAAAGAATGAGCGAATTTTGGTAAAATTTTAAAATTTTTTGTGTGATGGATGACAAAGAATGCAAAGTATGATTTTTAAAATATTTTGTGAAATACATAATCAATTTTAAGAACTTAAGTAAATCTAGTCCGCTCTAGTTAGAATTGTGCACAGTATAAAGACAAAGTACAAATTTCAGCATGTATATTTAAGATACATATATATAAGTACATAAATACAGCCTCAACTCTTCATATGATTGGCTTATTAATTTACTGCCCTTTTGCATAAGATTAATATGAAAAGTCTTATACTCTGCTTAATAGCTAAAAGTAAACAATAGATTTCTTATATGCCAGATACTTAACATTCCATATACTTTATATACAAACATAAATATGTATACAAAAAGAAAACCAACCCAAATCTAAAAAAAAATCATTGTATAAGTATAAAAAAAATTTCCTTTATAATGGTTGGCTAAATCCTTCATGCTGGCACCTAATCGCATGTAATGCGCGCGCATTATCGTTTTTCTTATCTGACACTACACAAATGAAAATACATACCATACAACATGGTCAGTCAGAACAGAAAGAAGCAGACAATAATGAAAAAGAAATAAATGAAAAACTGAAAGCAGGCAGCCAACCAAGTAACCGACGGTTATCTGCTTTGCTACTTTTAGCCAAAAAAAAAAATCACACACACTTGCAGGTTTGTATATGTATAGGGTTAATATGTATAAATATATACTCCGAATTATAAACAACATAACTGCTTGCTATAATACGAGCACAATGCAGTTGTTAAAATAGCAAAACTACCAGCAACAATAGCAATTGCTGAAAAGGTGCCAAAAATAAAAAACAAACATGGAGTGGGAGTTGCTTGCTTTGCCAGGCATAACGAATTTTTGGCACAATAAACAAAAACAACGATGACAACAACAGTAACAAAACAACAAAATATCAAGCTCATTTTATAATTTTTAGCAAATACAACAATGTATTACACATACTCTTCATCCGCATTAAATCGTTGTATATAACAAAAGTTTTGTGCTTCACTCGCACTCTCTCTTTTCAACATGGATGGATACTACATCCACTACTCCTATCACCACCAGCTCTACTACTGATACCACCACTTTAGCACTGTGCTTATGCAGGCTACATATAGGAGATGACAGTGTAATGGTATTATTCGGTTTGTGGTTGACATGACACAACCCACTCAAACCATCAAAACCCAGACACGAACAGCAACTTGACACAAATGTTGTATTGGTTTAATATAATTCCCAAAATACTGTAAAATCCATAATGCCTTTTCTTAGCTCTCCCTCTTACTTCCCAACTTCGTTTTGTTCTTTGTTTGGGCTGGTGAAACTCAACAAACAGCTAAAACAACGAAATCTCTGAGAGTTGAAATTAAGTTGCTCTACGAATAATGGTTGATATTTGTTTACTACAAAGATGTTTTGGTAAAAGAAAACAGGTTCACAATGGGTTGTTTCTGATAACCGAATCAATTGAGTTTTTGGCCAACATTTGCATAAATGCATAATCTTTGTCATAGTATTAGTTAGTGTCAGAGAATTACTCTCTTTTTCTCTCTAAGAAACATTTGCGCTCCCTTTTCATCTCTTCTATTATGCCAAAAAACTGATAAGGGAGAGTTTTTCTATCACTAATTCTCTTCTGTACTAATGCATATGTATTAGTTTTGTTTTGGTTGCACACATTTACAATTTGCTACCGGTGAGCTGTAACTGTATGAAAATTTCTCTTTAGTAAAATTCCTTCACTTACAAAAGGCTGTGTAGTTTCTCTTTATGTAATGTAATTTGTTGAGTACTAAAAAAATAAATAAATGAGAGTATTTCCATAAAATAATTCTATTAAATTGCAAAAAATAAAATTTATTTCTTCCTCCGAAATGGTGGAATTAATAGCGGGGTTATCATTTTCTTCCTAATGGAAATATACAGCACATTCAAACATAATTGCGTGTGTACCTAATACATATCCAAGGATTAGGAGTTTATATACAACCAGAGCTTTTATTGTGACAAGGAATTGTTTGGATGGTTCCATCCAGTAACCAGTCATTTTTCTAGCTACCCATGATGTAGAATTCTTCTTCTCTTCTTTTTGAAACACGACTTCATATATCTATGGTAGTAACTTAGAAACCGAAAATTTAACATGGGCAAACATTTGTTTCCGAGACACTGGCTTTTTAGGGAACTTGACCCTAAAAAGGCAGTGTCTCGGATATAATTATTTACTTATCGAAATTAAATTTAATGAAATATAATACACTGATTAATGTTAAGTTTCCTAGCATCAACGCAATCGATTGGGAATCATCTGATATCTTTATCGTTTACAGATATTTCGTAGCATTCGTAGCTGAATCAACCATATCTCTTTACAACTTCCTGTACAACCTATGGAAATTTGATAAGGATTTTATTTCTTGATATGTGAAAACTACACTAAGGAATAAACTGTGTTAGCTATGATACAGGCTCTACTAGTTATTTTTACTAATACCTAGTCCAGTGAGGTAAAAGTTTGCATGATCTCATCATAGAATGTGATATTAAAGCCTACCATACTCTGTGGTGGATCTCGGACATTAATGGTATGAATGTTAACTACAATATATTCTTTCTAGCCTCAGCATACCTAATACTGACTAAAAATTCAGTGGAAAGATTGGACGGAACATCGGATCTATACGATACAGAGAGTTTTTTATCTGGCCTATTACTATTCGTGTATGGAGCGTCAGGTACCTAGGACATTTAAGCAACCATCGCGGAATCATATACTAGAGCAACTTAGGAGAGAAAACGGAACGGAACCCAAATTCTTGGATCTGGGACGTCACAGCTTTAACCAACCAGAAGTGAAAAAATGGAATTTATGGAAGATTCTACGGATAGACATAAAGTACCATGGAAGTATCACGTCTTCAAAAATTACTATCTAACGATTCCGGTGCTCCTGGATTCCTAATACAACCGTATGGTATTTTTAGGCAAAGCTGTATCGAAAAAGAGAAACTGCTGATGATAATGAGGGCTCTGTTTAGAATAAGAATTCATTGGGGGATAGTCTGGAATCTGATAAAATATACTATGACATATTTTCATGATATAGTGTCCCTTCCGCAGTTGTCGAATTGCCGAATAGAGAAGGAAATTTGTGTTCGGAGAATGAGTTATTTTTCAGTTTTTGTAGCACCTTGTCGGCACTGAAAATCCATTTGAAGCTCAGTGGCACGGTTACAAAAATAGTCGTATATATTGATAAATTTTTTATTAAAGGAATGTTTCTTCCATCGATAACTGATCTAATGGAATCAGTCTTTGTCGTACTGAAATCATGGGTCAATGAAAAATAGTCAAATGCGAAAGATGCTATATATGCGTTTTATACAATACTTGTAAGAAAATCTTTGGATAAATGCTTCGCAAATCATGGGGTGCCCCGATGGACCAGTCGATAGTGTACTAGACTATTAATCTGAGGGTTGCGGGTTCGATTCCCGTCAGAGACTCTGGGTGTATCTGCAGACAATCAAAACGCTTCGCAGTTTGTGTTTGTTTAAAAAAAAAATATATATTGTACACTGGATGTTCACAACAGTCATAAGACCTATTGTAACCTATGGTTCAGTTGTCTACTGTAGAGGGGTGGACACTAAAACACATCTCTCCTTTATATCCACATCGAATGCAGTACCGCTAAGACGTTTCTAAGACTCACCATATTAGACATCTCCTACAAATGTGGATATGCTAGTATTGGAGTAGCAGACGGAATACATGGTACCTACATCGGATTTCGATAGAACCATAAGGTCAGAATACCGACGCAATGATGAGCAACAGACTTTTTCGTCCAGGGTGATGAGATATCAGTTCACACCGACGGTTCAAATAGGGAAACTGGAATTAACTCGGGAATAGTCTGTGATTATCTGGGCTTTTTGGTTTATCGTAGATTGCATGATGTCTGCTCCGTTTTCTACGTAGAAATTGAAACCATCTATAGATCCGTACGAAGAATTAAATATCGAAACGTAAGAAAGCAATGTAATAAGTTCGAAATGTTTTCTTAATTGCATTTATTTCCTGGCACAGGTTATACTCAACACCTTGTCAAGTTAATATGGGATGATATCTATTGATTTGCCATATGTCAGCATTTATAGTTTACCAACGTAACAACTATTGCAGAAGTTGTCTGGACTAAGAAAGAGGAATATTCGGCTGCTCTACTCTACAGAAAGGTAGACTAAGATATATCGGAATAGCCGTCTTTCATGTAATGGATTGCTTTAAAGATATTTCACTCATGGATCTAGTCAAATTTGACATATGTACCGGTCGCCTCAAGACTCACAAATTCTTGTGGATGTCTTCCTAATTCACATTCATTTTTAAAATTGCTTAAGATTGTAAAAGGGCTTCCGAGTATTAACATAACCAAACCTAATACCCAGCCTTAATCTGACATTTTAATATCCAACGAATGATGGGATCATATTAGAATGGAACAGATCCAGATTACTGTTGATAATATTTGTTTAACAAGGAAAGCGAATTTCCAAATATACATACATATAGATTTTTATGTTCTTAGCAGAAGCTTTCTTTTTTGAAATTTACATTAGTATTAAAATCTTAACCTAAAATACAAATAACATTGTTATTGCTAACCATCATCTGGTTAATTCCAAAGTTACCACTCTTCTTAGGAGTCAAAGTTCTTGCAACGGAATTTGGATGATTCAATAGTTTTACCATGTATTTAATATTTCTAATATTAACCATGTATTTAATATTTCTAATATTAACCATGTATTTAATATTTCTAATGTACCATGGAACGTCAACAATTATTCTCAAGAGCCTTGATTATTTTCTCTGCAGTTTTTCAATGATTGATGAAAGGGTTGCTCACCATAGTTGGATGCAATAATAGGCTTACACAAGAGAACCAGGTAGTCCAAGTCTAGGGCTAAGGTAGATTTTAAGTAGATTTTAGTTTCATATGATTCAATATGGTGGATCCAAGTTACACCACGGAAGAAATGGATACCAAAGTAATGAGTATATGACTTAAAACTACGGGATTTACAATAGGTGGCGTATCTTTTGAACGCGTTTGTTTTAATAACTTATATTTTATTTCGAAGGGTACATATCTCTCATTTGTACTCACTTAGGCATTGAACATTATAGTGTAAACATCCAAGATTTTTACTTCGAAATTGTCGGATTTTGTGCAAACTATTCGTCATATGCGGGAGTCTTGATTTACTTCTTTAATTTGAAAAAAAAAATGCAACTGAAGCACACCGATTGCTCACCAAAACGTATGATGAATGTGTTTCATCGGTTTCTAATTGGGAGAGATGGCTTGTACGGTTCAGAAGTGGTGATTTTGACACGGAAGACAAGCCAAAAAGATTTGAAGACCAAGAATTGAAGGTATTACTCCATGAAGATTGTTGCCAAACTCAACAAGAGCTTGCAAAATCATTGGGAGCTACTCAAGCAGCAATTTTAAAACGTTTCCGAGCAGTAGAATTAATCCGTAATCACGAAAATTGGGTACCATACGAATTGAAGCCGAGAGACCTTGAAATATGATTTTGCACGTCCGAAATTATGTTTGAACGCTATGAAAGAAAATTATTTTTTCACCGAATCATTACTTGCGACGAAAAATGGATACATTACGATAACCCGAAGCGTAAGAGATCGTATATGAAGCCCGGTCAACCAGCCGAATCGTCACAAAATCTCAGTATCCATGGTAATGCTCTGCATTTGGTGGGAGCAAACGGATCCTATATATTATGAGCTGCTGAAATCTGGCCAGACTACCATCGGGAACCTGTCCCGAACTCAACTGATTCTATTGACGCGAGCATTGGCCGAAAAAGGCCCAGAATGCTACCTGTTAAAAACTATTTAAAAAGAAGTGGTTGGGAAGTTTTACCTCACCGCCTTATACTCCAGGCGGTGTTCCTTCTGACTTCTAATTGTTTCGATCGATACCGAACGCTATCTCTGGGATACGCTTCACTACAGAACAGAGTATACAAGATTGGCTTGATTCGTTCTTGGCCTCAAAAGATGAGCAGTTCTTCTGGTTCGGAATCCATATGTTGCCAGAAAAATGGGAAAAGATCATAGCTAACAATGACCAATACTTTGAATAAATTTATATTGTACAAATGTTTCCAAAAAAATAGGAAAAATTCGAATTTTTAAGTCATACACCCAATGGAATTATGATATTATTATGAAGGCCATTAAACTTTATTTAAACAAATTATAAAATCCGGCACAATACTACTCGGATAGGAGTAAAATATAGGAAATTATTACTTTTCTTAACAGCGGAGTCATTAAATACCCAATTAACTCCCATTAACTGCCACAACACTCTCGTAAAATAAAACTTAATCCTTAATCCGGCCAAAAATGTAAAGTGGAAGTGGGCAAAAATAAAATGTGTTTACGTCAAACACACATCGAAAAATAATACAATGGTAGTGGTTAAGTAAGAGTAAAATAATTCTACAAAGAGAAAAATAAACACTAATACCAATAAAACAAACAGTCTAACACACACACATGCACATACACAATACATTGGTATGCGAATAGAGTAAAACATCAGTTGTGCGACAACTTGCGTTAGGTGAGCATGTTGTTACGCGCGTTTGCACAAATTTTTTTCATTTAAAATCAATTTGAACTAGAACTATTTTTAATTGTTTTTTTTTTATATGGAATCAAACACATATATTTAATATATTATTTATTTGTATTTAAATGATTTAAACTAATAATGACAATTGTAATTGATAAGTTGTAGTATGAAAAAGAAGATCTTAAAGACAAAAAAACAAAACTATATACATATGTATTTGAAATGCTTTGCAGCCATTTGTTGGCTTATCATAACGTAGTTGACATTGCGTGTTAACAGTCATTGTATGGCGCCCGTTCGATCAAGTGCGACACAAACAATAACAAATTTTCTAACACTTTTTGCTCACCCTCCCCGTAATTAAACGCGTGTGTGTGTGTTTGTGTTTTTATATGTTTCGGAATGTTTTAAATTAATTAATTACTGTTAAAATTAAAACAATTATTTTCATTGTTTTTTTTCTGTTAAAGCCAAATTAAAGCAATTTGAAATTAAAAAAAAATAATAATAATTTTGGCGCGTTGAATTTAAATACGAAAAGTTTTGAAGGAAGTCATTCACTAGTGTTTGTGCTAATGACAATTTTATAGATATTTTCTTGTTGTTGTTTACTGAATTCACCCTGGCGGCTTGTAGTTTTTTAATGTTTGAGAACGTGTTTATTCTAGTGTCACCTGTATTTGACAGACACTAAACAACAAGAACGAAACGTAAATGTGAAAAAAAGAACTCATAACAGCAGCAGCTGTCACAATTCTGACAATTAGCCATAAGCAATGATCATTTAACTAAACAAAAAACAACAACAATTTAAACAAAAATATCATATTTAACTACCTGCCTGCTGTGCTAAAGAAAACTAACAACTTGCCTTACAGCCCAAATTGGAATTCTTATGGTTTGCAAGAAGAAAAAACAAACAAACAAAAAATTTGCCAGGTTCTAATCATCATCCTGACTAATTGGTTACACCTACAACTACAGCAATCATTAAAAACTACAACTAATACTGCAGCAGCTACCTAAACCAAGTTTATGACTGGCAAAGTTTTATGATTGTTTTGCAATCTTTTAAGGCCTAAACTGCAAATATTTGTCAACAGACCTTTTGGTTACTTACCGCGCCACTAATGAAGTCGCGTCAGTAGTCAGGCAAACAATCAAACATTTTATCAACCACAACCGCGTGTGTTAAAAACACTGTAACAAATCCTTTAATTACATTAAATCGTTAAAATCCATTACAAACAAAGAAAAAAAATAAAAATATTCAAACAAAAAAAATTAATTAGATTTTCTTTACAACAAATGTGTTTCAAAAAAAATAATGCTAACATTTAATTTACTCAACACTTTACAAAAAGTATTTTTCATTTTTAATTTAATTTAAACTGTGTTCCCATTCGTTTTATTTGTTGCCAAAACTTGTAATTAAAATTAATACATATTCAAAAGAAAATAATTGAAAAGTAAACTAGTGTTGAAGTGTTTAAGTGATTGACAGTGTATTCAAATCGTCATGGATTTTCAAAGTGCTATGGAGACATTCGCCGAAGCTTGGGTTGCCGCCAATGCCGGACAACAGGTATGTTACAACTACTAAAGCAAATTGCCACAAATAAACCTAAAAAGAAAACCACACTGACATTTTATCTTGAGGTGTTAATTATTGGCCATCAAAAATTTTCATAAACAATTTATATTGGCTACAATACAGAGAGAACCTGCTGAATAATATAAAAGACAAATTGACATGTGCAAAAATTTGTCCTTTTTGATTAACTGCAGAGTACAATGTAAATTGAATTTTGTTTATTAAATTTTTTAATTAAATTTTAAATATTTCTTATTGAATAGCTGAAAAATAAATTGAAATTTAGTGAAGCTAAAAAAAAATATTCATATGCTTATTAAATTTAATTGGATCTTAATTTAGGAATTTTTTACACACTTTAAAATAATAAAACTGCTAATAGAATTCTATAACCTTGAGTTGTATCACAGTTTCCAATGAAAATTGAATTAGAGAAGAGGAAATATTTTAAGGACTATTTTTGCAGCTTTTATGTTGTAATTACTGATTAGATGATTAAAATTTGATAACTTTTTGAGTTTGAAGTATTGATCTAAAAATCAAAATTTTGTGTTTTTAAAGGTTACCGTAAGCGTCACCACTAAACTATCGTTACTGTAATAACGGCAATTACCGTTACTTCTAAAATACCAAAACCGATATAATCCAAAATACCGTAACTTCAAAAATGTCGTTAGTGCTATTGAAAAATATGTAAACATATAATTTTTATCGAAATTTTGTATATTGAGGGCCTATATTCAAACTCCTCTATCTTTTATTTTCGCGAAAATGACTTTTTGATGGTTAAATATTCAGTAAAACAGCCCTCACCTATGTTATGAATTTCATAGCAAACATATTTTTTTGCTGTTTTATTTGAGATCGTAAAAACGCAGTTTTATGCTGAATATATAAATTGTGATTTCTTTAATAATTACAATGATGATAAAATTATGTTTTTTTCTTCCATTAGACCAGGACGAGTAAACAACGATCCTACTATGTCTAATTTAAGATATCTTTTATATCTTCCAGATGATAGCATAAAATATAAATTAAATTTTGATACAGATCATATTGATCTGCCTGTTCGTATTCAACCTTTTGCAGGATATATTGAACCAAAACCTATATATTCTGGTCCACTATCCATTCAGACTAATAAGTGAAAGAAGTAATACCATCGGAATACTATTACTTTTACGATAATTTACACCAAAACTCAAAAAAAAATTTAAAAAGCAAACAAAAATGTTTCTATAACTTTTTGTTTAACATTGTTTATTTTTATAACCTGCTGATGTTTGTAATATGTAGAAATATTGCCCCCACATCAACCTTAAAGTATACCAATCTGCTCAGGATTACTTTCTGCGTCGATTAAGCGATGTTCCGTTCATGTAAACCTTGGAATCAAACAACAGGTCGCAATTTCAATGATAATTCGACACAATTTGGTACAAGATCTTCCTAGAATCTTCCTAGAATCAGCCCGTTATTTCTCCTAGCCTCCATACGATTGCCATATCTGAAAATAGTCAAATTCTCATAAATATCTTAATTATATAGATATCCAAACCAAATTCAGCAGAAATAAGTTTCATATAAGCCGAACTCGCCCCACAAAATTTTGTGATGATCCGTCTACAATTAGTCATAGCTGTCATATAGACCCACTTCCGAAAATCACTTTAACATGCATTAATCTCTTAAAAATGTTGGTATTGCAATAAAATTCTATACAAATAATTTATATATATACAAAAGTCGGTCCATAATTAGTCATAACTCCCATATAATGCCCACTTCCGAATATAATTTTAATGAGAATAGATATCTTAAAAATATTGGTATTCAAATAAAATTCTACACAAATAGGTTTCATGTATACGGAAGTCATGCCACCTAATTTTATGGCGAGTGATATAGGGTATAATATCGTCGGGCTTGACCCACTATACTTTCTTACTTGTTTTACCTTATGTTGTATAAAAGAAATTATATGCATTAAAATGCAAAACCCTCTATCTGATCATTTTATACATACACATTGAATATTTTTGAGAAGCAAAACCCTCTATCTATCATAAATGCCCCAATAACGAGAAATTTTAAAAACTAATTATATATAGAATACCGAATTTTAATAACTCATGTATCTAATACGCGAAAAAACAGTTGTTTGGATCTCCTGAAAAGTTGTGTTTTTTAAGATAGAGGGTTTTGAATATAGGTCCTCGATATATGAAATTAATCTAAATTAAATAAAACAATGACTTCATATAGCTTTCCTTTTCGATATTATTCAATAATTCATCCATCGCTTTCAGAATTTCATAGTTTTTCCTTTATTATACGAAACAATCCTGGTGTTTTCTTAGTATCCAGGGCTATTTGGCAAAATTTGGATGCTAAGGCAGCCAGAATACTAATTGGGTTGGATAGGAAAAGTCTCAGGTCTTTAGTAGGACTGATAACCGAGCACTGTTCAATTGGAGCCTTCATTGGTAAATGGGATATGGGCGAACAGGACTTCTATAGGTTATGCGAGGACATTGACGAACTAGCAACAGTGGAACATTTTCTGTGTAACTGTCCTAGACTACACGGTCTCAGGCAAAAATGGCAAGGGGAGAAATTCCACTATGAACTGGGGGATATAACTAGATATGATCTAGGAAATATCTTAGGCTTTATCAGGTTAATAGGCTGGCTGTTTCTAGGTAACGGGACTCTATGAATTCCATTCTATATTTATATCCTGTCCTTTTTTTCTTATTTTTCTTTGGACTGGGTTTTTCACTTTATTTATTTTATGTCACCTGACTTCTTTCTTTTTCTCTCCAATATTTCTAAAGGGTATCACAATTGATCCTATGGATCTTCGAGTGGAAGTGTACTTCAATAGTGTACACCCCTTCAAATCTATCTTTCTTTTATTAAAACTTACAGCATTATAGTGGGGAGGGTATATTGCGTTTGAGCTGATGTTTGTAGTGGCCACAAATATTAGCCCAACATTAACCTTATAGTATATCGACAACTCATAATCACTTTCTGTACGTCCGTTCGTCAGTCTGGCTGGCAGTCCATGTACGTTTTGTGCGCAATGTACATATCGCAATTTTTAAGATATTTCAATCAAATTTAGCACATAAATTTTCCATAATTGAGCATAATCCATAATTGACCCATATAAATCCCACTTCCGAAAATAATTTAAAATTCAACAGAAATAAATTCCATATAAATGAAAATAACACGTCCTAATTTCATGACGATTGGTCTGTAATTGGTCATAACTTAGATATAAAGCCCGCTTCCTAACACCACTTAAGCGAGAATAAACCTCTTAAAAATGTTGGTATTCACATAAAATTCAACAGAAATAAGATTCATATATACATATCTCACACGGTCTATAACTGTTCATAGCTCCAATATAAGGCATACTTTCAAAAAAAAAATTATATAAATTTTAGCATAAACTTTATTTTCTGCAATTCAAATATTTAATTGTGACTTTCACAAAGTGGGTCATCGTTAAAACTTTTGTTTTGAAATACAATATTCATTGGACAATACAATATATTGGAAGCGTTCGGCGATTCACATTCAGAAGACTCGAAGTACTAACTTACCATCCATGCATTAATGTTTACTATGAAATTCGGGTCATCATCCAGTCTTTTATTTTGAAGCATTTGTACAATATAAATTTACAGAAAGTTAAATATGACTTTTTTCCCATCTTCCTGGCAACATATGGATTCCGAGCCATAAGAACTGCTCATCTTTTGAGGCCAAGAATGAATCAAGCTCATTTCAGATACTGTGTTCTGAAGTGAAGCGTATCCCAGAGAGATCATTCTGCATCGATCGAAACAAATAGTAGTCGAATGGGAAAGGTCTAGACTATAAGGCGGGTAAGCAAAACTTCCCAACATTTACTTTCTAACTAGTTATTGCAACATCTGGCTTAGCGTTGTCGCAAAGAAATATTACGGTTTCATGTCAGACCATTTATTCTGGACGTTTTTCGGCCAATGCTCGCTTCAAATGAATCAGTTGCGTTCGGTATAGGTTTCCTGTATTGTTCTGGCCAGATTTGAGCTGCCCGTAATATATAGCACCCTTTTATTCCCTCCAAATACAGAGCATTACCTTAGCGCCATGAGTATTTGGCTTTGTTGTCGATTCGGGTTATCGAATTCGGGTTATCGAATTGGATCCAGTTTCCATCGCAAGTAATGACTCGGTGCAAAAAATATTTTCTTTATAGTGTTCAAGGAGCATTTCAGACGTAGGAAATCGTCTTTCAAGGTTACTAAGCTTTAATTCGCATGGTACCCAATTTCCCTGCTTTTGAATAAATTCTGCTGCTTGCGAACATTTTAAAATTGCTGCTTGAGTAGCTCCCAATGATTTTGCAAGCTCTTGTTGAGTTTCACAACAATATTCATGGAGTAGTGCCTCTAGTTCTTGGTCTTCAAATTTGTTTGGCTGGCCTGGGAGCCTTCCGTGTCAAAATCTCCACTTCTGAAACGCACAAACCATCTCTCTCACATTGAAACCGATGAAATACATTCACCATAAGCTTCGGTGTTCTTCAGCGGCACTTTCTTTTTTAAATTAAAGGAGCAAAGCAAAACTTCCATCATATGAATCAAAAATTCCCAAAAATCTACATTTTCTTTGTTGTTACATTGAGTATCCATTCTTGGCCTTAAATCTCGGCAATCTATCAATATTTTAACTTTCAGCTCTTTAACCGAATTGCACTAATGGTTTTCATTACAGTCCTCGTATGTTCTCTATGGCATTAAGATCTGGCAAACGTACCGGCGACACCATAGCAGACAATCCATGTTGCACAAATCAGGTCTTAATTGATTTTTTCGCGATGTTCTTCCAATATTATTTGAGAGCACTCCTGAAACTCCAAACTGTTCATTCTAGTTGTAGGAACCCATATCTTTATGGTTCCACTTGAACTAAGCGTGATGCGTTAGAGAAATGCCACCTAAAATTCTCTATTAATAATAAATGGTTCAATTTTTTAAATCTTACCAGAAGTCGCTAAAAGCATCTGGACCGTTAAAATTTAATATAGCTTTGTCTCTAAACCCTTGATTCGCATTTTCATGGATTAAGTGCAATTAATTTAGTTTATGCAATGTTCATTAATGGCTCTCTAGACTGTAATATTGACGCATTTAAACCCAATTTTATTTTAGTGTTTGAAGCGCTTCTTTAAACTTTACGAATTTCAGCCACAAAAAAACTTTGGTCGACCAGAATTTTTGTTTTTAACGTAATGTTTGTAATCTTTGAAATAATTTTGTACTATACCAAAGGAACGACTTAATTTTCTTGCAATTTCTCGTACCTCAAATTCAGAAAAATCTTTTCCTCTCACATTGTGTCTCAAATTGAACAAAATAATTGTTTAGAATAAAACTTATAAAATCCTTATTAGAACAGCGTTTGAGCAACAAGTGTCTTAGTCAAGAGTATCCATCAATAATCGCTATTGTTTCCCTTTCAAATATACTGGGAGATTATTTTCTCACCTCTATTACAAACATCATTTTGTATTAATTAAACTTAACAATTCAGCGAAATTTTGTTGAAATATTCAGCATAAATATCTAAGTTTTTAAATTTTTATCAGAGTTATAATTATTAATCTTGTTTACCAGATTTAGACTCAAAAGTTTGGGATTCTTTCCGAAAGATATTAAATTTTATGCTAAATACCAAACATTTTATTCTATTTTATAAATACCAAATAAAAATTTCACAAAAAATTATTCCAAAACAAAGAATGAATTAAAGAAAATCATTTACTCTGCGCCTAATATTAACAAAATCCATTTGTAATTATGCCGACGGTTTATGGAATTTCATTTCAACAAAATTTCAACTGGCTCATTTATTGACCACTACTTGTTCGTCCATTAAAAACAAACAAAAATTTCTGCTTTAAACTAAACACTGAAAAGCCACGCCATAAAAATAGTTTTTTTTTTGTTAAATTTGTCAGATAAAATTTAAAAAGCTTAATCACTTTATCACAATAGATTAATTCGTTAATTTATTAGTCAGCCGAAAAAAAAGTAGTTAACAGAAATTTGTTTAAAATATATTTAAGTTTAAATGTGTGAGTGCGAATGATTAAGTGTATTTAATTATATGACATTGTATCTATTCATATTTACCACAAGTAATAACAACAACAGCAACAGCGACACCAACGGAGTCACATAGTTTTGTTTTTAAAACTAAACCAAACCAAACCTTATCTATAAGATATTTAGGGTATTTTTGGTGTTTCACTCGTATTCGTACATGAATAGAGAATGTCGTATAAATATGAAAAAATATTAATGTTTTTTTTGTAGTTAATTTAACATATTATCACAATAATAAAATTAAACGTTTTATAATTGATATACATACAAAGCTACGCACACACGCACTTACGCCATTTATAGTCAATAGCAAAATATTTTTTATTTATTTATATTCACGTATTTGGACGAATTTATTAAATTCTTTATAATTAAATGTAAGAACCAAACAAAACAAAAATAAAACATAAAGTAGTGATAATTTTGCTTATCTTAATCTTGTTTTAAAGCATTATTTCGTTATATATTTTTTTTTGGTATTTTAAATGTGAGCTTAAATAAAACTGTCAAAACTTGCGGTTATAACATACAAGGAGTGTTTGAAGAATTGTGATATGGAAGAGTGGTGGTTTTCTTTGGAGATTCATTGTGACAACCACATTTGTTGCCAATCGAACGATTCAGTCTTTGTGACTGAATATTCTAGTTGTGTCTAGAATAGAGGGAACCAACTCAACTTTGGTTCTAGACATTCTGTTTCAAGAACCTATGTAAACATCTGTGTATATAACCGATTCATTTCCTTAGTAACCAAATTCGGTTGCCACAACGAATCTGTTTTCTCTGTGTACCATATTGAGAAATTAAATGAATTTATCCATTTTCTGATCCATCGGATATTTAACTAAACCGTTTTATGAGTTTTGGATGTAATTCTGATAACTAGGTTAGGCTGGTTGAAATAAGTTTTCCGAAGCTTCCTTAAAAATGGTATCACACAATTTAAGTAAGGTTCGAATTAAACAGAAACACAGGTTTTCGAAAAATTTGTCGTAGACCAGAGATGCCTAAAGCTAAAACTGTAGTTGTGTTGGTGAGCTAATGAGAATTACACTGAAAAAAATGTTTAGTGTACAAAAAAAAAGATGCCAATATCTATCAGGCTTTATTTCAGTGGCCGTATGGTAAAACTAGGTAACTCCACTTTTTGCGAAAATTGAGATAACACCAAAAATAGAAAGTGAAAAATTGATATAATTTCTCATTTAAAAATTATTTTTTAAAAACACAAGGTAACTGCATACTTTCGTATAAAAATAGAAAAATTAGAAGTTTAAAACGACGTTGTTTCGAAAATTAAGAGAGAAAGAGCGAAATAGAACAAATTCGCCAAACACCCGAAATCTTTCCGAGTAATAAAATAAAACATTTAGGAACATAACCTATATCTCGAAAACTATGCAGAGTAACGAAACGAATCAAAAATGTTGGATAAAAATCAATGGCGACCCCTTACGTAGGGCCCTCTAATTAATGGTGGTCAATTTGTGATTTTTTTTTTTTATTTTTTACAAAATTAAGAAAATTTATAAATAAAAACAAATCAAATTTCTTTATTTTTAAATTAAACTTAGAAATTAAACATATTCGATGTTTAACGCAATACGATATTCAATACTGATAACCAGGGAAACCGGAAATATGCTCTAAAAAAAGTGTTTTAAGCGCTTTAAATATGCAGAAAAAACTTTAAAATATGCTCTTAAAATTTAAAAAATATGCTCATAAAAAAACAAACTTTTACATAATTTTTAACCAAAAAATATACTTTTATTTAAAAAATAAACAAAATTAACATGAACTAAAACAAGTATAACAAAAAAATATAATAAAACATACATCAAGTAAATGAGTAAAAATATTTTTCTTTTAAAATATAAATAATTTATATTCGTGAGTGATTTTCGGAAGTGGGCCTTATATGGGAGCTATGACCAATTATGGACCGATCACCATGAAATTAGGTCGTGTGATTTATGTCTATATGTAAGTTATTTATGTTGAATTTTGTGTATATACCAACATTTTTAAGAGATTTATGCATGTTAAAGTGATTTTCGGAAGCGGGTCTATATGGGAGCTATGACTAATTATGGACCGATCCAAAACCGTAACAAAATTTGGTGACATGAATTTTGTACATATAAAACTTATTTGGAGCGAAATTTGTGTAGAAACATAGATAAATTAAACATTTATGACCGATAAAGTCCAATTTCGAGAGGACATTTGTATGAGAGCTAGGTGAAATAATGGACCGATTTTAGAAAGTTTCAATGGGCTTGGTCCTTAAAAGTAATATGTACCAAACATGATCGAAATATCTTCAAAATTGCGACCTATACTCTGCGCACAAGGTTTACATGGACAGCCAGCCAACCAGACGGACATCGTTTAATCGTCTCAGAAAGTGATTCTAAGTCGCTCGGTATACCTTAAGGTGGGTATTATACTAATATTTTTGGGCATTACAAACATCTGCACAAATGCATAATACCCTCCCCACTATGGTGGTGTAGGGTATAACAATAGGAACTTAAGCTATGAAAAGGCCTCGAAAGGTATTTTTTGATGATATTTTATATAAATATAAAGTCACATCTTCAATTAAGGTTACTATTGCAATAAATTACAAAATATTGACTTAAATTTTCAAATAAAAATCGCTGTCTATTGGATCTGAAAACATTTTTATACATAGAAAATGTTCTTTCGACATCAACTGATGTTACAGGAGGAAATTTAAAAGACAATATTTCTTTAACACTTAGAACGGTTAAGTTTGAATTAGAACTAAAATTTGATATTTAGATGGCGCTATTATGAAAATGGTGCTTATTTTATATTAAAAAAAAGCCATCTATTTTTCAATTTTGAATTTTAAACAAATGAAGTAAAAACCTGTAACAGAACAGCGAAAAATAAGTAAGACAAAATTAATAAAGTCAAAATATGCTATTAAAAGGTAAAATATGCTCTAAAAACGCAAAAATATGACATAAGTATGCTCTTAAAACAAATATATGCAAAAATATGCACTAACAAATCGATGCCAAAATTCTTAAATATTTCTGAAACGTGTAAATATCTTATCCATGTGCTCATTAGACTCACCAGAAAAAACATGCATTTGCATATTTTGGTTTCCCTGCTGATAACATTTTAAAATTATGCAGTGTTCAAATGTTCATCAACCGGAAACATATTTAGTCTTTTGTCGAATTCCTGAATAAACCTTCTCTTGAGCTTTTTCCGACTTGATTTCAGTTTGTTTTTGGAAAAACTGGGTAACTAAATTTTTTCATAAAAAACGGGTAAATCATCGTGCTGAGTCAAAGGTTATGTCTTTCCACAAATGATTACTATAATTGCCATAATTCCGTAAAATATAAAAATAAATTGAAAAAAAAAATTTTTTTTTTGGAAAAACTGGTAACTGACATGGGTTTTCAGTTTTAATGTCCAAAAATGAGTTAAATGGAACCAGAAGTCTGTAACATTATTCAAAATTATGTTTTGTTTAATGCGCATGCATAATACCATAAATTCATCTATATATATAAAAATTAAACGGTCATGGTATCATGTGAGAACGGCTGTAACAATTTGGCGTATTTTTTTTCGATTCGAAATTTTCAGGAGATGGTTTGTAAAGAAAAAAAAATCAATCAATTGATGAACCTAATTTTATGAAGATCGGCCCATAATTCATCATAGATCTCATATAAGGACTACTTCTGAAATTTTTTTAAATATGCATAAATAATTTATAAACATCGTTTTGAAGTTAAAAATCGTCGTAAATATTCCCCATATATATAAAATCCTCTTACCGAATTGTATGTACATAAGACTCCTCACACCCGAATATATCACTCTTACATTTTTTGGTTAGCGACATGTGACATCAATATATCAGATATATTAACTAGATTTTGGGAAGAATCACTCCATAAATTGCTGAGATATAAGCAACAAAAGAACGAATTTGTCATTCCGTTTGTAATTACCACATTTTTTATTTGCGACCCCTCAAGATAGCGAAATCGATTTTTACACCTATTTTTCACCAGAAATAGTTTTTAATTTCGAGGAAATTTTGTTTTTGGACTCAAATTTGTTAAAATTATTTAAAAATAATGTTTCTTAGGATGTGAAACTCATAGAAATTTTAAACATAGTTAAGGATTATTGAAAATTTAAATATATTTTGCCATACAAAAAAAATATTTTTGAATAGACCTTAACTACACAGAAAAAACTATTTCTTAAACCGTTTCAATTCAAATATTTGTCACATATTGAACTGGTTTCAATTATTTCATAATTAAATCAAGTATTCATTTGCTCAAAAACAAAATTTCTTGATATTTTCTATTGAATTTGATTATTTTGACAATTGAATATACAATTTTCGTTATTGGTTGAATTTCAAATAAAAAAATTATTGAATAATTTTCGTAATTGAAAACACATTTTTGTTATTTTTTGTGTTTCAATTACGAAAATTATCTATTGACCTAATGGGGGTCATGAGATTTAGGTGAGATTTTGAAACACCCACAAAATTTTGAGTTATTTTGGAAAAACTATTTTTGGGTTGGTCGTAGTACTTTAATGTCTCTAACTCACAAATTTGTAGACCGATTTCAAAATTTTAAACAATTACACTCTGCTACAAAATGACATTTTTTGTCAGAACTTGAAAAGCTACCTAGTGGAGGTTGTAGGCCTAGGTGAGGACATTCTAAAACCGTTTTCAAAGATTTTGATTTTTAGTTATTTTGAAAAAACTGTTTTAGGGTAGTTCGTAGTACTTTAGTACCTCTAACTCACACATTTTTAGACCGATTTCAAAATTTTAAACAATTATAGTTAGGTAAAGAATTAAGCTTTCATAAAATGTATGCATAAGATCTATATCCTAGAAATTGTTTAAGTTTTTATAAATAGTTTGGCTTTCTTTTTTATTATTTTCCTAATTTTTCAAATTCAACAATTAAAATTTTGTTTAAAGACAATTTTATGTAGACAAAAACGAGATATTAGTTGTGAAAATCGGTTTTTACTTGCAAATGTTATTAAAAGTTATTTCAAAAAAGTTCCACAAAATTTACCTTGTAAATTAAAAATTGTAGAAAACATTTTTTTTATAGTTTTTTGTTTTTTTTTATTCATATGGTCTGGGGGCGAAAATACTAAAAAAGGTGTTAATGAAAAGTTGAATAACTTTTACAATTTTCATCCGATTTGAATTATTAAAACGATGGTTTGTTAAGAACTAAATTTCCTTAATACATTGGTATAAATTTGTATAAGCTTCCGTATCAAAACAAGCAATGAAAAGCGATTAAAATCAAAACAGTTAATAAATTTTGTTTTTCTTTTAGATATTCTTAACAAAAACAATACTTATAACTAACAAATGTATCAAACAATGCACGTCATTTTAAAGCGCAATAAATTTTCTTTTTAACCCGGTTAAAAAATTTAAAGTCGGACAGAGACTGACTGAGTTATAAATCGATCAGTTCACGGACATAACTGAAAACGGTTTTTTCAGAATAATTTCTGAATTTGAGGGTGTTTTGGAAATTTACAAGATACAATTCTAATGTACTCAGCAAGCCCTATAACCTACGCTAGGTCGTTTTCCAAGTTATTTTCCATCGTAGCACCGTGTTATGGAAAGCATTAAACCTTCATAAAATATATGCATAAAATGTAGATTCCAAGAAATTAGGTAAATTTTGATAAAAACTTTCCCATTTTTTTAATTTTTTTGTAAATTTCAAATTTCCAACAATTATTTCTTTTTATGAAAACCTATTTTTGTTTTAAAGAAAATTTTATATAGAAAAAAACAGCAGATTACTTGTTAAAATCGGTTTATATTTGCAAAAGTTATTAAACTTTTTCCAAAAAATTTACCTTGTAAATTAAAAACTGTACAAATATTTTTTTGCAATATGCCCATGATCGATCATATTTAAATGAAAATTTATAATATGTTTGATTTAACCTCTACAAGTGATACGATATTGTAAAAATATTCTGGTGTTTTAAAGTAGGATAAAGGAGGAATGCAGCTTTCAGTACCATTTACCAGTTATTTGTACCCAAAACTCTTGTACTATGTATATAAATCATTTTAATATTAAAATGTCGGTTACATTTTTCAGAATTTTCCAATTGCTTCAGTTCGGTTAGATCATTAGATTCCCCCTTCTATGCCAAGTATTTGTATATAAATTTATATCATGATTAGCTAATTACTTACCCTATCTCAGAATTAACATTAAAATACAAAAACTTTAACAAAATATCAACTGATAAATCGTAAAATGTTTTGGGTTTTAATTGATAACACAAAATTTTTGGCGGCACGTCAAAAGTCTACAAAGTTAATGCTACTGATATATTTATTGAATTTTTTACAAACATTTTCTATTGAGTTTTAATCACGAACATAAATATTTTACTCCCGTTGTAGCTGGTAAATCCCCAAAATGGTGTGATATTTTGGGTTTAAAAATTTAAATTTATTATACAGATTTTCTTTCAGGGTTCTAGCGAGTTAAAACAAAAAAGTTACTGAATTTACAGTTTAAAGAAAAGTTAAGAAGTTAAAGCAGGCACGTTAGTATAAAGCAAATCTGCCAAAAATTTTATTTTAAGAACTTTTTAATTTATATTTTTTTATTATGACTAAAAATAAAATAACAATTTAAAATAAAATAAGATAAGTTAACACACCTACAGTTATTATTATACTAAAGAGTTCTACATTAAACACATCACAAAACTATAATTTCCAGAAACAATCATTGTCAATAGTTTGTAGACAAATTTGCAAATCTTTAAATTTAGAGCTGCACAAAGTGTGTCAAAGTTCCTGGAGCAAAATTATTTTGATACATAAATTTATAATTAACTCTTCCTTACATTAATTGATATATTTTAATGCTCGGATGCATAATATCTGCAGCATTTATGTCCATTAGTTTTATTACCGACAACTTCTTCTATCTTGCTAAACAAACATAGTTTTACCTTTCAAATTCCCCCAATATCTTTATAAATTATATCCCAGCCACCTTTCCAACAAACATATTTCTTTATCCACTTGTTTTCAACAATATTTTGTATTAAAATATAATTTATATCCATTTTTCGTTTTATAACCATTTTATAAATCATTTCACGAAAAAAAATAAAAAAATTAAACATAAAAAACACACAACAAACAAATAATTTTCGGAAAATCATTTGGGAATCTATTTCGTTTAACAAAAGTGTTGAAAAAATAAATTAACACGCCTAATCATTTCATAATCACCTACGGGACGACACACAGAACAGAAAACTGACAAAAAATTTAACAACAACACCAACAACCAGAGCCCCCGAAACTAAACTATAGCAACAACAACAAAAAGCTAAACCGAAGAAGAAAAAAAATTTGAACAGACAAGTCAGTCAAAGCAAAAACAACATGCCAACCTCCTAAATAGCAATAACACTACAACAACAAAAAATCACTCACTCACATACTCATGCTTAATGAAAGAAGTATTTTCTATGTGTGTGTAGTATTAACAGAGTGATCGATATTAATTCGTACAGTGCAACGACGATTTGTACCTATCTGGTATTACGGTATAGAGGGGTCAAATGAAACAACTCTCTTCTGGTATTCTCCGACATTGAGAGGTCTTTCAATAATATTACCTCTACAACATTTTCAATAGAATTTCAGAAATTTCCAATTAGATTTCAGAATTTTCTAATAGAATTTCAGAATATTCCAATTGTATTTCAGAAACTTCAATTTGAATTTCAGAATTTTCCATTTGTAGTTCAGACAATTCTAATAGCAATGGAAATTTCTGAAATACAATTGGAAAATTCTGAAATATAATTAGTAAATTTTTAAATATAAACTAAAAATTCTGATATACAAATAGAAATTTCTGAAATATAACTGGAATATTCAGAAATTTAGTTAAAAAATTCTGAAAAATAATTTTAAATTTCTGAAATGATATCGGAAATTACTGAAATACAATTAGAAACTTCTGAAATACAATTGGAAATGATGTAGTCTGGAATTTTGATAGAGTTGAAACTATGTCCTTTAGTTAGAAGTCTGCTTGCACTTAGTCGTATGTATCATTTCAGTTTTGTATTCTTCTGGCATCACATGTTTTCATTTGCCACTATAAGGGACACGGCTGTTTAGTGCACCAGTTCAAATGGGATCGCAAACTCAGCAAATCTGAATCCGTCTACAGTGTATGTAAACTGGAATATTTCTACTGCAGTTTCAGAATAAATTGACCTGCAGTAATGCATGAACCTCTCTATACGATGATAATACAATCCCGTGATGATTGGCGAATTGACGTTTTTCCTAAAGTAGATTTAGGAGAAGTAGTAATTTTGGAGTGTTACAGAAAAAAGTGGTATAGAAAAAAAGAGGGAAATAAATCTGTAACTTCTAAATCCTTAGTTCGATTTGACACGCGCAAAGAAGAAGTGTTGTCAAATTTAAGTTTTGAATTTTGACCGCATGGGCCCATCAGGGGTGAGGCTAAGGGACTCCAAAGTAAGATAACTCGGGTATGTTCAATTAAAACGATCCTATTTCTTTGTCTGTGTTCCGATTCAAAAAATTACACATATTAAATCTCCTCGTCGGTCAAAATAATTATCTCACATAACTTAGGAGATATTCACATTTGAAAATTAAATTTTCAAAATTTTTACCCAACCTACTCCAGTTTTTTGATAACATTGGGTCCAAATGTTTCCCTATTTTCTCAATTTTTGTTTCATTGAACTAACAACAATATGTATGCCAAACGAAAAAAGAATTGTTTAAAAATCATGACTGACTCCAGAGTTATATGCATTTGAATTTATTTTTCTCTAGGTTTTGAGAAAAATAGTACTTTTTTCTTTTTAAGTTATATATAACTTTTTAAGTATATATACAAAATTTCTAAGAAGAAGTATTAGGAATTTATATGTTTTGTAAAACCAACTTTACAATAAATATTTTAAATGAAGAAAAAAAATTAAAATTGTTGATACCTGGTCCACTAGGTTCATCCAAAAAACGCCTATTTTTATGTAAAATTCAAATTTAGGGCAAAAATTCTCATATCGATTTCGATACCAAAATATGGTAGCCCATTTTAGATGGCCAAATATGTTCATAATTATTTTGTAAAGGATTCCGATAACCTCGCCGGTATGGATATTATAGCCAAAACACTAAAAAATGCCATTTTTGAGATTTTCAACACTTTTTGGGGAATTTTGGGATTCCCCATTACAACTTTAAAAATTTGCTTTTACTTTTCCATTTTCAATAGAAAAATCTATATAACTGTAAAACTTCATTAAAACGTATTCATAAAGACTAGACTTACAAAAAAAAGCAAAAGATTTTAAAATTTATCGTGGATCAGGAAGAAAAAAATATCTAACAGATATTGGTAAGGCAAAATAAGTCGAACAACTCTTTCGAAGAGCACCGAACACTTCTAAAAGAAAAGTAGCTCTTGAAGTTAAATGCTCTGATTATTTTGTGGGCAGAGCCAAAGCTAATGCTGGGTTTTAGTCATATAAAGTTCAAATCGCAATGCGGTAAAGAACGAGCGAAAAAATTAAGGTAAAATTTTATAAAAAACAAGTAAGAAAGTATGGTCGGTCAAGCCCGACCATATAATACCCTACACTAAGTAAAAGAGAAAAAAAAAATTTTCTTTTAAAATTTCAATAATTTATATTTTTGAGTGATTTTCGGAAGTGGGCCTTATATGGGGGCTATGACTAATTATGGACCGATCACCATGAAATTAGGTCGATTTATGTGTATATTGAAGTTAACTATGTTGAATTTTGTGTGTTTACCAACATTTTTAAGCGATTTATGCACGTTAAAGTGATTTTCGGAAGCGGGTCTATATGGGAGCTATGACTAATTATGGACCGATCGTAACAAAATTTGGTGACATGAATTTTGTGTATATAAAACTTATTTGGAGCGGAATTTGTGGAGATACATATATAATTTATCATTTATGACCGATAAAGTCCAATTTCGGGAGGACATTTGTATGGGGGCTAGGTGAAATAATGGACCGATTTCAGCCAGTTTCAATGCATATTATTTTTTAGGCTTGGTGAGCCGAAAAAATAATATGCATCAAATTTCATCGAAATATCTTCAAAATTGCGACCTGTACTCTGCGCACAAGGTTTACATGGACAGCCAGCCAGCCAGCCGACCAGACGGACGGACGGACGGACATCGCTTAATCGACTCAGAAAGTGATTCTAAGTCGATCGGTATACTTTAAGGTGGGTGTTAGACTAATATTTTTGGGCGTTACAAACATCTGCACAAACGCATAATACCCTCCCCACTATGGTGGTGTAGGGTATAAAAATACACCTGTTGTGTGATGGTTGATGAAACTTATGTACTGGCAGTATTTCAATAGCTTCCGGGTTAAGATTTTTATTATCAATCCCTTTAACATCTTATTACCATCCATAATCACCTTAAAAACAGTATTATGATTTCGTAGACTAAAGTATATACCTATATTTCGACTTATTTCTAATAAGCCCATCCCGGTTTTGTCACCTATTTTGGAACACCTATATATCCTGTGGATTCTTGTTTATTCCTTACTCTCGTTACTTCATTCCACTCTTCTCCATTTGGTATTACGATGATGTAGTATGACTTTGACATATTCTGTTTTAATTCTGTCATATCTTTTAGATGTAAAAGAAAATACCGTCCAGTAGGCTATTTATTATGACTCGGTTACGTATGAGTAATATTTTTCTAATAAATTGTTTAACATCATCAATTATGCCTGGCTCTCGAATCATTAATTGGTCATTTCCGAAAATAACTTTAACGACCTAAAATCTCATAAAAATGTTTTTATCCAAATAAAATATAACAAAAATACGTTGCATATAGAAGTAAATTACTCGACATAATTTGATGACGATCAGTCCATAATTGTCGTAGCTCCCATATAAGTCCCACTTCCGAAAATAAATTATTGAAATTTTAAGAACGCCTTATGGACGGTTCTCATGATACATATGGGCAATTCCATATTATTGTACGTGACATTTGTACGCCTATAGAGTGGAATAGATTTTGCAAAATATCGAGCGAAATAAGGGTATATAGTACGTGACATAAAACGGAAGTCATTTTGTGGTACATGTAGAAATATGCGAAAATTTGCGACTAGTGAGAGGCGTTATGTGTTCTTTTAATTTCTTAAACTAAACGAAATATGTTTCCTTTACAATCTATTATATTTAAATAAAACCAATATTTGGATGATTTTATAATAAAACAAGTAAGAGAGCTATATTCGGCTGTGCCGAATCTTATATACCCTTCACCAAATTATACTTTAAGATAAATTTTTTTAAATATTTTTAGGTAAACAAAATTTAATTTTTTTAATTTTTTTTTTTAATTGTTTTTCAAAATATTTTTTAATTTTTTTTAAAAAAAGTTTTTTAAAAATTTTTTTTTTTAGTTTTTAAATTTTTTTTTTGGAAAAAAATGTATGACAAAAAATATTTTTTGATGAAAAAAAAATTCGGTTTAAAAAATAGTTTTCCCGATTTTGACCCATTGTAAGTCCAACTTACTATAGCCTTATCTACATCGTTGCAATGGACTTTGAAATATCTATCATTAGATATCCATATTGTCTATATTAATAACTTAGTAATCCAGATATAGATCAAAAATATGTCAAAAATCGAGGTTGTCCCGGTTTTTTGCTCATATCTCGGTTATTTATGGACCGATTTTGCTGATTTTAAATAGCAAACTTCTCGAAAGCATGTCTGACAGAATTATTGTAGATTTGGTTCCCGAAGATATCTGGGGTCTTCAGAAAATTGATTTCAACAGACAGACAGACGGACATGGCTTAATCGACTCCGCTATCTATAAGGATCCAGAATATATATACTTTATAGGGTCGGAAATGAAAAATGTAGAAATTACAAACGGAATGACAAACTTATATATACCCTTCTCACGAAGGTGAAGGATATACAAATAATATCGTACGTGACATAGTTGACAGAGTTTTCTGTTATAATAAAACAATATACATATATTCTGTAAATATATGTATACATGGAACTTAACCGCAATTTTAGCCTAAAGTTTAGTCAGTTTAAACTATTATTTTTGCCATTAAAATGTTGTAATAAGCTCTAAATATTTTTATTTTAGTGTTTTCTCCTATTCAAATCATTTTGAAAAACAGTTTCAAGGGTTTTTGGTTTTTCGATCGTGGTAGTCATTCTCGTGGAATTGCCCATATTTAGAAATAACTATTTACTTTCTATGAGAGGTGACTCACCCCCTGTTGCGATCCTTCCCAGTTTTTTTTATACTTCATGTCGTGATATGAAGTTGATTCAACTATTTACTTTGTACGATAGATACCATGCCCACTAATACAATCCCGCCCATTTTCAACCACACTTCGAACAGTTATAAAATTAGATTCAGACAAAGTTTAAATACTTTTGCGATTGTAGTTCTTTCGATATTCAAAATTAAAAATGTAAATTGTATGAAAGGTGCCACGTCCATTAATATAATACTGCCCATTTTCACCCAAACTATGTAGAATACAAAGAGTAGTATTCGGACAAAATTTGAGGATATTAACAATTATAGTTCTCCAGATATTCGAAAATAACTATGTACTTTATGTGGGTGTTGCCATGTACTTTATGTGGGTGTTGCCATTAAACCAAGCATATCCATTTTCGGACAAGCTGCGAAATTTTGTAGTACTAATTTCGAGATGATCCAGATGTTGGTTTTGGCTCTTTTGTACTGTATCAACACGTTCGTGTCTAACTGTAATCGCACAACAACCAAAATATAAAATACCAATGAATTCATTGAGCTTATTAACTGTGTGAAAGATTAAATATGAGATGAAATATTAATAAAAAAAAAAAATTATATATAAAAATTTCATATTGATGCAGCCATGCCACAACATCATACTTTTTTATTTTGTTTAATATGGGTGTACGAGTATAAATAAAAGAATATGATTTAATGATTTCAAATATTTCTTTAATGATATAGATTTATTTTTTTTGGTATATGTGTCTATGTTTATATTGTTATTAAAGAATTGAAAAAATGCCATACAGTAGCCGAAAAAAATAATAATAATTTTTTTGTAGTTTTTACCAAAAGACACATTCACCGAAAGTGAGTTTTAACAGACAAATGCTACAACAAAAAAAGAAAAAATCATGTGAAATGATTAAGAGAAATTAGAAACAAAACGGATTTAATATGGAATTTTATGGTTAAAGTAAAATAAAGTGTGTTTGTGTGTTCGACAGTAAGACATATTTTTATATTGGGTTAGAGCTATTTATATATAAATACAACTGCTACGATTTCTATTTAAGCTTTTTACACTTGTCATGTCGTGAAATCTTCTAAAGCATTTTTTGGTGTTAAATTTTATTATTTATGATTTTGTCTTTTTAAATCTTAAGAATTATATTAATAACTTGCAACAGATGTTAAAATATTAAATGATTTAGCTTTAAGAACATAATTTTTTGATTTTTGTTATAAACAAAAATTATGAAATCTATTTATTTGTTATATACAATCAAGAATTAACTTAGAATTTAAAATAATTTTATCTTTAGATTTCGATTAATTTCGTTTAAAACTCAATATATTAAAGCAAACAGCAAACAAAACAAAAACAGATAAAATAATTATTCCGCATAATCAATTATAACTTTTAATACATTCGTAAAGACATGTGTGAGTACATTTTTTTAGAGATAAACACTTCATTGACACCCAACAACACCCAGATACATGTGTACATACTGACAGATATACAAACATTAAAAGTTACTTACTTGTATGTATATTTAGATATATAGATAGATAGATAGTCGTACATATTTTGTGACATTGTGTTATTTGCTTATAATTTAAGCTTTACTAAATGAAATCAATTTTTATCGCACCTTTTACGGATTAATTGTGATATCAGCTCTCGTTCTCGTATGTGTTTAGCAGACTTACTATATACATTCACACTTACTTACTTGCATACAATCATACATAGATACGTACATAATATGTATGTATAAGTACATATAATCATATATGTTTGGGTGTGCTGTTATACCTAAACGAATTATAAGTTCTTTACTTTGCTTTAGTAAAGCTTTAGATAAAAATTAATACTCAATAGTCAGTGATAAACAAACTTTAAATGAAAAACTTGGTTATTTTATACAAATTTACTTAAGTAGTTATTACAGATATTAATTGTAGAAAAAAAAAATAAAGAAAGTTTACAATCTGTCTGTCTGTTGAAATCCATTTTTCTGAAGCTCCCAAATATTGAAAATGCATCAATATATTATACCGCGAATTTTATTATTGCAAATCTGGAAATTGGTTCATAAAGGTGAAAGTTAGGAACAGCAAAATTTTTTTTTTTATTATTTCCTAGAGATAGAGATTTGCCTGTCAAACTTTTTAGAATCAGCAAAATCGATTTATAAATGGCCGAGTTACCAGAGTAAATAGTAAACAAGTATGAAAGTATGGTCGGTCAAGCCCGACCATATAATACCCTACACTAAGTAAAAGTGCAAACACATTTTTCTTTTAAAATTTCAATAATTTCTATTTTTGAGTGATTTTCGGAAGTGGGCCTTATATGGGAGATATGACCAATTATGGACCGATCACCATGAAATTATGTCGTGTGATATACGTCTACATTAAAGTTAACTATGTTGAATTTTGTGTGTATACCAAAATTTTTAAGCGATTTATGTACGTTAAAGTGATTTTCGGAAGCGGGTCTATATGGGAGTTATGAGTAATTATGGACCGATCGTAACAAAATTTGGTGACATGAATTTTGTATATATAAAACTTATTTGGAGCGGAATTTGTGGAGATTCATATATGAATTAAACATTTATGAACGATAAAGTCTAATTTCGGAAGGACATTTGTATGGGGGCTAGGTGAAATAATGGACCGATTTCAGCCAGTTTCAATACACTTGGTCCTTGGGCCAAAAAATAATATGTACCAAATTTTATCGAAATATCTGCAAAATTGCGACCTGTACTCTGCGCACAAGGTTTACAATTACAGCCAGCCAGCCGACCAGCCAGCCAGACAGACGGACGGACATCAGAAAATCGACTCAGAAAGTGATTCTATATACTTTAAGGTGGGTGTTAGACTAATATTTTTGGGCGTTACAAACATCTGCACAAACGCATTATACCCTCCCCATTATGGTGGTGTAGGGTATAAAAACAATTAAGAGAGCTATATTCGGCTGTACCGAATCTTATAAACCATTCTCCAAATTGTACATTAAAATACAAATTTTAAATATTTTTAGGTAAACAAAACTTAATTTTTTTTTAAAAAATTTGTGAAATATTTTTTTCCCAAATTGTTGTTTTTTTCCAAAATGCAACGCACTGTAGTATAGAAAAGAAAGAGGGATATAACTCTGTAATTTCTAAACGGTTAGTCCGATTTGAATTAAATTGACTATGACCACAAAGAATTTATAAATAGCAGATGGGGAGAATTAGATTCCGTTAAAAGAGAAATCATACCAGTTGAAGATCAGATAACATAGCGTTGCATTTTTTTGCTCGCAACTGTATATTGTCATTGATACTTAAGTTCATTTGCTGCGATTTTAATTCGGCCAGGGATCTGTATCTGTATCTCCTTGTATCGTTCTTTGGCGACATAGGGTCATAACACAAAATACAGAGTAAAATAGGTTTGGATATTGAAAGCGAAACGCATCGTTAGTTATGCTAGCAAACTGAAACCTAATATACATATGTGAGGAAAATCAAAAATTTTGGAGAATTTGGTTAAAACATTTTTCGAAAAATAAATCTATACTTAAGCATGCTGAAACTGTTCATATTAATAATTTTTCGTATATCGAGCTACATATATTTCAAATTTAAAAAAAATCTAGAGACTGAGATATCAATTCAAATTACATTCTTACAAGACTTTGCATTAACTATAATTATCCTTCATATTACATACAAAACACTCGATTTAAGTTTTTGAATTTGTGTTAAATGTTAATTCTATGTTTGTGGCTATATTTAATTCTTTTGAATTCGAAATATAATGTGAAATATTTAAATTTATTTTTGGAGGCTGTACAAGCATATTACTACGAATTTGCTTTAGCGATTCCAATTTAACGGTCTGTAGCGACTGCGTGCAATATTTATCATGTTTATAAATATACTTATCAACAATGTCGACAGCATTATTTGTAAGTATGGCAACACTAAACGTTTGTGTTGCTAACGTTAACATTGAAAGCTCTAGCATTCAATAATTCTTGTTTTGTCCGTTAAGAACAATCGAGGTTACTCGAATGAAGATGGCACTCTCTATAAATAGTAGCAGCATTTGCAGTAGTGAATGATTTTATTATAGGCACTGTGAATCGTCTCCCAGAGATAGCGTTCGGCTTCGATAGAAACAAATATTAGTCGGACGGAGAAAGGTCTGCACTATAAGCGGGTCCCAATCACTTCAGCAGCTCATAATATATAGGATCCTTTTGCTCCCACCAAATATACGTACCATAACAATTGAAGCTGAGAGACCTTGAAAGACGATTTAAAAGTCTCTCAGCTTCAATTCTTTTTGGAATTGCTGCTTGAGTAGCTCCCATTGACTACAATGTTCATGGAGTAATGCCTCCAATTCTTGGTCTTCAAACCTTTTTGGTTGGGTTTTGTCTTCCGTGTCAAAATCACCACTTCTAAACCGAAGAAACCATCTCTCGCACATTGAACCCGATGGATTACATTAACCATAAGCTTTAGGAGCAATCAATGTGCTTTAGCGGTATTTTTTTTTAAATTAAAGAAGTAAAGCAAAACAGCCCGCATATGACGCTTTGTTGGAACAAAATTCAACATTTGCGAATGAAACAAGTAAGAGTACTATATTCGGCCGTGCCGAATATTAAATACCATCCACCTAAATATGATGGTATAACAACTAAAATAATATAACAATTGTTAGAAAGAGTTGTTTACGCAGAAGATATTTTATTTCAAATGTACAAAAAATTTTATCTAATTCAGCAATTTATAACTAAAATTACTATTAGAGCGTATGAAATTTAACAATTTATATACTTAATAATTAGTTAATACGTTTGGATAAAAATGTTTCCCTTTTAACCACAAGTGAAGAAACAGAGTATAAAAATGGGTATACAAAATATTTGGTTGTGGGACTTATGTGGGAGCTATGACCTATTATGATTCGATTGTCATAAAATATTTTAACGTGATTTTTATGTGTTTATATGAGAGCTGTGGCCAATTATGGACCAATATTCACAAAAATCAGTATTATGATTTTTGAATACAAATTACTGATCCGTGTACTATTTTGGTTTAATATTTGGATACTATGACCTATTATGGTCCTAAGTATTTGAGGGCTATTTTTTTAGAATTTCATATAAACAACGCTATTAACAAGAGTGGACCTTATATGGGAGCTATGCCGAATTATGGACCAATATTTAAAAAATCTTGTAGTACGATTCTTGGATACAAATTACTGATCGGTGTAACATTTTGGTTCAGTATAGATTTTTTTGGGATATTTGTGCAGGTTATTGTGTTTTTCGGAAGTGGTCCTTATATGGGAGCTATAACCAATTATCGGCCGATCTTCATAGAAATAGGAACAGCGATTTTGGTGTATATGGGGATTATTTATGTCGAATTTCAACTTGATAGCGACATTTATAAGACATTTATGCTTATTTAAGAGATTTTCGGAAGTGTACTTTTTATGGGGGCTATGGTCAAATGTGGGCCGATCCACGAAAAATTTTGTAATATAATTTTATTTACCACGAAACTTATTTTTCCTGAATTTTCTATGGATATTCCTATTCTGTAGGCATTTATAGACCATAGAACCATATTTTCTCCAGAAACGAATGCAAAATTTGCAATATATTTACAAAAATTACCAAAGATATGTGAAAATTACACTAATTTACAAATCAGACATTTTTGTTTGCTCATGGAATGAAAGTTATATTTTTGAGAAGAGCTAGGGATGCTAGTTAATTGACCATTTTTTGTTTCCCACCTATACGTCAAAATTTTGAGATATATAGGTTTTTATTTTTCACCTGTTCTGAGTACTACTAATACATACTGTAGTGTACCGAATTGTAGTAATTAAGTATTTACATCGTTTTTGGGTACTCAACACTCTGGCGAAGCTACTAGATACTTTCAGAGTTGTATTCTTTTGACAAATTCCAAAAAAAATTAACGGGAAAAAAATAAATACTGTTTAAAAGTACATCTTTCCTGTATATAAAGGTTAATAAATCGCTATTAAATACAAAACTCTAAAGTAGAAACTATTTTAAAATGTCTTCTAGGAATTGTAAAATAAACCCAGACCATTTTTGTGTTATTTGCGGAAAAATTATTCAGTCAAATCGAGGTTTTCCTATAACACAAACACTGCAAAACGCTTATTTACATTAACAAATTTCGTAAAAGCTTTAAATAAGACAAAACCAGCATTTCCATATTTATGCAGCGTGTTCCCGAGTCTTTCTGAGGCTAAACTAAAAGAAGGGATATTTGCGGGTCCTCAAAGAAGAAAAAATTTGGTTGATACCAAATTTGAGTGCCTATTAACCGATGTTGAAAATGCAGCATGGAATTCTTTTAAACTTGTTGTTCAAGAATTTTTGGGGAATAAGTAAAGTCAAAATTACAAAGATATTGTTGCGAATTTATTACATAATTTCGAACTGATGGGTGTAAATATATCGCTCAAAATTAACTTTTTATATTCTCATGTGGATTTTTTTCCGGAAAACCTCGGGCACATGAGTAACGAACATGGAGAGCGTTTCCATCAAGATTTGAAGTTTTTCGAGAGGAATTATCAAGGTTTTTGGGATCAGAATATGCTAGGAGACTACTGTTGAAGTGTCGTGAGGAAGACAAATGAAAATAATGATAAAAAGAGGACTAAACACTTCACTTTTAATTTTGTTGTCCTAATTTAATGTACATTTTTATATGTTTCGTTTTTAATAAATATCTCAAAAGTTTGACGTCCTGGAATTTTTTTAATATTTTTTCCGAAGTTAGAAGACCTAAATACACAAATCCCCATATGTTTTAATTCATGAGCAAAAACCTTGTAAACTAGTGTTATCAATTTTTTTTTAAGGTTATCCTACATTTCAATTCATAACTTTGGTTCCACTGTACCGATTTTGTTGATTTTCAATACCAAACTGCCTAGGACAATAACTCTTGTAACTCTACTAAGTTTGTTTGCGTATTTTGGACGTGAGCGTGTTTTACATAGACGGACAGACGGACAGACGGACATGGCTCAATTGACTTAGAATTTCATAAGGATCAATAATATATATACTTTGTTGGGTCTCAGATGAATATGTCTCAATGTTACACACGGAATGACAAACTTATATATATCCTCATTCACCACTTATGGTGGTAAATGGTATAAAAATACTTTGTGCTTTACACTATAATGTTCAAAAACTAAGTGTGAATAAATGACAGATATTTGTGTACCCATCTATTGTAAATCCCGCATTTTTATGTCATGCACCCAATTTCTGTGAACGGCACATACACTTTCTTAAAATTTACTTGGTGAACGATGGCAAAATCGAAATGATTTAAAATATTTAAAAAAATTTAAATCGGCGAATTCTTTTTAATATAAGTACCTATTAAAAAGCCTTAACGCTTAAAAAAATGTCCGACAAAAACTCGTCCAAAACATCAAGAAAAACATTTTTTTGGGAAAAACTTCTTCGCCATCGTTTTTACCGTACAATTTCACCTTGAAAAGGTAATTTTTAAAAAAAAAATCAGACGATTTTTTATTAACAACTAACAAACAATTTAAATTTGGACGTCTCGAAAATGATTTTTTTGATAGTGGAATTTTTTTATCTCATACAGAAAGTTATAGAAAAATCGATGGCACAATATCGATTGCTAAATCGACCCACCCTAATGTTTATATCGAGCCAAAACTGCGAAAATAACTTAACCAACAATATATTCGATATTAATATTTTAATGCAAATTGAAAATTGTGGATTGTTTACATAATCTGTTGGTGTAAAAGGAACCGTTTCAATTTTGACTTACATGCACATCGTTCGTATGTTTACACTAAACTTCAATATGCAAACAATCACAGAAAAAGCTTTTCCTGCACTTAAGCTATTTTCAGGGTTATGGCTTGATATGAATTAAATTTGCAATAACTTTTTCCTAATAAATTTATGATACACTATATTTGCTTAGTTTTTCAAATTATCAGTGAGCAACGTGCCCTCTATAACACACCTCTGATTTACACTAATCAGCAACAGGATTTTTTTTTCAATATTTAAAAAATATGTATAAATAATAAAGAAAAAATAACGTCATTATACTCTACCTACCATAAAACACAAATTAATACCTTTAATACTTAAAAAATAAAAATCACTTTTAGCACACAATGGCAGAAAAACAAAAATAAATAATAATAATAATAAAATTGTTGGTGTTTTCTTCGCGCCTTTTTGCCCCCCCACCCAATAGGGACTGGCAAATGTATTATTCTGTAGTCATTTGTATACAAATATTCGAAATCGCTAAATATCTATGTGAGTGCATGAATGTATGAAGTTACATGGCATGGAATACCTAAAAGTATTTAGTAGGTCTTTGGGATTATCTTATCTGTGTATATGAAATGTTGTTTTCATAAATACACGGCAAAAAGGGGGACAAAACGCTAAGCCAACAAAAGTAGACAGACAGACGGACGGATGGACAGACATGTAGGCAGGCGCTCTTATAGGAGACAGCAACACAAAACGCATTAAGTTATTAAAAATTTAACTTTAAGAAATGGAAAATATATTTTTACTGTTTTCTTTTTAATTTTATTTTTTTTTTTGCTTTTAAAATTCTACACAAACGTGTGTGTTTTTAACTGACGCATTAAATAAATAAATGAATAAATAAATAAATATTGTATGACATTATTTCCATTCTGCTAAATTTTGTGTTTTATGAGTCAAGGCACTATTATTACCCCGATTTTATGTGGTATTTATATTTTATTTTTTTTTTGTTTAACTAAAATTCTATTTATTTACTTTTCAAAAGCTTAAAGGGAATAAAGAAATATATTAATACAAGTACAGGGTGCGGGCATAAAAGAGAATTGGTTAAAGTAGAAAACCAATTGAAACATTTAAAATAACTGAGGTCAATTAAACTAGAACTTAAACATAATTTTGAGAACTTTTACTTAAACTGCATTTCGATTTTTGAATAAGTTTTTTTTTTTAAATTTAAAGCTTGCTATCAATAATAATGAAATGTTTATATATCTCATTGGATATATTGTAAATATCATCTCTTTTTCAAACACCCAGTCTGCTTGTTTGTATCTGCTGTATTAATATGCGATTACCGGTATCTTTTTGTGCTTTAATTTTACCGCAGTTTTATTTTATAGTTTTTGTTGTTTTTGCTGTGTTCTGGTTTTATTTTGTTTCATCGCTCTTATCTACTGATAAAGATTATGTATATCTTAAGCTAAACTAAATACAATCAGCGCAAAGATTAAATCGTTAGACTGAAGAGACAACACAACAACATTTAATTACTGCAATATTATCTTGTTGTCTGTAATGTGTGTCCCAAATATGATAGCAACCATGCTCTGGACTGGGTAATACTAATTATTTAGCAATAATATTGTAAATAAAAAAATATATAAATATATATAATTAGATTATAATCTTTAATATATTTTTAAGCAGCTAAATAAAATGAAGCTTTTTCAGAAGGAGTGAGTGATTTTGATGTCATTTCAGTTAAGAAAATAATTATTTCGTTGATTTATTTCAGTGTAGTTAGGGATAGAATCAAAATATCTTGTAAATAAATCAGTTGCTTTTAAGTGTCAGCTGCGATTTATATACAATTTTGACATGGACATAGCAGAGAAATATTATGTTAGATTTTGAGGAAGGACCCCACAAGCACCTCTGGAATGGCTTTATAGTTATGCCGAGCCTTTCAGAATTGTAAAGTCATTTGAGCAATGTAAAGTCTTTCAAAATAAAGCTAATTTCAGAAGGAAGAATCTGGTTGTAATTTCAATTAAAAATAGTTTAGAAATAAATCTCCAATTTCTAACTGGCAGTTCTAATTGACATGAAATTTTTGCATGGGTGTAGCAGAGAACTATTAGAGTTTAGGTTTTGGTGAAGAACCCCACAAATCACTCAGAATGGCTCTGTCTTAAAGTCGAGTATACCAGACTTGTAAAGTATTTCAATGCCTGAAGGACTCTTTTATCCGATTTCGAACATCTTGATATATATCTCTTATAGCATTTGCAAATATTAATTTAAAAATGTTACGATTTATTTTACAATTGATTTTGTTTTCTTGTTAGTTAAACCATAAAGTTACACTATGCGACAAATGGTAGGATCAGTGATCGATGAGGTTCTGCCCACCGGGAAATATTAGATCGGTAAAAAAAAAATTATACGTGTCCCGGCGTTTCGCTGGGTCAGGTCTAAGAATCAAGATATATCGATTTGAAATTAGTATGTACCGTATAGGAACAATATTCTAAGTGTTTTTCGGTCAATGCTCGCTTCAAAGGAATTCCGTTCGTTACAGGTTTCCCATAATGATCTGGTCAGATTTCAACAGCTCATAATTGATAGGACCCTTTTGCTCCCACCAAATACAGATAATTACCTTAGCGCCATGGATATTTTTGACTTTGGTATCGATTCGGCCGTCTTGCCGGGCTTCACATACGATCTCTTATATTTCGGGTTATTGTAATGAATCCATTTTTCATCGCAAGTAAAAATTATGTTCTTTTATAGCGTTCAAACATCATTTCGGAAATTCGACCTTCAAGATCTCTCGGCTTCAATTCGTATGGTACCAAATATTCCTGCTTTTGGATGAATCCTGCTGCTCGCAAAAATCTTGCTTGAATAGCTCCCAATGATTTTGCAAACTCTTGCTGAGTTCGAGGAGTAATGCCTTCAATTCTTGCTGTTCCAATTTTTTGGCTGGCCTAGGCGAACTTTGTCTTCGGTGTCAAAATCAGCACTTCTGAACCGCTCAAACCATCTCTCGCACTTTGAAACCGATGGAACATATTCTCCATAAGCTTGGGTGAGCAATCTTTGGTCTACAGTGGCACTTTTTTTCAAACTAAAGAAGTAAAGCAAAACTTCCCGCATATGACTATTTGTTGGTTTAAAATAGGACAAACAAAAACTTTGTTGTTTACTATATAATGTTCAATAACTAAAAAATTTTGGCCATAAGTCCACGCGATGGAAAATATATTATTTAGGATAATATTTTTTGGTCATTTTGGAATAAAAACCTCACACACAAAACGATTTTTAAAGTCGAAATATTCTGAAATTTTTATTGATTTTTTTTTATTTTAACGCAAATTTTAAATATGGATTCGAGCCATGTTGATATTTTTATAAAAAAAACTATTTTGCATGAATGTGTGTTTGTATGTTTATTTGTCTGACGGCTAAACTGCTGACCCGATTTGTTTTAAATTTCTGCATGCTCAAGTGGGCATGGTACCTCCCATACAAAGTTAATTTTAAATTCAAATAAATAGGAAACTATAATTGCTATAAACCTCAAATTTTACATGAGCAATTCAACTGTTTGCATGGCACCTTCCATATTATGTTAATTAAACAAATCTAATATAAGAGATTCCACACATTTTGTACGCTTATTCTACCATCAATATTAATATTTGGGATAAGAATGGGCGGTCCATCAATAGTGGGTGTGACAAACTTAATACTAAAATTCATATCAATCTGTATAATTGTAATATGAACATTTTTGAAACTTAGGAAACCTTCTATATATATACCAGCTGACCATTCCGGCTTCGCTCGGTAGCTATTAATAAATTTTTACTTCATATGGGTGTGAATCTAACCCATCCAGTGAACCACTCAAACACACACAAACAATTTCATCGAAATCGGCCCAGCCGTTAAGGAGGAGTTCAGTTACTAACAGACGTACAGAATAATTATATATAAAGATATGTGTTTGTATTTGAACTTCATAGGAGGCTAAACCGCTAAGAATTACTTTAATACACCATGACTTTGTAATGAAAAATATGAAATAAATAATGTACTTTTTATTACTTTAGATACTAATTTTAGATAGACTAAATATATTGTAAATTAATACGTTACGGGTAGCGAAGCACACCAGCGATATATAAAACAGCTTAGAAATTCGGATACACAATGGGCCATAAAATATACTCTTGTGAAGGCTACATAAGATACGGCACTGACGGCAAAACATGACAAATATACGCTAAAATATATAACCTATTATTTCAATCTGATTCGAAAGTGAACCTAATAAGGAAGCATCAAATTTGCTACCTCTACTTTGCGCATGAGTTTTAAGCGATTAATAAATTGTTCATACATCAATTAGTATATTTTTTGAGGTGGGTGTTCAAGTATTATTATTTTTGGTCGTTCTACAACTTTCTTGCTCCTACAACTGAATATACATTCTTTCAATTCCAACATTTAAGTTAACAAACTTAAAAGAAACATATCTTCATAAATGTCTATCTGGCTATCTAAATAAACTAAATATGTATTTGTCCATTTACTTACAAAATCATAATCTATCTAAGGCGGCAAAATTGTGTTACACCAGCAAACAAACCAAGAAAAAAAATTTCAAAAACATAGGTATATTACACAAAATATATATTTATTGATTTAAATCAATAATTTCGTACTAAATACAAAATGACATTAGAATCGAATAGCAACAACAATGCCAACAAATACTTCTAACAAGAATATTTACCAGCAGAATTATTAATTAACTTAAAACGTTTTTGTGGTAAGAAAATCTAAAAAGACAAGACACAGTTTTTCTTTATCAGTTGAAGCGGCAAATAGTAAAAGAAATAGAGTGTTAGAAATAACAAAGACAACAACAGCAACTACAACAAAATAGTAACATAAAAATTCATCAACAAATATTGTTGTTAAATGAAAGGAAAGGTTGGTTGGTTGGTTTTAAATTAACTAAGGCACACAGATACTTCCACACACACACTTAGTGACACAGTGACAACAGATAATTGCACGCGTGACACATCAAATATACAAACATACATACATAGATACAAAATTAAACAAATGCGAGTAAAATCAAAACAAAAAGAAAAAAACATCATCGTTTACCAGAATATAAAAGCGGTTTGTTTTGAAATAAAATTATTGATGATATAAATTCACAGATAATCACATTTACAAATACATACCTGCAAACACACAGACATACATTGGCATGTAATACATACACATACATTTATAGCTGGTGAAAATTATTTTTAAGATTAACACATTTTATTTTTTTTTTGTTTGTAAATATGAACGAACCTCAAGGTTTGTCTTTCATTCATTGACTTGACGCAAAATCGCTAAAGAGTGGAGAGAGGAAGAAACTTTAAGTACAACAACTTTACTTATAACGTCAATGAACGATTTTTGTTTATGTTGTTAATATTGTTGTAGATGTGTATTCTTGAAAAGCTTAATACATATACTTAAATATTGAATGCCCTACAGTGGGTATTTTTCATTAAATGTTTTTAAAAGATTTAGGTTATATTTCTCTTATTTAGATTTAGTGATTTAGATCCAAAAATTTCAATACTGTAACAGAAGTGGTACCGATTGAATGTGTGATGCTGCAAATAAGGTCATTCCTAAAATGCCTCGTTGTAAACTTCCAATGTATTGTAGTTTGGATAACTCCTTCGATTACACCCCGGTATTGCTTTGTCATCATGAAATTATTCCACTGGGTATCACTCAACGAAGTTGTCCACCTTTAGCGACCAATCGTGGGTAGTTAGTAAGCACTGGTTGAAAGTGTTTAAATAAATTATGATTCATCATACGCCTAGTTGCACAGTGGCAAAGAATACATTTTTAAGCTAATTTATAATGGATTATGAGAACTCTATTTTACAAAGAATGAATTTTTAAAGGAACGAATACAATACTTTTAAAATACTGAAGAATTAAGTTATTGAATTAATTCATTACTAATGTTACAATATAATGGAATGGTTGATTAATGGAGATTAATTTAAATTTTATGAACTGAATTTCTAACCTTTTCTTAAAGAAACAAGTAAGGGAGCTATATTCGGTTGAGCCGAATCTTATATACCCTTCACCAAATTATATCGAGCCCTTAGCGCCAAATTATCGTAAGCGACAAAACACAAATTTTACAGGAGAATGTTTTTTCGATTATATTGAAATTTATACATAGAATTAAAAATTTTATGATGCGATATATTATAATTTCGTTCAAGCTATTTGTCTATTTTTCAAAAATATTAATAACTTTTGACAATTAAAAATTCTTGGAATACTTTATTGAAAAATATGACCAAAAATATTTTTTATTGAATTTTTGCATAGATACAAATTTTTCGAATTGAAATAAAACATTTATTTATGAATAGTTTTCAATGGAATTTCACAGTTATGTAAAATTTTCCATTTAAAATGGAAAAATAAAAACGAATTTTGAAATTTATTAACATCAATCCCGCAATTCCCAAAAAAGTGTTGAAAAATCCCAAAAATGCCAATTTTTTTTATTTTTGGCTATAATATCCATACCAGGGCCAGGGTTATCGGAATCCTTTACAAAATAATTCAAAGCATATTGAGCCATCTAAAATCGGTTATTATATTTTGATATCGAATATGCGATTTGAGAATTTTTGGCCTAAATTTTAATTTTACATAAAAAATAGGTGTTTTTTGAATGGACTTGGTCCCCCGGCAACAAAAATTTTTAATTTTTTTTTATTCAAAATATTTTGTGAAAACTTGGCTTTCAGAAAGTATAAATTCCTAATACATTATCTTAGAAATTTTTTGCGATAACTTAAAAAGAAAAAAAGTTCTTTTATCCCAAAAAATTAGCGAACAATTTTTTAAATTCAAATGCATATAACTTTGGACTTAGTCATTATTTTTAAGCAGTTCTTTTCTTATTTGACACACACGTGTGTTGTTAGTCCAATGAAGGAAAACTGGAGAATCGGAAAATATTTGGATACGCTGTTATCAAAAAACTGGAGTAGGTTGGGTAAAAATGTTGAAAAAAATTCGTTTACTGTAAAATGTAAACATTGACTTACGATAAAATCTTACCCCCTATAATTTTGAAGTTATTAACAATTTTGATATTCTGAGAACGCTAAAACATCAGTCCATCGGTCCATAAAATTTTAATTTTTGCAATAAAAAAAAAAATTTCAAAATGTCGCTTACGATAATTTGGCGCAAGGGCTCGAATTTTCAAATTTTAAATATTTTTATGTAAACAAAATTAAAAAAAAAGTGTTTAAAAAAATAAATTTATTAGCGAATAAGATTTTATGGGAATTTTTTTTTTTTAAATAAGTTTTTTAATTTAAAAAAATGTTTTTTTAAATTTATTAGAGAAAAAATTTATTTTTTTTTTGGAAAAAAAATCGAGTTACAAAATATTTTTCTCGATTTAAAAAAAGTAGGTCCGACTTACTTTGGCCTTATATACGCCGTTGCAAATGTCTTTGAAATATATATTACTGGATATCCATATTATCTATATTAATGACTCCAAATATAGATCAAAAATAGGTAAAAAATCTAGGTTTTCTATAACGATCCACAATATATACATATACTTTGTGGGGTCGCAAATGAAAGATTTAAAAATTACAAACGGAATGACAAACTTATATATACCCTTGTCAGTCCTGGTGAAGGGTATAATAAATCCTAAATTACTCTACGCTACAAAATAAATCAAACTTAATATACTGAGCAAATGAACTAGCGTAAGCTTATGGCCTGGCTGAGTACTTCATTAGTTTTAGAAATACCAACCAAATCTGAAGTTGCAGCCCAAAAACTTATTTTTGACTTCAATCACTTAAATAATTCCAAAGCAGTAATTTCTAAATAAATTTTAAGTTCTTAAAAATATTTGAAAAGAAAATCCTTAAGGCTTTAATGTATATATTTTTATGCATTAACTAAAATGTTTAATGGAATTTGTTATAATATAAAAATGTTTTTCTAAATTTTCCAAATTTGTCGGCAAATTATCTAAAAATATTGTTTAGATTGTCTTTTAATTCTGAATAAAATATTTGATTGTCACAGTTGCGTTATTTTTTTAAAGTAAAAAAATAAATTTCGGCGTACAATCTATATGGGGGGTATATTAATTTTGTCATTCCGTTTGTTACACATCGAAATATTCATCACAGACCCACAAAACTCTATCAATTCTGGGCCTTCAGAAGATTCTAAGACGATCTAGCTAGTTATGTCCGTCCGTCTGTTGAAAACGAAATGAAAGGAGCTAACTGGCTGAATTTTTTCACAAATACTTTTTGTTAATAAGGTTTGTTTAGTATTTAAAATGGGCAATATCGGTCCATGATTTCACATCCAATTTCACAAATTTACAAAAAATCAATATTATTGATTTTTAGCTTGTTCTAACACTGATCGTATGCATTGATTTCCATGTTTTAGTAACCTAATCTAAATATTAAATAAAATGGAAAATATTTTACTCAGTGCACATCATCATTTTTGAATATGAATTAGGGTATTCATTCGACTAATGATGGTTCGATTAGTCGAATAACTTCTTCCGAATAATTATTCGAACAATTTAAAAATGGCCATTTTCGAATAACGAATAATTCGAACAATTTTATGTGAATAATCGAATAAAACGAATAAATATTCATACATATTTAAATTTATTAAATTGCTTAAAATTTTTCATAATTTCAGATTTAAATAAGTAATAATGACTCACAAAAATTGTATTGTTTCTGAAATTCGACAAATAACTAAAGACAAAGGGACTTTCGATCACTGTAGATGAGTGTTCCGATAGCTCCTTCTATAAATATATAAATATAACTGTAAGAAGTTACAATTCTAGAAACAAATCTTTCAACATTTTTAACTTAGGACTTGAACAAATGAAAATAAAAGTTACGGAATAAAATATTTGTTATTTAGCTGGCAAAATATTAGAATAATAGCAATTAATAATCAAAATATTAACTTACATTAAAGTGGTGTTGAATGTGATTTTGAAACGGTCGTCGAAAGTGATATTGAGGATGACAAGAAAAGCATGGAGTTCGTCTTCTACATGATTTTGAACATCGCACAGTGATATTAAAAAAAAAGAGGGAAATAAATCTGTAACTTCTAAACCCTTAGTTCGATTCGAATGAAATTTCACATGCGCAAAGAGGAAGTGTTGTCGAGTTTAAGTTTTGAATTTGGACTTCATAAGTCCACCAGGAGCGGGACCAGGGCTCCTCAAATTAAAACACCTCGGGTATGTTCAATTTTAAAAATGATCATATTTTTTCGGTTGTGTTCCGATTTCAAAAAAGTTACATATGTAGAATCTTCTCGTCAAACACTACATAAAACCTCGTCGTAACTATCAATTATCTCTTATAGCTTAGGACATATTCGCATTACAGATTTATTTCCCTCTTTTTTCTCTCATACCACTGTGCATCGTTGAACATCTTTGTCTAACAGGGTAATAAACTTTTGGCGTATTTGTAAATACGTCAATCATGCATTGCCTAACTTCAAATTAGCCACGTTCACTGACAATGATATAAAACTTTGTACAGATTCCCTTTATTGTGTAATTCCCCAAGACCACGTTATCAGGCAAAGATTCGGCAACGTTATGTATAATACAATCTGTTATAAATAATTTAGAAATAGTGAATAATTAATTTACTAAAGAATGAACGACATAAAAAAGTTCTTAATACGTTTATATTGTATTTGAATTCAGGATCATGACCAACTAGCTCAAATCTTTTAAAGCATAGGTCCAAAACGGAAACTACAGGGTTTGCTAGTCAATTGTTTTGTAGATTTTTCGGGAGTTAATCTGATCAGAATATTTCTGTTGAAAATTTAATCATGGACTTTGTTTTCGAATGTTTTTTAACATTTTCTTGAACAACAAAATATTAAAAAACGTACATCAAAACTTCATTCTTTACTTTTTTAAAAACATTTTAATTATTCGAATAATTCGATTAATTTTAAATGTGTGATCGAATTATTCGAACAAGTTAAAATCTCTTATTCGTTTTATTCGAACAAGAGAAAAATCGAATAATTCGAATACCCTAGTATGAATACAAATGTGCATTTACATTTAAAAGCCCTTTAGAATTCCTACTCAAATTTTTTTAAGAATTTGAAATCGATAAGGAATTACTGCTATATGATTTATTGTTATAATCAAATAAATTTTTTTAAACAAAAATATTCTAATTAAAGTGATTTTCGGAAGTGGTCCTTATATAGGATCTATGACCAATTATGGACCCATCGTCATGAAATTTGGTTTCTATATGAACGTTTTTGTGCGATTTATATGGGAGCTACGGTAAATTATGAATCGATCCGCATACAATTTGTATGTGTGATTTGCTTTTATATATATAAATAGAACTTATTTTTGGACAAACTTGTGTATCTATATAAATCTAGCATTTATGACCGATAAAGACCTATTTCGGGAGGACACTTTGCACACAGCTTACAGCCATTCAGACGTACAGACGGACAGAAATCATTAAATCGATTCAGAAAGTGTTTCTAAGGTGGCTGTTAGGCAACTTAAAGTATTCCCACTATGGTGGCATAGGGTATAATTAACTTTGAACCAAACTAAAGCTAATTTCGAAATTCTGGAGATCTTTAAAGAGTAAAATTTCAAAAATTCATTCTAGGCTATTTCGGATTTCTATATAGGGCACACTTAATACCGATCAACCTGACTCTATTATATTTACCTACATACGATTATAATTTTTTTTTTTATATATTTTCTTAAAACTTAAATCCATACATATGCAGTTAAGTCTTTCACGTATGAATTTGTATATGGAATAAATATTAAAAGTAGAAAGAAGAAAAAAAAAATACTTAATACAAAAGCAACAAAAACAAAAATCATGTATAAATACGTCAACTAAGCATTATAAATTATTATAATCCAATCGGATTTGAATAATTAATAAATTTTTATAATGACTGTTAAGACTTTAGTTTTTTTTTTTTAATACAGCAACAACAAGATACGGAACGTGTAAAAGAAGAACAAAAAAAGCCCAGCAAAATCTATAGAAATAAAGAAACAAATAAAAAAATAAATCTAAAGTATAAGCAAAGTAGAAGTAAGAGTAAATATATAAGGTGTATGTAAATATATAGATATAATCCCAAATAAATGTGACGCTTAAAGCAGCAAAAATCCATATGAAAAAGATCAAATGCAAGAAACCAGCACAAAACAAATCATTTTACATTAGCTAAGAAATAGAAGAAAAATGAGCTGAAATCTTACGACAGCAATCTGAGAAATTTGTTGTGATGGACATCATTCGAAACTTCCCTATGAGTTGATAATGTAATGAATAAGAATAGAATAGCCAGGCCCATGACTACCAACTTCATTTGATATAAAATGAATGATATGGACACAAATGACATGTGGTTTCAACAAGACGGTGCTACGTGCCACACAGCTCATGCTATTTCAACGTGAGATGACCTTGGCATTGTCATCTCACGTAGAGGTGATGTGAACTGACCTCGGATATAGTGTGATTTGACCTCGTTAAACTTTTCATTGTAGGGTTTTCTTAAGTCGTAGGACTATGAGAATAAGCCACAAACCACAGCTGCCCTCTTAGCCAACATAACCCATGTCATTGCTCAAATTCTGTCTGATTTATGCTCCAAAATTATGGAACTTTTAAATTTCTGCTGCGCGTCACTCAGCGATGCAGAGGACATTTGCACGATGATATCACACACAATAGTAAAATAATACTTTAAATATTTTGTATACAACAAACTTTTAGATTGATCTAATGGAATTTTAAAGGACTTTTAAGATTGCTCTCGTTTATACAGTTCATTACAAATATGAAACTATAATAAAAAGGTGTTAAGACGGAAGGCAATGATTCCGATAAAAAAGTAAAGGGAAAAATTCACTACACAACGACTACACTATACATTCATAAATACAACTCATATAAGTAGAAAAGTTTTAATAAAACCAAAGAAACCGATGAAGAGAAAAAAAAACACAACGAAATTGGTGTGAATGAAAACTATCATTTGTTATTTATTCTGGTTATTTTTGAAGGTATCTACGTTAACAATGGTTTAAATGGTAAAAAAAGAAAGAAGAAAAAAAAACAATCATCATATTAAAGACACATTATGGCAACCATTAAATGCACATTTGACTACTGGTCTTTAAATACCAAAAAAAAAACATAAATGGACTACATACTGTGTATCTTTAAATTATTAAATCTGGCATACATTTAAATCTTCGTGTGTATGATTTTATTTTTACCTATAAACAAAAACTACAGGTGACACTGTAAAAACAGAAACACAAGAAATCACTGAATAGTAAACGAAATAATGAATGAAATTTAAATCATTAATCATAGAAGACAAGATAAAATGTTTTAATTGAATTAAAAATTATATGAGATACAAATTTTATTTTTAAAATTGTGTTTCTAAAAGATTTAAAAAGAAACTAATCTTAGTTTTTTAATATCTACTGATTGTGTAATTTGGAATTTAGGCGTACATGTAAATTTTATTTTCAACTTCCCATTCAAGTGATTCAAAAAACAAATAAGAGAGCTATATTCGGCTGTGCCGAATCTTATATACCATTCACCAAGTTAAAAATATTTTTTTTTTCGAAAATGGTTTTTAATTTTTTATTAAAAAATGTTTTTTCCAAAATTTTTTTTTTTAATTTTTAATTTTTTTTTGTAAAAAGAATTTATGCCAAAAAAAATTGAATGAAAAAAAAATTCGGGTTAAAATTTTTTTTCCGGATTTTGACCCATTGTAGGTCCAACTTACTAATGCTTTGTATACATCGTTGCAATGGACTTTAAAATATCCATCATTAGATATTCATATTGTCTATATTAATGAATTAGTAATCCAGATATAGATAAAAATAGGTCAAAAATCGAGGTTGTCCCGGTTTTACCTTATATCTCAGTCATTTGTGGGCCGATTTTGTCGATTATAAATATTTTTTTTTAAAAATGTTTTTTTCAAATTTTTTTTTAAATTTAAATTTTTTTTTGTAAATAGAATTTATGAAAAAAAAATTTTATGAAAAAAAAATCGGGTTACAATTTTTTTCCGGATTTTGACCCATTGTAGGTCCAACAGCCTTATATACATCGTTGCAATGGACATTGATATATCCATCATTAGATATTCATATTGTCTACATTAATGACTTAGTAATCCAGATATAGATAAAAAATAGGCCAAAAATCGAGGTTGTCCCGGTTTGACCTTATATTTCAGCCATTTGTGCGCCGATTTTGTTGATTATAAATAGCAATCGACCCGGAAGAATTCCCGATATATTGATGTATGAATCATGTATGTAAGTTAATTGGATGCTACGAAAAGTTGATTTCAATATACAGATTCATAAATAAACATGGCTATATCGACTCCGCTATCTATAACGATCCCGAATATATATATATATACTTTATGGGCTCGCATATGAAAAATCTGGAAGCTTATAATGTTTTTATATTTTTGCAAAATTTATCCCTAAACGTATTTAAAAAGAAAAAATATTGAAAATCATTTTTTTTAGTTTTTTATGTTCTATTCTATTGGCTGATGACTTAAAAATGCGGGATTTTTTAAAATGTTTAGCTTTTATTTTGAAACGTTTGTACAATATAAATTTATTCAAAGTATTGACCATTGATAGCTATGACCTTATCCCATATTTGTGGAAACATATGAATTCTGAGTGAAAAAAAAACTGCTCATCTTTTCAAGCCAAGAACGAATCAAGCCAATTTCGAATACTCTGTTTCAATTTGAAGAGTATCCCAGAGAGAGCGTTCTGCATCGATCGAAACAAAGTGTAGTCGGGCGGTCCAAGGTCTGGATTATGCAGAGAGTGAAGTAAAACTTCCCAACCAATACATCTTAAAAACTTTTAAAAATGTATTGCAACATGAGAACGAGAGTTGTCATGATGGAATATTACGGTTTCATGAGTGGTTCATATTCTGGGAGATTTTCGGCAAATGCTCTCTTCAAACGAGTCAGATTTCGCAGCTCATAATAGGAGCATTATCTTAGCGACATGGATATTTGGCTTTTTTGCAAATTCGGATGGTTTCCCCATCATGTACGATCTTACGCTTCGGCTTGTCGGAATGGATCGTTTTTTTCGCAAGTAATGTTTCATTGCAAAAATAAATTTCTTTTAAAGCGTTCAAACATCATCGGACATGCAAATTCGTCCATCATCTCGGCTTTAATTCGTATAGAACCCAATTTCCCTGGTTTTGAATGATTCCTGCTGCTTTCAAACATTTTGAAATTGCAACTTGATTTTGCAAACTCTTATTGAGTTTGACAACCATCTTCACGGAGTATTGCCTTCAATTTGGTTGGTTCTGAACCGCACAAACAATCTCTCGCACATTGAAGCCATAAGTTTCTGTGTTCTTCAGCTGCACATTTTTCTAAGTATTTATTCAAAGTATTGGCCATTGTTATCTATGATCTTTTCCTCTTTCTGGTAACATATCGATTTCGAGCCAAAAGAACTACTCATCTTTTGAGGCCAAGAATGAATCAAGTCTCTGATATTGGCTTGATTCGTTCTGTTCCAAACTGAAGCGTATCCCAGAGAGAACATTCTACATCGATCGAAACAAATAGAAGTCGGACTTGACAAGGTCTGGACTATAAGGCGGGTGAGGCAAAACTTTCCAACCACTTATTTCTAATAGTTTTTGACGGGTATTCCAACATCTGTCCGTTCGTTGTAATGATGGAATATTACGGTTTCATAACTGGCCGCATATTCTAGGTCTTTTTCAGCCAATGCTCGCTTCAAACGTATCAGTTTCTTTCGGTACTTCTTTCCTGTGATAGTCTGGTCAGATTTCAGCAGCTCATAATAGATAGGACACTTTTGATCCCACTACATACAGAGCATTAACTTCCCACCATGGATATTGGGCTTTGTTGTCGATTCGGCTGGTTGGCAAGGCTTCACGTACGATCTCTTATGCTTCGGGTAGTCGTAATGAATCCATTTTCCTTCGATGCATTCTACACTGGTTTCCTGTGATGGTCAGGCTAGATGGGACCCTTTTGGTCCCACCAAATACAGAGCATTACCTTAGCGCAATGGATATTTGGCTTTGTTGTCGATTCGGCTGGATGACGGGCTTCACGTACGATCCCTTACGCTTCGGGTGATCGTAATGTATCCGTTTTTCATCGCAAGTCTTGATTCGGTGCAAAAATTATATTATTTTATAGCGTTCAAACATTATTTCGGTCATGCAAAATCATCCTTCATGATCTATCGGCTTCAATTCGTATGGTACCTAATATCCCTTCTATTGGATGATTCCTGCTGCTCGCAAACGCTTTGATGCTGTTTTTTATAGCTCCCAATGATTTTGCAAGCTCTTGTTGAGCTTGACAACAGTCTTCAATTCTAGATCTTCAAACTTTTTTAGCTGGCATGTACGATCTTTGTATTCGGTGTCAAAATCACCACTTCTGAACCAATACATCTCTCGCATATCGAAACCGATGAAACACATTCTCCATTAGCTTCTGTGAGCAATAGGTGTGCTTCAGAGGCACTTTTCTCAAATTAAAGAAGTAACGCAAAACATCCCGCATATGAAATTTTCGAAGAAAAAAACAAGTTTGTTGTTTACACCATGATGTTCAATAACTGAGTGAGAATAAATGACAGATATGTACCCTTCAAAATGACATATAAGTTATTAAAAACAAAAACCGCGTTCATAAGATTTGTCATCTATTGTAAATCCTGCATTTTTAAGTCATACCCTAATATATCTACAAATATCTAATAGATTTGTTTGTCTAGAATTTAATTGTTTAAATATTTTTTTATGGATTCTACTTCAGGTATTTTTGGGTATATTTTCCCAGTTTTCCATAGCAAACTTATCGGTACCATACCCGATATATTTATGTATCTTTCATGTTCGTAAATTATTTGCTGACTTCAGAAAGTTTATTTCAACAAAGAGACGATCAAAAGGGGTCGCAATATCGACTTTGCTATTCATAATAACGAGAAAGTCCAAGATTTACGTGATCGATGCAGCTTCGATACTTTAATCTCGAGGATTCTACTACTGAAATCTGCATGGACAGCATCTCATCTATCAATTTCAATGGAGTAAGGTCTAAATGTCTTCTCTATTGCATTCACTATTTGTCTGATCTTAGACATCACAATTTCATGTTAATATGGATTCCAGGGCATCAGGGTTAACGACATTTCTGATGAATGCGCGAGGAATCGACTGCTTCGCCCTAAAAGAGCGTATACTGAAATATTTCGCATGAACCTTTCGTGATCTGGACTTTCTCAGGGAAGCATCAAATGATCAAATTTGTAAGAAGTACGTATTGGTTGGTTTCCACGAGAGTCACAAGTTTCTCAGTCTTTTTTATCAACGGGCCTTCGAGCGACCCACGAAAAACTTATATGGGTCTTAGGATGGATACATTCTGAACTGATCTCTAATTCAAATAATTCTCATTAGTAGTTTAATATATTTTACACAAAAAAACCTAAATAATCTATTTTAAACAAATTTTTATCGTAATTATTGCAGTATACAGCAGTTATGGTCAGCTACGGACAATCTCATAAACTATATTCATACATATAATAATTAAATTAAATAAAAAAGCAAATACCGCTTAAAGTGTTATAAAGACAAATAACACAAAATAAAATCCTATAAATAAAAACAAACAGTGTGTAATAAAACCAAATACCTAAAATAATATTAATCTAACGTTTTAGTAGGACAATGCACAAGAATTAGCGGTATGGTATGGTTTACTAAATAAAGATAAAATAAATTACTCAATTCATACGCGCAAACAAATAACCATACCACACGCTTTAAATTAATACAGTTTATATTTATCGTGACTTTATCTAAAACACCAAGTAATTTCAAGTTTATATCAGTAAATTTAGCACTCGCATGTTTTCTAGGTGGTCAACGAACGGTTTTGTTTTATATTGTTGCTTTTCAAACAAAAATTTTCAAAATTATGAAATTAATTAAACGAGTAGTAGGTATGTAAGTATGTATTATTTATCTTAAAACAACAGCACAAACACGATAATACAAATTGCTTAGTTATACTTTATTTACTTAAATACAATTTTCATTTAGCCTTATAAACAAATACCGATTAGATTAATACGTTTTTAATTTTTTTATGTTTTAATAATGGTTTTGGGGGGATTTTGATAATATTTAAATGAAATTGTTTATTGCTCATTTTTATTAGAAGTTAAATTAATTGGCCAATAATTTTATTGGATAAATTACTGGGCAAAATTGCTGGCAGTGATAGTGAAAATAATGATGCAATTTTTTTAAAATTTTAAGGGGCCTGTTTGGCAGTTATTTTAGAGTTATATTTGAAAGTTCTTGATGAGCTTTTACAACTACGAATAGATCTTATTCAAATTTAAATATGATTACGTTGGATCATAATATGATTTCATTGGATTATAATATGATTACTTCTGAACATATGAACATTTATGACAATGATATTTTGAAAAACAAGCCAAACAATACAATTTTTCAAATAATTTTTATCGATTTTTTATACCCTTCACCATGAGTGGCAAGCTTGTCATTCCGTTTGTAATTTCTACATTTCTCATTTGCGACCCCACAAAGTATATATATTTTGGATCGTTATGGATAGCGCAGTCGATATAGCCATGTCCGCCTGTATGTTGAACTCAACTTTCCGTAGCCCCCAAATAACTTACATAGATGATTGATACATCAGCTATTTAAAATCGAGAAAATCGGCTCACAAACGGCAGAGATATAAAGAAAAAACCGGACACTAATAAATCTAAAAAAAAAAAAATTGAAAAATTTTTTAAAAAACAATTTTGAAAACTTTTTTTTAAAAATATAAAAAAACAATTTCGAAATTTTTTTTTAATTAAAAAAAAATATTGAAAAAAACTTTTTTTAAAGATTTTGTTTACCTAAAAATATTAAAAAAATTTATTTTAAAGCATGATTTGGTGAAGGGTATATAAAATTCGGCACAGCCGAATATACTTGTTACACCCTTCACCTTCGTGAGAAGGGTATATATTTATTTTAAATATTAAAATTTTAATTCCGTTTGTAATTTCTACATTTTTCATTTCCGACCCTATAAAGTATATATATTCTGGATCCTTATAGATAGCGGAGTCGATTAAGCCATGTCCGTCTGTCCGTCCGCCTGTCTGTTGAAATCAACTTTCCGAAGCCCCCAAATAACTGAAATACACGATTCATACATCAATATCTCTGGAATTCTTCCGTCTCGGTTGCTCTTTAAAATCGAGGAAATCGGTCTACAAATGGATATAAAGAAAAAAGCAGGACAACCTCGATTTTTGACCTATGTATATCTGACCAATGACATATATAAGACCATAGTAAGTTGGACCTACAATGGCTCAAAATCGGAAAAAATATGTTTTAACCCGAATTTTTTACTAATACATTATTACCACTTAGGTTTTTGACAACTGAGTTAGGTCTTTGACAGGAGAGTTTCCTCTCTATGTATAAAACCCTCAACTGGTCATCCAGAACGTTCTGCATCATCGGAGCATGTACGGCCATTATAATTGATGCAACAGAGTTCCCATAGTATTTATCAGGCTTAGCCTTGATTAAAGTGATGGTTTCATTTCGCAAAAAATAGTACTTAATGAGCAAATGAATTTAAAATATTTCCATTTTCTCCTCAAGCCATCGGTAGTCTGCCATACACAAAATAAATGTGCCAGCATGTTGAAATTTTTACAGGAGTCAACTGACAGGTGCCCGTTGAGAGGATCAGTGCTGATAGGTTTTTGACAGAAGAGTTTCCGATCTATGTGTATTTATCTATGGTTGGAAACGATTTGAAACTTTCAGATTTCTCACAAATTTGATAATTTTTTTTCTTTCAAATACTTATAATCAAAAATTAAATTTCAGATTATTTCTTTAAGTTATAAAGAAAATACGTTTACTTTTAATTATGTTTTGTTCTCATCATTTCACGGCGTAGACTGGGGCAGAATCAAAATTTTTTGAAAATAAATCTGATCGGGATAAAATTTTAAGTGGACGTAGACAAAGAGTGTTGGGGATAAATAGCGAATACATCAGGCTTAACAAAGCTGCTTTCCGTTTTTTGATCCCAGCTTTGGGATTTTAGAACATGTGGCTCAAATTTGAAATTTTTATAAAAAGTAGGTCAAACTCCGAAGTCACCTTTTCGCCCAAAAAACAGCAAAAATCCAGTATTTTTTGAATTTCATTTTAGGATCCATAATAGATATTGCTCTGAAATTTAAAAAAGCGGACAAAGGTATGGCAAAAAAAATTTAAAAGTTTTCAATATCGAAGATACCCTACTTTGAGCCCCCATAGTGCCGCCTCTGGAACATTTGCAGGGTTAGTTTTAATAACTTAAACTCAGATACTTCCTAGCTATGCCCATGTCAAATTTTATTGAGATCGGAATGCCAACCGTTTAGAAATACCAGATTTATTCTGCCCCACTGTGCCATTTGTAGAATGCATTTGAATTAGTGTTTATTGTTGGTGTTCGTCTAAGCTATGATATTTTTACAAGTAAAATTTAAGTATCTATAATTCTCATTTATAGTTTTATTTTGCATAATATCTTTAACTTTCCTATAGCGAACAACAATAAATTTCAGTGAATTTAGCAAATTAAATCTATTAAAATTAAATTTTGTATTCACAAGTTTGTGGATCATAAGGGATGGTTGAATAATGCTATTTGAAAGCAGTCTCAAACTGTAACATATATGTGGCCATTATTAACATTAAATAAAAGCTTTGAGTTGATCATTGATCGTAAGTATGGCAACGCTGAATGTTTGCTGCGACTCGTATCTTCGAATTCGAATATTCGTGTTTTGACAGTTAAAGAACATTGTAGAAAGTTCACCAGTGATGGCGTGTGTATTCGAAAACTCTAGGCTTCGAATATACGAGCTTTGACAGTTAAAGAACAATCTAGAGTGCAGATGGCAGTGTTATAAATAGTTGCAGAGGTTGCAGTCGTGAGTGAGTATATCAGAGACGCTATTCGAATAAACATCAACTGAGTGCCTTAAAGTATGCTGTATTTTCAAGTGAATTCGTGTACATTATAAAGTGTGTCTGTATTTCTGCGAATTTATAAACGTGTATAAAAAAAAACTGAGTGACTATTTTATTCTGTTGTTGTACACCTTCTATATATATAAAAATGAAATGATCCATGTATGTAATGTCATCACGTGAGAACGGCTGGAGCGATTTGGCTGATTTTTGTTTTATTCGATTCGAAATTTTCAGGAGATGGTTTGTAAAGAAAAAAATTCCGGGTAAAACTCGGATATTATTTTTTTTTTTGTGAGTCCAGTCAACTGTAATAAAAAGCTCCCTAAAGTATGCATTACATATTTAGATATTTTATTTGCAAATAAATAAGAACAGGCTGGTGTGCGTGGGTTGGTGAAACTTGATGAACTAACATTAGTAAATGCTACCGGGCGAAGCCGGGGCGATCAACTAGTTTTAAATAAATAAAGAGTTGTTACAATTTTCAAACTATTAAACGGCTTTTATTTGCAATCAAAAGTAAAGAAAAAAACCAACGTTTTGAAAAGGTTAAATTATGATCATTTATTTAACAATATTATGATCATTTATGCAAATTATATTACGATTATATTTGATATTATGATACTAATAATGATCAGAATATGTTTGGACTACAATCATGATATGTATATCAATTTATCTAGCTCCTAGATTATGTTTACCACAGCCATGTTTTTTCTCTGCGTGGTTTACGACCAGTATTTCGAAGTGCTAAAAACGAAATGGTCATTTTGGTGGTGGGAATAAAAATCCCATGAATTTTCTGATAATTATTTCAATTAGATAAGAAAATATAACTAATTTGAAAAACATGCAACTATTAAACTTTTTTCAAATAATTTTTATCGATTTTTGTAATTTTAATTTAAATTAACTAAATTCCATTTTGGTTTAACGAATGTCATTGTTGCTGTTTGCTTAGCAATTGTTGCTGATAGAGATTGCACAATAAGGAATTTTAAATACATGTGCAGATAATGTAGTTTTGAAAAAAACAAACAAAACATTTCTAGTGTTTGACATAAAGTATTAGGAAAATCTCTTCGCTTGGATTAGTAGTCACGCAATAATTTATTTTTAACAAACGTATGATGATGGTGATATACTGTTGGGTTTATTGATTGATTTCTTTTATTTTATTTATGACAATTTGACCTTTAATACAGGAAAAACAAGAAGAAAAAAACAAGACAAACCAGACCAGTATTGTAATTGAATTAAAGTCTTTGGCTAGAGGGTATGAGGAATTTATTTGGTTTTATCCAGAACATGGCTAAATAGTGTAAAGCTTAGGAAAATGGCCAAACTAGGCAAAATCAAAAAATCAATTGCAACACATGTTTATTTAAAAGAGAGATCCAATGAAAAAAAAAAACACAAAAGTGTTAATTACTTTATTAAATTTGAACAATTTGTGTTTAATTAACAATTAAATTTGTCATGTATGTAGAAAAATGTTGGAATATTAAAACAAAAATTTAGTTACTTATTTAAGGGAGTTTGAGAATTTTCGATCAGCTATTTTTTTTCTTCTCTGACCTTTAAAAGCCTTCAACTTTTTTATTTCCAACCACACAAGATCTAAAACAGCTCAAACGTTTTGTGTGTGGTTAATTCTCTTAATTACCACTGATGAATTTCGATATTTTAACAAGTCATGATATAAATCCGATTTGGTTTTTTTTGTAATATGGCTTAAAAAACTAAGAAAAAATCATGTACAGGCGGAAAATTTGGTTTCTTAATATTTAAGCCCCTTTAATAGCCCTACCATGTTAGACAAAGAGGGCATATGTTTGAGAAAGAGAGAGAAAAATAAATGATAACCTCGATTTACTGAAGGTATTAACTAACTTTGTTATTAGAGAGGCATAAAAGGAAAAGAAATTAACAAATAAAAGAAATATTTATAAAAGATAATGAAAATAATGTGAAATAAATATTAAATTTAAGCTTTGACAAAATAAAATCTCCAACAATGATCTGACATAAAGAGTAAAACAGAGTGTTTAAAATGATATTAATACTCAGACATTCTCACATAAAATACATGTCCAAATATTTGAAAACTTCTAACAGAAAACTAAGCTTTAGGACAAGGATGAATGATCGATATAAGTTATACACCGGAAAAGCTTTTGCGACATTTAACGAAGGACCAAAACTGAACGAAGGACCAAATAAGAATGATCGATATAAGTTAAATTCATTGAATGCTAGTACGGAAATGCTTTAGCAACATTTTACGAAGGGACAAAATTAAACTCTCTATAGTTTTAAGTTAAATTTTTCGTAACAATCTCGAATAACTAATGCAGTACTACTTTAAAACAGAACCTATTTCTAACTACTTTCCATTCGAAATGGGCACATGTACTTAACTCTTGCAACACATTATAGTAATACCGCTCTGCCTCATTTTTTGTTTGCTTATATTTTTCTCCTGTTTTTTTATTATGTTCAAGTGTAAATGATGATGATCGCTAGCAAGCATCCACAAAAGAGATTAAATTTTATAAACACAAGAAGTCAAGACAGTCAAAAGATGAAAAAAAAAATATTTATAAAAATTAATAAACATTTTTTTTCCTTCACACACAACTGAAATCAGATTTTGCTGATGTTGGCCTAACAAAAAATATTTTTGTTTGAGGAAATACTTACACGCTAAAGACATGATGAACAGAGAGGAAGGGTGATGGAAGTAAAGAAAAAATACAGAGAGAAAAAAAAAACAAAATATCACTTTTGTTGTTAGTGTTGGCTGGTTGTTTGTTAAAACGGAGTTGTTGAGCTGCTTAACTAAATCCGGCTTAAAGAAAAAAACTGACAGTAAATTAATGTTGACGCATAGTCATAGTTTCTTAGTGTTATGTATTTTGTTTTTGTAGTTTTTTTAAGATATTTAAGAAACTTAGGCTCAAGACTTACACACACACAGACATACTCTTACAATTACACAGACATTTGCTTACAAACATACTTTGGACTTAAGAGATAAACATTAATATTTATTTCAGTTATTTGAAAGACATTTAGCAAAATAAAAGAAAAAAAATCACACATTAACATTAGACCAGACAACATGATTGTGATTCTCTTGATATTTTTCTCTCTCTCTCTCTTCTTTAAATTGTTTGGAAGAGTAACTTTATGAAAAAGATCTATTAAAATACCGACGGCAAAATTTATTTAGTTTTCACAAAAGTGAAGAATTGATTTTCAAATATTTTATTACAAATTAAAGTTGATGATAGGCAATGAGTACATTTAGTGACATGATGATCAATCGTTTGTCCCTTTTTTGCAGCAGCATTTTAGGGATTATTAAAAAAATGGTTTGTTTTATTTTTGTAGGGTGTTCCTGGTAGATCATATTACCAGGATTAGTTTTTGTTTTCATAATAGGATTAACATAATTAGCACAATCATATCATCTAAGCAAATAGTTAAAATAAATGAAAGATTATGCTTTTAAAATTAATCAGGATACATAATGTTTGTTCTTTAGGTATGTGATTAGAGGAGTTTGAGTGACATTTATATATATTTAAAAAAAACTAATTCCTCAATGAAATACAAATCTGTATAAATTCATACAATTATCTTGAACGTAAATTAATTAATTAATTTATTTTAAGTGAAAACTCTAGAAAACTGTTTTAGTTTCAAAAATTTCCATTTATGGCAGCAAATTTCAAGATGCTATAAACCGATTTTGTGTTCTTAAAATAAAAAAAAGCTAACGAATAATTTTATTGGCAACAAAATCAGTTGTCAATGACTCATTCCATATTATTTCGACCCAGGATAGATTTTTACCATCTCCGATTTTATTTAACCCTTTTGCACTCCTTGGGTAAATTTGACCCAATTTTGGTTTTCAAACTCAAAATTTGTCCCTTTAATTATAAGATATGAACTTGAAACTTTAATATATCCATTACAGGAACGAAAACTATTATTTTAAATGAAGATTTCCACATTTCAAAACACGATTTACAAACATTTAATATCCTTTGGCTTAATATGACCCAACAATATTGAAAGTTTAATTTCACTTTACCATTTCATTTCCTATTAAATATAATTTAATTTAGTTCACCTTCATTCAGAATCAACGATTAATAATTTTTTCAGACAAATCTATATATATATAATAGTGAATGTGTGTTTATATGTATATATTAGAGTGACAGCCGATTTTTTTTTAGATTTCAAAGATTTTCAACGCTACGCAGTTGTTTTAAAATGTTTGACATTATCAATTTCCTAACTTCCTCACCAAAAATATATAACATGTCGCTATCTTTTCATTAGAAATTCCAAATATTGAAAAATTTGACCTTTGACTTTCACGATTCAAAGGTTATCGTTTTCCGATTTTAGTAAAACTTTCAGAACATATTTAGAATTACAAGGACTATAATATTATCAATAGGTTTTTCTTAAAATTTATAACAGTAAGGAAATTGGACTCATTCGCCTAAATATGGACAAAAAATTAGTTTTTTTTGAAAAACCCAAAATTTAAATCGCAGGTACGGAAAAACTGTAAGAGGTATTGACATAATTTTTTCATATTTTTATTCCCTATTTTGATCTCAATAAACCCCAATGTGATGATCGAAAAAATCTGAAATTTGTTTAACAAAATTTTTACAAATTTGAAAATAGAGTTTTGAAACAGCCGTTAAAAAAAAATATTTTTGTGGCCATACCTGCGAATAGGTTAATGGTATCCTACGAAGACAAAAACTCATATACAAGTAAATATGGACATATTTTAATTAAAAATGAGCTTTTATTTTAATTTTTCTCGAAATATCTAAATTTTTTTTCAAAATTTTTTGTTCAAGTGGCCTGAAACACGTTGTAATAATACAAATAAAATTTGTAATAACTTTAACATTTTTTAATCAAATTTTGTCATTTATATCTCATTACAACGATAATTACATACATATTTCGATTCTTTTGCATTCAATTGCAAAAGTATTTATTTAGTAGCAAAATGTTTTCAAAAACTGAAAAATTTCGTCACCTTAAATGAAAGCAGACGTATCAGCACAAAAATTCGAAATCGAGTTTTTGATTGATTGAACAATTGCCAAGAATACTCTATTATTATTGATTTATATAAAAACAATAAAAATATAGTTACGTCCGTTTGCGTTTAAGGCGACGATATATACTTTAAGTAAACTTATTTTACTTGTACTTCTAAAAACTTAATTAAAACAAAAGTGAAGTAAAAACACTCAATTAAAAAAATTATTTCTTATCGAAAATTAAGGAAAAAATGTCAACTAAAAAAACGAAATATTATAATACATAAAAGAGATCAAAACATAACAAAAAATTATAAAAATTAAAGAAGTTTTCAAAAAAGAAATCTGTTATTCGCTTGTGTTTTTTTTTGTTTCTTGTTGTTTGTTGCTCGTTATATAAAAATCGTGTAAAAAAAGTCGCGTATTTCAAATTGAGTTCGCGTTATATCGAATTCTCGTAAATAAAGTACCGCGTAAATGGAGGCTTACCTGTAACCTTTAATCGGTTTATATATTATGTTTCAATCAAACAAAAATCTTAAATTTTGAGAAAATGAGCGAATTCACATAATTGTGAATAAAATCGAAAAGAATCCTTCGATTTTTATCAGCAATATCTCCTTTTGTTATCATTAATGTGTTGTATATTGACACATAAACGAACGACAGACCATGTCGATGAACCTGTATTTAACATGTGGTATAAATATTGTGGAATATTGATGTTCTAGGCATGAGAATACAATGTAATGTCCACTGGTCTAAACTAATTTTTCTCGGATTTCTGAAACAGTGTAGGAATTACTTCATTCCATCCGATCTCCTCACTATTTATACCACCTATATCCGACCGAAAATGGAATACAACTTCCATGGGCCGGTACTTCAAAGTCCATTTTGAAACTCCTCGACCGCGTCAGGAGACAGCGAAGGTGATTATTGGTGACAGTTGGGTATCCAACTCTATTGATTCGCTAGAGCACCATCGCAATGTGGGCTGCGTTTCATTGTTCATAGTGATGAAGACGAAATTTTTTCACAAGATAGCTATGCAGAAGACGTATCCAAGGGATGCAGAAGGGTTAAATACATTCTACTCCTAAATCAGCATTTTATGCAGTATAAATTATCGTCCATATCGTATAAAGTTCATATTTTATAGCCCTCTAAAGTTAGAGATTCCGAACATTAAAAAAATTAACAATGTTAATGACTGATTAACTTTAAAATGTGTCATTAAATTTTAACTAACATGGTGTCTTTTGAAAGGATTCAGTCTTATATTTACAAGTATTTTGTAAAAAGTACATATCTTCTTAGCAAAATAACCTCCAAAATTGGAAAATGTCCTTTGCAATTCGATATCTCATTGTTAGCAATCAACTTTTCCCATCTTTCTGGCAACATATGGATTTCGCGCCAAAAGAACTGTTCATGTTTTGAGGCCAAGAACGAATCCAACCAATTTCGGATACTCTGTTCTGAAGTGAAGCGTATCCCAAAGAGAGCGTTTAGCATCGATCGAAACAAGTAGTCGGAAGAGGCAAGGTCTGGACTGTAAGGCGGATGAGGCAATACTGCCCAATCACTTCTTTCTAAATAGTTTTTAAAAGATATATTGCAATGTGTCCTAGCGTTGTCATGGTGGAATATTACGCTTTCATGTCTGGCAATTTTCGACCAAATCCTCGCCTCAAACGAATCAGTTGCGTTCTGTACATGTTCCTTATGATAGTCTGGTCATCAGCTTATAATAGAAACTTTTGGTCCCACCAAATACAGAGCATTACCTTGTCGATATTGATATTTAGCTTTCGTGTCGATTCATCTGGTTGGCCGGGCATCACTACGATCTATTACTCTTCGGGTTATCGTAATGGATTCATTTTCCATCGGAAGTAATAACCCAGTGCAAGGTTCATATTTTATTGCCTTCTAAAGTCTCGGAATTTCTTGTAAAAAATTAGCAATGTTCATGATTGAAAATCTTTGGAACGTGATTTTAACAAACATGATGTCTTTTAAATGGATTCAGTTTTATCTTTACAAGTATTTATAGGACCTTCAAAATTGGCAGATTTCCTTCGTCTTTCGATATCTCATTGTTAGCAATGAACTTTTCCCATCTCTCTGGCAAAAACTGCTCATCTTTTGAGCACAAGAACGAATTAAGCATATGCCGGATACTCTGTTCTGAAGTGTATCCCAGAGAGATCGTTCTGCATCGATCGAAACAAGTAGTCGAAAGGGGCAAGTTCTGTACTATAAGGCGGATGAGATAAAAATTTCCCAACCACTTCTATCTGCGCCAAAAGAACTGCTCATCTTTTGAGGTCATGAACGAATCAGAGAGCGTTCTGCATCGATCGAAACAAAACGTAGTCGGATTGGGCAAGGTCTGTACTATTAAGCGGTTAAGGCAGAACTTCCCAACCACTTCTTTCAAAATAGATTTTAACAGGTATTGCAACATGAGGCCTAGAAATGTCATGATGGAAAATTACGGCTTCATGTCTGGCTACATATTCTGGACGTTTTTCGGCCAATGCTCCCTCCAATTGAATCAGTTGTATTCCCTGTGATGGTCTGGCCAGATTTCAGCAGTTCATAATAAATAGGATCCTTTTGACCTCACCAAATACAGAGCATTGTCTTAGCGCCATGGATATTTGGTTTTGGAGTCGATTTGGCTGGTTCTCGGGCTTCACGTATGACCTCCTACGCTTCGGATTATCGTAGTGGATTCATTTTGCATGGCAAGTAATGATTCGGTGCAAAAATTATTTTCTTTTATAGCGTTCAAGCAGCATTTCAGACCTACAAAGTCATTTAATGCCTCTCAGTTTAAATTCGTATGTTACCCAATTTCCCTGCTTATTGAAATAGTTGATTGAGTAGCTCTCAATGATTTTGCTAGCTCTTGTTGAGTTTTAAATCAATCTTCATGGATTAATACCTCCAATTCTTGGACTTGTTTGGCTGATCTGAGCGACCTGAACGAAAATTCATCTCTTGCATACATTTCATCAGCTTTTTAACATTTCTCTAGCCACACTTTTATCAAAAATTTTAGAAAATCCTAATATAAACATTTTGCAAAGAGCATCAAGAAGACACTTTCAATACAATTTAAGTGTTGTCATCAATACCATAAAAAATTACATTCACAATTACTTTTGCCACAGACTGAAGCATCATTTTATTACATGAATTTGTAAATTTCTTTCTGTTATTCAACAAAAAAAAAAAAGAAAAAAAACACAAATGAAAAGAACTTCAATGCTGTAGTACTTCAATGTAATACTTGTTTTTTTACATTTTCTGTTTCGTACTTTAAACGTTTATTGTATTTCCTCAACTGTGACAAACCGTTAACGACAAAGGGAAGTTAGACGCCTTCTGGTGATGATAATACTCACATACAGTGAGCAATGTACATATAGATACATATGTATATATGTACAGTAAGTTGTAAGTAGTACTTACAACATATAGACTAGCAGTTAACAGCAAATAACATTTGGCTGACAAAGGACAACAGACGTCAGAGAGGGGACATTGTGAACAAAATATTAAAAAAACGCTGCAAAATATGACAACAAATTAAAAGCGAAAGTTTTGTTTTTTATAAAGGTTGTCTTGTCTATATAATTTTAATAATCTACAAACATAAAAATTATAAAGTTCCACACCTAAGATGTTTTGTTATCAGGAAAATTTAACAGTATCATTTGGATCATTTAAATCATAAATTCGTTAGGAAGAACAAAAATCAACTAGCATTTATTCATTTTTATCTTATATCATACACTGGATGTTTGTAACGTCCAAAAGTTACAGATTGACTCAGAATCACTTTTTGAGTTGATTAAACGATGCCCGTCCGTCCACCTGCTGGAATTTTGAAGGTACTTTGATCAAATTTGGTACATATTTACGATAAAGTCCTATTTATCATATCTCCTAAGTATATGATGATCGGTCGATAACTAGTCACAGCTTCCATATATGGCCAACTTCCGAAAATCACTTTAAGGAGCATAAATCTTTTGAAAATGTTTGTATCTGCATAGAATTCCAAAAAAATAATAGCCTGGAATTGATCATAGCTCCCATATAAGAACACATCCGAAAATCACTCACAAAAATAACATATTGGAATTTTAAAAGAAAAAGTTTTTTTATTTTGCTCATTTACTAAGTATAGGGTATTATGTGATAGGACTTGACCGACTATACATTCTTTATTGGTTTTTATTTTAATTAGTATTAACTCCTTTACCTAAATTATAAATAACTGCAATAACCCTCGAAAAGTATTCATTAATAAAATGATCTGGCGAGGTCCAAGGTTTCCATTCTTCTAAAGCGTCGGTTTTCCTCAAAGTATATCAATTCCCTTGCAGGGGGATTTGAAGGTCTTGTAATGTTTCCTTGTAGTTCGAAGTGAATACTTGTTCTCCTCGCTTATTGTAGCAAAATTGAGATCCCTACGGATGTTCATTCTGCCCGGATATATTGGGTGTATTACTTAAAAATGAGGGATTATTTCAAATTTTTAACTTTTATTTTGAAACTTTTGTACAATATAAAATTATTGAAAGTATTGCACATTGTTAGTAAAGAACTTTTCCAATTTTTCTGGCTGCATATGAATCCCGAACCAAAAGAGGTACTCATTCTTTGATGGCAAGAACGAATCAAGCCAATATCGGATACTTTGTTCCAAAGTGAAGGGCATTCTGCATTGATCGTAACAAATATTAGTTATTCGGATGGTGCAGAGTCTGGAATATAAAGCGGTGTGGTAACACTTCTAAACCACTTCATTCTAAATACTTTTTAGCAAGTATTACAACATGTGGACAATCGTTTTCATGAAGGAATATTACGGTTTCTTGTCTGGCCGCATATTCTGGACATTTTTTGGTCAATGCTCGCTTCAAGCGAATCATTGCGTTCGGTACAGGTTCCATGTTATGGCCTGGCTAGATTTAAGAAGCTCATAATAGATATTTTTTTTTGATCCCACCAAATACAGAGCATTTTTTTAACGCCATGAATATTTGGCTTTGGTGTCGATTCGGCTGGTTGGTCGGGCTTCACGTAGGATCTCTATGCTTCCGGTTATCGCAATGGATCCATTTTTTATCACAAGTAATGACCCGGTGCAAAAAGTATTTCAAGGTCTCTCGGCATCAATTCGCATGGTACCCAATTTCCATGCTTTTGAATGAATTCTGCTGCTCGAAAACTTTTTGAAATTGCGGCTTGAGTATATTCCAATGATTTTGTAAGCTCTTGTTGAGTTTGATAACAATCTTCATGGAGTAGTGCCTCGAATTCTTGGTCTTCCAACTTTTTTTTGCTATCCTGGTCGATCATTGTCTTCCGTGTCAAGACCACTGAGTTTTAAAGTGGCATATTTTTTAATCCAATTGAGATATTGACTTGAAATTTTTTTGTAAGACCAAAAATTAACTTTTTTAAACAAAAAAAAAAATAGATCGGAATAAATGTGAAAAAAACTTGTCAAAAGATCAAAGGTAAACCCGCAATTCCTAAAAATTGGTGCGAAAATCCCAAAAATTTTATTTTTTACCATTTTGCCCATAATGTCAACATTTCCTTAATGGCTAAAAAAATATTTTAGGGTTAAATAGGAAACACATCAAGGTTTTCAAAGCTGCTTTCAGTTTTCTAATCCAGCTTTGGGATTTTAGAACATGTGGCCCAAATTTGAAATTTTGATAAAAAAAAATGTTTCAATTTCCGAAGGACATATGGGCGACATAATCGAAAAATAGTATACGTGTTTTTATAGCAAAATGTTCTTCCTAATAATAGCTTACAGAAAAACATAAAATTGTTATATATTCTTAAAGAAAGTTCATTTTTAATAAAAAAATAGTTATGTCTCCTTTTCGCCCCAAAAAACAACAAAAATCTACTATTTTTGATTTTTTTAATTGAAAATCGTTTATTTTTGGATCCATAGTTGATATTGCTCTTAAATGGTTTGTATATTACTAGTAATTTAGTTGTCTAACTAACAAAAATATGAAATTTTTTTCATACCAAAATGTTCTCCGTAAAGATAACTTACAAAAAATTATAAAATTGTTATATAATCATAGAGAAAGTTTCCTTTTTAATAAAAAAAAGTCTACTTATCGCCCAAAAAACAGCAAAAATATACTATTTTTTTAATTGAAAGTCGTTTATTTTTGAATCCATAATTGATATTTCTCTGAAATATTTTGTATACTAACGTCCATTCGGTCTACAAAAACGCCCTATATTTTTAAAATTTCAATTTTGAAATGCTTATAACTCGGATATTATAGGAGATAAATAAATAAAAATCTTTGAAATCTGATGAAAAATCGAAGTTACCCTACATTGAACCCCCATAGGGCTGCTCTTTGATTTGAGTTTGTAGGCCCCATTTTAATAACTTAAACTTGAATACTCATTCGATACGCTCACGTCAGATTGTCCTGTTTAGAAATGCCAGATTTATTTCCAAAAATGTTTGCTTCTGCCCCACTACAATATTGGATTGAGAACATTTTTTAAATGACAAAGTTCTATTTTTCCAATATTGTGCTGGTATTTAATTTTTGGAAGAGTCATAATTTTAACAGTAAATATCGCTCGTGAACTTTATCTCGTTTTCATTAGAAAAGCTAATAGAATTTGAAGTATGGCTTAAATATGAACTAACTAATTATATCAATATCTTGCTGTGTCCTAAAAATAATTTGTATAAAGTTTATATTTCAAAACATTTTCATAGCATCTTTACAATTTATATTTCCTTAACCTCTTAGAAATTGCAAATATTTTTATATTTTATACTATACAATAAAATCATGTTTCATTTAACTATTTCTTAAGCAACTTATCAAATATTTATCAAATTTCATCACATGCTGTTTCAATAGCTGCAGAGAATTCAAAACACAATAAATTTAAATGGATTTTTTAAAAGGACTCCATAAAATCTTAATTATTTATCAAATCCTAGCATATTTTCTCAAACAATTCTTAAACAATTTCTCAACAAATAATATCTTTTTGATATCATGGCCTGATCAGGAAATAAACATTAAATAGGATTATCCCATAATTTATGATCATTAGCGACAGAAATTTGTTTGTATAAAGCAACCAGGCACTCAAATACACAAGACAAACGAGACAAATACAAAAGCAATATAAAAATGATCATTAGAGCACCTTTTTGCCTACAATATTAGCACGATCATCGGAGAGATATGACACAAAAAAAAAAAGAATGAATGAAAACCAAACAATAAGGTCATGTGACATACATGCAGTAAGTAAAAAAAAGGTAATTGTGTCATATAAAACATTAACATTATGTATGATCGTAGCAAACAGAAAAAGAGGATTGTTAAACAAATGCCCACAAATGCATAGGGAACATATGAAATTTAATGATACACACACATTCGGACTTGCAACATGCATTTGTATATGAAACCGGAAGAAGGGTCAAAACAATAGCTCACACATCCACACATTTGTCAGCAGGAACGTCATGAAAAGAATAAAAAAAACCTAAAATAGTTTGTAACACAAAGAAAAACGGAGAAACTACCATTACAGAGGAAATACTAGACAAATAGTTGTTAAAGAAAAAATAAGAAAAAAAATAGAAGATTAACTTATCTTTATTTTGTTCTTGATATGCCCCTGCCAGCAACTGAATATACATACATTCATATGTACGCAATACAGGGCAATTCCGAAATATGTATGAACATTGGCAATTAGTATTTAAGAAACTATAAAATATTCACCTGTTGTTTAACTAGCCTGAAACAGTAATATGTATTGTTTGGCGTTTATTATGATGAACTATTACTTAAAGATGCGAATGTTGTTAAAACACAAAAATACATACTTTGTAGTCATTTTGATGAGTGAGTACTGCATTATGTTGCAGCAATAAAAGTTAAAGTTTTTGATCATTTAATGCCATTTAAATATGTGTAGTGTTTAAAAAGGTAATAGCGAATATCTAAAATTAAAGTTGATGGTACGCTGTTTTGTGAAAGTACTAGCAATATTGGCATTTAAACTCTTATTATTATTACACAAAACAATACATTTACATTTTTGCAAGCAATACATCTTATCTACATAATTTTGTAAAATTTAATCCTTAAAAAATACATATTTCAATAAGATTTTACAAGTCGAAATATCTCAAAAGCTGATCATACGATTTCAATAACTTTTCGTTTACAGCATGTTAAAAGTATATCTGAAATCATTTAGGAATAATATATGTTAGGTTGGCTCTTATTTTACACATTTTTGATAATCCCGAAATATATATTTGTTCTCCGTCATCTACAAACCAAAAGCTGAAAATTTGGCTAAAATCTAATAACATTTTATTTGAAGTTTCGAAATATGGGTGAAAGTAGAACTATTTTCCAAAAAATTTAATAAATCAAAGTTGAAAAAATGTCCATTAAAAGCAGTTTTTATATTTGAGAGGAAACAGAAAAGTTCGACAAGGTATCGGACCTTACCCGTTCCAAATTTATTAAAACTTGGTACACTAGTTTTTTATTGTGATCGAAATAATAAACATTTGGTACAAATTTGCAAATATTTTAAAGAATAATCAAAAAACTAAGAAATTAAAACAAGTAAGAGAGCTATATTCGGCTGTGCTGAATCTTATATACCCTTCACCAAATTGTACTTTAAAATGATTTTTTTTTAAATATTTTTAGGTAAACAAAATTATTTTTTTTTAATTGTTTTGCAAAACTTTTTCTTTTCGAAATTGTTTATTAATTTTTTTGGGAAAGTTATTTCCAAATTTTTTTTTTTAATTCTTTTAAATTTTCTTAAATTTTTAAAAAAGAATTTTTTGGAAAAAAAGAATTTATGACAAAAAATTAGTTTGATGAAAAAAAATTCGGGTTAATTTTCCAAATTTTTTTTTTAATTTTCTTAAATTTTTAAAAAAGAATTTTTTGGAAAAAATAATTTATGACAAAAAAATTTTTTTTTTTAATTTTTTTTTTTGAAATAAGAATTTATGACAAAAAATTAGTTTGATGAAAAAAAATTCGGGTTAAACCCAAATCGTTGCAGCCATTCTCAAGTGATGCTATTGCCAACTAATGACAGTTGATTTTTATTAGTATAGATTTATACAAAGACGGATAAAAATAAGACATAAACAACTTCTGACATCGATAACCCATTATAATACCAAACAAAAATTATAAAATTTCATGCAATCTCAAATTTTGAATTTTACATTCTCAAAATTATTTTAAAAGCTAATTTTAAAATTTAAAAAAATTTCAAATTCTAATACTATTGTGGGTTAGCGTGGAGACCAATTTGAAAATGGTGAAATTTAATTTAAGACACAAATTTTTTAAAATTATTTCTTAAAAATACAATTCGAAGCCATGAGTGACAAGGGTATATATTAGGGTATTCGAATTATTCGATTTTTCTCTTGTTCGAATAAAACGAATAAGAGATTTTAACTTGTTCGAATAATTCTATCACACGTTTAAAATTAATCGAATTATTCGAATAATTTAAATTTTTTAAAAAAGTAAAGAATGAAGTTTTTATATCGGTTTTTTAATATTTTATTGTTAAAGGAAAACAAAAAATAACGTTAAAGTTACAAAATCCAAGTACTGATAATGTTAAAAAACATTCGAAAACAAAGTCCATCATTAAATTTTCAACAGAAATATTCTGATCAGATTAACTCACGAACAATCTACTAAACAATTGACTAAGAAACCCTTTAGTTCCCGTTTTGAAGCTATGCTTTAAAAAATTTGAGCTAGTTGGACATGATCCTGAATTCAAATACAATATAAACTTATTAAGAACTTTTTTATGTCGTTCATTAATTCGGGTTTTAAATTGAGTGACTAATTCTTTAGTAAATTAATTATTCACTATTTCTAAATTATTTATAATAAATTGTATAATACATCAAGCTATATCAACGTTGCCGATTCTTTGCTTAATAAAGTTGTCTTGGGGAATTACACAATAAATGGAATCTGTCCAAAGTTTGATATCATTATCAGTGAACGTGGCTAATTTGAAGTCAGGCAGTGCATGATTGACGCATTTACAAATACGCAAAAAGTTTATTACCATGATAGACAAAGATGTTCAACGATGTTCAAAATCATGTATAAGACGAACTCCATGCTTTACTTGCAGAAAAACGTGAGTTTGCAAATGTGAGTTTATTATTCGATTTATTAAATATTTTGCAACACTTACGTACCCGGTTAATAACATCATTTATATACATCTAGTTTAAGATCATGGCCTTCGTCTATTTCAATGTAATCATTATAAATATCATCCTCAATATCACTTTCGATGAGCGTTTCAAAATCACATTCTCCATCACATTCAACTCCTAAGTTAATATTTTGATTATTAATTGCGATTCTTCTAATATTTCGCCAGCTGAATAACAAATATTTTATTCCGTACCTTTTATTTTCATTGGTTCAAGTCCTAAGTTAAAAATTTTGAAAGATTTGTTTTTAGAATTGTAACTTCTTGCAGTAATATTTATATATTTATAGAAGGAGCTATCGGAACACTCATCTACAGTGGTCGAATATTACTTGTTTAAATTTGAAATTATGAAAAATGTTAAGCAATTTAATAAACTTAAATTTATATGAACATTTATTCGTTTTATTCGATTATTCTCCATAAAATTGTTCGAATTATTCGTTATTCGAAAATGGCCATTTTTAAATTGTTCGAATAATTATTCGTAAAAAATTATTCGATTAATCGAACAATCATTAGTCGAATAAATACCCTAGTATATATAAGTTTGTCATTCCGTTTGTAATTTCTACATTTTTCATTTGCGACCCCACAAAGTATATATTTTGGATCGTTATAGATAGAGAAGTCGATATAGCCATGTCCGTCTGTCTGTCCGTCTGCATGTTGAAATCAACTTTCCGTTGCCCCTAAATAATTTACATATGTACATGATTCATACATCAATATGTCGGGAATACTTCCGGCTCGGCTGATATTAAAAATCGACAAAATCGGCTGAGATATAAGGAAAAAACCGAGAAAACCTATCTATTTTTGATCTATATCTGGATTACTAAGTCATTAATATAGACAATATCGATATCTAATGATAGATATCTTAAAGTCCATTGCAACGATGTATATAAACTTTATATTATAAAGCTATAGTAAGTTGGACCTACAATGGGTCAAAATCGGGAAAAATATTTTTTAACCCGAATTTTTTTTTCATCAAAATTTTTTTGTGTCCTAAATTATTTTTTCAAAAAAAAAAAATTTAAAAAAATTTGGAAAAAACTTTTTTAAAAAAATTTAAAAACAATTTCGAAAAGAAAAAATTTAAAAAAACTTTTTTTTTAAAAAAAATTTAAATTTTGTTTACCTAAAAATAATTTTTAAGTACATATAATTTGGTGAAGGGTATCTAATATAGCTCTCTTACTTGTTTTAGTTTGTTTTTAATATATATAAGATTAGTTTATATATATTATTATATTATTTTCATATGAGTGCCCAATTTTGTGCTTGTGTTGGTTGAAATATATTTTTCGAACCCTCCTTAAAAAAAAAAAACTTTTTCTGTTTTTGCGAAAATTTAAAATTGTATCCCTAATATAGTGAGTACAAAAAAGTTTTTTTTTCGTATTCATCTACTTTCGAGTGATTTTTAAATATACTTCATGGCAAATGAAAATTAAGAAATCTTCATAAAGTTGTTCAAGTTATATGTGAAATAAAGATTCGATTTTTTTAAGGACTTCAATTTCATAGGTTGCAGCAACAAGAATTCTCATGTATAATTTTTAATTTTTTTTTATTCGACCATCCGAAAATCTCATTGTTCTACTACTAACTATTATTAAATATGCCTAAAGGCAACAAATTTATCAATGATATTAATGTGTATTTTTAAATCTAAAAAAATAAAAATATTTTATTGCTCTCCTGAAAATTTATAAAACACACTGGACTTATTATAGGCGCATTGACTATATGCGTACTATTATTTTAAATTTTTGTTTGCAATAAGGTGAAATAAGGCTGTGAGAAAATATGTTTAAAAATTCTTTTGTCAGTTCTGTATATTGCTAAATTGTCTAAATAGCTTCAAACTCCTCTAGAACTAAGTATTTAAACAGCATGTCCAGCAAAATATTTACATTAAATTTTATAATTAATTAATCTTATAGCTAAAATATTCACCATATATAAAAAAGTTAACTGGCAGCTCATGGCATAAATATGGTAATGATTACCATGGTTAATTTTTCACCATTTTTCCATTAAAATAAAATGGAGTTGGCAAAAAAAATAAAAAAAAACAAATGAAAATAAATAAAGAAATCTTACAACTAAACATCAATCCTTAAGGTAATTTAAAGAAATCTAAATATAAAAAAAGAGAAATAAATAAAATAAAGCAGAAGAAATCAACAGAAACAATAAATGTCACATTAAAACAAATCATTTACACAAAACTTTAGCAAAACCTCAACCATATTAAGTATAATTTATGAAAGCCCTGCATAACCATAAATGGGGCAATTAAATCCATTTTGATATCCATTAACCAAAAACAATAAGTAGCTATTAGTCAAGAAATGCAACAAATGTGATTCTCCTGTTCTTCCACAGCCAAGCCAAGTCAACCCAGCCAACTAAATGATCAAACTGATCATGCTAACTACAAACATACATATTACATTCGTACTAGTAGTCAGTACTTGCTAAAGATGAAGCTGAAGAAACATCATCATCTCATCATCAAGCAATAGTATGTTGCATTTACTACTGGCAAGGGAATGATGTAGCAAATACTTACAAACATACTTAAATGCAACATTAACGGAGTACAGCAGCAGCAACAATTGCAAGGCAACACATTTATGATTATGATGGCACGCGTACAATTGTCATTGCAAATTGTTAGCAACACAGCAGCCAGCAGTGGCTGCCACAGCACACACATTTAAAACAAAAACAACATGACATAATGTTTGCTGTTGTTGTTTACTTTTTTATTTCCTTCTTTCAACATTTTATATGACGATTTTGAATGGATTTTTGCAGAGTGAGTGAGAGTATGAGACATACTTGCCACATGATTCGTTGGTGTAGTTTCCAACACACAAAAGCATAGCAAGAATATTTCTTATTACGCTGTAATATGTTTAAAAACTTAAATGAAATTAAAACAAAAACAGAAATAAAGGAGCTCGAAAAAAAAATCCATAAAATAGGCGACAATCATTATGATCATACCATCCAACCAACCAACCATCCATCTATACTTGCAACATATAGCAGCGTGGCTGCTGCTGCCTTCAATTGCTTGTGGTATCTCGGCATGTTGCTAAATATGTTGCATTATGAAAATTCTCATAGTGTGTGTTTGTGTGTATTTTTATTATTAAATCAATTTTGCTTGTTATTCAATTTGTGGCTTTTCTTTTTTTTTATTTTTTTTCTTCTATTCACTCTCTACCATAAACTTCTAGACATGTTTCGTTTTTAGATCAACTTTACACCTTTTTTATTTATTTATTTATGATTTTTTTTTTTTTGTAGTTTGTAATTTTTCTGTTGTTGCTGTTGTACTCATACTACTTATATTTGTTGGATGCATTAAATAAATTGTTTTGGTTTTTATACTCTTGTCTCTAATATTGGTAGTGAGAATTAATTTTATTACCTTATGCATTTTGTTCAGCGATAAACAAACGGGGGCACCCAATTGCTGTCATATCATCATTCAAACTTGCAAATATTCAAACCTAAAAATATTCAGGGACCTGTTGAAAATATCGTAAATAGTACAGAAGTTTTTAAATTTGTTTCAGAAATTTCCAACTGAATTTTGTTTCAGAAAGTTCTCAATGAATTTTAGAAATTTCCAATTGTATTTTTGAATTTTCCAATTCTGAAATTTCCATTTGTATTTCAGAAATTTCAATATTCTATAGAAATACAAATTTCATGTGGAATTTTCTGAAATACAATCGGAAGATTTTGAAATATAAATCAACATTTCTGAAATACAAATGGAAACTTCTGAAATATAATAAAAATATTCTTAAATATAATTGGAAATTTCTGTAAATCAATTGGAAATTTTACAAAATTCTGAAATTCAATTACTACTCGGAAATGCTGTAGTAAATATTCTCTTATTATAGGGCAACACAATTAAAACAAAATTTAGTGCATTTTAAACCACTACACAATTTAGATGTATTGTGGTATCAGTAGTACAAATATGGTCCAAATTTTAAATTCTATAAAGAGATTTTTTTTAAAAAAATGTTTGAGTAAAATTTTGAATTTTTGTTGAACGTTTCTCCATATAAATAATCATAACTCCAAAAGGGTTAGTCCGATGTTATTAAAATAAGCTTAGAAAAATTAAGATTTATATAACATTTAATATATTGCTTTTCAATCGGTTTAGTAGTTTCGGAGTTATAATAACAAATTGACACAAAAAATATATTTTTTACGTGAAAATAGCAATTTTTTTTTGGTTTTAAAAAAAACATGAAAAATCGAAAACCGCAGAAATTGTTCAGGTTTATTACTTCATCGCAAAGCTACATGTAACAGAAACAAAATGAGTTATCGGTCATAAAAATCGATTGATTATTTTCGAACTTATCCACAATTAAGTGAATTTGCTCATTTTACCAAAATTTTAGTTTTTAGTTCGATATATATAACATTGGGTAGTTAATGTTCTTCTTTCGATTGACTGAATTTTGAAAATATTTTACCCATACCGCAAAAATGTTCACATATATATTACGTTTCAATTGGCTCAGTAGTTTCGGAGTTATAATAACAAATTAAAGCAAAAAATATATTTTTTACGTAAAAATAGCAATTTTTTTGTTTTAAAAAAATCATGAAAAATCGAAAACGGCAGAAATTGTTCAGATTTATTACATTATCACAAAGCCACATATAATAGCAACAAAATAAAATACCGAGCATAAAAATCGATTGAAAATTTTTGAATTTATTCACAATTAAGTGAATTCGCTCATTTTCACAAAATATTAGTTTTCTCTTTGATATACATAAAATTGAGTAGTTAATGTTCTTCTTTTGATTGATTGAATTTTGAAAACATTTTCCCCATGCTATGTACAAATTTTCACGCATATATTATGTTTTAATTGGCGCAGTAGTTTCGGTGTTATAATAACAAACAGACGCAAAAAATATATTTTTTACGTGAAAATAGCTAATTTTTTTGCTTTAAAAAAATCATGAAAAATCGAAAACGGCAGAAATTGTTCAGGTTTATTACTTCGTCACAAAGCTAATTACGTGGCCACATATAATGGCCACGTAATTAGATATTGTTCATAAAAATTGATTGATTAGTTTTGAATTTATTTACAATTAAGTGAATTCGCTCATTTTCACAAAATTGTATATGCTTGCAAGCGTGTCTTTGATTGGAAATTTTACATGTTTTTTGTATTTGTTACAATAACAAAACACATGTAAAATTTACGGACTGATCACTTTTGAATTATCATTAATTATGTGGAGAAACGTCCAACAAAATTTATAATTTTACTTAAACGTTTTTTTTTAAAAAAATCTATCAATAGAATTGAAAAATGTTACCATTTTTGTACTTAGGTAGCCATGATGCATCAAATCTATATAATGGTTAGTCAAGTCTTTTTTTGCTGTTGACCTGTGTAATTTATTCAAACTGAAGTTTGAACTCTATTTTATTGCTCATCTATGAAGTTAATTATTATTCCTAGCCCTGCGCATTACCCACCTCTGCCTCACATATTTGCTATACATATTTTAGCATAATAATATTTTCCGCCTAATTTTTTATGGATTTTGTGCAGCTCTTAAATTCTTTGCTGTTATTTGACATATTGAAACTATTAAACGTTTTTTAACCTGACACTACCAGAATTGCTGCCACATTTAGTAACGCATTGCTTGGGCATCATTTAATGTCAAACACATATTGTAACAACACAATAACATTAAG